>NC_140175.1:115164952-115872452 GCF_963971535.1 Notolepis coatsorum
AGAACATGCAAACTCCACACAGAAAGGCCCGGGCCGGGAGATACCCCACCTGGGTAACTGGCAACCTGGTCCCCAAACGGGATTCGAACCCACGACCTTCTAGCTCTGAGGCTTTTGAATTGATTGATTGAAAAGTTTATTAACAGATTGCAGAATGGGTACAGTACAGTACAGCTCTATACATACAATTGTTAAGAGGATGCAGACCAGAGAAAGACTTTCGTCTTGTTTACATCAGGGTCCCCCATTTTCAATTCATCATAACATAATGACATACATGACATACAGATAGACAGTACTGCTACATCTATACATTTATGACATATCAGATTTGCAAATACAGTACTGTTTGTGATACAAAAGTGTCCAGAAAAGGAGTGCATATACATTTGGCGTAGAAACTGTACATTGGAGGAGGTTGGATGGGTGGGGTGGGGTTGGGTGGGTTGGGTGAGGGCTGTACATTGGAGGTGGGGGGGGGGGTGGGTTGGGTAGGGGACACACACACATTTTACACTGTACATTGGAATACTGACAAAGCCTTACTTGGTCATTTACTGTACAACTAGGTTAGGACATTTGTAGGGGCCAGTTTCGAATTGCAGTCTCACGTAGGTGTTTTTTGAGAGTGTTTTTGAAAGTGGGTAGTGATTCACATTCCTTTACAGCTTTAGGTAGGGCGTTCCACATTGATGTGGCATAGTTGCGAAACGTGTTTAGTCCCTTGTTTGAGCCGAATCTGGGTTTTACATGATTTGTGGAGCTCCCTCTGGTGTTGTGATCGTGGTATTCACTGACCTTTGGGAAGTATTTTGACATGTACATGGGTACCTATAGGAACCCAAGGGGGACAAAGTAGACTACCCTGGTACTTTGATTAATGTATACTCAGTAGATAGTAAATTATAGTAAATTATAACACTACCTCTTGCATACTGCACCTCATGTGACACTGTGAATAATGTGAATATTCCTCAGCTAGTCAGATAGTAAATTATATTGACCATATTGATCAAATTGTTTACACTGCCTGTGTTGTCTTTTACTACCTGTATACTGTGTTGTTTTACTACCTGTACCCCTCCCCCCTCCCCCCATGCTGCTATGATGCCTGAATTTCCCCAAGGGGATCAATAAAGGAATATCTTATCTTATCTTATCTTATCTTATCTTATCTTGGTCGCGTAGTGTATCTTGTAGACCAGGCCCATTGCAAGTTGCTGTACTCTGTCGTCTACTCTAAGCCATCCTAGGTTGTCAAAGTGGGCAGGGGTGAGGTGGGTTCTAGGAGTCAGGTCAAGTAGTAGTCTGACTAGCTTGTTTTGAGATGTTTGTAATTTGTTTTTTAGTGCCTTTGAGGTGCTTTGGTACCATGAGGTGCAAGCATAGTCGTAGTACCCTTGAATGAGTGCTCCTGCTAGAGTCTTCAGGGTATTCTTGTTTACCAGAGAGGAGATCCGGTACAAGAAACGCGTTCGTTGGTTGACTTTTTTTATTACATTGGATGCCATTTTGTCACAGGAAAGATTAGCCTCTAGGATGGAACCCAGGTAGGTAATTTCATCTTTCCTTGTGATAATATTGTCACCCACTGTAACCGAGAAGCCGTCGGTCTTGCTGAGTTTGTTATTTGAACCGAAGAGAATGGACTCTGTTTTGCCCATGTGTAATGATAGTTTGTTGTCGGCGAGCCATATGCAGATTTTGCCTAGTTCCGAGCTGAGGGCTTTTTCAACCTGTAACTTGTTCTTGTCAGAGACCAGCAGGGCTGAGTCGTCCGCAAACAGGAACAAGTTGCAGTCACAAGCTGACGACATGTCATTTGCATAAATTAGGAATAGTAGCGGTCCTAGTATGCTTCCTTGTGGAACACCACAGCTCACTGTGAGGGGGGGGGATAGGGTACCGTTTACTTCCACCATCTGTTCCCTCCCCTCCAGGTAGGATTGTATCCAGCTCACTGATAAACTATCAAAACCAATTGCTTTTAGCTTGTCAATCAGAATGGTGTGATTGACAGTGTCGAAGGCCTTTTGTAGGTCCAGCATGACCATGCCGCAGTATTTGCCCGCGTCCACCTCTTGTTTGATGTGGTCATTCAAGTAGAGAAGGCATGTGTCAGTGGAGTGGGATGTTCTGAAGCCAGATTGGAATTCGTAGATTAGATTTTTTTCCGCAAGGTACTTTTCGATCTGTTCGTATACTATTTTTTCCATGACTTTCGAGATGGATGTAAGGATAGAAACAGGGCGGTAGTTACCCGGGTCTAATTTGCTGCCCTTTTTGTGCAGGGGTGTTACTCTCGCAATTTTGAAGTCCTTGGGGACGTGTCCCTGTTTTATGGAAGAGGTTTATTATGTGTGTGATGACTGGGGTGATGGCTGCTGCTGAGTCTCTGAGGAATTTGGAGGGGATGTTGTCATGGCCAGTGGCCTTGTTTGGTTGGAGGGCGCTCAGTTTTTTGAGTACCTCATCTGTAGTTACCATTTCCAGTTTGAAGTCGTCTTTGTGGACGCCTAGGTTCTTGTAGTATGCTACTATGTGTTCTACCCCATACTGCCCTGAGTGGGAGGGTAGTTTGTTTACCAGTGTTGTGGCTATGTTTGTGAAGAAAGTGTTTAAGTAATTGGCTACATCCAGCTTGTCTGTGATGAGCGTGTTGTCCGTCTTTATGTTTATGTTTGAGAACCTGGTTTTAAGTTTTTTACTGCAGCCTAGTTGATTGTTGAGTAATTTCCAAAGTTCACGTGGTTTATTTTTGTTTTCCTCGGTTTTGTCATTGATGACATTTTTTTTTAGCAGTTTTGATCATGGAGTTTACGTCATTTCTTAGTCTGTTTCTTTCTAGTTTGAGTTCAGTCACGTGGTCTTGGAGTTCACTGCTCGTGCTTTTGGTAAGCTTTGACTGGCTTTTACGAAACTCAGAGCATTTTTTGTCTCTGGCTTTCATAGCGGTCAGTATTTCAGTGTGCATCCATGGCTCAGCGCGATTTTTTACCCTGGTGGTTCTTAGGGGGGCCATGTTGTTTAGTATTGATGAAAATTTGGTTTTGAAGCCAAGCCAAGTTTCTTCAACCAGTGTACCATTGAGTTCATCTGACCAGTCCAGACTCTCCACACTGTAAACCCGCACGTTCAAAATAATCAATTAGTTTGAGTAGGGTATACTCAATATTCTATGAAAGTTCTACTAACTTGAATGTCTTGAGTTCGTGTGACGTGTTCTTATGTTTTGAGTAAATAAAACTCATAGTTTTTGATTGACTTGGAACTATTCACTTATTAAGTAAGTATAATGTAAAAGCATAACTTAAGTACAACTTAAGATAATTAAGTAGATACAGACTCTAAACCACATTATGTTTTGAGTAAATAAAACTCATAGTTTTTGATTGACTTGGAATTATTCACTTATTAAGTAAGTATAATGTAAAAGCATAACTTAAGTACAACTTAAGATAATTAAGTAGATACAGACTGTAAACCGCATTATGTTTTGAGTAAATAAAACTCATAGTTTTTGATTGACTTGGAACTATTCACTTATTAAGTAAGTATAATGTAAAAGCATAACTTAAGTACAACTTAAGATAATTAAGTAGATACAGACTGTAAACCGCATTATGTTTTGAGTAAATAAAACTCATAGTTTTTGATTGACTTGGAACTATTCACTTATTAAGTAAGTATAATGTAAAAGCATAACTTAAGTACAACTTAAGATAATTAAGTAGATACAGACTGAAAACCGCATTATGTTTTGAGTAAATAAAACTCATAGTTTTTGATTGACTTGGAATTATTCACTTATTAAGTAAGTATAATGTAAAAGCATAACTTAAGTACAACTTAAGATAATTAAGTAGATACAGACTGTAAACCGCATTATGTTTTGAGTAAATAAAACTCATAGTTTTTGATTGACTTGGAACTATTCACTTATTAAGTAAGTATAATGTAAAAGCATAACTTAAGTACAACTTAAGATAATTAAGTAGATACAGAGTGTAAACCGCATTATGTTTTGAGTAAATAAAACTCATAGTTTTTGATTGACTTGGAATTATTCACTTATTAAGTAAGTATAATGTAAAAGCATAACTTAAGTACAACTTAAGATAATTAAGTAGATACAGACTGTAAACCGCATTATGTTTTGAGTAAATAAAACTCATAGTTTTTGATTGACTTGGAACTATTCACTTATTAAGTAAGTATAATGTAAAAGCATAACTTAAGTACAACTTAAGATAATTAAGTAGATACAGACTGAAAACCGCATTATGTTTTGAGTAAATAAAACTCATAGTTTTTGATTGACTTGGAACTATTCACTTATTAAGTAAGTATAATGTAAAAGCATAACTTAAGTATAACTTAAGATAATTAAGTAGATACAGACTGAAAACCGCATTATGTTTTGAGTAAATAAAACTCATAGTTTTTGATTGACTTGGAACTATTCACTTATTAAGTAAGTATAATGTAAAAGCATAAATTAGGTACAACTTAAGATAATTAAGTAGATACAGACTGTAAACCGCATTATGTTTTGAGTAAATAAAACTCATCGTTTTTGATTGACTTGGAACTATTCACTTATTAAGTAAGTATAATGTAAAAGCATAACTTAAGTACAACTTTATTAACAGATTGCAGAATGGGTATAGAGGTGTGATAGGTGTGATAGGTGTGATAGGTGTGAGAGGTGTGATAGGTGTGATAGGTGTGATAGGTGTGAGAGCTGTGATAGGTGTGATAGGTGTGAGAGGTGTGATAGGTGTGAGAGGTGTGATAGGTGTGAGAGGTGTGAGAGGTGTGATAGGTGTGAGAGGTGTGATAGGTGTGATAGGTGTGAGAGGTGTGATAGGTGTGAGAGGTGTGATAGGTGTGAGAGGTGTGATAGGTGTGAGAGGTGTGATATGTGTGATAGGTGGGATCGGTGTGAGAGGTGTGATAGGTGTGAGAGGTGTGAAAGGTGTGAGAGGTGTGAGAGGTGTGATAGGTGTGATAGGTGTGAGAGGTGTGATAGGTGTGAGAGGTGTGATAGGTGTGAGAGGTGTGAGAGGTGTGAGAGGTGTGATAGGTGTGAGAGGTGTGATAGGTGTGATAGGTGTGAGAGGTGTGAGAGGTGTGATAGGTGTGAGAGGTGTGAGAGGTGTGATAGGTGTGAGAGGTGTGATATGTGGGATAGGTGGGATCGGTGTGAGAGGTGTGATAGGTGTGAGAGGTGTGATAGGTGTGAGAGGTGTGAGAGGTGTGATAGGTGTGAGAGGTGTGAGAGGTGTGAGAGGTGTGATAGGTGTGAGAGGTGTGATAGGTGTGAGAGGTGTGAGAGGTGTGAGAGGTGTGATAGGTGTGAGAGGTGTGATATGTGGGATAGGTGGGATCGGTGTGAGAGGTGTGATAGGTGTGAGAGGTGTGAGAGGTGTGAGAGGTGTGAGAGGTGTGATAGGTGTGATAGGTGTGATAGGTGTGAGAGGTGTGATAGGTGTGAGAGGTGTGATAGGTGTGATCGGTGTGAGAGGTGTGATCGGTGTGAGAGGTGTGAGAGGTGTGATAGGTGTGAGAGGTGTGAAAGGTGTGAGAGGTGTGAGAGGTGTGATAGGTGTGAGAGGTGTGAGAGGTGTGAGAGGTGTGATAGGTGTGAGAGGTGTGAGAGGTGTGATAGGTGTGAGAGGTGTGATAGGTGTGATAGGTGTGATAGGTGTGAGAGGTGTGATAGGTGTGAGAGGTGTGATAGGTGTGAGAGGTGTGATAGGTGTGATAGGTGGGATCGGTGTGAGAGGTGTGATAGGTGTGAGAGGTGTGAAAGGTGTGAGAGGTGTGAGAGGTGTGATAGGTGTGAGAGGTGTGATAGGTGTGATAGGTGTGAGAGGTGTGAGAGGTGTGATAGGTGTGAGAGGTGTGATAGGTGTGAGAGGTGTGATAGGTGTGAGAGGTGTGATATGTGTGATAGGTGGGATCGGTGTGAGAGGTGTGATAGGTGTGAGAGGTGTGAAAGGTGTGAGAGGTGTGAGAGGTGTGATAGGTGTGAGAGGTGTGATAGGTGTGAGAGGTGTGAGAGGTGTGAGAGGTGTGATAGGTGTGAGAGGTGTGAGAGGTGTGAGAGGTGTGATAGGTGTGAGAGGTGTGATAGGTGTGAGAGGTGTGATAGGTGTGAGAGGTGTGATATGTGTGATAGGTGGGATCGGTGTGAGAGGTGTGATAGGTGTGAGAGGTGTGATAGGTGTGAGAGGTGTGAGAGGTGTGATAGGTGTGATAGGTGTGAGAGGTGTGATAGGTGTGATAGGTGTGAGAGGTGTGAGAGGTGTGATAGGTGTGAGAGGTGTGATAGGTGTGAGAGGTGTGATAGGTGTGAGAGGTGTGATATGTGTGATAGGTGGGATCGGTGTGAGAGGTGTGATAGGTGTGAGAGGTGTGATAGGTGTGATAGGTTGGTATCTATGACCTGTGCCTGTATGCTAGCATGACACTGTTGGTATCTATGACCTGTGCCTGTATAGCATGACACTGTTGGTATCTATATGACCTGTGCCTGTATGCTAGCATGACACAGTTGACCTATGACCTGTGCCTGTATTAGCATGACACGGCTGGTATATATGGACTCCTCAGTCTCTAGTTTCATACCACTTCTTGCTAGCTTTAAATGAGAGAGAGAGAGAGAGAGAGAGAGAGAGAGAGAGAGAGAGAGAGAGAGAGAGAGAGAGAGAGAGAGAGAGAGAGAGAGAGAGAGAGAGAGAGAGAGAGAGAGAGAGAGAGAGAGAGAGAGAGAGAGAGAGAGAGAGAGAGAGAGAGAGAGAGAGAGAGAGAGAGAGAGAGAGAGATGTTAATAAAGTTATCAATCAATCAATCCGGGCCTGTGACGTCACTGTACCCATTCTGCAATCTGTTAATAAAGTTTTCAATCAATCAATCCGGGCCTGTCACAGTCACTGTACCCATGAATTCAATAAAGGAATATCTTATCTTATCTTATAAAAAATATATTTTCCACTAATTTCTATGTTTCAACATTACTGTCTGATGCAGTAACATTAGTGTGATGATGTCGGCATGAAAACATGCAACCTGCATGTTTCCCAGATAGCAAAAGACATTCATTAAATGTTGGATTTTGGTCAGATTTGTTATTTTTGGTTGAGGTTGAAAAAGCTATGTTGACCTGTGCCTGTATGCTATAGCATGACACGGATATGGACTCAAGACTGTAGCACTCAAGTTTGACACTGTTTAACAAACAATCTTACTTATACGCAGAGTTGTACCCTTCCTGCATGCTTGACAGAACTTGTTCAAGTTGTGAAGTCATTTTGGATAAAAGCAGCTAAATGACTAAATGTAAATGTCATGGATTTCAAAAATAGATATGAATATGAGACATTTCTTTCGTCTTTCTTTCATTCCTGATTTTTATTTTTATATTTTATTTAGGAGATACAAGATTGTTGGTTCCATATTCCAGCCCAGGTCTGTTTTCTTCAATATTAGGCCACTGGGTGTAGAGTATTCAACTCTTTTACATTAATAGAGAGACAGAGAGAGAGACAGAGAGAGGAGAGAGAGAGAGAGAAACAGAGAGAGAGAGACAGAGAGAGAGAAACAGACAGAGACAGAGAGAGAGAGAGAGAGAAACAGAGAGACAGAGAGAGAGAACGAGAGAGAGAGAGAGAGAGAGAGAGAGAGAGAGAGAGAGAGAGAGAGAGAGAGAGAGAGAGAGAGGGGGGGAGAGGGAGAGAGAGAGAGGGATAGAGAGAGAGAGAGAGGGATAGAGAGAGAGAGAGCGAGAGAGGGAGAGAGAGACAGAGAGAGAGAGAGGGAGAGAGAGAGAGAGAGAGGGAGAGAGAGACAGAGACAGAGAGAGTGAGAGAGATGTTAATAAAGTTATTATATTATATATATTAAGTCCAATTATATTAAAGAATTCGTTTAGAGAATTAGCTCAGCTCTGAGAAGTGAGAAAAAACGGCATGTGAAAATAATATTTCTGCAAGCAAGCAACAGGAAACCACTGTTGTGCGCAGATGCGCAGATGCGGAGGAATTCTGGGATGATACCTGCATACCGCATGGTGAGTTGCAGCAGCAGCAGCCATCAAGTTAGCTGAAGCAGCGCACGTCAAGTTTCTTTCATGTGAGTATACATATTTTTTTTATAAATTTGCCAATTTGCGGTTATCTGTGGTCATTTAATCTGTTCGGATATGCAATTTGTAGATGCAAATTGCGTGAGCTGCTAGCGCATCTTTTATAGTTAATGGCTGTTCAGTATAATTAAGCTAACTCGGTCTCCATTGTCTTCTTAAACAACTGCCTGCATGCATGCTGTGTGCAATTAAAATATTATGGCACACCGAAATGATGTCGTTTCATGCAAAATATTAAGTGTTCGATATTGGGTCAAGTGCAAGTGTGAGTTATAGTGCAGGTAAACATGGCGTCGCCATGCGTACATGCATGCTGTGTGCAATTAAAATATTATGGCACACCGAAATGATGTTGTTTGCAAAATATTAAGTGTTCGATATTGGGTCAAGTGCAAGTGTGAGTTATAGTGCAGGTAAACATGGCGTCGCCATGCGTGCATGCATGCTGTGTGCAATTAAAATATTATGGCACACCGAAATTATGTTGTTTCATGCAAAATATTAAGTGTTCGATATTGGGTCAAGTGCAAGTGTGAGTTATAGTGCAGGTAAACATGGCGTCGCCATGCGTGCATGCATGCTGTGTGCAATTAAAATATTATGGCACACCGAAATGATGTTGTTTCATGCAAAATATTAAGTGTTCGATATTGGGTCAAGTGCAAGTGTGAGTTATAGTGCAGGTAAACATGGCGTCGCCCTCGTGCGTGCCATGCATGTCAAGCCGCATCTCCATTTTAGGTTTGTTTGCACATTATGTCCTATTATCGGGTTTGAGGGAGATTAATTTGGTTAGGTTGAGTGTCATGCAGGCGTCGCGTCCTCATGGCATGCATGGTCGAAGCCACATATCTCCATTTCTTTGAGCTTGTAAATTGATGTTTGTAATAGATATATATTTTTGACAAAAGGAGGTTTGAGAGAGATATTAATTCACGCTCTCATTCATCTCCGCTCTCTCTCTCCCTCCCTCCCTCTCTCTCTATCTCCTCTCTCTCTCTATCTCCTCTCTCTCGCTCTCTCTATCTCCTCTCTCTCGCTCTCTCTCTATCTCCTTCTGATTGATGGTTAAACATTCAAACTGTGAAAATTATGATCATGTTTTTGTAAGCTAATATATAGTATGAACTTGTTATATTGAGTTGTAAGTTATTCTGGTATATGTTTCATGGAGGTCTAAACGTTGTATTTTTTCCCTTGCCTTTCAGGTAGCAAGTGCTGCTGGGAAATATTCAAATGAGCCAAACAGTAAGCTGATTATTTTTAAATATAAAAACATATTTGTGAGATGGGACTGTATCGTTGAGACCAGAACATAGTTTATTAATCTGTTTCCACAGAGCTCAGTTTTTTCTCATAGTTCCAATATGGTAGTCTGGCAGTGTAAATTGTGTGCAGCTTCTTTGACTTCTAGAATACAGTTATTTAAACACTACTGTTGTGAAGGGCCAGATTAAACTGAATATATATATGTATCGTTTGATATACTTTGTATATTATTTATATATATACACGGAATATCCCTTTACCTGCGTACAGACCAGAGTAATATTCGCTCTCCTATTGGACAGCGGCCCCAGGCGCCAACGACCAAGCCCCCAACGGCAAGTTCAAAGGCAACTCCGGGCATGTCAGTACATGCCCAGAGTCTGCATAGTAATACGAGACAAGAACTGAGGTTGGGACTAGATATTCACCTTACGTATAAATACGGCGCAGGTGTAAACAGCAGTAGTCTTACCAAAACCTTAATACCTTCACCACGAGTCAACGTGCAGTGAAGTGAGCAACCTTGCATCTAAATAGAGCATTGAGAACCGCGTGCGAATAGAATGTTAAAGTGTCAGAGTTTAACGCAGTAACGTTGAGTTCGACTTAATCTAATGTGAAGTAATAGTCGATCATTTATTGTGTATCGTGCGGCTACAGTTCTTCCGTGACCATGATCCATCGGTTCGTCGTGCTTTAGCTAGTGCACTTATCCAGGCTGTGCGGCCTAAATCCGTGCCCACACCCGAGGAGTCCTAGGCGAGAACCGTTGGAGTTGTACACAGGAGAATCGACACCGGTGATTGCAGAACCATTTCTGGTTGGATTATATTGCAATCTTTAATACAGTCAGGGTTTTGTAACCCCTCAGTTACAACTACAGACTGCAACACAGCCACTTTTCCAGAGTCAGTCCTCTTCCATGCCTCCATACTGATCTGTAAATTTAAGACGCTAAATGCATTGAGTACTCATTTGTCAAGATATCATACTGCACAACTTAGCAGTAGACCAGAACAGAGTCTGAGCCCTGTGGTAATAAAATGCCCTTTGTGCGCATTTCGGGAACCCTTTTCTGAATCAATTTTCTTAAGTCATCTCAGAAAGCATTTAAAAAATAATGAAACAGTGACATGCCCATATAAGGATTGTAGCTATAGCACAAATGTTTACTCTTCATTCAATTGCCATAAAAGCAGAGAACACCAATTAAGTCTTGCATCAGACTTAAAAGCTGTCGTTGTTGAGGATCCCCAAGACAGGATTTCTGAGGTCACTAGTGATTTGCATGAAGAATGTCCAGGCCAGAGCATAGAAGTGGTGGATGATGATGATCAATGTGACACTGACAATCTAAGAAATCAACTTAAAATGAACGTATCTTCCTTGTTCCTAAAGATGCAGGCTATCCTCCATGTCTCAAACACAGCTAACCCTACTGTCCCTACTGTCCATACTAACCCTACTAACCCTACTAACCCTACTGTCCCTACTGTCCCTATTGTCCCTACTAACCCTACTAACCCTACTGTCCCTACTAACCCTACTGTCCCTACTAACCCTACTAACCCTACTGTCCCTACTAACCCTACTAACCCTACTAACCCTACTGTCCCTACTGTCCCTACTGTCCCTACTAACCCTACTAACCCTACTGTCCCTACTAACCCTACTAACCCTACTGTCCCTACTAACCCTACTAACCCTACTGTCCCTACTAACCCTACTAACCCTAACCCTACTAACCCTACTGTCCCTACTAACTCTACTAACCCCTGCTGCATGTTTGGACCATGCGATTTGAGGCCAAGCACCGCTTTTTCAAAAGAGTGGTGCATGACACTCAAAACTTCAAAAATATCTTGAAGACGATGGCAATCAGACACCAACACATGATGGCATATCATCTTGCTTCACCATCATATTTCAAGCCAAAAACCCAGGCATCCAGGGTTGACTCTGTTCTGGTTTCATCTCTACCAGCAGTAGCTCAGGTACACATTAGAGGACACACAGTTAGTGACACAATCTACCAGACATCAAAGGTAACCATTGATGGCACAGACTATGTCTGTGGAATGTTTCTCTCCGTCAGAGTCAGTGGTGGACTGTCTACATTTAGCCAAATAGAACAGATCTACCTTGTGAATAACGAGGTTTCTTTTCTGTGTCGAGACTATGACTCCTGGTATATAGAACATCTTAGGTCCTATGAGCTGTCAACCACACAACCACATATGTCCATCTACCTACAGTCTGGTCTCAATGATACAGTCCCACTCTCAGCATATATGATCGATGGTCTGCTGCTGCTGCTGACTCCCAAGCGATTCATTCAAGTGAAACGGAAGGTGAATAGTTATTTTATTAATCGATTATTGTGTCTTTATTCACTTGTTGTGTAATTGACCAGTTTATATTCTGTATAAGTTCATATTCTGTATATGTTAATAATGACGCTTTCTGTGTTGTGTTTATGACTACTCCTTAGGTCCTTGAGCTGCTGTCTGTCGACCGGACCACATCTGTCCACTGTCCATCTACCTGCAGTCTGGTCACAACGATACAGTCCCACTCGTCCCACTCAGCATACAAGATCGATGGTCTGCTGCTGCTGCTGACTCCCAAGCGATTCATTCAAGTTTCCATAGCACAATGGCAGCTGCCTCCCCACAACCCATGATCCTTCGTGTTGTTGAGACAGACCGGGCTAGACAATTAAAACTCAGTTCACGACCCGCCTCTGTTGATGCACTGGTCAAGATTATAAAAGAACAGTTGGAAATAGACCTTGACTTCAGTTTGCTGTATGAAGATCCAGACTTTGATGGGAAACTTACTTCCCTTGATGACATTACGGAATTGCCACAAAAAACTGTTGTGCACATTTCACTTTCGCTCGACTCCAGCTCTCTCGCATCTACTGATATACTTTCAGATATGTCATCTCCAGAACGTCTAAGCAGATGGCCTCCAGGTCCTTTTCCAGTTCCTACATTTGCATTCGATGTTGAGCTGAAACTTAGAGACGGAAACAACGAATTTGAGAAGAACAAGAGACACCTTAATGAGGGGCAGGTTCTTCTCAGTCTTCTTGACTTCTTCAGCAATTGTCTGCCTCAACTGCTCAAGCCTCAAGGAATCCTCTCCTTGGGGATAGTTGGGTAGGAAGTTTACTTCTGCTCGCTTGGGTCTTTTAATGTTGGAATGTGAAGGTTCGCCATCAGGATTGCTTCTACCTCTTCTTCCAGCATTTACAGTGACCTCCTCACATCCTGCCCGTCTCAGCTTGTTCCTGAAATTGCCCATCTTGAATTTGATGCTGTTCTTCCATCCATTGCAGCCGGTCTCAGATCCTGCTTCCTTCAAGCAGGGATGTTTGGCGACAAGAGCCGCAGAAGCCACTGCTATCTCTTCATCACTTAGATAAGCCTTGAAAGCATACATTGTAGATGCAAGCTTTTCTAAGATGTCGTGCTTTAGGTCTCTTGTCAAGCTGATGCAGACCACATTTGCCCTGCGCCGACAGACCATAGTGAAGTCCAGCCCACCAGTGAAAGAGCTCATGGACCTCTGGCCTGCTCTCAAAATGGAGTCTGAGGTAATGTAGATCAGCTCTCTCTTTCCTGTGTTAACATTTGGCACATTCTGTGTGTTTTAAAGTGAAACTTGTGATTCCTAAGCCTGGTTTATATACTCTAGCGGCGCATCTGCGTGTGTGTTCTGTGCGCCCCCGCGAGCTAGTCATCAGCGACCGATTCCGCAAAGCATGTAATGACATGGTTGACCAGAAATCCCGCCGTCATGCTCTGAAGCCCAAACCAAACAAAGTAAGAGATCCACCAAGTTGAAGTGACTAATTGATGTTGATATACTATATTGTCCTGCTGTTTTTAAATATAGGTGTATGCAGAGTTCCAGCTGATTACCAACCAGAACCTGCCCAACACATTCTACGCTAAGCTTGACCGCCATCTTCCTCGACTGATGACGTTATTCAGACAGAAGGCGCCCAAAACTGGGAACACAGCAGATGCTTTGGCTCAAATTTTAAAAATCCACGATGAACAGGTGAATAGATTATTATACATGTCATAGGTCGAACCTCTGTAACATTGAACAGGTTCAATGATTCAAATGAGCTTTTGAATTTTACAATTAGTCCACCATTGTGTTTGCCATTTTTCTGATTGCATTAAAGATGTGAACATGTTATTTGTGGACATATCTGATTGGACTGTTTAAAATCCGCTTTGTTCAGTAAACATTTCCATATAATACAATTATTTTTCTTCTTCTTAATCTTACATCTTAATAGGAAATCCATGATGTTCACACCAGGCGTACCACTGTTCTCCATGCCCTGCCTGTGTATCTGCATGAGGAAGTCGCTGGATTTTTCAAAACCTGCACAGTGAGTCCGAGTGAAAATAATTTACAGTACAACTGTATATTAAGTGAACAGTTAATCAAAATGCTAAGTATCAGTCTTCCTTCCTTCCATGTCTCCCTTGTGAAAGAGATATTTGATCTCGACGGGACTAACCTGGTTAAATAAAAATAACCTTCTCACCAAAAAAATTGTTCTAACTAAAATATAAACAACTTACAAACAAAACTCCATATACTTAGCTTTGTGCTGCACTTTGTAGAAACCATGGATTTATTTGTGATTATTATGTCTCTTTCATTCCTTCAGGACATGCCTGATGAGCCAGAGCTTCAGGGTGTTGCAGTGGCCCTCCTTACTGTCATCAGTGACCATGCATGACACAAGTCCAGTTCACTACCAGCCTGTGACAATCTCTGATTGGTGATTCCTTCCTGGTAATGTTTGGACTAATCTATGCACTACACCTCAGCTACCCCAAGGGACTTACCAACACTTTTGAATTCATTCAGAAGATTTTACTAGGTCTAGAAGCTGGTAAACTGTTGCCCAGGTTGCAGACTCTCAAGAATGACTTGATGATGCAATAATTTTTTTTTCTTCTGATTTTTCAATGGATTTTCTCCCCGTCCCAATAAGTCGTTGAATTCCCCCCCCCCCCCCCCCCCCCTACCTGGTGCTGTATGCATGTTCTCCTACGAGTCGGTATAAGGGCGTCCCGAGTCGATCGCACGCTTCCCCCGAGACGTGCGCCGACAGCCAGTGACGTCTTTTCACTTGGCAGCGAGGGCTCTCATTGGTGAAGTGTAACACGTGGGAGGGCACGCTATCTCCACCAAGTCCTGCCCCGCTTAGCAAGCGCCGAGACCTGACCTGTAGGTGTCGCTGTCCACAACGCCAGATTCCCACCCGCCAGCTTCCCCACCCCCTAATACTGCCGAATTGTATTAGTGTGAACGGCCAGCCAAGCTGGTGACAACGCAGGGAGTTGGATTCGAACACGCGAATCCAGTGTCTCCAGCGTTGGTGACGAATGCAATCTCCGCTACGTCACCTGACCGCTCTTGCATTAAACTTTTGAAGGTATTATTTTGACATGACAAGGAAATGAATACCTCACCCCACATCCTTCTTTCAGATGAGTTTCTATTCCTTACTGTAATCAGTGATCATGACACAAGTCCAGTTCACTACCAGCCTGTGACAATCTCTATTGTCATTGAAAGTCATATCATGATCAGCTTCCCCAGATTTGGTGATTCCTTTCTGTAATGTTTGGACTAATCTATGCACTACCCCAAAGCACTTACCAACACCTCAAAAGTGTGTCTATAGAAACTCATCTGAAATGTCTTGTCATGTCAAAATAATACCTTCAAAAGTTGCTGTACTACTTTGCAGATGTTCAGCCAATAGGTCCAAACTACTCAATGTACCTTGTTCTTTATTTTTTATGTAATATGTTTACATTTGAGAGTTTTACAGTTCGAATTTTCTTAACCGTCTATAGCTGGCATTATTGTAATTTCATCCAAGTAAGTTTTAGAGTTGAAAGAGTTTATCAGAATCTCAAAGGCAACATCCAAGTCCCAAACGTTTGTTTCTCGAGGAACAATAGGAGGCAATGAGCATAAATGCCACTCTGCTCTGACTGCTTCCATTGCTTGTAGGCAGTGGTAGAGTTAGTGTTCTCAGTACAGAGTACAAGGCGATATACCAGGAGCCATAAACGCAACACAGAAGCGTTATTATTAACATATACAGAATATGAACTTATACAGAATATGAACTGGTCAATTACACAACTAGAGTGAATAAAGACACAATAATTGATTAATAAAATAACTATTCACCATTAGCTGGACTCAGTTCCGTTTCACTTGAATGAATCGCTTGGGAGTCAGCAGCAGCAGACCATCGATCTTGTATGCTGAGAGTGGGACTGTATCCTTGAGACCTTGTAGGCAGTAGTATACTGCCCTGTCAAGGGCTAACCGCAGTAACTTGAAAAAAGTAAAAATTTAGTTATGAGTGAAATTGACCTTGTCAATAAATGTTTTATCTTGTGACCAAGTTTCAGATGTTAATGTCGCTCAGTTTTGGAGATATGGGGTTTTAAAAACTGCAGTAACTACAAAATCACACTCAAAACCCAGGCAGACCGCAGTAACTTCCAAACAGTGAAAAATGGCTTTAAAGTGTTTTGACTTGCCATCCAAAATGTGTTATAGGTAAATAGATGATAGTACCCAGATTTAACATGTATTAATGAAGTAATCTTTAGGCATACAAAAATATGACATAATTATTTTAATTAACCCCAAAAAAGCAGATATTGCACTCTGCTGCACGATTTCCTTAAATAATTATACAGGTAATGTACAGGCAAAGTGCAGTAACTTCAAATACAATGTTGTTTTCCCTCCAGCTTTCATAACTTAACCTAGCCATTTTGAAAATGAAATTTAATACCTGAATATATTGGAATGATGATGATCCAAATAAAATGGCTAGGTGAAGTTATGAAAGCTGGAGGGAAAACAACATTGCATTTGAAGTTACTGCACTTTGCCTGTACATTACCTGTATAATTATTTAAGGAAATCGTGCAGCAGAGTGCAGTATCTGCTTTTTTGGGGTTAATTAAAATAACTACGTCATATTTTTGTATGCCTAAAGATTACTTCATTAATACATGTTAAATCTGGGTACTATCATCTATCTACCTATAACACATTTTGGATGGCAAGTCAAAAAACTTTAAAGCCATTTTTCTCAGTTTCACTGTTTGGAAGTTACTGCGGTCTGCCTTGACAGGGCAGTATAGTTAGTGTACTGTATAGTGTTCTTAGTACAGAGTACTGTAGTGTTCTAGTTATCATTCTGCAAACATAGCCTGCTCTAAATGACGGATGGTGCCTCTGACATTCTGACTAACTCTTTCAATGAAAACACCATCTTGTTCCATGATACATCATGGAGCAAATACATGCAGCTGCATTTCCATATGTAGGTATGTGCACTATTAACAGTATTGCCAGCTGTATAGCATGTAATGTGGGTTGGTATTTTGGTTCCACATTGGCAGGACCCAATATACAGCACAACGTTTGTGAATTTTACATGTGCCAAGCGGATTGACAATTTTCAGATAATCTATACATTTTATTCTGTACTGTACATAGATACACTGTGTTATCCCAACGGTCACAATAGTTGCCGTCAACATGTTTGCTCATTCTATGACCACACTATACAAATTTGAGTAATTCAGCCAGGATGTAAACGGCTCTGGTCATGTGCACTGCACATATTGAGACCCTTTATTATTTCAACATTTGCTGGAAATACATTGATACATCATTCAGTAACATTTTCAGAGCCTTATAACAAACATTATTACACTATTGTGACCAGAGGGATTAAATGTGTAATATACATTACATTGTATGTACATGTTATAACATGCATGTATTTATTTTCTATATATATTTTCTATATATATATATTTTCAATTTTAACATTGCCATAATGTTGTAGAGGGCAACACAATGTTTTTGTAAGATAAATAGATGTATACTCTTTGAATAGAAATAAATATAAAGAGTTTGAAGTTGTAACACAATGTTTTTGTAAGATAAATAGTTTCGATGAAGAACAAAACCTCCTAAATGCATAAAAAAAAGGGGAAAACTTCATATCTGCACTTTGCAAGGCACTAATACCTGGTCGGTATTGTTAACATATATAGTCCAAAAACAGTGTACGGTGTTTACAGTGTTATTGTACATTGCTAACATACAGATTATATATGTATACTCTTTTATACTCTTTGAATAGAAAAAAATAAAAGAGTTGTTTGAAGTTGATATAATGTGCTTGTGTAGTTATTTTTCTGTTAACTTTTTCACATGGATTTTAAAACTGAACCTTAAGTTATAGTAACTGCAAATATTTGAGTTGATTAACTTAAAAATTTGAGTTGATTAACTTAAAAGAAATGAGGCATGGGATGGCCTCAATGTCGTTGAGTTCTGTTAACATAATCGCATGGATTTAAGGTTGAACCTTAAGTCACAGTAACTGAACATATTTGAGTTGACACCACTTGAGAACCCTAAGTCACAGTAACTGAATATATTTGAATTGCCTTAACTGAGAACTGTAAGTCACAGTAACTGCACATATTTGAGTTGACACCACTTGAGAACCTTAAGTCACAGTAACTGAATATATTTGAATTGCCTTAACTGAGAACTGTAAGTCACAGTAACTGAACATATTTGAGTTGACACCACTTGAGAATGAAGTGGATTCCCAAGCTGTTTCGGTTCTGCTCTGATCAGAACCAGTGTGCTGGTACTCTGCGTTGTGATTCAATACCTTTAAAGCTATGGGAATCCCTTCTCTTCAAACTGAGCAGTCAGGCAGAAGGAATTAGGAGGAAAGTAGTATAACAGTTGTTTAATCAAAGTTTAAGAGTGTATACAAATTACAATAAGAAGATGCTATAGTTGTTATCAAAGACACTATGCCGTCTTGATAACAACCAGACTAATATTACAGTATAAAGAATGATAGTTGATAAGTTGTTGCTGGTCTTTGTTGTTGATAACAAAGAGTTGGTTTTCCCTCCAAAAAGTCCTTTTGTTCTCGTTGCCTGCTTCCTTGGCCTCCTTGGTGTTGATGGTGGGTGAGGTCTTGTCCTTGTGGGTTGGTTGGTTCCGAGTCCCTCTCCCTCCATCACACACCCATTCTTATAGCCCAAGGCCCAGTGTCTCGGAGTTGATGACATCATCACATTATTGCCCCAATCACAAGCCTGCTAAGCTGGTATTTGAAAATAGGGGTTTGGCTTATAGGCCAAACCCTCTTCACATTTCTGCAAACGGAGGCTGTATCAGCAATCTACCTTAATCTAAGTTTAAACATTGCATCATTTTCATTTCCTTATATCTATTTTTGAATTACAATTGCCCACATAAACACAGATATATTTCTTTATCACTAAGTCTACTGACTTTCAGAACATATCTAACAAATCTAATCATTTTGTTAGCTTAATAGAATACATTTCAATACCATATAGAACAATCAATTAATCATATTGAATCTAAATGAAAATAGCACAGACACATTAACTAATTGTAGACATTTAAGTATGACCAAACCTAATTATATTTTAACTTACTTCAATGACTTAATTCAAGATTCAAATTACTATTTTAACAATATACCAGGAAATAGTTAGCTTGTTTGGAGATCTTCTGTGTGTGTGTGTGTGTGTGTGTGAATGTGTGTGTGTGAATGTGTGTGTGTGTGTGTGTGTGTGTGTGTGTGTCTATGTGTGTGTGAGTGTGTGTGTGTGTGTGGATGTGTATTTGAAAATGTGTGTGTGTGAGTATGTGTGTGTGTCTGTCTGTGTCCCCCAGGCCGTAAAGCAGCTGATAACACTTCATGGGCGCTTTGATCCTTTTAACCTCATCACTGTGTGTGTGTGTGGATGTGTATGTGAAAATGTGTGTGTGTCTGAATGTGTGTGTGTGTGTGACAGGAAACTCCAGCGAGATAACATGTTTACGTGACCTTTTGTCTTTTGTTTTGATCTTTACAGAGCCCATTGTCCCAGGCCATGGCAGACGGCCCTTGGGTGCCTGTCGTAGCTAGAATCATTTGACCACTCACTTCATGTGTAAATCGACCTGTGTGCCTACAATGGCAATCACGTCTATGTAAACACACACACACAATCTATGAATTATTGTTTTGAGGGGTAAGTATTTCTACACATTAGTTAATCATGATATATATGTTTGGATTTTACAACAGTCCCCACTTGGATAGTTTACCTATCCTTAATATGTCAAACATAGATATCAATCTCTACACACTACTATCTAGATAACACTTAAGACATTTTAAATCATATTAGGATAACATATATATGGTTTGCCACACTCAGATCCTAAAATTCAAATTAGCCATTTCAGTTTGTGATCATGTGCACAGTCTTTAATAACTTGTTCTCGTACCAAGATCAATGGAGCATTTGAGGAGGGGGGTCCATGTTTTCTAGATTTGACCCTGCCTCCTCTTTATTGCTCAGAGCTGGTGCAATATCACGACTGCTGGGTGCAACTCAGAAAGCAAATTGCCTTTCTAATACACCCCATCTTCTGTCAAGAACATCTTGACTCGTGTTGGTCTCTCTTAGGGGGTAGAGCCCCCTGCTGTATCTTCTATTGCAGTCACAGCGATGGGGAGGTCGTTGCTGGCTGCTCGACCCCTTCGCTGGTTGACCCTCGGATCAGTGGAAGAGGTTTGTGTCTCCTCCCCTCCGCCTGGTCGTCGATAGGGGCGATAGCAGCTCCCCCCCTTCGCTTGTTGACCCCCTGGTCAATAGTTGAGGCCTTGCTTCTGTTGACAGCCGGAGTTGTTGCTGAGGCCTAGCTGCCTGTCTCCTCGTTGGTTGTCTGTCGTTTCCCTCTGAAGCCTCAAGACTCGGTCACTGCGTTGGCCAAGACTCTCCCGGCCCGCGAGGTAGGCGTCTCCTGGTTCTCCGCAGTGTTGTGGTTCCCCATGGAACCGCTGGGTAGACACTAGCCAGTGTCCTCTCCCATCCGTATCCTGCAGTAAATACATATCGCTTCGAGGGACAGTGGGGATCACTTCTACCACAACAATTGATTGAGAATCCATAATTTTCCTCCCTCAGACTCTCTTTACTGGTCTGAGTTTTGACAACTTTCTTTTCCAAATCATTTATCTATATATTTCATGGCTTCTAGATCATTAAATTTCAAAATTCTGAAAAATTCACATGGCTCTCATTATATTATGCTGTCAAAACAGTATACGTATACTCCTCCACCTCTCGATGTGAAATACACAATGAAACATCGTTACCGTCGTCCTCTGGTTTTGGACAGCTGCACCCCGGACCGGACAGTCAGCACTGACACCCATTCTCCCAGTAACCTGTGTGTTATGGCAACAAATCACAGTCCGCCTTAAACACACATCTTCCACATCACAAGCCAATCATCAATTGCACATGTTCACACCCTACACAAGACTAATTTGGCCAATAGCGACCAAATCTATTGAGCTTCATTAATGTACAGAGAATCATGCTCCCCAACACTATCACCAACCACGACACACCCCCAGCCCCTAAAACTGGGTATTCAATGGGCGGAGAACAAAAATCCATAACTAGCTCATGTTCCTTCACTTTGTTCCCAGTCCATTTTACAGACATATACTACCCCGTCCTGATGTGTCGAGATCACTCCCAGCTTGCCAGGTACCCTAAGAAAAAACACACAGAAAGAAAGAAAACAGAAAACAAAACACAAAGAAAACGCTGCCAAACCAATAAATGAAAAAATAAACCAAACTTGTGAGCATTTTCTTTTTTCTTCTGAGCTCATTTTTAACTAAGAAACAAAAAGGGAAATCAAATGAATAAACAAAATGTACGCTCCCGGCCTAAGTCAGGAATTGCTCGTAACACACTAGAAAAGAGAAGTAAAAATAAAAGTAAATAAACACCTATCCTATTGCTCATAACTGTTAACACGCTTCTGTCAATACTATAAAATACTAGAAACAACTATGAGTCTTTTCAATTTCTTAATCATGCAGTCCACCTCTTGATCAATCTGAACGTTGACCAAGCATGGATAATTTACTGATCACTAGCTGCCGCAGTGTCACATCATCACACTGTCTAATATTGATTAACTGTTTAACATAATTTGATCCTCTTGTTAGTCTGATTAGTTCATGCATTTGTCAGTCACCCATACATCCGTTTTTAGTAACTTTCATTCATAATCTAATCACCTAACACCTCTATCTATTTTTATCTTTTATTCTAATCTAATTAGGAGCATATTTTATCATTCAATATATCCCACCTCTACCCCAGTCAGTTGCATATATTTTTATTCTGCCGGTGGCCTCTGCAGACATGACCTTTGAATATGACCTTTCACACCACAGCCCCAACAACACTGGCGGTCTCCCCCGGGTTGTGAGACCCGGTGGGTCAGCCACCACCTCCTGTGAGTGAATATGGCACCAGGTCTGGTTATATACAGTAGTTACTGAAACTGAGTGAATATGGCACAGCCCCACCTAGAATATTTTTCACCAGCAGCCACTACACTGTTTTTCTCCTATTTTTATATTCAGAGTGAATTATATTGTTTACACTGTTTATTTGTTCTCATTTTATTGCCTATATTTATGTCTTTCTACTATTACCCTGTCCATACATGTACTTACCCTCCACCATGCTGCCATGACGCCTGAATTTCCACAAGGGGATCAATAAAGGAATATCTTATCTTATCTTATCCTCCAAGATCTTGTGTTGAAGTTTGTGGAGCTGCTGCATGTTTCTCTGCAGTCGATCCCGCTGGCAGAGAAGAGGTGGGACCTCTGGCCAGAGACTGCAACATTAATAATAATAATAATAATAATAATAATAATAATAATAATAATAATAATAATAATAATACTGTTATGGTTTGTAACCGACCTCAAACGCAACGGCACAGACAGGAAGTTCAGAGTTAGCCAAAAGCTAGGGCGTATTTATTTACAGAGTCACAAGATGGATGAGGTACAGTAATCAAACAAACGGGGATCTGGCATGTGACGATGTAGCGGCTCTGCAGATACTCCCAGTAGATAGTGGTGAGGAATTGGCATGTGACGTTGTAGCGGCTCTGCAGATCCTCCCAGCTTTCACTCACGGTGGAAAACGGAGAGAGAGAGAAATCAGAAACAGCCCAACGAACACACAGAGGCAGAGAGGTGACTGAGTCCAGTATTAATCCCAAGTGACTTGATCTTCGGTGTACCACACACAAGTTAGCTGTGTCCAGTGAAAAACAACACAGTATTCTTCAGTGTTATTCTAACACACAGATTAGCTGAGTCCAGTGCAAAACAAAACGGAATTCTTCAGTGTTATCCTAACACACAAATTAGCTGAGTCCAGTACAAAACAAAAACGGTATTTCTTCAGTGTTCACCAAACACACAAAAAACTGATAATCCAAAAGGACTGTTTTCCAAAAACTCACCAGAGCGCAACGCGTAAAGCGGGCAGATAACGAGGCGCAGCTCCAAACGGGGAACCAGGTTCTCCACAGCGGTTCTCCACGAAAAGGTCCTGGAGAGAAAGAAGACAGGAACAGCGACGGGGAAAGGCAGGTATATGTAGTTGTATTCCAGAACGACCCAACATCGATAGCAAGGAGGTCTGTGTATATAAAGCCTTCAGGGGCGCTAATTACAAACTGTGACAGCTGCGGGATGAGATTGATACTTGCTCCAAAAGCGTGTGGCGGGGAATGCACCAATCAACACGGCACCTTAAAGGAACGGAGCGCGTGGCGGGGAATGCATCAATCAACATAGTACCTTAAAGGAACGGAGCGTGTGGCGGGGAGCGGACCAAACCTCACAAATACATCTATCTTATATAGCGCTTTTCCAGGTGCTCAAAGACACTTTACATGTGTAGGAGAGACAAAACTATGGCAGAACAAAAACAGTACAAAAATAATACATGACAAAATAAAATAAAACCGACAGAATTAGAGGTCAAAAGCAAGATTGAAAAGGTGAGTTTTGAGGGCTGATTTAAAAGATGTCAGGGTGTTTGCATCACGGATATGGCTGGGGAGGGCATTCCGGAGGGAGGGGGCAGCAGCAGCAAAGGCCCTGTCGCCCCAGGTCCGGAGCCTGGTCGTGGGAGGTGTTAGGACTGGAGGTTGGCATCTGCAGACCTAAGGTGACGGGTGGGCGTGTGACGGTGGAGGAGGTCGGACAGGTAGGGAGGCGCAAGGTTGTTTACATTACAATTACATTTAGTCATTTAGCTGACGCTTTTATCCAAAGTGACTCACAAGTTGTGTACAGCAAGTCAGCAGGAAGGGTACAACTCTGGCAGCTAAGTAACATTGTTCCTCAAACAGTGTTGAACTTGGGTGCTACAGTCTTGGGTGCATAGTAGTCTAGACAGATTAGCATAGTAGGTAGTAATATAGGCAAGGCAGATTACTTTGTAGCGAAGTGCATGATAGTAAGATGGTACAAAGGTTAGTAAGTAATAAAAAAATATATATATACATTTCAGATATTGATTGAAGAAGTGTGGCGGCGGCAGAAAATTGGGCGGGTTTTGTCAGTCCTGACTGGTGGGAAGTTTGTTCCATCATTGTGGAGTGAGGACTGAGAATAGCCTGCTTCTCTTTGATGACCCCCCTGGAGCTCAGGTGGGAGTGGGTCTGAGGCGGCCAGAAGATGTAGAGAGTAGGAGGGAGCTGTTCCCCTCCTGCATACAGTAAACATACAAAATAAATAGCAAAGACTATATTAAATAATAAGATAAAGTGAGTGGGCAGGTACACTATACCAGAAGTCTTTAGTGTCCAGGGTCAGGCAGGGTTCCCACTCGTCCTGGAAAACCTGGAAATCCAGAGACTAGATTTCCAGTCATGGAAAACCTGGGAAATTACCAAATATGCTGGAAAAAAGATGATGTTGTCCTGGAAATGTACAATTGTATTTTAGCCCCTAGATGTGCATTTTGATTGAAACTCAACTGTTGGTAGGATTATAGCAGTACCGCCCAATTTTGGGCCTGCGGGCCAAGTTTGGCCCACGTTCCCTTTGTTTTGGCCTAACATGGTGTAGCAGGGTGGATTATCCCTGCTCTGTGGGAACGGTTGCTGGTAGTCACAAGGTAGCTGGACACAGTAGAGCTCCGTCTGACTGCACCCTCGTCTTTGGGCCTGGAGCGTCAAACTGGGGCCCGGTAGTGGGAGTGAATGGGGCCCGGGATTTACCAACCTGGTTTGGTACTCTGGTCTTCCTCGCCTCTCCGGGGCGGTCAGCAGTACTCCCCAACTCGCTCTCACTTCCCTGAAAACCTCAGTTTGCCCTCCCACACCTAGTGACTGATATACATAAATAGATTCGTTCCCCCCGCAAGCAGTACCCTCCCTCGACGACCACTAGAGACCTTAATGACTGGAAGGAGAAAGGGTCAAATAATAATAATATTACCCGCATCAAAAGGGTTAGGGTTAGACTCAATAACGGACACGCACACACAACAATTCCCGTCTTAGTTGTTTAGTATCACTTATACTGGGCAGTGACAAGCATTACTGCAATGAGTCAAATGACACAACCCCGATCATCAAGCCAGTGTAGCTAGTGTAATTCACGATGAGGACGTCCAGACTGTTGAATCGTACAAATACCTGGGAACTGTGTTTGATTGTAAACTGAAGTTCAACCTAAATACAGAGTCTATTGTTAAAAAAGGTCAGCAGAAGATCTACCTGCTAAGAAAGCTGAACTCTTTTAATGTTAGTGCAAAGATCCTGAGCACTTTTTATAGTTCTTTTATTGAAAGCCTCCTAACTTTTTCTTTTATCTGCTGGTTCAGTGGCCTGTCTATTAAAGATAGGAACAGCCTACAGTATATTGTGAAAGTGTGCTCCAAAATAATTGGAGTAAAACAGAGAGACCTATGTTCTCTCTGGACGGACCAGGTGGTCAAGAAAGGGACGAGCATCACAAATCAACCTCTCCATGCTCTGTCTCAGCGGTTTTCACTGTTGCCTTCTGGCCGCCGTTATGACGTCCCACCAAGTAGGACCAACCGCTACGCCAAATCTTTTGTCCCCTCGGCTATCAGACTTTTAAACACAGACAGTAGTCATTTTAAGTAGCCTTTTGCACTTGGTTGTCTGTTTTTACTTTTACTTTTATTGCTGGATTGTATCACATGGAGTGTTTCTCTTTTTATTTTCCGTGCTGTCGTTGAGATGTTTTGTTGTTTGTTTGTCTGTCTTTGTTGCTTGTGGTGAAGCTGCAAATATGAATTGCCCCACGGGGACCAATAAAGTTGTCTGAATCTGAATCTGAAAATGGCATACACTATCATTATTCCTAATTACTAATAATTAGAATAATAACATATATAGCACTTATACAATAATACCTTCGACCCCAGGGAGAAACAGTTTGAACAAGACAGGAAGTTAAGAGGCATGACCATACACGTTATTACACTCAAAAGAAATGAAAAGGTGGGCCCACAGTACCTAACAGAAGTCCTAAACTAATGCCGGCATGTAATGTGTATGGGGTACCCCTGTGGACTATGGTTAGCAACCATTAGCTTCACCCGTATGCCGCATCACACTGTGTACTGTGTAATAGATCCGGAGCATCGAAGCCCTATTGTACTCAACCAAAATGGCGGCCACGCTGCGCCACCACCGTCCGGGTAGCAAGATGGCGTCGAACGCTCTCGTCACAGGCACCAGCCAGCGGGGCTGGAGCAGAGGGGCAGTAGCGGGCTGAGAGCGTGTGCTGGGTGATGGCGACCTCTGCTGGACGGGACGACTCCCGTGCTGGGCTGAACACAGCCGGTGCAGAGCAGAGGCAGAACGCAGGTGAAGACGGCTGCTGACAGCCGGTGCTGGGTTGACGCGCAGCAATACTCTTGCCCACCCTTCTGCTATACGGTTATACTGTCACGCAACGTGGCTGGCTACACCACCGGTCTCTTCCGCGCCTCGCGCCCGGTGTACACTGGAGTCAATATAGCCGTTAGCAGCATGCTAAATATACCGCACACACTGCTACTATAACACGCTATCTATGGACGTTAGTCCTTGGGTCGGTTTCTCTTACTCACGCACTATCACGGATGCTTCTAGAATAACCCGTCACTAGCAAGTATGTCTCGTCACCCGTCGCTCGCTCCGGCGGGGCTCTCTGGCTCACTTCTTTAACAGGGCTATTCCAAAGCACCTCCCGTTGTAGCTGCGACTGTTCACGGCTACATCCCACACCGAAGAGAGTCTTCCTGTTCCCCTCACCTCCAGGTGATTCCCTCTTCCTCGTTGCTTGCTTCTCTCCACGCTCCGCCTGCCACCTGCCGCCCCCTGCTGGCCCCGCCACCTAGCCCCACAGAAAGAGAACTGGGTGGATCGAATATGATCCAGTTTTACTGTTTATAATCCATATTCCAGCCGGCGGAAGACGTCATTGTTCGAAAGAATATCAATGGAAACTAGTCAACATGTCTTTGTGCACAAAGGGGAGATAAAAGGCAAGTCAGCACTTCTGAATAATAGCAACATATTCAGGGTGCTACAATGGTATTTGACAAGCACATGCTTATTCTCTTATTATTTAAAGTGCTGTAAAATCCTGATGTAATGACTACAAAACGTACATTTTGTGATGGGTGTAGCAGGCACTTGTAATGAACATGAGACACTTCATCAGGAACCCTGCATAATTAAAAAAGGAGGAATACATTTGGGGTTAAATGTGTCAATACCAGGCCTACTGGTAAATTATATGACCGGTTGTGAGCAAGTGCTGTCCTGTATTGTCAAGAAAAAGTCCTGGAAAAGTCCTGGAAAACCTTTTCTCAAAAAGAGTGGAACGCCTGTCAGGGCAAATCTCTCTCCCTCTTTCTCCAGTTTGTAGGAGACTGGATGGCCACAGAGGCTGGACACGCTCCACCTCCAAGATAATAATAATAATAATAATAATAATAATAATAATAATAATAATAATAATAATAATAATAATAATAATAATAATAATAATAATAATAAATGTATTTTATATAGCACCTTACATAAGGTATCTCAAAGCACTTTACAGACATTGCATTACAGTACATGGACAGACACAGTACATGGACCTTTACAATGACAACATGGTGGGGACACTACAGAGAAAGCTTAGAAACAAGACAGAGACAATTAAAAAATAATAATAATAGAAAATAATAATAATACTAATATGTGTGTACAGATGTGAAAATGTAAGTGATGCAGGGGTTGGAGGGTCAGGAGTGAGGGTATGCAAGTTTGATTCAAATGACAATACTCCCCATGCTTGATCATAGTCTACAGATCTGCATGTAAGACCTCACTCCACAAACTTGATGTCCTCTACCACTCTGCTATCCGGTTTGCCACCAGTGCCCCTTTCAACACTCACCACTGCTCCCTTTACTCCTCCGTCAACTGGCCATCCCTGCACACTCGTCGCAATATGCACTGGTTCATGCTCATTTACAAAACCCTCCTTGGGTTGTCCCCCCCCCCCCCCCCCTTATCTATGTCACCTGTTGCAAATTACATCTGCCACTTACAACACTCGTTCTGCTCAACACATTCTCCTAAAGATTCAGAAAACATACACTGCACTTGGTCAAACGTCATTCAAGGCTGCTGCTGCCAGGGACTGGAACAATCTACAGAAATCTCTCAAACTGGTCACCTTTATGCCTATAGTCAACATTCAAGCACTCTCTGATGAACATTCTCACTGATTCCTGCAACTGTTTCTCAAGCCAGTAACACCCCCCCCCCTGTCTGTCATGGTGCCCCTCTCACTGCTATATTACTTGTTGTATGTATATTTATATTGTAATAACATATATTGTATGTCGGAAATGTTTAATCCTGAATTCCTTTTCATCCCCCCCGGCCCCCTCCCTTCAAGAGGCGTTGTCTCTTGCCAGGCCATCATTGTAAATACGAATTTGTTCTTAATTGATTTGCCTGGTTAAATAAAGGTAAAAAAATTGAACAGGTTGGTTTTGAGGTGGGACTTAAATGTTTCTACGGATGGGGCTTCTTTAAGTAACATATCTTGGATAGTTTGGGGTCAAATAGAACACCAGAGTTTTTCACTATGGGGGAGGGGAGGATTGATTGATTGATTGATTGAAAAGTTTAAGATTGCAGAATGGGTACAGTACAGTACAGCTCAATACATCTGGATAGAGTGGTTGTTGATGGTTGTTGATGGATATGGAGCAGTCAGGGTTTTTACGGAGAAGGTGAGGTGGGCCTATTAGAAGGATTTCAGTTTTAGTACTGTTGAGTTGGAGAAGGTTGTGGTTCATCCAGATGTTTATTTCAGGAGGCAGGAGGAGAGGGCAGTAGTAGCAGCAGTGGTGTCAGGAGGGGATCTTATGTTGAAGTTTGTCATCAGCTGCAGACTGCTGTGGAGCTCCTGCATGTTTCTCTACAGTCGATCCCGCTGGCAGAGAAGAGGTGGGACCTCTGGCCAGAGACTGCAACACTGTATACCGTATACATTTATCTATATCAGTATGGATATATCTGCATATATACCTGTATACAATTCTGTACACTATACACACTGTATATATACTTTATCTGTTACATGCACTCTGGTTAGAACTTATTTTCATTCTACTGAACTTGTGTGGTATGATGATAATAAATCTGAATCTAATCTGATCTAGGACGTTTGTTGTGAGAGTCAGTGTGTCTGTTTAGAGAGAATAAAGCATATCCTCCAAAAATGACTTTACTTAGTCGGTGTTTTTGTGTAAACCTCCCATTGACTGCACTTCATTTTACACTTACTGCACTTCGAGCGCCATCTGCTGGCAAAGTTAGAGTTTTGAATGTTCTGACGTCTGAACGTGAGATGAAGAAACACTAGCATCTCGAAGACACTCTGACGTCACGAGACCGCCGCCATCTTGGTATTGGGGAAACAAACGGATTTCTACGATCAAATGTCCGCGTTGAGCTCCGTTTTTATTACATATTTTATCACATTCTTGTTCATTTCATAACCTTTTCATATAATTTGTTTTTGAAAATATTGAGGCCAACATGGCATTTCACTATTTCGAAAGCCTTTCTGGTGATTCTAAAAGTGCATGTTTCCCCCAAGCTTCGAGTATGTTAAGAGTGGGGGAGTGAGCTGAGCGGCCCTCACAGCGCATGCGCGGGTCCAGAGTGGTAGAGTACGTTAGTCAACAATCCAGAGCGCTGTTGGCAAACCTGCAAACCCAAATAAACTTGTTCCTGGTTTACTGTCACCACCTTCCAGAGGGAATGAGCCCGAAGTCCGGCTACTTTTAACCAGTAGGTTACATGAGCGGTGTTGTTGTGTCGGACTCCCTGCAGAAGAACCACCTCGTGTGTCAGCAGAACGCTGCTGGACTCTACTACGTTCAGAACAACACAGGAGAAGGTAAACAAAGGTAGGTTCATGTCCACCTCTCCGTTTAGTTACAGTAACATCTGCTTGTATTAATCTACTGACCGCACATCTGATCTGTTGGGCGTTTCTGCCACTTTTCCATCCAGACTGGGCCTTGACCAGAGGTAGCTGGAGCAGCTAACAAGCTAAGCTGCTATGCTAATGCTAAGCTAATGCTAATGTTACTACTGAGTTTGTGAGAACATGTGACGTTAGGTCAGAAACTGGTGCGACTCTATGTATAGAGAGAAATGTGCGTTTATTCAGCTCGTTACTAATAATGACCGAACATCTCAACTGTTGAGCGTTTCAGCCACTGTGTCGGCTTTACTTGAGAGGCTATGTTAATGCTTCTATGAGGAGGTTGGCCTCCAGTAAGGCCATCTGCACCTCCTGCTTCTGTTCACTTGTTTAATCTCCTCCAGTAAGGCCATCTGCACCTCCTGCTTCTGTTCACTTGTTTCCTCTCCTCCAGTAAGGCCATCTGCACCTCCTGCTTCTGTTCACTTGTTTAATCTCCTCCAGTAAGGCCATCTGCACCTCCTGCTTCTGTTCACTTGTTTCATCTCCTCCAGTAAGGCCATCTGCACCTCCTGGTTCTGTTCACTTGTTTAATCTCCTCCAGTAAGGCCATCTGCACCTCCTGCTTCTGTTCACTTGTTTCATCTCCTCCAGTAAGGCCATCTGCACCTCCTGCTTCTGTTCACTTGTTTCATCTCCTCCAGTAAGGCCATCTGCACCTCCTGCTTCTGTTCACTTGTTTCATCTCCTCCAGTAAGGCCATCTGCACCTCCTGCTTCTGTTCACTTGTTTCATCTCCTCCAGTAAGGCCATCTGCACCTTCACTTGTTTACAAGATACAAGAGTTTTATTTGTCACGGCATACAATACAATGAAATGCGGGGGGTCTTGCCCGCAACGATGTGCATAATACAATGGTAATATATAATAAGAATCCAATAGAACGACATTGTGCAATAAAACAAGTACACAAAGTAGGGCATATCGGTATATGTACATGAGTTATTTACAGAGCATGGTGGTAGGACATGCTAGGTCCTGTGGTAGTGCAATACACTGTTAGCTACGGATGAGGCACTGAATCTTTATGTACACTGCTATACAATGCTATATTTTACAAACTCAAGTTATACTATACTATTCTTAAAGTGACCTTTCCTTTTGTAAAGTGACCATAAGTGTGAGCGTGTGCAGCATGAGTGTGTGTGTGCTCAGGTTAAAGTGGCTGCTAGTGTGTGAGCGTGTACAGTGTGTGTGTACTGTGTTGTGTGTGTGCTCATGTGTGCTTGTGTGTGGAGAGTAGTGATGCACCGATGTGAAAATTGTGGCCGATACCGATAACCGATATTAATATTGCTGTTCTGGCCGATACCGATATTTACCGATGTCGATATCTCTGTATAGAAAACACTTTTTTATGATAATCATATAAAGAGCTATTTTCCAAAACGCATACTTTTTTTTACTTTTGTAACTTATTTTCAGAAATTACTGATATTTTGAAACTATTTAAGGCCAAAACATGTAAAAAGAAAAAAAGCGTTTTTTTTTTTTTTTTTTTTTTTTTTTTTTTTTAATATCGGCCCTATCTTGATATCGGACCGATACCGATGTGTAAAAAAACGGCCATATCGGCCGATATTATATCGGCGGCCGATATATCGTGCATCACTAGTGGAGAGTTCAGTTTAATCTCCTCCAGTAAGGCCATCTGCACCTCCTGCTTCTGTTCACTTGTTCAGTAAGGCCATCTGCACCTCCTGCTTCTGTTCACTTGTTTCATCTCCTCCAGTAAGGCCACCTGCACCTCCTGCTTCTGTTCACTTGTTTCATCTCCTCCAGTAAGGCCATCTGCACCTCCTGCTTCTGTTCACTTGTTTCATCTCCTCCAGTAAGGCCATCTGCACCTCCTGCTTCTGTTCACTTGTTTCATCTCCTCCACTAAGGACATCTGCACCTCCTGCCTCTGTTCACTTGTTTCATCTCCTCCAGTAAGGCCACCTCCTGTTTATGTTCCCTTCTTCGATGGAAGTGTGGATCCAAGTAACTAGCTTTGTTCAGCAGCATGAACACCCTCTTTTCCTCACTATACCGCTTCTCCAGATCGGTCATGATCTGTGTCTTCATCAACGCCGGTGGGTCGCCTGGCGTTCGCTTGACCAGGCGAGAGAATAGAAGGTTTTTTAAAGGCTGTGCGGCCGACTCTGTTCGATATGTTGCCACTTTGAAAGGTTTAAGAACCCTTGTATCTGTAGTAAATAAATATGCATTCATATTAGGACAGGGTTGCATTTGTCCAGCCTACATTTACAATATTATTCACACAAAGTGTAGTGGCCGACTAGGCCTGCCACGATAACAAATTTTGCTGGGCGATTAATTGCCCCCGAAAATATCGCGATAAGCGATATTATTGCGACCGGTTAGAGAATTTTTTTTTGAGAAATTTATTTCCCAAAACTTTTATTTTGAAGCCCACCGCTCCGTCTTTTCCGGTGTTTTAGACTTTTATTTTGAAGCCCACCGACCGGACCGGAAGTATTGTTGTGATTATCCTAGCTTGCTGATGCTGCTGGTGGACTGGGGCCAGCTAACGTTAGCTTGCTGATGCTACTACTACTTCGACATGCTGCTAATGGGCTGGGGCCAGCTAACGTTAGCTTGCTGATGCTGCTGGTAGATCGACATGCTGCTAGTGGACTGGGGCCAGCTAACGTTAGCTTGCTGATGCTACTAGTAGATCGACATGCTGCTAGTGGACTGGGGCCAGCTAACGTTAGCTTGCTGATGCTACTAGTAGATCGACATGCTGCTAGTGGACTGGGGCCAGCTAACGTTAGCTTGCTGATGCTACTAGTAGATCGACATGAGCTAATGATAAAACAAATGTTGAGATTGTTGGTGAACAACTAACTTTAAGTTAGTTTTAACGTTAGCTACTAACGTTAAAACGCTAACGTTACACTACAAATAACGCTACTTGGTTAAAAGGAGCAACACTATTGAGAAATGTAGTTAAGCTATGTGGTGTTGCCCCACGGAGCTCCTGTGCTGTGCTCTCTGCTCTGTAGTAAAGCCAGCGGCCCGCCTCCCAACACGGACAGTGACTGACAAGGGGCACTGGTTCCGCCTCATTAAAACAAACGCGCAAATAGCAATTAATCGCGCCCGTCAAAATCATTGCATTAATTTTAATTATCGCGGCAATTAATCGATTTATTGCTTATCGCGGCAGGCCTATGGCCGACTGTCATTCCTCTGTGTGCTGACAGTCGTCCACGATGCACCCGCTATTGCCTTTTTACACTGTACCAAAGTTGATGTTAAATTAGTTGAATGTCCACAGTTGCTCCTCTTACGGTGTACAGGGTTTATTGTTGTCCAAATGAAAGTGATAGTGAATTAAAGGTTACACAGAACAGTCGTCAGTTGCTCCGTGGTCGGTTCCAACAGTAAAACAGTAGCAGTTCCAACAGTGAGACAGTAGCAGTTCCAACAGTGAGACAGTAGCAGTTCCAACAGTGAGACAGTAGCAGTTCCAACAGTGAGACAGTGTTTGAAGGTAAGTCCTCCGCAGGTGCACAAGATTCCATTGATCACCTTGGCTATTTATGGTTATTGGGTGGTGAGCCCCCTAGTGTCCAAACATAAATGGTTCAGTGCATGGTTCTAATATAATATATATATATAAATGGTTCAGTGCATGGTTCTAATATAATACATAATATAATATATATATATAATAATAATATAATATATATATATATAACATAATATACATAATAATAATAATATAATGGTATATAAATCCACCAAGTCGGTTTCTGCCTCTACACAAAGTGTTGTCAACAATTACAATTAAATTGTTACAATTAGGTCCACCATTCTACCTATTCTTTTTGGATCAGCACTTGTTGAAGCATGCACGCCAGTGTTGAAAAGACAGCTCTGTTGATCCAGTATTTAAAAACGGGTAGACCAAACTGGTGGCCCTATTAATTGAATGGAAGAGACACAAGACGTAACTGACATAATTGCTAGCAGTGTCCACTAGCATTGTCTGTTGTAATGGAGTTCCACAAATCATGTCCAACCCAGATTCGGCTCAAACAAGGGACTAAACACGTTCCATAATTATGCCACATCAATGTGGAACGCCCTACCCACAGCCGTAAAAAGGCCTGGATGGTATGGTCTAAAATTTATATTGCGGTATAATTTGAAGCATAGACGGTAACGGTATATCACAGTATATTCATTTATCTTAAAATGTCTTTTTTATCCACTTTTTCTCATTATTTTTCATATTTTTCTCCCATCCCAATTTCGCCTCGCCAATTCTCCCTTCAATTCTACCTTCCCCTGTCTCGAACGTTGCTAGACCATGCCTCCCACTGGTCGGCTGCAATGTGGACCAAGCCTTGCATCACGTGTCCCCTTCGGTACACGAGGAGGCAGCCGTCGCATCTTTTCACCTGCACAGCGCGATCTTTCAGTGGCGAGGAGTAACGCGTGGGAGGCTCGAACCCAGCATCTCCTGCGTTAGTGGCGAGCTCCTTGCCCACTGCGCCACTTAGCCGCCCTAAACATTTCTATATAAATGCTTCTGAAGGGGTAAAGATCTGGCAGCTATTACTGTACTGCAATAGAAAAATGCAAAACCTTTTCTCAAGTTACTTCCATCTCTGAAAAACATGTTTTTCATGAAAAACAATCAGAACAAGCGGCACAAAGTGAAAAAAAAACTACTGCAGGACATGAGGTTTCTTTCCCTCAAACAACTCAAACACAATAAAACTCCAACATAACTAAACTTTAGTGTTTGACAACGTAGAGAGAGAGTGTGATGCAATAGGTTTGAGCGTCCTAAGTTGTCGTAGTTGATGATGTCACACCAGGATGTCATTGTCAATGTCAACTAGGGGTGGGAATCACCAGTTTCATCACGATACGATACGATATCGATTCTTTGGACAACGATACGATATTATCCGATATCACACAGTCTGCCACAATACGATACGATACGATTAGATTCAGGTGCCTGCGATCGATATTATATGCCCATTTAACAGAATCAGTAACATTTAAATCAACAACAAAAAAGGCAATGGAAATATCATTTGACATTTTTATTTTTGAGCTCTTCCAGACATTTAAATGAAAAACAATCTATTGTTTTTAATACAAATAGACCTCCTGTTCACTGTTTTTGGTTCTTTTTTTTCCTCTATTAATATCCTATTCACTGTCACAGAGCTGTATTAAGGTGCAGTACCGGCCATATCCTGTTAGTGGGGCTATCCCGAGAATGCACCCTCCTTCCCAGTCCCCACTTCTCTCTGCCTATGGCTCTGGGTTAGCTTGTTAGCTTACGCTAACGTAACGTTATCTTCGATCTTTAACGCGACGTGGGCATAATGGAGTGGCGAGGATTGCAAAGCAGGTTAGATGCATTGGACCCGTTGAGGAATAAAACAGCAGGGACATGTTTTGGGTCACAGAATAGGCACACTAGTCTTGCTCTAGTGACGCTCTAGACCAGGGCTATTCAACTAAATTGTTCAGGGGGCCACATTGTCAGAAACCCAAGGGGCCAGGGGCCGGACTGCCACGGCGCCTCCCCGTGCTATGAATATATGTACACTTGACACAACACGCAACCACATTTTCACAACTTTTATTTAACTACATTGCAAAAGTAGTATACTTTTCAAAAAAAGTGCTTCATTTATGTGCCACATCTGCAACATCTCCTGCAGAAAGTGCTTCATTTATGACTGTGCAACAACTGCAACATCTCCTCTTCAACATTTCAATATAAAAATAAAATAAAAAACAAACAAGTGTGCATCTGAACATTCTAACATCAACACTTGAACAAAAAAACACATTTATAGTGCAGCTGAGCTTATGAAAAAGTGCTTCATGTCTGTGCAACAACAGCAAATCACAGCATCTTATTAGCACTTATTGTCCACTCTTAACTCTCAAACATCAGGGGGGTGGGGGGCAGACAGGCCTAGCCTACATACACACATCTAATGAGAGCGATTGCACTTATTTGACTGGGCAATGGCAGAGAAAGAGGGTTCATAGGAAGTGAGGGCTACCCGCAAACAGTGATGCAAATGCTCATTTGTCAAGGAGGCACGTTGCTTGTTTTAATGGCATTCATGTGAGAGAAACTGGATTCACAGGTGTATGTTGAGCCAAACATTGTTAGCACAGATATTGCCAGCGTTTTTATTTTGGGGAATGTCTTGACATGAATACACTTTATCCAAAATGTTGTGGTGGATTCATTCTCAAGTGCCTGCTTCAGAGCAGATGATGCTTGCATGTCAATTATTTCAAGTTGCAGGAGACCTTCATCAATGTGAAGTGATGCAAGGAACTCTTGTCCTTTTGTGGAAATAGCAGCTACATTGGCAAATGGGTTGCTCACAAAATGCATCAATTCTCTGGACATGTCAAATTCATCAAATCGACTTGCAAAGTTTTCCCTCAATTTATCAATGAAATCTGTCATTAATTGAGTGACTTTTGGCTCAATTGTGCGTGTTAACGTTGACATGAAAAGAAAAAAGTTAAAAAAAAAATATATATATATATTAAAATTTATTTTTATTTTTTTTATTATCATGTAATCTTTGGCGGGCCGGTCAGAATCATCCCGCGGGCCGGATCTGGCCCGCGGGCCGCCAGTTGAATAGCCCCGCTCTAGACGCTACTGCTGTGATGTTAAACAGAGTTTCACAACACTGGGCGCGGGGCGATGACGTCGCCATCGCCGGATTTTCACAATAAGAGTATCGCAATATGAATCGATCTTTTTACGTTGCATCGATCCTATTTGATTATTGATAATAGGGGTGGGACAATACATCGATCCAGATCGATATATCGATCTATTATCAATAATCAAATAGGATCGATGCCACGTAAAAAGATCGATTCATATTGCGATACTCTTATTTTGAAAATCCGGCGACGGCGACGTCATCGCCCCGCGCCCAGTGTTGTGAAACTCAAACTCCGTTAACATCAACAGCAGTAGCGTCTAGAGCGTCACTAGTGTGCCTATTCTGTGACCCAAAACATGTCCCTGCTGTTTTATTCCACAACGGGTCCAATGCATCTAACTTGCTTTGCAATCCTCGTCACTCCATTATGCCCACGTCGCGTTAAAGATCGAAGATAAGGTTACTTTAGCGTGAGCTAACAAGCTAACCCAGCGCCATAGGCAGAGAGAAGTGGGGACTGGGAGGGTGCATTCTCGGGGATAGCCCCACTAACAGGATCTGGCCGGTACTGCACCTTGGGACTCCCAATATGCTTTTCCAGCCAAAATACAGCTCTGTGACAGTGAATAGGATATTAATATCGAGAGAAAAAAAAGAAAAATGAACCAAAAACAGTGAACAGGAGGTCTATTTGTATTAAAAACAATAGATTGTTTTTCATTTAAATGTCTGGAAGAGCTCAAAAATAAAAATGTCATGATATTTCCATTGCCTTTTTTTTTTGATTTAAATGTTACTGATTGTATTAAATGGGCACATAATATCGTCTCATATCGATCGCAGGCACCTGAATCGAATCGTATCATATCGTATCGTGGCAGACTGTGTGATATCGGATAATATCGTATTGTTGTCCAAAGAATCGATATCGTATCGTATCGTGATTAAACTGGTGATTCCCACCCCTAATTGATAATAGATCGATATATCGATCTGGATTGATGTATCGTCCCACCCCTACTGCCCTAGTCCAAACCTTTTCAATGTGTCGAAAAGATATCCCCACTCCACACGGTCAAAAGCTTTGGCCGCATCTAGTGAGATGACAGCCTCCGGGCTAGTTGTGGAGGAAGGGCTATATATAACATTAAAGAGACGTCTAATGTTGGAAAATGAATATCTGTTCTGGATAAAACCTGTTTGGTCTGGAGATATGATAGTGGGAAGGACAGGTTCTAAGCGCATAGCTAAGAGCTTTGATAGAAGCTTTAAATCTACCGTCAACTGACTGACAGGACGATAACTTCCACAGGATAGGGGGTCTTTATCTTTTTTTAGCAACAGAGAAATCGAGGCTTGAGTAAGGGATGGGGGTAACTTAAGTGACCTAAATGAATCTGCATACATGTCAATTAAAATGGGTGCCAGTTTATCAAAGAATTTCCTGTAGAACTCTATAGGGTAACCATCTAGCCCCGGACACTTCCCTGTTTGCATAGAGTAGGCGGCCTCTCTGAGCTCATCTATCGTGACTGGTCCCTCCAGCCCTGTGGCAGCCTCCGGGTTTATCTGTGGTATATCCAATGAATTAAAAAAATTATCACAGGCAGAAGGGTCAGAGGTTTGTTCAGATGTATATAAGGTAGGGCTGGGCGATATGGCCTAAATATGATATCACGATATTTTCTGACCTTTCGGCGATACACGATACACATCACAATGTTTTTCTTTTTTTCCCCAAACAATTCATTATGAGGCTTACCAAGACAGTATTTGAGTTTGCAAGCTAACATTAAAGACAAAATAAAATACCCATGCATTTAGCATTTTTATATTATATATTAGATTTAGATTATTGGATTATTAGATTATATATTGCATATATTTAGCAATGAGATATTATATGATTTAGATATGAAATATGATTAATTGAAAATGGGGGACCCTGATGTAAACAAGACGAAAGTCTTTCTCTGGTCTGCATCCCCTTAACAATTGTATGTATTGAGCTGTACTGTACCCATTCTGCAATATGTTAATAAAGTTTTAAATCAATCAATCAATCAATCAATAGGATTTTAGCATTTTTATGAAACTACTGTATATTTGTATGTCTCTAAATGTTTTGATGAATTGAAAATGGAGGACCCTTATGTAAAAAAGCCTAAAGTCTTTTTCTGGTCTTCATCCTCCAGTCCACTGTTGTTGTATTGAGCTGTACTGTATTGTACCCATTCTGCAATCGTTAATAACGTTTTCATTCATTCAATCATTCAGCCGGCAACAGAATAATTTTGATTGACAGTCGAGTCTGCCAATTACGTCACACCGCTTGTACCCGCCCTGCTGTTCTTAGCACCAATCGGCAAGCGCTATTCTTTTTTTACATTCCTGAATGCCGCAGAATGGGCACGCACAACTCGGTACGGGCTGAGATATGAACAGTAACGCTTACTATCTATGTCGTCATCGGACGTTGCTATGTTTGGGTAAATACGCTGATGTAGGGCTGGGCGATATAACGATAATGATAAATATCGCGATATATTTTAATAATCGATATCGAATATCGAAATAAAAAAAAAACGCAAAATCGTTTTTTTTTTTTTTTGACCTGCAACAGGGCAGTGGACAGACTTGTCTTTCTTGCCTGCAACTTAAAGTAATGGCTTTGCTTGTCCAAATGACAATACTGACCAAATTGAGATTTATTTTTCTCTTGTCCATTTATTTTGTTTGCTTTCTAATTTAAAATACATTTTGAAACAGTCTGTACACAGTAGGCTATGTGTGCTAGCAGAACTAGACTCCAGTCACGAGTCACAGTGCACATGTGCGGTGGTTTGTCCACCAAAAAAGCGCCAAAAGATCGAAAATAAACGAACAGAGCCAGAACTGTTCAACTCCTCTGGAGCCACAGCCAGCAGAGAAGCCGGTTTACTTTAGCTTTTAAACCAGCTGCAGCCTGAGAACTGGAGTGTGAGGGGATGTAACACTAAAGATGGCGGCAACGACAAAGAATTGCTGACATACATCTGTTATATAAAAAAAAAAAAAAAAAAAAAAATAATAATACTTATAACAATTCGATAATTATCGATATCGAGAAATAAAATAAAATTATCATATCGTTATCGCGATATGATTTTTTTCCATATCGCCCAGCCCTACGCTGATGTGTAACTATATAACATGTAACTATATAACGTTAATGCCACAAAACGAATGCCTTTGTTAATCATAAGTACTAACTTTGATGCAGTAGTGTGTGTGTGTGGGAGCGGCGTTGTTCAAAAGTTTGAACGGGGTGGACCAGATTGACGCGACACACAATCCTCTTGGGCAAAACATCACGATATCCACGATACGTTAAAAAAGTGTATCGTTAATGAACTGTACCCGATATTTATATAATATCGTCATATCGCCCAGCCCTAATATAAGGAGGAATAAAAGTTTTTAAATTCTTCATTAATTAGCTTGGGATCCGTAGTTAAACCATTGGTTGTCTGGATTTGAGGGATCTGATGTGAGGCAGAGGCCTGTCGTAACTTATGGGCCAATAATTTATTAGACTTGTCTCCATGCTCATAGTAAGTCTGTCTGGATTTAATCATTGGATCCTCCACGTAAGCAGAGGAGAGGACATCAAATTTAGCTTGGAGGGAGAGACGTTCTTTATAGACATCCGGGGATGGTTGAGTAGCATGTATGTTATCTAATTGACTAATCTGCTTAGTCAAGTCACTCATCTGTCTTTTTCTAACCTTCCTTTCATAGGCGCTATATGAGATTATCTCACCCCTCAGATATGCCTTCAATGTCTCCCACAGTAAAGATGCTGAAATCTCAGGGGTCTTATTGGTTGATATAAAAAAATCGATTTGGTTGTGTATGAAATTCTCATTTGACAATAAACTGCAATTTAGGAGCCAGGGAGGTGGCGAGTTGTTATATTCCTGGAAGCACAACTCCAGAAGCACTGGAGCATGATCCGACAATACGATCGCTTCATAAGAGCAGGAGTGTAGTGATGGGATGAGTCGATTATCAATCAGAAAAAAGTCAATACGAGAATAAGTTTGATGAACATGTGAAAAGAAAGAATATCGTCTTCCTTGTGGGTTTAAAAATCGCCAGGGGTCAGAGACCTTGAATTCATTCATAAAAGCATGAATGATTTTGGCAGATCTTTAAGGTACACTATTCCTGGGTGATGAGCGATCTAATCTAGGATTAATCCAGACATTGTGGTCTCCACCCTGAATCAGATAATGTGTTGACATATCAGGTATCCTGGCAAACAGTGTTTGAAAAAAGTTCTCATTGTCCCAATTGGGGCCGTATACATTAGCCAGAATTACTGGTACATCATACAGCCGTCCTATAACTATCACAAATCTCCCGCCAGGATCTGAGATAATATCGGAGTAAACAAAGTTGACAGATTTATGGATTAAAATGGCTACCCCTCTGGATTTCCCTTGAAATGACGAATGATAAACCTGACCCACCCATCTCCTCTTTAATTTGATATGATCCGTTCCCTTTAAGTGGGTCTCTTGAAGGAAAGCAATGTTAGCGCCAAGATGTTGAAGATGATGTATCACCTTACTACATTTGATCGGTTGATTTAGGCCTCTGCAATTCCAGCTGCAAAACCTAAGTACACCTCCCGACCGCTGTGCTGATCTAGGTTGGGTCATAATACCGGCAAGATAATGAATAGATGTGCTGGGTACACCGCAAATGAGAAACACTGAAAACAATAAAATAAAACTGCAATAGGGCGACCAAGCCAAGTACACAAAAATAAAAAAGAACTGATACAGACAACATTACTCCCCGTTCCCTCCTCCCCCCTCTCCCTTCCCTCCTCCCCCCTCTCCCTTCCCTCCTCCCCCCTCACGCCGAAGCATCTCCCGCTGAGATACGCGTGTGGTGTGGTGCCCGGAGCTCCTGCCCTCTCCCGAGTTTCGTGGTCTCTGTCCAGCAGAGAGATTTTTACAACTTTTTGAACTAAACCTATAAACTGAAGCTATGGCATCAGACATGGCCACAAGTAAATGTCTCACATTTAGCAGATGGACTTTATATGAACTAATAACTGCAATACAGTGCATATACGTATTGCACGTGTGCCTGCGTTAATGCTGCACTTACACACCTGAAATGGGCTTTGAGTGAAAATAATAAGTGTGTGCGTGCACCTGCTGCCCATGCATAAAGAAAAAAATAAAATAACAAAAAAAAAGGCTTTAGATGAAATAGTAAATGCAGTATTCATACCAACGCAGTGAATGGGCTTTAAGCTAAATCATATTAAATGCATGCGTATATGTGCTGCACCTATCTGCGCAGTAAGTAGGCTTTTTAGGAGAAATAATAATAAATGCATACATACTGTGTGTTCGCACATACACACACACATGCCTGTCCAGGAATGTATGTGTACTCACACACATTCATATAGCCATTAGGGGTGGGACAATACATCGATCCAGATCGATATATCGATCTATTATCAATAATCAAATAGGATCGACGCAACGTAAAAAGATCGATTCATATTGCGATACTCTTATTTTGAAAATCCCCGCGAGTCATATCCGCCGGCGCCCAGTATTGTGAAACTCCGTGTAGAAATTACAGCAGTGTTTGCGTCTGCTGTAAAGCACTACAGAGCGTCTATTTTGCGAGCCGATATAAGTCTGTGCAGTTTTTTCCCCGCAACGGGTCAAATGCATATAACAGGCGTTGCATCGTCGCCATTCCTTTATGCCAACGTCGCGTTAAATATCTAAATGAACGTCGCGTTGGCTGCTAAAAGCTAAGCAGCTAACCGTGAGAGAGAACAGGAGAGTGGAAAGGGGACTTGGAAGGAGGAGGGGTGGGGGCTGTGGGGGACTGTGTGTGTGTGTGTGTGTGTGTGTGTGTGTGTGTGTCTGTGTGTGTCTGTGTGTGTGTTAAAGCTCAATATATAAAAACAAAAGTGAACAGGAGGTCTATTTGTATTAAAAACAATAGATTGTTTTTCATTTAAATGTCTGGAAGAGCTCAAAAATAAATACATCAATTGATATTTCCGTAGCCTTTTTTTAGTTGATCTAAATGTGACTGATTGTGTTAAATGGGCACATAATATCGCCTCATATCGATCGCAGACACCTGAATTGAATCGTATCGTATCGTGGCAGACTTTGTGATATCGGCAAATATCGTATCGTTGTCCAAAGAATCGATATCGTATCGTATCGTGATGAAACTGATGATTCCCACCCCTAATAGCCATGTGCATGCAAACAAGCCTACCAGTACCACACTACTTGTCAAAAATTCATGTTCTTGGAGAGCTAACGAAGAAAAAAAAAAGCGAACAAGCTGCAATAATAATAATAATAAAAAAAAGAGAACAGTAGTGAAGATGGTCGTGATAATAATAATGACAATAATAATAACACTAAGCAAAACACGTTACATTAAAGTATGTTGCGTGACTCACTTGATAGAGTTTGCATACTTTGATTAAGTGTCTCGAAAAAAGCGAATAACGAGCTGCAATAATAATAAAAGAAAATGCATAAAAAAAAGACGGTAGTGAAGATGATCATGATAATGGTAATAATAATAATGACAATAATAACACTAAACAAAACCTGCTATATTAAAGTATGGCAAGAGGCTTGACGAGCGAAACTAAACCAATACAGCTGCACTGTATTAATAAACAAGCTACTGCACAGCATAACCAAATTGACTGCTCTAATTCAACACAGTAGATCATTAATTAAATATATTAATATAAATATTCAGTAGGCTCCTATGCAGTTCATTAGTGATCGATTATCCTCCAATAATAGTAGGCATAGCATTGGTGTAATAATAATGAACTAAATAGAAAAAACAGTTCAAATGTTCAGAGATACATAACCAATTGACTGCTCTAATTCAACACCGTAGATCATTAATTAAGTATAAATATGGCTATGGGAAAATGCCTATGGGTGGAAAAAAAATTAAGTAAAGAGATAGAAGTTCAAATGTTCATAGAACAGTCACTTATCTTGATCCGTTGGTTGTCATCTTAGTGTTCAACAGTTGCTGGGCCGCTTTTATTAGTTTTCTGATGAAGATTGTTCTGCTTGAGAAACAAATCAGCGTCCTATTTTGAATGACACATCACCTGCTTCCCTTTGAAGTCGATCTGTAATGATGTGGGCCAGCGCATTCTATAGACAATGCCATTGTCTTGTAGGGCGATTTTGGCCTCGAGAAACATCTCCTTTCTCATCTTTTGAATGGCCGGTGGGATGTCCTGAAAGATTTGGCACCTTCAAATGTGAGGGACCGCTTTTCCCTAGCCAGTTGTTGAATTTTATTCTTCTCTTGGAGACGGAGAAAGCGAACCCAAACATTACGAGGCGGGCGGCCTGCAGGTGGACGTGTGTTCGGGGCCCGGTGCGCTGTTTGTAGCTCGATGCGCCTCAGGAGCGAGTCAGGGCCGAACAGGTTCGAGAAGAACGTCTCGAAAAATGCGGTTGGGTCGGGACCTTCTCTCCCCTCGGGAAGGCCGTGGATTTTAAGGTTAACCCTTCTGCTGCGATTTTCCAGGTCGATATTCCTCTCCGTCAGGTATGATATTTCTTTTTCTAATTTGTGGAGTCGGCTGTCGGCTAGGGATGGGAATCGAAAACCGGTTCCCATTGGCCGATGCCTGGAACCGTGTGGCTCCCGTGACTTTCGATTCCCTTATCGCTGCCAGGTTTTTCCTAGTTGCGCAATAATGTTAGCGTTAGCATGTAGCCATGGCAGATTCTATTTGATTCCTTAAGGGCTCGAAATTGCCTGGGTTTTGGTAATATGCTCCCGAAATGCTCCCGCTGTTTGGCTACTTCTATGTGCAGTGAAAACTACTTGAATGCTTTAGAACCTAGTCATTGATTTAGATCAGGGTGAGCTAAAATTAGCCGCGGAGCTAACGCTAGCTAACGTGAGCTAACACTATTTAATCAAGCTCACAAAGAGAGATAAACAGCTGACAGCGGATAGTACAGGTACAAATACAATAAAACAGCAGGTGGGGGCTGTTGTGTAAACCTTGTACTCTTTAGTTCACATATAATAAGAGGCGGAGTGTTTGTTTACAAGTCTGTAAGCCAGGAAGTACAGTGGTGCAACATACAAATGTGTCCGTGTAGCAACACAAGCCAATACCTTATAGGACAGGGCCCGGGGAGGGAGCTCTGTGTGTGTGTGGTGTGTGGTGTTGTGTGTTGTGTGTGTGATAACGACCTGTTATTCAATAGATTAAATTAGTTTAAGAATAAAAAAATAAATACATTTTAAGAGAATCTCAAATACATTATTTTATTTAAGTGTAGGCTATAGTTAATGTTTTATTTTTTACAGTTTTTGTATTTTTCTGACATGGGGGCTCAACAATAAATGACAATCAGAAATGTCAAGTTGCATGTTGTTATTCTAACCAGCTTAGACCCCTACGCTCTGCATCTTCTGGCCGCCTCAGACCTACTCCTATCCGAGCTCCGGGAGGGTCATCAAAGAGAAGTTGCCTATTCTCAGTCCTTGCCCCACAATGGTGGAATGAACTACCCACCCCAGTTAGGAGGACAGCCGAATCACGTCCAATCTTTCGCCGTCGACTAAAGACGCACTTCTTCAACCATTATCTGAATAAAAAAATATATATCTAACCCTAACTAACCGTACTGTCATGCACTTGTCCTAATAAACTAACCTACACTGTAGCACTCAACACTTTGATGAACATTGTTGCTCAGCTGATAGAGTTGTGCCCTTCCTGATGGCTTGTCGTACAGAACTTGTTAGTCGCTTTGGATAAAAGCGTCAGCTAAATGACTAAATGTAGTTCTGTTGCATTTCCTATTTATTTAAATTATAAATTGATCAGGTATCGATAAGGGAATCGATAAAGAATCGAATCGATAAGCAGAATCGATAATGGAATCGTATCGATAAAATCCTATCAATTCCCATCCCTACTGTCAGCTTGTTGGGTGTGGTCCTCCACGTCGCTGACGCGCTGTTCCATAGTATCGACTCTTGTTGTCAAACCTGTCAGCTTTCCATCCATGGCTGTCAATGCAGTTTGGATTTGATCCACTTGTTTGGCGATTTTGTTAGAGACATCAGTCCCGTCTTTAATAGCCTTCATTAGGTCACCTAGATTTAATTCCGCTGAGTCTGTCATGACTGTTGGCGGCGTGTGACGTATGCGTCGTCTTGGCTGTATGTCTACAAGCGTGTCGGGAGGGCCTTGGCTCCGTAGTCCTTTACTCATTTAATAAATGACATTTAAATTAAATCCGACAATAAACGAAATGTCTAAGCAGACAGGGCGGCTTCAGTGTAAAAGTGGCATTCGTCAATTCTTTAGGCAAGCATTAAGTTGCTATAATAAGATTGGCATCGGGAGCACAGGGAGCGTGCGACTACTCTAGCACTGCATCTCCCCCGGAAGTGGCCTGGTGTTTTTAAAGTGCTCCATTCCTTACTGAGCGGTGAGGAGGATCTGATGGTGATCCGGGCTTGTTCAGTAGTGGTAGAAATCTGTTATCCAACTGTTGAATTATCTGTGGTGACGATCCATGGCTGTTCTTTTTATATTATTAGCTTCCGCAGCCTCAGATATTAGCCCTTCATTAGCAAAATCCAGAACGGACGTTAGCTTAGCAGTGTTTCTCATCTGTTTATCTGACGTACATTATCCTAGTTTAGCTTGGCTTAGGAGTCCATGATAAAGTTGTATTATTTGCAGTTTACCAAACAATTCTTTTTCAATCTTCTGTAGATGTCCATGATATTACATTTAGAGTTGTACCGATACCAGTATCGGAAATGCCTCCGATACTGCCTAAAATGCTGGTATCGGTATCGGCGAGTACGCCGAAAGGCTAGCCTCCGATACCATATGACGTAATTTATCAACAACACGTGCAGTATCCTCCTACTGAGAGTGAGCCTTATAAAACAAACGTGTTTTTAATCGACGTGAATTAAAGTGTCAATGCCGTTTGTCATTTTAACAGCAGATACTTTCTTAAATGCCATCGTCCCGAGAGAGGGGTGTTGACGGGGAGCTCTGATGTATTTGCTTGCTGGTGGTATTAGCATTAGCTGAAGAGCTAACCGAAAAGCTAGTTTTAGCTTAACGTTACCTTGGCTAAAGTTGGGACTATTCATAATCCAGCAATAATGGCTGCAGACCTGCAACCAAAGTACAGCAAGTTGGCAAAGGAGTATTCCAAGGTAAATCACTTTTTCACCAGTAACGTTATATTGTCTTGTTTCCATCTAACGCTAGCTCACGTTAACCTAGCTCACGCTAACGTCGTCACTGATCGACCTCTCGCACGCAATTAATGACATGTTGTGGAGACAGCCATATCGGTGACAATGTTTAGCTTTTAGTGCCAAATGATAAGAGTGAGGCGGAGTCTCAAAAGAGAATGTTGAATATTTATTGTGCAAAAACCACAACATAGCCTCTGCTACTAACTGAAGTTACCGGAGCCTTCTGGAGTGCAACTACATATAACGTCCGTGCGGAATCAATGTCCCAACAACCATTCCGTGGGTGAGCATAGTTGTCAATTAATGATACTAATACTAATCTATACAATCACCTGTTGTTGAATAAATACCATTACTTTATAGTTATTACAAAAAAACAGTATATATAAAACAGTAGCTGTAAATCTTTTTAATTAAAAAAAAATAATTTATATAATTTTCAATTATAAAACACAAAAGAAATATCCTAACCCTCAAGAATGGCATAATCACACTCCCATATTCAATAACAATGCACTCTTAATGGGAAAACGACCTATAAGATTCCCTATATGGGAAGAGAAAGGCATACACTCATTAGGGGATATTTTTAATAACAAGGGCCTCTGTAGTTATGTCGAAATATGCATAAAGTTTAACCTCACCGAGTCCACATGGCTTTTTTACATACAGTTACGACTTTGTATGAGATCTCACGGTGTTCCATTACTCATACCAATTGAACACCACAGATACCACAAATTTTTCTATGAAAGAGATACATTGGGAGGTTTTGTATCAGGTTTTTATTATCAATTACTAACGTCCTCGTATGAAACCCTTCAACTAGACACTGTCTGGAGGAGGGATATACCAGACCTGGAATATGACTTTGATTGGCAAGGAGCCTGGGCAAATGTCCGACTTACATCAAGGAACCCGGATCATCAACAAATCAATCTGAACTATATTCACAGGACATACTTGACTCCTATAAGGCTGTGCAAAATGGGGCTTATACAAGACTCCAAATGCTCCCAATGTACAAATGGGGACGAAGGAACATTTATGCACATGTATTGGGACTGCCCACCAGTTAAGGCATTCTGGAAAGATGTGTCCCAACAATTATCAATACTCGTATTTTGGAATATACCTGTACACCCCGCGGTATTACTATTGAATGATGTTTTTGAGTTTGCAGTGAATCCACAACTAAAAAGATTGGTTTTATCGGGTATCACAGTAGCTAAAAAACTGATCGCATCACGTTGGTTTCAACCGGAAAAAATGTGCCGAAAAGTGTGGTTTCTTACATATCTCGATGTGATGTATCAAGAAATATCTACAGCAAGAATTCTGGGGCTCAATGAATCCAATATGTCAATGTGGTTAGAAGTGGTGGAGAGAATAAAAGCTAGCTTATAATGGTAGTGTCTGGTTAGGAGTGAGGGATAATGGAGGTACTATCCAAGAGGGGGTCCGGGAGGGGGGGATTTGAGCTGGAGCATGTGTGTAGGGTTTTAGAAAATAGGTATTAGGGGTATATTATATACTAACATTTATATAATTGTAATTTCGCTGGATATACACTGTATACGGTTAAAATGTTATTATAGACTATTTTTGTTTTATCCTGTTTCTGTACTTGCATATATTTTAACCACCTTTACTGAAAGTTTCATTATGCATTGTGTGTTGAGTACTGACTTTTAATACTTTTTTGTTTTGCAATAATAAAAAAAATATAAAAAAAAAAATAATTTTCTTTATGTATGCACTGGTATCGGATCAGTATCGGTATCGGCCGATACCCAAAGCTTACGGTAGATATCGGAATTGGATCGGGAAGGACATTTTTTTATCGCAACATCTCTAATTACATTTAGTTGTATTCTCATTTAATGTAGTGTACTTTCTTTTTTTTTTTTTTTTGGTCTTTTTCCCCCTCCATTTTCCTCCGATTTTCTCCCATCCCAATGTTAGTCGTATGCCAATTCCCAGTCCCTTCCTGGTCGCTGCGCTTTACCCCCCACAGTCAGATCATTTTGGGAGAGTGGAGGCTACCACGTGCTTCCTCTGACACACGTCCAGCCAATCACCGCTTCTTTTCACCTGGCAGCGCGGATTCTCATTGAGAGGGCGTAGCGTGTGGGAGGACCACACTATCCCCCTCACGTCCAATCCGCGCTTAGCAGGCGCCCCGACCGAACTGTAGGAGTCGCTGTTTACAACGACCCGGACCCACCCCGCCAGCTTCTCCCACCCTCTGATACAGCCAATTGTATCAGTGCAGACGGCCAGCCAAGCTGGTGACAACCCCGGAGCTGTGAGCTGGATTCGAACAGGCGAATCAAGCTCACAGCTCCGGGGCTGGTGACGAGCGCAATCTCCGCTCGACCACCTAACCGCCAATGTAGTGTACTTTCTGACAAAAACATTTGATTGGCCAAAAACATCAGAGCCTGCATCAATAACTAATTTTGGCCATCAAAATGAAATGCAATATCATAGGCTTATATTCATAGATCAGAACTATAGCAGTGCATAGATTATTGGATTATTAGATTATATATTGCATATATTTAGCAATGAGATATTATATGATTTAGATATGAAATATGATGAATTGAAAATGGAGGACCCTTATGTAAAAATGCCGAAAGTCTTTTTCTGGTCTTCATCCTCCAGTCCACTGTTGTTGTATTGAGCTGTACTGTATTGTACCCATTCTGCAATCTGTTAAAGTTTTCTGCATTCATTCATTCAGACGGCAACAGAATAATTTTGATTGACAGTCGATTCTGCCAATTACGTCACACCACTTGCACCCGCCCTGCTGTTCTTGGCACCAATCGGCAAGCGCGTATTCGTTTTTAACTTCCGGGAAGCTCGCCATTGATCTACACGACAGAACCACAACAAACCTACCGTAGCTAATAACGAGTAGGCTACCGGCGCTCTGCAGGAGTACTAAACGAGGCATAATGATTTTACTGCAACAAATGTTATAATAAAAGCTTTTACATTTGTCTGATAGAAAACTTTATTAACAGATTGCAGAATGGGTACAATTCAGTACATGCTCTGAGCAAAGGAAGGAACTGAGCTATGAATGACCAACAAAAACAATGCTAGCTATGGTCGGTAAATATGCTGATGTTATTGAACGTGTAACTATAACGTTAATGCCACAAAACGAATGCCTTTGTTAATCATAAGTAACTTTGATGCAGTAGCTTGTGTGTGGGGGCGGGGTTGTGCAGGTCGCTTGACTGAAACTTTTTTCAAAGTTTGAACGTGTGGACCAGATTGACGCGACACAATCCTCTAACGCGAGGGCAAACATCATGATATCCACGATACGTTTAAAAAGTGTATCGTTAATGAACTGTACCCGATATTTATATAATATCGTCATATCGCCCAGCCCTAATTGGAACTATCCCATTAATCATATACTATTGTTGTGGCTTGGTTGTCGTTGACACAGCAGGAGACGTTGTTTCCAATTTTAACAAGTAGGTAATTTATTTAAGAAAAGAAGTTTAACAGAAGAGGTCGAAAGAAGGTAGTCTATGGATTACCAGACGGTCACCATAACGGAAAAAACACTCTTACTCCCCAACTCTACGTGCCCCGAGATAATACCTTCCCCAGCCCCGCCCCGACATGACAGATATGATGCTGTTTTCCACCCATCTCCCTTTCCCGGAATCATCGAGGTCCTGCCGACCCCTTATCTGACCACCTGCCCTCCGTATACACATTTTCCACAACAAGAGAATAAAAACAGAAGATAAGTCTAAAGGTTTGTCATCCATGAGACAAAACTGGAGTCAAGATTAAAGAAGAAAAGAACAAGATGTGATTTACTTGAAAATGTCTATCTGTCCTATACCCTTGAGGCTTGAGGTTGTTTTAAGAAACATCAGCCAGACTGTCGCCCTAGTGTCTTTGAGCTCTGCTAGTTGACCTATATTAAACTAGTCAAGGCTAACCCTTTCCTACCTCCCCCCCGTATACACATTTTCCACAACACTATCATGAAAATGTTCACCACGTCTATGCACCCATCTGCCTGACCACGCCCACATCCACTCATATATAAGCGGGGTCATGGCCACACTACCAGTTCCTTCCCTACTTTCACCACGTGAAGTCCGTGTAAAGCACAGCTTCAAGTTTAGTGCTTAAAGTAGTTAGTTGATTATAGGAGCTGTGTTGGCGTTGTCTTTTGTTTCTCCCCCTCTCACTAATTTACGGGAGAAAGAAAGGATAATGTCGTCACCACCGGAGAGTCTAGAGCATTATTCTGGCCTTTTGACCCCGACCCGCAATGTTAGGGACTGTGACAGGGTTTTCTTTTTTGCTTCGCGTCTGTTCCCTGGTGGCGTGCAGGATACGCGTCCGAGTAGTTGCGGGCCCTTCTATACGAAGGTAAGTTCAACGGTCTGCTCACCCTGTGTGTTTGAGGTGCTAAACCCTCTTTGCACAGTCGGGTCTGGTCTCCCTCCCGTCCCTCACTAGGGGGGGGCCGGGGGGTCCGGATCCTCCCCGGTATTCTGATGGTTGTAGGGGGCCTCAGCGGTTACATCTGTCGAGCTTTCCGCTCTGCTTCACTCCTGTGTTCCAGAAGGCAGAGCGCAAAGCCATAAATGAAATATAACAAAGGTTATCCTATAACCCTAGTTATATGAATTATGGCGAGCGCTCTGCTTCGACTCACTGAGGACCCCACGGTCTTCCCTTTTTGGTGGTGAAAGACTGGGGAAGGAGCTGGTAGTGTGGCCATGACCCCACTTATATATGAGCGGATGTGGGCGTGGTCAGGCAGGTGGGTGCATACACGTGGGTGAAAGTTTTCATGATAGTATATGATTAAAGGGATAGTTCCAGAAGGAAGAGCGCTCGCCATAATTCATAACTATGGTTATAGGATAACCTTCGGCATACAGTGAAATGCGGGTGGTCATGGCCGCATCGATTGTGCAATAATAAAAATAGACACAGAAAAAAAATCAAAGCTAGGTAAGACACAAGATGTGCATGATAAAAAAAAGTCATGCTATGTTCCTGAGAAACTGGTTCCTTTGTACACTAATAATAATAATTCATTACATTTATATAGCGCTTTTCTCAGACTCAAAGCACTACTATACAATATACAATTTACAATTTTAACTCTGTCATTTTATACTTAATGTATCTAAACTATACTATACAATACCTCCTTCCATTTAAAGTGACTTTTTGTTTAAATTGATTGTTTAAAGCAGTGGTTCTCAACTGGTCTAGCCTTGGGACCCAACATTTTCCTTAGTCATTAAGTTGCGACCCAAATTTTTTAACCACTATGATTTATTTCAATTTTTTTTTTTTGCAGTAATACGCAATCTTTCATGCACTGTTAAAAACATGAAATAAACACAAACTATGGCTAAAAACCCAATGAAATAAAATAATAATAATAATAATAATAATAATAAATAATTATGCTTCTTAGCAGACTTCTTAGCTTAACATAACATACCTACTTTTGGGGGAACTAATCGGATAACTGGGGTTGCAACAAAAGTGCAACTAGGGCTAAAAACCCAATGAAATAAAATTATAATAAATAATATTAGGGATGCTTGATATTGGCTTTTTTACCGATACCGATATACCGATATTGTCAAACTCTTAATTTCCGATAGCGATATATGCAGGGTTTCCCCCCCAAAAAACAGAATAATTTCAGGTAATTAACATTACATGTCTCTTGTTGTGGAATTAACACAACATTATGCATACTTTTGACAATAAATAAAATCTGAATTTGTTCTTACTTAAAAACCAATACCGATATTTTCCGATATCAAATTTGAATGCAGATATCGGCCGATAATATCGGTAGGCCGATAATATCGGACATCCCTAAATAATATGCTTCTTAGCGATTTCTTAGCTTAACATAACATACCTAAATTTGGGGGAACTAATGGGATAACTGGGGTTGCAACAAAAGTGCAACTAGGGCTAAAAACACAATGAAATAAAATAATAATAATAATAAATAATATTATGCTTCTTAGTAGGGATGCACCGAATGGGAAATTCTTGGCCGAAACCGATACCGAAAATAGGAAACAGTTGGCCGAAAACCGAATGCCGAAACGCCGAAAATGATGAATAGATATATATATATATATATAATGTATTTTTTTTGTTCAGCTACCTGATTATGACAAAAGACATGATTATGGCAAAACTTAACTTAAATAATATTAATAAAAGTCAAGTGCATTTTCTTTTCTCTGTAGGATAAGTGCATTCAGAACAAAGCCAAGGTGCTTTAAAACTGCATAAAGATCTGCACACATGAGAGGGAGAATAGCTTATAGCAGACTTAAAGCCCAACATCCAGGTTAAACCCTACTGATCAATTATGGGTAGTTTACATCATTGGTATATAATTTCATTATTTATTTTTTTCCATTTGACACTGGAAATGCCACTTCGAAAGAGTTAAAAAGGTCCACGCACGAATAACATGCACGCGCGAATCAAAAAAGCTTATCAAACGCAGACGTCACTACAGGTGCATATTAATGAGCCGAATCTAAAAGCTTATCAGACGCTAGCACGGCCGTGACGTCACTTCAGGAAACGTATGCCTTGCCCGTCCGGGTCATAGTACTAGATCAATGGTGGCCCACTCGGTGCATCACAGTTAGCCTATAGCTCCGCCGTCCCTGCTACAGTCGGGACCACTACAGCTCCGCCGTCCCTGCGGGTGGTTCTCTCCTTGTGTGCCCCCGTCCTCGCGGGTGTCCTGCGGAGGAGCTTGTGGACGCGACAACAGCGGCGACCGGCGTTAGTTAGCTCATAGCTATCGTGTACCACTAGCCTTTACGGGCTCGAGCACCCTACGGCTGCCGCCGTTGTCGCGTCCATGGGCCCCCCGGCAGGGTACCCGTGGGGACGGGGTGTACAGAGAGGAGAGAACCATTTTGGGTCGGCCGTTCATGCCGGCCAGCGAGCCGGATGTCGGGATATGTTGTTAGCACAATAGCTACCAAGCTAAGCTATGTTAGCTACTAACGTTATAAACACTATGTGTACAACGACACAATGATTTACATTATTACAAATATGGTGACGTGGTTGTGGCTTTTATAAATAGTGGTTAGCTTTAGAGATGGATGGCTATAATCACGGAGCAATAGTGTTAGGTGAAACAGATACATTTTCATTCGGCTAGTAGTAGCAAGCATATATCTATGGTAGCAAGGCTCTCTGCCTGCAGTGCCTGCCACTAGCTGTGTGTGACTCTCAGCGCCCCCTGGTGAGCCCCCTGGTGCCCTGCACCTGTTGTGACGAGATGATTTCGATTACACACGCACGTTATGAACCATTGATTAAAATATCCACGTGCGTGGTGATTGTGTTGGGCAGACAAAATGTTTGATAAAAACGCTAAAACTGGGTCAATTTCAATACTTTTTTTTCCTCCATGAAAGTCACCGTTGGCCTAGTCCACATTGTTTATTGAACAAAAATACAACGTGAAGGTTGGCCTTTAATGATGTTACTGTAGTGGCTACAGTAAGCATTTTATATAAAAGTACTCTGTATTTTTGTATGACAACTAATAAAGAAACTTGAACTACTGTCATTCACTGCGTTCTAGCCTACATGGAAGGACTTGTATTTACTACATCTTCCATGACTCTTAGCGGGGGATGACGTAGCTTAAGAAAGACGAGTGAAAGAGGAACTGAAGCGCTGTTAGCTAGCTTAACGCTAACGTTAGTTAATGTTTTTAACCGCGACGGGCATATAGTAATGGCGAGGATATAAAGCATGTTAAAGACTCATTTATATATATACCGTACTTTTCGCACTATAAGCCGCACCTGACTATAAGCCGCAGCAGCTAAATTGAATGATGTGTACATATATAAGCCGCACTGGACTATAAGCCGCATGTGTTTTAATGTTTAATTACCATATGTAAGGAGTGGAGCCTGCGGCTTAATTTGACTCAACACGGGAAACCTCACCCGGCCCGGACACGGAAAGGATTGACAGATTGATTGCTCTTTCTCGATTCTGTGAGTGGTGGTGCATGGCCGTTCTTATATTGAGCTTTAAGTTCCCACCTCTACAGAGAATGACTCCCATTGGGACACAATACTGTCGGACAAATAACAAGAATTAACTCATTTACAAGTTGTATTAAGTAAATAAGGGAACAGATAAATAACATTTCAATGCAGTAAAAAAAGCAATATTTAGATTTTCGGGTTTTGTCCACATATAAGCCGCACCGTTATATAAGCCGCAGGGTCGAAAAATGGGGAAAAAAGCTGCGGCTTATAGTCCGAAAAGTACGGTATATATAAAGACGAGTTTACATAGAAACAGCGCGACTCCCGAGTCCCAAGAGGAGTTATCACAGGCTGCAGAACGCAGGACTGAAGAGCTCACGTTGCGCATGTAATGACTGAAGCCGCGTTTTGATGACATCATCACAACAACACGCGTTAGGTTACAGGTTGTCTCTGTTTCGGTGATATATTTTCGGTGAAAAAACTCTTTCGGCCAAAAGCCGAAAGGCCATTAATTTTGGTGCATCCCTACTTCTTAGCAGACTTCTTAGCTTAACATCCCAGGGAACTAATGGGATAACTGCAGATGTTTTTTGCTCCTGACAATGAATGAATGAAAACTTTCCATCAGGGTCCCCCATTTTCAATTCATATAGACATTTATGACATACACAACATACATGACATTTATGGCATAGGGACATATAGGTATTTAGTACTGATACATTTGTGACATAAACGGTATTCAAATATACAGTACTGTTACCCCTAGATCCTGACAGAGTATATACATATGATGGGGAGGGGACTGTACATTAGGAGGGGGTGGGTGGGTGGGAGAGAAATATACATATGGTGGGGAGGGAATATATACATGCGGTGGGGAGGAGACTGTCTATTAGGAGGTGGTGGGGGTTTTGGGCATTTACGGTGGCCAGTTTCGAATTGCAGCCTCCCGTAGGTGCTCTTTAAGAGCGGTTTTGAATGTGGGCAGGGATTCACATTCCTTTACAGCTTTGGGTAGGGCGTTCCACATTGTTGTGGCATAATTGCGAAACGTGTTTAACTTTAGTCCCTTGTTTGAGCCGAATCTGGGTTTAACATGATTTGTTGAGCTTCCTCTGGTGTAGTGGTTGTGGTATTCACTGACCTTTGGGAAGTATTTTGACATGTACATGGGCACCCCGGTCGTATAGTGTATCTTGTAGACCAGGCCCATTGCAAGTTGCTGTACTCTGTCGTCTACACTAAGCCATCCTAGGTTGTCAAAGTGGGCAGGGGTGAGGTGGGTTCTGGGGTTCAGGTCAAGTAGTAGTCTGACCAGTTTGTTTTGTGATGTTTGTAATTTTGTTTTAAGCGCCTTTGAGTCTCAAAGTCTGGGGTGATGGTTAAAAGCAACCCTGAGGTCATGCTCAATGTCCAATCTGTTCCTCTGCTTTGTCTTCAGCTGGACCAGAGCTGAGAAGCCACTTTCACAAAGATAGGTAGTGCAAAAAAAAAAGATTATAAAAAAAATTAATAAAAAAATCTTCTTTTTTTTTAAACTTTTTTTCTTCTTTTTTTTACACACGCATCTGCGACCCACTCAAAATGGCCCTGCGACCCACCAGTTGAGAAACACTGGTTTAAAGTGATGGTTGAAAGCGGTTGCTGTGTGTGTGTGTGTGTGTATAGATAGATAGATAGCAGGGCTGTACGCTAAGCTTTTTCACTAGGGGCACACTTGCCCCTAAATGAGAAATTTAGGGGCAAAAAATATTTTTTAGGGGCACATTTTTAAATAACAATTTTACCATTATTTATATCTATTGTTTTTGATTTAAAAAAAAAGAAAGAGAAAAAAAATTATATAATTTTTTTTTAATAAAATATATATATTATGAATGAATGAATGAATGAAAACTTTATTAACAGATTGCAGAATGGGTACAGTACAGTACAGCTCAATACATACAATTGTTAAGGGGATGCAGACCAGAGAAAGACTTTCGTCTTGTTTACATCAGGGTCCCCCATTTTCAATTCATCGTAACATATATGACATACATGACATACAGATAGACAGTACTGCTACATCTATACATTTATGACATACCAGATTTGCAATTACAGTACTGTTTGTGATACAAAAAGAGTCCAGAAAGAAAAGAGTATATACATTAGGCGTAGAAACTGTACATTGGATTGGGTAGGTGGGGGTGGACTGTACATTGGAGGTGGTTGGGTGGGTGGGGGGGGGGGTTGGGTAGGAGGGGTGGGTGGGGGACACTGTACAACTGTACAAACAACACTGTACATTGGATTATTGACAAGACCATACTTGGTAATTTACTGTACATTGGAGGGGGTTGTGTTCGGACATTTACAGGGGCCAGTTTCGAGTTGCAGTCTCCCTTAGGTGTTTTTTGAAAGTGGGTAGTGATTCACATTCCTTTACAGCTTTAGGTAGGGCGTTCCACATTGATGTGGCATAATTGCGAAACGTGTTTAGTCCCTTGTTTGAGCCGAATCTGGGTTTAACATGATTTGTGGAGCTCCCTCTGGTGTTGTGATCGTGGTATTCACTGACCTTTGGGAAGTATTTTGTCATGTACATGGGTACCTTGGTCATGTAGTGTATCTTGTAGACCAGGCCCATTGCAAGTTGCTCTACTCTGTCGTCTACTCTAAGCCATCCTAGGTTGTCAAAGTGGGCAGGGGTGAGGTGGGTTCTAGGAGTAAGGTCAAGCAGTAGTCTGACCAGTTTGTTTTGAGATGTTTGTAATTTTGTTTTTAGCGCCTTTGAGGTGCTTTGGTACCATGAGGTGCAAGCATAGTCGTAGTACCCTTGAATGAGTGCTCCTGCTAGAGTCTTCAGGGTATTCTTGTTTACCAGTGAGGAGATCCGGTACAAGAATCGTGTTCGTTGGTTGACTTTTTTTATTACATTGGATGCCATTTTGTCACAGGAAAGATTTGCCTCTAGGATGGAACCCAGGTAGGTAATATCTTCTTTCCTTGTGACAATATTGTCACCCACTGTAACTGAGAAGCCGTCGGTCTTGCTGAGTTTGTTATTTGAACCGAAGAGAATGGACTCTGTTTTGCCCATGTGTAATGATAGTTTGTTATCAGCGAGCCATATGCAGATTTTGCCTAGTTCTGAGCTGAGGGTTTTTTCAACCTGTAACTTGTTCTTGTCAGAGACCAGCAGGGCTGAGTCGTCCGCAAACAGGAACAAGTTGCAGTCACAAGCTGACGACATGTCATTTGCATAAATTAGGAACAGTAGCGGACCTAGTATGCTTCCTTGTGGAACACCACAGTTTACTGTGAGGGGGGGGGATAGGGTACCGTTTACCTCCACCATCTGCTCTCTCCCCTCCAGGTAGGATTGCATCCAGCTCACTGATAGACTATCAAAACCAATTGCTTTTAGCTTGTCAATCAGAATGGTGTGATTGACAGTGTCGAAGGCCTTTTGTAGGTCCAGCATGACCATGCCGCAGTATTTGCCCGCGTCCACCTCTTGTTTGATGTGGTCGTTTAAATAGAGAAGGCATGTGTCAGTGGAGTGGGATGTTCTGAAGCCAGATTGGAATTCGTAGATTCGATTTTTTTCCGCAAGGTATTTTTCGACCTGTTCGTATAAAATTTTTTCCATGACTTTCGAGATGGAGGTACGGATAGAAACAGGGCGGTAGTTGCCTGGGTCTAATTTACTGCCTTTTTTGTGCAGAGGGGTCACTCTCGCAAATTTGAAGTCTTTGGGGACGTGTCCCTGTTTTATGGAGAGGTTTATTATGTGTGTGATGACTGGGGTGATGGCGGCTGCTGAGTCTCTGAGGAATTTGGAGGGGATGTTGTCATGGCCAGTGGCCTTGTTGGGTTGGAGGGCGCTCAGTTTTTTGAGTACCTCATCTGTTGTTACCATTTCCAGTTTGAAGTCGTCTTTGTGGACCCCTAGGTTCTTGTAGTATGCTACTATGTGTTCTACCCCATAATGCCCTGAGTGGGAGGGTAGTTTGTTTACCAGTGTTGTGGCTATGTTTGTGAAGAAAGAAACTATTTAAGTAATTGGCTACATCCAGCTTTTCTGTGATGAGCGTGTTGTCCGTCTTTATGTTTATGTTTGAGAATCTGGTTTTAAGTTTTTTACTGCAGCCTAGTTGGTTATTGAGTAATTTCCAAAGTTCACACGGTTTGTTTTTGTTTTCCTCGGTTTTGTCATTGATGAATTTTTTCTTTGCTGTTTTGATCATGGAGTTTACATCATTTCTTAGTCTGTTTCTTTCCAGTTTGAGTTCAGTCACGTGGGCTTGGAGTTCACTGCTCGTGCTTATGTTAAGCTTTGACTGACTTTTACGAAACTCAGAGCATTTTTTGTCTCTGGTTTTCATAGCGGTCAGTATTTCAGCGTGCATCCACGGCTCAGCGCGATTTTTTACCCTGGTGGTTCTTAGGGGGGCCATGTTGTTTAGTATCGTTGAAAATTTGGTTTTGAAGCCAAGCCATGTTTCTTCAACCAGTGTACCATTGAGTTCATCTGACCAGTCCAGACTTTCCAGTTCAAGGTTAAAGGCCTCGCTAGAGTAGGTTTTTAGGTCTCTAGATGTGACTGTTTTGTGACAGCCAGCCTTTTGTTTTAGCTTTTTGCGCGTACAGAATATCATATAATGATCACTTAACCCGCATGCTATAACCCCTTTATTGGCGATCTTGGACTTGTCAGAGGTCAGGATGAGGTCAATGGTAGTCTGAGTTGACTCACACACACGTGTGGGTTGTGTGATTAGTTGGCTGAGGCCGTGCAGATCACAAAACCTATTGTAGGATTTGAAGACGGGTGCATCTTTTTGTTGCATATCCGTGTTCCAATCCCCAATAAGAATCATTTCTGTATCCTCAACTCCAGCTAAGCACGCATCCAACACGTCATAAAAGCCATTTTGGTCTGGCGGTCTGTAAATTGTGCCGACTAGAACAGATTTAGCCCTTTCAAATAGAATTTCTACAAAAACAGTTTCAATAGCCTCATGATCTAGGTCTGTACGGTTAATAAATTTGGTGTCTTGATGGATGTACATACAGACACCTCCTCCATGCCTGTTCCTCCATGCCTGTTCCTGTCATTGCGGACTAAAGAATAGTTCTCTAATTCAATTTCCTGGTCTGTTACTGATAAGTCCAGTTTAGTTTCTGAGAAACATAGTATGTTTACCTTTCCGCTACTGAAATGTTGTCTTATTTCTGCCAGTTTGTGCCTGAGGCTATTTACATTAAGATGAAAGATATGTAGACCGTTTTTATCTGCAGTGTTGTCAATATCCTTGCGATAAAGGTAGGATTCTTCTTCTGTGGGAAGGGGGGGGGGCTCTGTGATGTCCGGAGGGAGCTGCTGGTGCTGCTGTGGGGGAGGGAGGGGGGGGGCTTTGTTGATGTCTCCGTGAGGTCTGTGTGTTGGAGTGTGGGGAGGGGGGATCCTTTGTCCTGTGTCTTCTCTGGCGGCAACCCTTTGTTCTCCTGGGCTGGTAAACATACTTGTAGTTGTATTATCTGCGAGACATCGCCACCACGCAACAAGTCAAAATGCTCGCTATATGCAACCAGCTCCACTGTCTGTGTGTACTCGAGTAGCCTCCAGCTACGGCCAGGATTCTCCGGAGCTGCAGCTGGACCCTATACTGTAGCCTCCAGCTACGGCCAGGATTATCCGGCGCTGCAGCTGGACCCTATTGACTATATTCAGTGTGCCCTCAGCTCGAATACGCATCGACTCATAAGACATTTATATCAGGAGCTATCCAAGGACGCGAGAAGTGGGGGTGCGGCGGGTGCTCCAGCACCCCCTGCTGGCGGGGAGGGTAACTGCATCTGCAAGGTGGTTTTGGCCTTTATTCCATTGGAATACCGACGCTACTCAATGTCATTGAGCGGAACGGCACTGCAGATGTACCCTATTCTTGGAATTCATTGCCAGATCCATAGGGGCGCTGTCTCGATAATGCAGTGTTATTAAAACAGCGTGTAGCCGACTCATGGACCGGTTGGGATTCGAATAGACGCGGCCTGGAAGCGTCAACGCGGAACTGGAAATCCGTTGGTAAAATAAATGGCGGCCTGGAATAGTTTTTGTTTTGGGACAATTCGCAGTAAAGGAATATATCTGTCGGCGATGTTGTATGCGGGAACGAATTGCAGAGAGGGAGGACTGACTGAACTTCACTGAAGTGGAGAGTGTGTTTACTTGTGTCTCAGAAAAGAAATGTCTCAAACGATATCTGATTTCTTTAATAATAATAACCTGGACTTGCTGCAGCATATGCATCAGGATATTCTGGACTCACTGGACATTCATGTTGTCATGACGGAGTTTATTTCCACCACTCCTGAACGCAAGACCACCTTCGGTGTTTTACCATCTTTGGAATAGGTAATGTGTGTTTATTATTATCGCTCCTGGAGCCTGCCCATTCTGGACTCACTGGACATTCATGTTGTCATGAAGGAGTTTATTTCCACCACTCCTGAACGCAAGACCACCTTCGGTGTTTTACCATCTTTGGAATAGGTAATGTGTGTTTATTATTATCGCTCCTGGAGCCTGCCCAGTGCGCCGTGCTCACTTGGTTAATGTTTCAGCACCACGGACAGCGATTGTTGTTGCGACAAAACTGCTGCATTTCGTGTGTGAACTGTCCATGTTGGTCACTGTTCAAGTTTGTCTGTTGTAGTGTAAAATATTGATATTTCAAATTAATGGAAAATCACGAATGATGCGCTTCGCGCATGCATTTAATATGATGGTATTATTATTATTTATCTCTGACTCAACCGCACCCCGCACCCCCAGGGCCTAACAAAAATAATAGTTGGTTTCAGGTTGGTTGTCAGTTTGGCCATGGGTAGGTAGGGAATTTATTTTATTTTATTTTTTTATTTTATTCTTTCCCACGGCGACTATGGATAGGGAATTTCTTTATTTAATTAAAATGTTCACAACAACATGGATGCATGTACTCTGCCAGCATGTTTAATATCCATAATACTAAATGTTTGACTAAGATTTCTATGAAACTTTATTCTTAAAAAAAAAAAAAAAAAAAAAATCGTTTTTTTTTTTTTTTTTTTTTTTTTTTAATATATATATTTTTTTTAAAACTCATAAAATATATTGGGTCGCACCTAAATCGGCAGGGTCGGTCGGCAACCTGAAACCAACCATTATTTTTGTTAGGCCCAAGCGTGCCTGGAGCTATCTGTAGCTACTAGGGATGGGTACCGAATTCGGTACTTTTGAGGCACCGAACCGAAACACGTCGGTACTACCGAGTATCGAAGCAAGTGAGAAACCAGATTTTTATTTTTATTTTTTTCATGTCAACGTTCACACGCACAATATATGCTTACCTAGGATTTGACTTGATTCAACAACAAAGCAGTCGGAGCAATGACGAGCCGAAAACTGTAGTTATTTGAAGTTTGGTTTTTTTTTTACGACTGAGGTAGGTAAATTAAATTTCTTGAGACTAAAGTACCGAAAAAAGGTACCGTTGGGTACCGGTATCGATTCACAGGTACCGGTATCGGTTCAAATGTGAAAGGTACCCATCCCTAGTAGCTACTGCTATATAAGACAACTCCTCAGTGAACTATTTAGTTTAATGGGACGTTTCGTTTTGAACAGTGAGCTAACGCGAGCTATCATGCACTACTAGACTATCAGTAGCGCAGGCTCACCGAGGTCCCAGTGTCTCACTAGAGACTAGTGTTTACAACAGCCACGGGTGTGGGAGGGCTGGAGGAGGAGCGGCAGACGCCGCAGCTCTCTCCGTGTGTCTGAGTTCAGTTCAGTTCGGCTCACTATAGGAGGTCGAATGCGTCGAAAATATGAAGCAATACTAACTTTACTTTTCTTCATAGCTAAATCAGACAGTCAGCCAGTCTATCAGAGTGAGTGCTCAGTCGATTGTTCCCGCTGATCATACCTGCTGAGTGCTCACTGCTCAGCTCGCGTGAGTGGCGTCATCACACGCCTTGGATAATTTAGGAGTGAAATGCGAATGCAAGGCTTGAAAGTAGGGGTGGACGGTATGGTCTAAAATTTATATCACGGTATAATTTGAAGCATAGACGGTAACGGTATATATCACGGTATCAGTGTTTCTGTTAGAATAATTTTTTTTGCCTGATAGGCAGGCTATATAAAGAATGACATCCTCAAGGCATGTAGATTTATAATATTTTAACTTAAAACTAGGCTACTTTTGCGTATAAAGTCATTATATTCCAAATAAAATAAGTCCCGAGTCGAGACTCCTGCTCCCATTGCAAACAGCGGGGCTGGATTATGCTAGAAGCATATGTAGCTGCAGAGCCGCAGAGCGAATTGAATTGAATAAGAATTGAGACAAAGGTGCCACTCATCCTCAGCTTTAAGATTTGACAATTGTGTCAACAAATTGACACGTGTCAACAAATTGACACATGTGTCAACAAATTGACACACAAAATGCTTAGACGATGGGGGTCAGAACGGCGCAAGGGTGGGGGGGCGCTGTTTGACGGGCCTGTGACCAGACCTGAAAGAGCCACTGGCTCTGCGGCTCTGCAGCTGCATGCTATTCGCAAATCCACTGCTGCACGCCTTCCTCCCGGCTCCCGCTGCTGCCGTCGTTATCATAACACTACACACATATCGTAATGTTTACAGCAAACTGTAGTTGATCACCAGGTATGTTTTATTAACGTAGAATAATTCATATAAGAAAAACGATGGGGAAATATCTTACCTTTCTCCACTGGTTAAAAATGCCAGGAACTGAAATTGAAACTTGCTGTGCGCCGCGGTGATATGCGTTTATTATGAAATGACAATTGCGTGTTGACACGCCCACTGCGCGAAGCCTCCTAAATAACTTTTTCCAGTTTGCACATATCTATTATCTATGACTAATTCTATCTATTTTTAGGGGCAAATGCGATTGAAATAGTCGCGCTGTGGTTACATGACGTCATTGCTATTTTAGAGCTGCTCTACCGGTTAAACGGTATAGTCAAAATCCATACCGTAGAGCAAATTAATACCGTTCATACCGTATACCGTTTATACCGTCCACCCCTACTTGAAAGCACTACTCGCAAGCCCGCCCCCAGATAATATTTACCAATCGCAACGGCCAATTAAAGGGGCAATTCGCGATCATATCATCGCAGTGTACAGGCCTGGATAGATAGATTTATTTATTGTCACAGCTTTTAGAATGTACATTCCGAAAACGTGAGATTCTTGTTTTCCTTTGCTCCTCAACCGTAGTAGTTATATACTATAGTTAGTTACTATACATTATATATATAATAATAGGGATGTCCGATATTATCGGCTTACCGATATTAGGCCGATATTGACATTAAAATGTGATATCGGAAAATATCGGTATCGGTTTTCAAAAAAAAAAAAAAATCTTTTTTTTTACATTTCTATAACCTTTATTTACCCAGGCAAGCAAGTAAGAACAAATTCTGATTTTATTTATTGTCAAAAGTATGCATAATGTTATATATATAAAGAGATATGTAATGTTAATTACCTGAAATTATTCGGTTTTGGGGGGGGGGGGGAAAGAAGAAACCCTGCATATATCGGTATTGGTTGAAATTAAGAGTTGGACTATATCGGTATCGGTAAAAAAGCCAATATCGAGCATCCCTATACATACAAATACAATACATTGCAATACAACAAATGGACTTAAAATAATCCTATACTATACAATATAACTTTAACAAGACATTTTGTACGTGACCATGATGGTTCAGAGTCTCTCAGTCAGTAGCCTATTGGCCCGGTGGAAGTAGCTGTTCAGAGTTCTTTTGGAAGTGGATCTGAGATTCCGGTACCGTCTGCCAGACAGTTTGTGGTTGGGGTGGCTGGGGTCTTTCAGAATCCTGTGTGCCTTGCTGACCCACCGCTTGGTGAAGATATTGACTATGGAGGGTAGGGGTGGGGGAAAAAATCGATACTGTATCGATTAGGGATGGGAATCGAAAACCGGTTCCTAATTGGCCGCTGCCTGGAACCGTGTGGCTCCCGTGACTTTCAATTCCCTTATCGCTGCCAGGTTTTTCCTACAGTTGCGCAATAACGTTAGCGTGTAGCCATGGCAGACTCTATTTGATTCCTTAAGGGCTCGAAATTGCCTGGGTTTTGGTAATATGCTCCCGAAATGCTCCCGCTGTTTGGCTACTTCTATGTGCAGTGAAAACTACTTTAATGCTTTAGAACAGGGGTCAGCAACCTTTTTGACATGGAGTGCCTGTTTGAAATATAGTTGTAACTAGTGTGCCTTAACAATATTCCATGCGTCGTAATTTTTTTTTCTCATAATCAGGTCTTTTTAATGAGAATTTTTACATTATTACATCATTACTGTCATAGCTCCACCTACAGGCCTAATGGAGAACACCAGGAGAACACCAGGATGTGAATGGAGGGTGAATGTGAGGTATATCGTGTAAATAAGTTTTGATTGATCGCAAGACTACACTGTAAAAAAAATAACAATAAGTTACCAGAACTTAAAAATATTGAGTTCAGTTACTGTGCATTAAGGTTTTCAGTTTTCAATCCATAATAAGTTAACAGAAAAATAAGTACACAACCACATTATTTCAACCTAATAAAACTATGTTTATTGTCATTGTTTTAAGAACACAAGTTGACTTGGTAATACTCACATTTTGAGTAAAAAAAAAAAATTGCTTTTAACATGTGCAATGTTCAATGAAATAGAAAAATAAATAATAAAATGTGTTGATTAATCCCACTGGTCACAATGGTGACCGTAATAATGTTTTTGTTATAAGGCTCTGCAAATGTTACTGAATGATGTAGGAATGTATTTCCAGCTAAATTGAAATAATAAACAAATAAAGGGTCTAAATTAAATATGTGGTAGTAAAAAGAACCCGTGGGAGGATTTCAACAAGATAAATGCGACAACAGTGAAAAATATTTCACTATAATATTTCAAAGCAAAAAAATAAAAAATAAAAAATGATATTTTTTTGTTTTTTTTTTTTACTGCTGCCCCCTGTGCCTATGAAAATGCCCCTGCGTGCCTATTCAGGCACGCGTGCCTAGGGTTGCCTACCCCTGCTTTAGAACCTAGTCATTGATTTAGTTCAGGGTGAGCTCAAATACAATATGGTGCTCAGGTACAAATACAATAAAACAGCAGGTGGGGGCTGTTGTGTAAACCTTGTACTCTTTAGTTCACATATAATAAGAGGCGGAGTGTTTGTTTACAAGTCTGTACACTGTAAGCCAGGAAGTACCGAGGTGGTGCAACATACAAATGTGTCCGTGTAGCAACACAAGCCAATACCTTATAGGACAGGGGCCCGGGGAGGGAGCTCTGTGTGTGTGTGTGTGAGACAGAAGTCAGAGGAATAACGACCTGTTATTCAATAGATTAAATTAGTTTAAGAATAAAAAAATAAATACATTTTAAGAGAATCTCAAATACATTATTTTATTTAAGTGTAGGCCAGCGTTTCCGTTAGCCGGTAATTACCGGTATTTGACCGGCAAAATCTGTTGAAGTCCGACATATTTAATCTCTCCGGTCATAATGTCTGGTGAAAATAATTTTCTCTAAACACAATTAGATTATTTGAATTGTATTAAAATAGGCTAAAATTAAATAGCCTATGCGATGAACGAAACAATCATTACATTTGTCGTTGCTTCACCAAGCAGCCGGTCTAATAATGACATCCTGTGTCAGCGCGAGCTGGCTGCTGATATATTTACGTGAAGCATGGCTTGGCAGGGTGCAGTACTCCAATTCAGCCATTGGCAATTCAGCTGTTGGGTGGGGGCGCTGCTGACACCGCTGCTCTGCTCTGCCTGCTCCTGCTCCATGCTTCAGGTAAATATATCAGCAGCCAGCTCGCGCTGACACAGGATGTCATTATTAGACCGGCTGCTTGGTGAAGCAACGACAAATGTAATGATTGTTTCGTTCATCGCATAGGCTATTTAATTTTAGCCTATTTTAATACAATTCAAATAATCAAATTGTGCTTAGAGGGAATTATTTTCACTGGACATTATGAGCAGCACCAAGTCGTTGGGAGGTGGAGATATACATCACGGCGCAAACCCACGATAATGTTGCCGTCTCTCTCTGCCAAATTTCTCAGTTCTTCGCTTGATATAATTAATACAAATGTCCAATATAACGGAATTCGTTAGCTCATAAAAATGTGATTATAACAGACTGCTGTTTATTAAGGTCGGGCAGACTGCCCACCGACACCTCAAGTCGGCAGCAGCATGAAGTCTCGAGGGACTTATTTTATTTGGAATATATTAATGACTGTATATACGCAAAAGTAGCCTAGTTTTAAGTTAAAATATTATAAATGCCTTGATGATGTCATTCTTTATATAGGCCTATCAATTGTTTTTAAGCTCAATAAACTCTGACCGGAATTTATCCCTATTTTTTTTTGCAGGTCTGAGTGTCCGGTAGATTTCAATCTACCGGACACTCAGACCTGCAAAAAAAAATTCTAACGGAAACCCTGGTGTAGGCTATAGTTAATGTTTTATTTTTTACTGTTTTTGTATTTTTCTGACATGGGGGCTCAACAATAAATGACAATCAGAAATGTCAAGTTGCATGTTGTTATTCTAACCAGCTTAGACCCCTACGCTCTGCATCTTCTGGCCGCCTCAGACCTACTCCTATCCAAGCTCCGGGAGGGTCATCAAAGAGAAGTCGCCTATTCTCAGTCCTTGCCCCACAATGGTGGAATGAACTACCCACCCCAGTTAGGACAGCCGAATCACGTCCAATCTTTCGCTGTCGACTAAAGACGCACTTCTTCAACCATTATCTGAAAAAAAAAAATAATAATATCTAACCCTAACTAAAATATCTAACCCTAACTAACCGTACTGTCATGCACTTGTCCTAATAAACTAACCTACACTGTAGCACTCAACACTTTGATGAACATTGTTGCTCAGCTGATAGAGTTGTGCCCTTCCTGATGGCTTGTCGTACAGAACTTGTAAGTCGCTTTGGATAAAAGCGTCAGCTAAATGACTAAATGTAAATGTAAATGTAGTTCTGTTGCATTTCCAATTTATTTATGTAAATTATAAATTTATCAGGTATCGATAAGGGTAGCGATAAAGAATCGAATTGATAAGCAGAATCGATAATGGAATCGTATCGATAAAATCCTATCAATTCCCATCCCTACTATCGATACAGGGACGCCAAGTATCGATATTTAATTATTCATACTTTTTTTTTTTTTTTGTATAAGGAAGTTGCATTGTTCATTTCAATACCTGTAATAGTACAGTAGTCCACACACACATGTGCATTCAGTTAAGTTGGAATATAACTAATACAAACAGTTCAGTTTGTCAGGTACATGCAACACAGATTACAGTGTTTACATCTGTCTGCTTGAGAAAATACAATGTTCTGCAATAAAAATTATTAAAGTGAGATGAACAGACTGAACTTTATTTTATTAGATAAAACATTATATTTTTTTGCAATACTCAGCGTATCGCGATATATTTAGTATCGCGATACTATCATATCGTGACGCAAGTATCGCGATAGTATCGTATCGTGAAGTCTCTGGTGATTCCCACCCCTAAATGGAGGGTAGGGATGGGTACCTTTCACATTTGAATCGATACCGGTCCCAACGGTACCTTTTTTCGTTACTTTAGTCTCTAAAAATGTAATCTACCTACCTGAGTTGTAAAAAAAGAAAAAATTCCAAACTTAATATTTAACCTCTTCCGCCTCTTTGCGGTCCGTCGGCGGACCGCAAATGACATAATGGTCATAAATCAATATGTCTGGACTGTTCTATAAAACTAGCAATTTTAATTTCAAACGTATTCAAGTATAAACATCATGAACATGTCACAACAGCATTTAGAATGTATATTATCATCAATACGTTAGTTTAGGAATAGGTTAAAGTGCTATATAGATAGATTTTCCTCTTCTAAATATCTATATAATCCGCGAGAGGTGACTATTTTGTAAAACCGGGGGACTGTGAATTGTAGTTTTTTATTGGCCATTTTGTAACGGAGATCCATAGGTCTGGTTCTGCATTGGAATTTTGGAAAACTACACTTCCCTTAACACTTTCAATGCCAGCAGGGGGCGCATGATTTAGTGCTTGAATGCCCACCATCCACTTCAATGTTAGCGTTAATAACGCCTAATCTATGTTTTAAATTATGGCTATGTGTCCAGGGACCGAAACTAGAGAGCGCCACCCGCCATTTGCGCTCAGTTTTTACGTTTGGCGCCTCCCACTGAGAGGTCTGACCGCCGTGTGGCGGGCAATCAGATAGTCATGTGAAAACCGAAAATCATGATCCAATTCTTTAGCGGAGTTACTTCCAGGGCTCGAGACTAACGATGTCCCGTCGTCCCGGGGAGGATCAAATATTGATTTGGGACGAACAGAAATCTTTGCTGGGACGCAACCGGGACGGAGAGGATTTTTTTTTTCACAGGAAATGTCAATTGGCCGACTGTCAGTGCGCGCATATATTGCTGTCAAATGTTGAATGTCTCGTGCTGACTAAGTTCACTGAAGTCCAAACGTAGCGTGATTTGCCAAATCCAATGACTATCTCCGCCTCCCAATGCAGCCATACGCTAATCCAGCATCAAACTCCTACCCACCTCATCAGCCAGTCGCGCTGCAGCAGCGTCACACCCCAAATGAATCTTGCATCAAAAAAGAAAAACGTGTTAACAGGTGAGGGAAATCTCTCTTACCTAGGCCTAACAAAATTAATAGTTGGTTTCAGGTTGCCGACCGACCCTGCCGATTTAGGTGCGACCCAATATATTTTATGAGTTTAAAAAAAAAAATTATAATATTATTATTATTTTTTTTTTATATAGAATAAAGTTTCATAGAAATCTTAGTCAAACATTTAGTATTATGGATATTAAACATGCTGGCAGAGTACATGCATCCATGTTGTTGTGAACATTTTAATTAAATAAAGAAATTCCCTATCCATAGTCGCCGTGGGAAAGAATAAAATAAAAAAATAAAATAAATTCCCTACCTACCCATGGCCAAACTGACAACCAACCTGAAACCAACTATTAATTTTGTTAGGCCCTAGGCTTTCTCCACTGGTATTTAACCCTGGTTGACACAGTGAATGACAGCTGGTAATTGACAGTCGCACGGCACGAGACCACTGTACAAGAACCGCGGAAAGATCAGAATGGTGTAAAAAAAAAAAAAAACGCGCACTATACTGTGGCATCCTCTCAGTGACGAGAGCACCGCAAACATGCTGCGCTATTTGAAGAGGATAAACACAGACCCAAAATGACCAACAGGGAACTGCATCCAGCAAATGCAATACTACCCCTGAGTCTAAGGTGAGGACACATTTAAATCACAGAAGTGGAATGTTAGTCTATTGGAACTGTATACAGTTATCGACGCGTTCTAGTTATAGCTGCTTATTGCTAGCTAACGTTACTGACTAACGTGCAGACTGCCACTGATTATTAAAGGATTTCTATTCGATTCTATACTAACACGTAATGTTACTACCATTGCGAGTTAATTGGCATAACGTTACATTTATCTAAACGAACGCGGAGAAATAGACGACAGGCTATAGGCAAACTTCACTCTGCAGCTACACAATGAATCCATATTCAGTGAGGAGGGCCCGCTGGAATTTAGCAGCAGTTATCAATATCGACCAGGACTCAGGAGGACAGCGCGATCTAAGGGACATGTTTCATTACTAGTCAAGTGTCATTACTTTAGTTATCAAAGGTGGAATCTCTGGACGCAATGACATTATATAGTTTAAAGCTAAACTACGTTTTTCTTGTTAGAAGAGGGATAACTTATTCAGTTAGATTTGATTTGATCTTTATTTATCTCTAACATTTTCAACCATAAACACACATTTGTAATAACAAAAAAAACTAAAACGAAATAAAATACAAATACATTTAAATATATTTTCCTATGGAAGGAATAATCAAGATGGCTCCAATTGGTTGACTATAACAGCACCTTGACCAAATATCCCTATACTAGCACCTTGTTAAATACTTTTTTTTACATTTATTTTTAATCATTATTCTTGTGAAATCTTTCCACCATGGGAGCCTTTTGACTAAATCAATTTATTCTCCCCTTCTCTGAATGGTGTTTCTTATGGCAATAACAACTATAGACGACAACCAAAGTAAAGATTTGATTTTTGGGACGGTTACATTCACTTTGGGACGGTTCAAATTGTATTTCGGGACGGTTCTGGGACGGTGGTGAAAAAAGTTAGTCTGGAGCCCTGGTTACTTCTCACTCGCTGTCTCAGCACAGACATGCAGCGCACGGCGCACTGCTGCTGCTGCTGCTGCTCCTACCCCCTCCCCACCTGTTTCTGTATGCCTGCATGTAAACAGAGGCTATTGCCTCCAAGTCACCGTGACGTTAGTCTAGTCAGTCTGTGGGACCTTCGTGAGATAACGTTAGCTACCGTTACAAAATGACCCAGTCAACTATTCACTTAGTTTAATACATGAGGCATTGTGTAACGTTATCCAGCCGGCTAGCTACTGATGGCTCCAGACATCAACAAATCCTCCAGCAATAGTCCAGTGCATAATACCTCCGTTGGCTAGGTAGCTCACTAGTCACTACGAAATGTCGCAGGAAACTAAATAGTTCACTGAGGCGTTGTCCCAACGCCATCCAGCAGTAGCTACAGATAGCTCCTGGCATCAATGTCCTACAACAACAACAACATGCGTATTCGAGTCCATGAGTGAGGGCTGCTGAATAGGGTCCAGCTGTAGCTCAGGAGAATCCTTTTGCATGCTGAATGTAGCGTTTAGGGACTAGCTGCAGCGCCGGAGAATCCTTGCTGGAGCTGGAGGCCACTCGAGTATACACACAGACAGTGGAGCTGTTTGCAGACAGCGAGGGGGCGATGTCTCGCAGATAACACAATCACAAGTATGATTATATAATATATATATTTTATTAAAAAAAATTTTTTATATAAAATAATAATAAAAAAAAAGTTGTATCAAAAAAAAAGTTGGCAGGTAAGAAATATGCTTGGCGGGTAGATTCTTCCCATCTACCCGCCACTGGCCGGTGAGTCAAAAAGTTAATTTCGCTCCCTGGGTACATGTTTTCGGTACAGTGGGGGAAAGTTTGAGTTTATTTATTTGGCTTTCCATGTTCCCCTCAGGGGTCATGCAGTAACTGTTAAGGGGAGATGAAGCGTTGAACAATACGATCCTAGTTTGTTTGTTGTGTACCTTGGGTAAGACCGGGTCAAATGTGAAATCCTGCTTATTTGTCTGAAAACTCAAATGTAATTTCCCCGTTTTTGCCACGGGCGCCGCCACATTAGAGTTAGCTGGACGGTGACGTCACCGTAGTGGTTGGGCTGGCTTCTGGTTCACACTGCTGGTTACCTACCTAGTAAACATGGAGTGGCTTCTGGTTCACACTGCTGGTTACCTACCTAGTAAACATGGAGTGTCTTCTGGTTCACACTGCTGGTTACCTACCTAGTAAACATTAGGGGTGGGAATCATCAGTTTCATCACGATACGATACGATATCGATTCTTTGGACAACGATACGATATTTGCCGATATCACAAAGTCTGCCACGATACGATACGATACGATTCAATTCAGGTGTCTGCGATCGATATGAGGCGATATTATGTGCCCATTTAACACAATCAGTCACATTTAGATCAACTAAAAAAAGGCTACGGAAATATCAATTGATGTATTTATTTTTGAGCTCTTCCAGACATTTAAATGAAAAACAATCTATTGTTTTTAATACAAATAGACCTCCTGTTCACTTTTGTTTTTATATATTGAGCTTTAACACACACACAGACACACACAGACACACACAGACACACACACACACACACACACACACACACACACACACACACACAGTCCCCCACAGCCCCCACCCCTCCTCCTTCCAAGTCCCCTTTCCACTCTCCTGTTCTCTCTCACGGTTAGCTGCTTAGCTTTTAGCAGCCGGCTCGCAAAATAGACGCTCTGTAGTGCTTTACAGCAGACGCAAACACTGCTGTAATTTCTACACGGAGTTTCACAATACTGGGCGCCGGCGGATATGACTCGCGGGGATTTTCAAAATAAGAGTATCGCAATATGAATCGATCTTTTTACGTTGCGTCGATCCTATTTGATTATTGATAATAGATCGATATATCGATCTGGATCGATGTATTGTCCCACCCCTAGTAAACATAGTGTCTTCTGGTTCACACTGCTGGTTACCTACCTAGTAAACATGGAGTGTCTTCTGGTTCACACTGCTGGTTACCTACCTAGTAAACATGGAGTGTCTTCTGGTTCACACTGCTGGTTACCTACCTAGTAAACATGGAGTGTCTTCTGGTTCACACTGCTGGTTACCTACCTAGTAAACATGGAGTGTCTTCTGGTTCACACTGCTGGTTACCTACCTAGTAAACATGAAGTGTCTTCTGGTTCACACTGCTGGTTACCTACCTAGTAAACATGGAGTGTCTTCTGGTTCACACTGCTGGTTACCTACCTAGTAAGAGTGTCTTGAAAGTCAGTCAGTAAATTGTCAACCAAATGTAAGGTTACCTACCGAAAAAAGATATATTATATAATTATTAAGGCTGTCAAAGTTAACGTGGTATTAACACGTTAACGCCCGATTCTATTAACGCCACTATTTTCTTTAACTCACGGTTAACTTTTAAGATTATTATTATAATTTTTTTTTACTAAAAAAATTAAAATAAATGTGATTAATTGATCGCAAGTTAACTATGGACAATCATGCGATTAAATATTTTAATCGATTGACAGCACTAATAATTATACTTTTAGTTGGATTATCTGCGAGACATCGCCACCACGCAACAAGTCTAAATGCTCCGCTATCTGCAAACAGCTCCACTGTCTGTGTGTATATAGTCTCTGCTTTGGTCAAATCACATTCAGCATGCCCTCAGCGCCCCCCCCCCCCCCCCCCCACAGTCTGAGTCAGAGCGATAGTTCAACTTGACTAACAGGGTGAAGTATTAGGTATCAGTTTCCTTTTTTCCTCCCTCAGTAATATTATGTTATTTATGTACGTTGTCATTATGTAAACAAATGCACATATGGATTGTTTGCTGCAACGTTTCTGAATGAATTGAAGCATTAATAAATAAGCAGAGAATTAAATTAGATGTCCATAACATTTGTGTTTTTAATTGTCCTAAATAAATATGAATTCAAGAAGTTAAATACTGAATTAACGACACATATTTATTAACAGGCTGAAAGTTAAAACGAATAACAGGCTGAAAAACAATTAGACAATTTTTTTATTTTTTTTAATCCTCTTTCTCCGATTTTTCTCTGTTTTCTCCCCGTCCCAATTTAGTCGTTGTGCCAATTCCCCCCCCCTCTCCTACCTGTTTGTTGTGCGCATGTTCTCCTACTGATCGGTACAAGGGAATCCTGAAGTCATCCGCACACTTCCTCCGATACGCGTGGCGACAGCCAGTGCCTTTTTTTCACCTGGCAGCGAGGACTCTCAACCAACGCGTGGGAGGGCACGCTGCCTCCATCAAGTCCTGCCTCCACTGAGCAAGCGCCCAGACCTGACCTGTAGGCGTCGCTGTCCACAACGCCAGATCCCCCCGTGACTTGCCCTCCCCCTAACGCAGCCAAACGGGTTAGTATAGCGATCAGCCCAAGCCCCAAGCAATGCTGACTCCGGGAGTCGAGACCCCAGCCTCTTGCATTGGTGACGAGCGCAATCTCCGCTACGCCACCTGACCGCCCTACAATTAGTCCATTTAATATAGGTTAACTACAGTGCGTAAAAAATAGGCTAAGTGATGCGTAAAAGGCAACTTTGGCTATAGCCTTCTAAAACTATTGAATAGGCTAAACTTCGTTTTAACTTCTTGAATTCACATTTCTTTAGTTTGCAATAATGCAACTGCAAGCCAATGTTCCGAGACATATTACATTTAATTTGTTAGGCTATTTGAATACACCGTTAGCTAGGGGTGGACGGTATAAACGGTATACGGTATAAATGGTATGAATTTGCTCTACGGTATGGATTTTGACTATACCGTGTAACCGGTAGAGCAGCTCTAAAATAGCAATGACGTCATGTAACCACAGCGCGACTATTTCAATCGCATTTGCCCCTAAAAATAGATAGAATTAGTCATAGATAATAGATATGTGCAAAATGGAAAAAGTTATTTAGGAGGCTTCGCGCAGTGGGCGTGTCAACACGCAATTGTCATTTCATAATAAACACATATCACCGCGGCGCACAGCAAGTTTCAATTTCAGTTCCTGGCATTTTTAACCAGTGGAGAAAGGTAAGGGATTTCCCTATCGTTTTTCTTATATGAATAATTCTAAGTTAATAAAACATACCTGGTGATCAACTACAGTTTGCTGTAAACATTGATATGTGTGTAGTGTTATGATAACGACGGCTGCGGCGGGAGGACGGCTGCAGCAGTGGATTTGCGAATAGCATGCAGCCGCAGAGCCAGGGGCGCTTTTAGGTCTGGTCCCAGGCCCGCTCAACAGCGCCCCCCCACTCAATGGCTGAATTGCCAATGGCTGAATTGGAGTATTGCACAGTGCAATACTCCAATTCAGCCATTGGCAATTTAAGCGCGATGAGATGATTTTTTGTGCTTTATTTGTTTTCCCAGGAAGTTTCCAGTTTGTTGTCTCCTGTTGACAGGACGGTATCGGTGGAGCGGCCTGTCAAAGTAGAGGTTGTTGTTGTTTCTGTTTTCCCTGGTGTGTGGTACTAATCGGATGTTGGGTAGTAAGTAATAATGTTTTGCTAACCCTACAGGTTCGCTCTTATGGGGGGAGGTGTGACGTACCTGGGTACGTGGGTTGGTCATTACCATTATTACTGTATTTATGACACCTTCTGAACATCAGGTTAGTATAATTTAATGTGTTGTGTTTTGTATGTGATGTGTGTGTGTGAACATGAGAGCTAATGCTGTCTCTTTTCTCTCCCTGTCAGGTGCTGCCCGTCCCTACACTGAAGAGTGCTGATTGCCTAATGAATGACAGCTGATGGCAATCACCTCGAGATGGATGGGTAGCCAAATACCTGACAGCACACACACGTCTGGGCGCCTCATTCTGTCAATTGCCAGTGACCAGAGTAGAGTGGGGTTGCCATTGTTTGCCACTGTGGTGGAATTGATACTGTGCTTATCTACTGCTTCGGGTGGACTTAAGTACTGGTATATGTATATATATATATTGTTGGCCTTTGTGCCACTTCTTTACCTGAGTGAGTATCCTTTTGTTGGCCTTGCGCCTATTTTCCACTGAGTGTGGAGTGATACTGTTGGTACGTTTTGCTGGGTGGTTCCCAGTACCAACCTCTGGCTGGTTGGTTAGTTTAACTATTATTCTCACCTTGTTTGTTCTCCCCTTACCCTTCTCCCTGTGTGTTAATTGTTTGTGGGTTGTTTTTTCCCTTTGTTGCCTATTTAAACATCAGTGGAGGTTTCAATCCCTACCCGGCATAATAAATATAATTTACTATTTTTGGAACAACGTCTTGTGTTTATTATTACCTACCTGCCCGGGACTATTTTGAAAGCATTTACTGAGAGAGGCTGTTTCTGTTCATGTACAGCCTGCTCCAGCTACTATTCTGTGCGGTCGTTAGACCTTCGTACATGACAATACATTTGACGAAGAAACTGTACATTGGAGGAGGTTGGGTAGGTGGGGTGGGGGGACTGTACATTGGAGGTGGTTGGGTGGGTGGGATGGGGGGGTTGTAACTGTACATTGGATTATCGACAACCTTACTTGGTCCCAAGAAGAGGGTCTTGTGTATTAAATAAAGTTTTCATTCATTCACTCTGGATCTGGTAAATCCAGTAGCAATACACACAATTGTTAAGGGGATGCAGACCAGAGAAAGGTGTTTGTCTTGTTTACATCATCAGGGTCCCCCATTTTCAATTCATAGTGACATTTATGACATACACAACATACATGACATCATGACATTTATGACATAGGGACATACATGACTTACAGGTATATAGTACTGTTACATTTGTCACATATACAGTACTGTTACCCAGAGATCCTAACAGTAAATATGTACATATGATGAGGAGGAGACTGTACATTAGGAGGGGGTGGGTGGTAAAAAATATATACAAATGGTGGGGAGGAGACTGTCCATTGTTGTTGTGGCATAATTGCGAAACGTGTTTAGTCCCTTATTTGTATGATAACAAGCAGTTTAGTTCATGGTTCAAAGTAATGGGAAAAGGGTGCTAGCTCGCCATCAATCAGAAGCTAGCCACAAGACTTGCATTCACGCTCTCCAGCACACAGCCTCCCTGCCTGGCGCGACAACCACAACAGTAGGGTCTATAGTCACAGTCAGGACAGTAGGGTCTCTGTAGTCACAGTCAGGAGAGTAGGCTCTACAAGTAGGCTCCCTTAAAACGCTAACGCTATTAAAAAAAAAACAGTGGAGGTTAAAATAAGAATATGACTTGGCCAGAAAAAGTTCAGTCAGGAGAATTTTTTTTGCTTTAATCCCTGCATATATCTCAATGTGTGCATGTATGATGTTAGCGCTGACCAGGAAATAGATAATCGATTTTTCAGCCCGCTTCTCTAGCGTGCATAAGTACACATATGTGTCACCTCACAGCGCTTTGTGCCAGATCTCTACATTTTCATTTTTCAGATTATTCCAGATTGCTAAAGTACAGAATCTAAGCTTTCAAATGATGTGTCATATGTTGAAATCTGAGATTTTTTTTAACACGATGTGCTCAATTATAACTTGTAAACCTGGTTGTGTTCTAGAATACTTAAGGTGGTGAAAGCCCTCTCAAAGGAAGGCCACTTTTCACACTTCAGACAAAGTGAGCTGGGGCGTCAACAAAAACCCCTCCAGCAACACCCATCTCCTGCATAGCATTAACATAATTAAGTGCTGCCATGAGAGTTCTCTCTCCTCAGGACCCCTGTCTCCCCAGGACCCCCTATCTGGACTGTATAGGACTGTGAAGCTATGTACCCCCCCCCCCATGCTGCTTTGACACCAGAATTTCCCCAAGGGGATTAATAAAGGATCATCTTATCTTAGTAGGTAACATCACAATAAAAAATAAACAATTTTAAGAAGATAAAATAAAAGTCAATTTCTACAGAGTGTATGGATGCAGGATCCATGTGTGTGTGTGTGTGTAATAACAACAACAAGTTAATAATCTCAGCACTGTATCTGTATCTCTGTGTGTTGGGTCTTGAGGGGGTTGATTGAAAATGTCATTAACAGATTGCAGAATGGGTACAGTACAGTACAGCTCATTATTTTCTTTTTTGCAAACTGCGCCTCCGCCTGCACAAACCATGCAGTAGCTTGCGTTTCCCAGAACTCTGGCAATTTCAGCGCGACTGCTGCTTCCACAAACTTCAGCGCGACTCCCTGTTCCATTGTTCAATCGTCTTGAAAGCGTCCAAGAACGTCAGGTTCACCAATGTAGGAGACGGGAAATCATGACCAAAGAGAGTGAAGTTTCTTTGACCACACATCCGTGTGCATCATTTATTAGCATAGCCATGGATACCACAACAAACCAAGCCAAGTGTTAATATGGCCGCTCTAGCTACCCCGGATGCCCAGTGTCCTTAAAGTGACAGTATAGGTGGATTATGTCCCGTCCAGGTAAGTGCCCATGTAAGTGCCCACTACAACAGAATACTTTTTTTTCTGGAATTTTTTTAAAACGTCTGTTTTTCAAAACGTTATAAAACGGAAATGTACCGATGAAAAAAACAATCCGTTTCGTACATGTTGACTGCAAGCAAGTCATTGATAAGCGACGGGCGTATTAGACACATAATATAGAATATAGACATAGCTCCGCGAAAATCATGAAATATCGGAAAATCTGTCCAAAAAGGCTGCCATTCAAGCGCTAAATCTGGCGCCCCCTGCTGGCACTCAATGTGTTAATCTGCACAACAAAAATACTTATTCTTCTATAGAATGCGGTTATGGACTGGTGGCCGTCCGTTAAGATCGATGGACCATGGGTCCACTTCCAGACATTGGATGATTGTGGATTCGGGTACGGAGCGTTTTTCGAACGTTTTGAAAGTACGGATTTGTGCGTGAATGTTGACTCGAAGACACGTTGTTTGGGTAAGTAAGATATGTTATGGTTAAGCGTTTGGAAGATGAATGTATGAGGGTCCGGATATCTTTTCTTCGAATGCGGGATGTATGTTTGGTAAACCGTTCCAGTTCGACTGATTGTGTGTGCATATTGGCTTCGGTGATTCGAAGGGGTTTAACGGCTTAACACATTAATTGCCAAGAACGAGTATACTTGTTATTGCCCGCCATGCGAATATCGCCTTCGTTATTTTGTTTATTCGCTATATCTATTCATAATTCATGTCTGCAGACCCTTCAGACCCTGTCTGAGCTGGCAGACGGTCAACACCGCCCTCTACTGCCTCTGGTGTGTTTTCAACGACGGCATGGGACACTAACCCCGCCCGCCCGTTCATGTGTAACGCTCGGTAATGTCGGGGACAGGATCGCTGTGGATAACTGGAATGACGATCAGATAATTGGATTTTTTTGTCTTTTGCATAACATCAGAGACCAGGTAAGGACTCTATATATAAAACCTTGCGTTGATCTGATATTTCTTTCTCCCGCAATCAAAGCTATCTGTGTGCTTTCTACCGTTGGCTGGGGGGGGGGGGGGGGCATTTCATGTATGCACGAGGAGATATAATAATAATAATCTAAATTACGTGATGACTGGATTACACTAAAATACCTTTTCCTTGTCTTTTCCTGGAATGACTCGGAATCACCCAAACCATACTCTTATTCAAAACGGTATAAAAACGGAAATGTATGATTAAGATATCAAGTATTTACTCCCGGAAAATCTTTATGTATGATGATAACGAGTATATTGTTAACGTAGCTCCGCTCCGCTGAACCAAAGGTCGGTACTGAAACGGTTCAGTAAGGATACGTGTACTGTTACACCCCTAATGGGCACTAGGGTGGTCCTTCGTGATCGGTTCAATTTCTAATTCATTTATTTTAAGCTCCAACCCCCATAATCCGTTATGGTAGTCAAGAAAACTCTCCTGTTGAATTTTGTCCTCAATCTTACAACATCCCCCCCCCCCCCCCCCCCCCCTCATCAACCTTCAAGTTTCACCCTGAGGATCCCAGAGTAGAGCGGGCCATACCGTTTAGAAATACAAGATTATGTAGGTTAGTGATCCTATCCGATAAATAAGCCAATATTTGAATTCCCCACAAAAAAACACATGTTAGACACCACTCATGTTAAGATTTCCTTCAAATTCATGTTGGCACAAAAGTATGGCCCGCTCTACTCTGGGGTCCTCGGGGTGAAACTCGAAGGTTGATGAGGGAGCGGTAAATGTTGTCAGATTGACAAGAAGATTCACCAGGAGTTTGACATGTAATTGATATTGCTAATATAATCATTCCATGGAAAATATAATTTCAGACTGAATTATCTGTACTAGTGGTATGTGTACTCCTTAATTGCTACCCAGAACAACACAAACTAAGAACAACAATGATATTGTTACAAGGACCGATACAACCACAATGTCATATTGCACGCAACTGCCTGTTGGGTTTTATCTCAGTATTTTATTAATGTTGGCCAGTTTTCAATAACCAACTAAATTTGGAGCATAACATTTTTTTATAACTTGAGAAATACAAACTCAACAAATGCGAAACACAAAATCTGAACTCTTCATTGGTATACTTCTCTCTTCTCCAGGTACAATTGCTGCATTGCTCCCCAACAACAAGCAGAGATATGAACGAGTCAAGGCCTCACTGCTGTGACCAGTGTGGAAAGCGGTTCATCAATAAGTCCACCTTTCTAATACACCAGCGTATTCATACAGGAGAGAAGCCCTATACCTGTGACCAGTGTGAGAAGAGCTTCAGTACCTCTGGAAACTTAAAGGAACACCAGCGCCTTCATACAGGAGAGACGCCTTACCACTGTGACCAGTGTGAGAAGAGCTTCAGTACCTCTCGAGACTTAAAGAAACACCAGCGCATTCATACAGGAGAGAAGCCCTATAACTGTGACCAGTGTGAGAAGAGCTTCAGTCAATCTGGAAACTTAAAGAAACACCAGCGCATTCATACAGGAGAGAAGCCCTATAACTGTGACCAGTGTGAGAAGAGCTTCAGTGAGTCTGGAGCATTAAAGAAACACCAGCGCATTCATACAGGAGAGAAGCCCTACCACTGTGACCAATGTGAGAAGAGCTTCACTAACTCTGGACACTTAAAGGAACACCAGCGCATTCATACAGGAGAGAAGCCCTATACCTGTGACCAGTGTGGAACACGCTTCAGGAAATCTGGAGACGTAAGGATACACCAGCGCATTCATACAGGAGAGAAGCCCTACCACTGTGACCAGTGTGAGAAGAGCTTCAGTGAATTTGGAAAGTTAAAGAGACACCAGCGCATTCATACAGGAGAGAAGCCCTACCACTGTGACCAGTGTGAGAAGAGCTTCAGTGAATTTCGAAACTTAAAGACACACCAGCGTATTCATACAGGCGAGAAGCCTTACCACTGTGACCAGTGTGAGAAAAGCTTCAGTACCTCTGGAACCTTAAAGAAACACCAGCGCATTCATACAGGAGAGAAGCCCTATAACTGTGACCAGTGTGAGAAGAGCTTCAGTGAGTCTGGAGCATTAAAGACACACCAGCGCATTCATACAGGAGAGAAGCCCTACCACTGTGACCAGTGTGAGAAGAGCTTCAGTACCTCTGGAACCTTAAAGAAACACCAGCGCATTCATACAGGAGAGAAGCCCTATAACTGTGACCAGTGTGAGAAGAGCTTCAGTGAGTCTGGAGCATTAAAGAAACACCAGCGCATTCATACAGGAGAGAAGCCCTACCACTGTGACCAGTGTGAGAAGAGCTTCACTATCTCTGGAGCCTTAAAGACACACCAGCGCATTCATACAGGAGAGAAGCCCTATAACTGTGACCAGTGTGAGAAGAGCTGCAGTACCTCTGGAGCCTTAGTGACACACCAGCGCATTCATACAGGAGAGAAGCCCTACCACTGTGACCAGTGTGAGAAGAGCTGCAGTACCTCTGGAGCCTTAGTGACACACCAGCGCATTCATACAGGAGAGAAGCCCTACCACTGTGACCAGTGTGAGAAGAGCTTCAGTACCTCTGGAGCCTTAGTGACACACCAGCGCATTCATACAGGAGAGAAGCCTTACCACTGTGACCAGTGTGAGAAGAGCTTCAGTAGATATGACACCTTAAAGATACACCAGCGCATTCATACAGGAGAGAAGCCTTACTACTGTGACCAGTGTGAGAAGAGCTTCAGTCAATCTGGAGGCTTAAAGGAACACCAGTGCATTCATACAGGAGAGAAGCCCTATGACTGACCAGTGTGAGAAGAGCTTCAGAACATCTGGATAATTAAAGATACACCAGCGCATTCATACAGGAGAGAAGCCTTAAAGACAGTGGAGGAAACATTTCATTCGACCATTTAATTTAAAGACACACCAGCACATTCATACAGGAGAGAAACCCTACCACTGTGACCAGCATGGGAAGAGCTTCAGACAATCCAGATTTAAGAACCAATATATTCCAGTATATTTATTCAGGTGTCGAACCCTAAAATTGTGTAGAAATCTGCTTAATAACTCAACATTCATCATGGACAGCAATCCAACTAATGTGATCTGCATCAGAAGAACTTCTGACACTCATCTTCAAACACCAGTTTCATGGTTTAACCTCTTCCGCCTGTGCGGTCCGTCGGCCGACCGCAAATGACATCATGTCTTAAATCAATCTCTCCAGACTGTTTGACAAAAGTATCGTTTTTTTTTCCCAAACTTATTCAAGTATAAACATAACCATGTCACAACAGCATTTATAATGTATATTATCATCAATACATTCAGCAACAGGTTAAAGTGTTATTAGATAGATTTTACTTTTCGATTTTTTTGTCATGTTTATTTCGCGATAGGCGACCATTTTGGACATTTTGAACCATGGGAATTGTATTCTTTTTGCCGCCATTTTGTAAAGGAAATCGCTAGCTGTCGATCAGCGTCGGAATTTTTCAGAATGACACTTCCAAAAAGGCTCTATGGGGTTTCAAGAGTCATACTCCTGTATGAATTTTTTTAATGTCTCTTACTGACAGTGCAGTTAGTTTCTCTTCCCTATTTTTAGCATGCAGCAACAATTAGATTTGAAATTAGTTTCAAAACTGTTGCCCCTGTTTAAAATAAAATAAAAAGTATAGTAGATTACAGTAAATTTCATTATCTGTTCTTATGCATGCCTGGTGATACTAAATCCAAATTTAACTCAGCCATTTGAAAGATAATATATGTATATATATATATATATATATATGTGCGAATTGGCTATAATAAGGTCATTTATATGCCTGCTTTTCTATATTCTATAATAATATTTTCAAATGGCATTGGTCTGGATGGGAGAATTCAGTACTGTATCTATACTGTATAAACCTTCTGTTTAATCATCTTCCCTTTATTCATTTCCTTAGATTTTTTTGTACACATGAACTCAAGAAGGTACTGAACGAGATCAGTGGCAGTTCTTCCGGTCTGCTCATTATTAGCATGGTGTGTTATTCACTGTCAAAGATGCAAAGAAAAATCATAATTCATATTCTCCTTTGTTTCATCACAATTTAAGCAAGCCTAGTAATAGACACAATATTTCTGACACTGGGAATACATTCACTGAGGTATGTCCCTAGATACCAAGAATATGAAAATGGACCTTGTAGAAATGGAGCAATATTCCATTTACTTAGGTATGTATTTTAGGCGGATTTTCAGAAAATAGGGCTCCGGGCTAAAGAGGTTAAATAGAGCCTTGCTCTCTAGTCCTCTCTTCCAACAATAGTTGTCTCTCTTCCAACATGGCTGCCTGTAACCAGACACACATAGGGCTTAAGGGGTGCTTGAGCATCTGCCCTTTTTCCCTCAGTCAAACAATGCCCTTTCTGTCTGGGGGTAATGGTATTTTATTTTGTTTATTTTCTATTGAAATTCTATCAAATATGTGCTAAATATAGATGCAACAATGCATTTAAAAGTTTTGAAAGATTGCGTCCCTCCCAACTATTCTTTGACATCTGTAAGCTTTGCAACAGGACTCAGTGGGAAATACTGCCTGTGGTTTAGGAGGGGTGGCTCCTAGGTAGAGCAGGGCAGGACGCAGAAAGAGACAATATCCTGTGTATGAAGATTATCATTTAAATATCTATTTAAAATATTTTGTTATACCCGACATCGCTGCGAATGAGGGCAATCTGAACTTTTTTCTAGTTAAAATAAAGGTTTGAAATTAAATTAATTAGGATCAATGGTATTCAATACAGTGTGAAATAAGTGACCAACAGTGCAAAAAAAACAGGATTTTACATTGTGAAACTTTATCAAAATAGTTTACAATCAATCCGAAATGTTTGAAATACTCATAATCTGTTAATCTATATTATTGAGCAAAAGCTGAACTATTTCACAAATGATGACCACTTAATAATAGTTTTATACAGGCTAAAACACTGAGAATCACACATTTAATATAATCGTACGACTTTGCTGCAGTCTCGTTCTCGGCGCTCGCCTCCACACTGTTTGGAACATATTGGGCACATCTGGCAAACTCACTCAAATCTTGATGAGACTAAAACCATACACTTTCATTTAACTATCAACAACATTGTTGTTGGAACATGGTAAGTTAATCAATTCGCCCACTCGCTCGCTGTGTGAATTCTGCCAACAATGATCTGCTTGTGTTCCGACATGGGCTCAGTTTGGCATTACGTGGTTTTATTACTTGGGTGCTGGGAGGGTAAACTCTGCGTTCACACATACAGCCCCTCCGATTAATGTGCAGATTTTGTCAGGAGTCCAGTGCAGGTGTGAACGGAGCTTCAGTGTGTTTTGGGGGGACAGGCATGCTGTTGATTTGTCCCCCAATTTGCTGTGTGTGTTAGGGGTGGACGGTATGGTCTAAAATGTATATCACGGTATAATTTGAAGCATAGACGGTAACGGTATATATCACGGTATCAGGTATTTTTTTGCCTGATAGGCAGGTTATATAAAGAATGACATCCTCAAGGCATGTAGATTTATAATATTTTAACTTAAAACTAGGCTACTTTTGCGTATACAGTCATTATATTCCAAATAAAATAAGTCCCGAGTTGAGACTCCGTGCTGCTCCCAACGAATCCCAATAGTATGCAACTGCAGAGCAGGGGCGCTTTCAGGTCCGGTCACAGGCCCACTCAACAGCGCCCCCCACCCAACGGCTGAATTGGAGTATTGCACTGTGCAGGCACAGCTGTCCAGCTCTGCGGCTCTGCAGCTGCATGCTTCTCGCAAAATCCAGCATCCAGCTCCCGCTGCCCAGCCGTCGTTATCAGAACACTACACATATCATAATGTTTACAGCAAACTGTAGTTGATCACCAGGTATGTTTTATTAACGTAGAATAATTCATATAAGAAAAACTATAGGGAAATCTCCTTTCTCCACTGGTTAAAAATGCCAGGAACTGAAATTGAAACTTGCTGTGCGCCGCGGTGATATGTGTTTATTATGAAATGACAATTGCGTGTTGCGAAGCCTCCTAAATAACTTTTTCCAGTTTGCACATATCTATTATCTATGACTAATTCTATCTATTTTTAGGGGCAAATGCGAGTGAAATAGTCGCGCTGTGGTTACATGACGTCATTGCTATTTTAGAGCTGCTCTACCGGTTACAAGGTATAGTCAAAATCCATACCGTAGAGCAAATTCATACTGTTTATACCGTTTATACCGTCCACCACTAGTGTGTGTGTGTGTGTGTGTGTGTGTGTGTGTGTGTGTGTGTGTGAGAGAAACTGAGAGGAACTTGATTCGCTGTACGCTTGGCTATTTTTTCACCTGCCATGATGACATTGATATAAATATGTATTTAAAATATTTCTTATTATACTCAACATCGTGTGAATGAGGGAACCCTTAACCCTTTCTATTTAAAATAAAGGTTTGAAATTACATTTATTAGGATCAGTGGTATTCAATACAAACATGTAAAAATGTAAGAACTAATGTAAAAGATGTGTTTCGATTTTGGGAGTTAAATTATGGAATAGTCTTAGTGACAGGTTGAAATTGTGTACTTCTCAGGGGAGATACAAAAAAAAAAGCCTTAAAATTTTTTATAATTCAGGAGTTCAGTTTTGAGTAAAACATCAAACATTTGTTTTTTCAAAAGATTATATCTTGCAGCATATTTTAAGTATATTTTTCTTTATATCTATATATTTAGTTTTTAAGAGTTGTATAGGATAGGCAAAAATAACCATGTGCTTCAGCCTATTCCTTTTTTCGGTCACTGATTCTGGATTTTGTGTGTGAGCTTACTTTGAATGTACATTTGTGATTTTTTTTCTTTTTGTAAGTCCACACAAGTGTGTTTTTGATTTGTCTGTAAACAAAGACCGAAAACAAACTCATTCATTCAAATAAGCAAAAAACAAGATTTTCCATGCAGCATGTGTGAAAGGGTCTTTAGTGTGTTTACATTGCATACAGTATTTTGTCATAGCCTGCACCCTACCCTCATACATTATAAGACCAGTGTTTGTGAAGTGTGTTATTGATTGTTTTAAGCAATCGGAGAGAGAGAGAGCCTTTGATGTGCCCTTTATTTTGGGTTGAGCACCAAGGTTGAGATGTGAAACATTGGAAAAGCATATTACTGTTCCACTGGCTTTCCTGTTGATATAATTCTCAAATATCTACACATTGCAACCATTGTTTGGCACCGTTGTCCCTTCCTTGCCATGTTAAAAACAATGGCCGCTATGTTACAGGCAGCCATGTTGCAAGACAAAGAACTACACAAACATTCAGCACAAGGCCTCTATTTAAACACATTTTCAAATCTTCTTATGACCACCTGCTATCAGAAGGCCCCAACCCTGCACCACCAGCGGCCAGTCTGTTGTTATTTCATCATTTATTTCCTTTGTTGAACCAGACCAGGCTTTAGCTCCACTATTTTCACCTTGGTTAACAACCAGGAAAGAGAACGTATTGTATTGTGGTTGAAATCTAGTAATCCATGCATGAAAATTATCTTTTATTTTCAGATAATCTCTTAGTTACATCAAGATTGTGCCATGTAGGCAGTGTTCTGTTTATATGTGATGTTTTTACAATGATGTCTGTAGGGCTGACCTTCGAAGCTTTTTTTGGCAATCGAAGCTTCGTGTGCCGAGCTTCGATTTTAATTCGAAGCTTCGATTAATTTTTTATTTTATTTTATTTTTTATCTTATGTTGTGGGACTTGTACAGCACTTTGGTAAACTTTGTTGTTTTTAAATGTGCTCTATAAATAAAGTGGATTGGATTAATTAATTAAGTAGCCCCTTTCGTGACTGACGCATCCAACAAGGTTTCACACGGCTGTGTGATTTAATTCAAGGTGGATCGGTGTTGTCGTTTGAACAACTTCAGATTTCATGGGAACTACCAATCCCCCAAATCAAGAATGTTTAAGATGAATGAAGTAAGATTTAGATTATTTTAGCCTAAACTATGCACAGAATTATGTCAGTCTACAAGGTCCGGATTCTACATGGTCCGGCAATGTAGAGCTTGTAGACTCCACTACAGACCAATTATCAGTGAATGTTCATGCATTTTTAAGAAGGGCTACTTCCACAAAAAAACAAAGAACTCACCAAAACATCTCAGTAGCACCTTATCTAAATGTTCTATTTCATATATGGAGATTCATATTTATTTATGTATTGCATGCATTTCTACATTTTATTTCCTATTTTGTTTATTCATCCCAGTATCTTTCTTTTTTATGTGTGGAATTCTACAAGGCATGTAGGTGTATATGTGTTTGAGGATGATATCCTTCAAACAGGCAATAGTGATGATATAATTTGGGCAGTGCTGAGCTGGGTTACTTTCCTCCAGTGTATTTGTCCCCCGGCCCCACCCAATGGCCCCATGCACACACACACACACACACACACACAAAAAAAATCAAAGTAAAAAATGAAAATCGAAAAGCGAGAGACTAAACCTAACGCTGTTGTTGTTGTTAGCTTACATGCTAACGTGAATGGGATCGACCATAGCATTGCGGCTAGGCTAGCTACCATAGCAGTATAGCTCTAGTTGAATGGATAAACGTTATTTAACATTGCAGAATGGGTACAATACAATACGGCTCAATACAAACAGTTGTTAAGGGGGGGTGCAGAGTCATCAACACAATGTACCACCAAGAGCAGAGAGTTTATGTCTCTCAAAAAGCGAGAGACTAAACCTAACGCTGTTGTTGTTAGCTTACATGCTAACATGAATGGGATTGACCATAGCATTGCGGCTAGGCTAGCTACCATAGCAGTACAGCAGCTAGTTGAATGGATAAACGTTATTTCGATGGCACAAGCTTCGAACATTAAAAAAAAATCGAAGTAAATTTTTTTTTTTTTTTTTTTTACTTCGATTTTTTTTTAAATGTTCAAAGCTTGTGCCATCGAACGAAGCTTCGAAGTATTTAAGACAGCCCTATATGTCTGCATATATAGATTAATAGTGCAGAGTGGAATATATTGGAGCACATAATCCTCCCAAAGTAACATGTTTATGCATTCAAGATGTATCTTAATTTTTCACATTCTGTTCATAGTGAATAGACATTAAAGTAAATATACATTTGTATTCATTTTTATTCTCGTCGTTGTGCAGTCGTAGGTACTAATCTTGTAGTTTCACTTAGATGGAAAGACATGCAGGACACAACTGCAATAGAAAATATTGTATTATGTGATTTAATGGAATACATTTCTTGATTTAAAACAATACAGCACTTTGGCAGAACATTTTCAATCTTTAGGAATCAAATGTAATGCAGTTAACAAAGAGTCACCATCAATATTGTCTGCTCTGGGAGTGGAGACCACTAGTCAGCACCACTCAGAAACCTTGTTTAAATATGCTGATACTAACGCATATACATGTGACAAAGTAGAGCCAGGTACTAATATCTAATTGTGTGCCCAGGTAAACGAGAAGCCATTCTTCCTGTTTTCAATTATCAATATTGAGATCTGGTGGAAAGCCCAATGCCAGTGATGTATCCAGGAGAGGTCATATTCCATGTGGAGTGAACTATTGAACGGACCATGTAATGCCTTACTTTTAGGGATGCTCGATATTGGCTTTTTTACCGATACCGATATTCCGATATTGTCCAACTCTTAATTTCGATACCGATACCGATATCAACCGATACCGATATATGCAGGGTTTCCCCCCAAAAAAACGGAATAATTTCAGGTAACTAATAATTTCACTGGATGCATTCAAAAGGCTTTCTAAATGTAAGCATTATCTGTGCAAAATATGATAATTAAAAAAGTAAAAATTAACATTACATATCTCTTGTTGTTGAATTAAACCAAAATGCATACTTTTGACAATAAATAAAATAAGAATTGGTTCTTACTTGCTTGCCTGGGTAAATAAAGGTTAAAAAATATATATATATATATATTTTTTTTTTTTACCGATACCGATATTTTCCGATATCACATTTTACTGCCGATATCGGCCGATAATATCGGTCGGCCGATAATATCGGACATCCCTACTTACTTTTATACATAATAAAGTACCTTGGACCTAATGAGGAACTAAATGTAAAGTAAAGTTCTATGTAAAGTAGATGGAACTAATATTATTCACTCGATTGTTTTTGAATTGGAGGTAAACTGATGGATAGGTCTTTACTGAATGTGTCATTAGGAAGTGAAGTAGAAGCAATTCTGGAAGGATTTCAGGTCTGAGACTTGAGTAACGACAATCAATAGTTTAAAGAGATGCTGAATGGCGATATAAACATAATCATAGCATCAAATGAGTATTTAGATAAACCACAGAAAAAAATCACGTTATAAAAATAAGCCGTTTCTAAGAAAAAACGTATGTCCCTTTGTGTAGCATTTATCAACCAGTGCGCCGCCATGTTTGTTCACGTTAAATGCTAACGTCACGGAGATGGTCCGCCCGGAGCCTCCCACCTCAGAGAATTGCACGCTGTAGCTATTGACCTAGAGGCTGTAGCTAGAATGGATCTGGAAAGTTTTGACGAGGTGGACAGACCCACAGAGAGTGTCAGAACCCCAGTGGCCTACGCCTTTGAGCCAATTAGAATGACAGCAGTGAGACGTGCTCCTCCTGTCGAGCCGGACGATGATGGAGAAAGTGGTGCGCAAGATGATGGCCGCGTCGGGAACACTGCCTGGTGCCGCTGTGGATATTGTATCCCGATGGAAACTCAAGTTGAAAGCGTGTGCTGCCAAGACGAGCACATGGCTCACCTGGAGCATCTCATCATCGACAACTGCATAACGAGGAGTCCAACTTATAAAATGTTGTGTCTTGAGAGAGATGTCCTGGAGGTCTCGATGTTGTCGTTGAAGGATGTCCGAGCTGAGATGCTGGAACGGCCGATAAGTAGCAGGTAAGATTATGCATAACTGTAGCTAACGTCAGACAGTAGCTAACCTCTCCATCAAATTGTTTGGACCACTGCAAGCCGTGTGGTGTGCCGAATTCGGACTCCCTGCCAGAATCCAACTCCCCCTTGCGCGAACGCGCATACACTCTTATCAGCCTACCCAGCATGTAATACGTTCTTTTTCCCCACGTCAAATATGTGCAGTATCACTGTCAGTCGTAGCCTCAATTAATTGTTGTGAGTTGGATTGCGAGCACGGGATGCGTAACGTTAGCTCCCATCATCAGTGCTACTGACAGGGTCCACTGACAGCCTCTGTAAAACAGCAGAGAGCATAATACTTTTATACGTTCCTTGTAAAACGGGCACAAATGCAAAAAAGATTAATGAAAGTCCCTGTTATTAGGCTCCTCAAATATCGTTCATAAAAATCATTTATGTAATATTTTACAGCATTGAGCAACCCCAACAGGGGGATGCTGCTGCATATGTATGCTCTGTCATCTTTGAGATGGCGAGACCTGCAGTTGGCACCGTGTGAGGCCACGACATTTGAGCAAATTAATAATACTGCAGAATAATAATACGTGTGTAACAAAACCATTCAGTGTTTGATGTAAGAAACTGATGCCAGACTCAGCATTCATGCATTGGGCTGAATAGCGAGATGAAGCACATCCTGCCTGGTCTTTGTTAGAACTCAACTTGTTATTATTGGCGCATTCACTATCAGATTTCTGTCATAAAACGATAAAGCGGACAGAAATGCGGGAACGTTTTGATTATATTTTAAATGCTTTGACATTGTAAAACGAAATAAGGGAGTTTCGAAGCTGTAAGCACAATACAAGTCATAGGAACACCCACGATATAGGCTACCTGTATAAGAAAGAATTAAAAACGCATTGCAAGGAGAACAGGTTATTTGTTGAGTTTGTGTATACAAAACCCTTGCAATAAATGTGAATGAAAAGCATAGCCTAAATAGCACAGAATGCTGCTCTGGATACAGGTAGCTATATATCGTGGGTGTTAGTCACACCCCCTCCAATTGTATCTTTCTGCATAGTAATAATGCAGAAGCCAGATAAAAGAAAACCTATACAAGAGCTTTTCCCATTCAAGTTATGACTATAACAATAAGATAATTTTGTCACATGGGTAGGCCTATAGCTTTGACAGTGATCCAGTGCACACTACACACAACTAGGTTGTAATATTTGACATACCGGTAGCCTACTGGAGAATGATTGCCTGGGGCCTCATTACAGAAACTTCCTAAGTCTAAAATCCTATCTTCTTTGAGGATAGGGTGGCATTTTGGTATTACAGAAAGATGTTTTCTTAACCAAATTTAGGTTGGATCCGTAGGTTAGAATTTGTTCTGTAATGAGGGCCCAGGTTATAGAATGCAGTTCCGTGCTGTGTATGCTAAGAACACTTATTTTCCCTTTCTCTGTCAGTCTTTTCAGGCTGACAGCCTACAGGCAGTTCACGCTTTGGTCCAGAGGTCATCTGGGGAGGAGGAACAGAATTCCAATTCCGGCATGCGCTGTCAATGCCATCAGGAATGTCTTCCCATCATTCGAATTGGTTGGATTTGAATGTTGAGCTTATAGGACTAGATAGTACAATCCCTTAGATAATCAGCACTTGGTAGTGAATGGGGTAGTGGTAAAAGCTTCACTGGGGTCTTCAGGTGGGCACCCTCCTTCATTGGTGTTTTGTTGACAGGCCCACGACACCTCCGAAGGGCTCAGCGGCAACACCGGGCGTCCCAGGTGTGCCCCCCTCTGCTTTTACCCCTCGATGGTCATTTTGCAGCCCAGTTGGGGTCCTTTCTCTTAATCCATAGCCATCTGCTGCTTCGTTCGGCAGCCTCTGACAGTGATTTGACAGCTTGTCGGAACGCCTGTCCTCGCACTCCCATCCCCTTGAGAAGCTTGGTTGTGGACATGGCAACAAAACCTCTACACCCGACCTCAACCGGAAGCACCTGGGCATGTCAGCCACGTTGTACTGCCTCGGCTGCTATGTCGGAGTACTTCAGTCGTTTACGTTCATATGCTTCACCAACTGCAGCCTCCCATGGTACAGTTAGTTCCACAATGAATACAGACTTCTGGGAGGTTGACCACAAGACCAGGTCCGGCCTGAGGTTGGTTGTAATGATCTCGGGTGGAAAGATGAGTTTCTGGTCTAAGTCAACCTGCATCCTCCAGTCCCGGGCAGTGTCCAGGAGGGTTGCTTCTACTCTCCAGTCCCGGGCAGTGTCTGTCCAGGAGGGTTGCTTCTACTCTCCAGTCCCGGGCAGTGTCCAGGAGGGTTGCTTCTACTCTTGCAGATGGCTTTGCTGGGAGCTGTCCTGCTCTTACAAAGGAGGTGGTGTTTGAGTGTCTAGGGCCTAGACTCTAGGCATTGGGGGAGGGAGGGCATTATTGGTAGTTCTCCTTCCTTCCAGGGTGATCGCCAGTTGTCTTAGGACCTGGTTGTGTCTCCAGGTGTAGCGCCCTTGGGACAAACTGGTTTTGCAGCCGGTGAGGATGTGCCTCAGTGTTGCGGGGGTTTGGCAAAGCGCACAAGAAGGATCATGTCCAAACCACTGGTTTAGGTTCTTGGGCGTGGGAAGAACATCATAGGTGGCTCTGATGATGAAGCTGATTTGGCTTCCTTCCATCTCCCAAAGATCCTTCCATGTGAGCACTTCAAGGGCACTAAAAACAAAATTACAAACATCTCAAAACAAACTGGTCAGACTACTGCTTGACCTTACTCCTAGAACCCACCTCACCCCTGCCCACTTTGACAACCTAGGATGGCTTAGAGTACAGCAACTTGCAATGGGCCTGGTCTACGAGATCAAATCAAATCAAATGTATTTATAAGGCCCGACAACACACGTTAATGTCCCCATGGGCCGTACAGGTGTTCTTTAAACAAGTCAAGAAAAAAACCTAACAATAAGTCAAGAACAGAACAAGAACACCATAAGGTCCAAACAATTTAAGATAAATGCAAATAAATGAAAGAATGCAAGCACTCCCAGACATACCCCACGCGAAGGTAAGGAAAAACTCACTAAAACCTAACAATAGGGAAAAATGCTCCACAGGCAGTGTGGAGGAGAGAAACCTTAGAAGGGCCATTCAAGGGGGGATCTCCCTTCTTAGATGTCGGTGATAGTAGTGTTGCAGACTAACAGTTGGTAAGCATGCACTCAAGTGTGAAGTGAATCACAGATGAGTGCATGCAATAGCAACTGAACATTTTGAAAGATTAAAGATAGAGCTGATAGCGATAGCAACTGAACATTTTGAAAGATTGAAGATAGAGCTGATAGCGGATCTATTTGAGGCACAGGGGCGGCGCAAATAGAGTCACGTCCTCCCCGTCTTAGTCACGGGACATTCAACACTCCGGTCATTGCTCAGGGACAGCCGGAGACAGGGAGATGGGGGGCGGCGCAGAGAGGGTCGCGAACTCCCCGACATCATCGCGGGACGTCCGGCACTCTCCTCCGGAGACAGGGGGGCACGCAGAGGGGGGTATACAATACACGACCAAGGTACCCATGCACATGTCAAAATACTTCCCAAAGGTCAGTGAATACCACGATCACAACACCAGAGGGAGCTCCACAAATCATGTTAAACCCAGATTCGGCTCAAACAAGGGACTAAACACGTTTCGCAATTATGCGAAAGTTGCCAGTCTGGGAGCAGCCGCTCGGATCACTTCATCTTGAGACTCTGTCAGGGTCATGTTCAGCCTCACTTTGGTGAAATACTACAATGACTTGTAAAAATGTAATTGTTTTATGACCCTTCATTCTATATTTATGGACCGTTTCAATTTCATACTTTTACATGCATTTAGTTATTTTACCTTATTATCGATCAATCATAACACTTGCAATGAATGCACAAAATGAAACATGGATAAAACAAGGGAATAATCAAATGTTTATTAATGGATTAAATAACATCAAAATCTCATTGAAAAGAGAGGCTAATTATGTCTACTGCTAAAACATGAACAAAACTCTGTTTCGCAATAACTGTTGCTTTGAACCATTAGACTGAAATTTGAACTTGAAATGCTTACAAAACAATGCATGGGAGGGGGCAATGTAGGCTGCCTGTTATGTCTGACACTTGGATTTTTATCTAATTTACTTTTCTGACTATTGTCACTGTTATTCACATTCATCTGTCACTATTTGTCCCTGGTATGTGCACTGTGTGTGTTCTATAGGTGCACTGTGTGTGTTCTATAGGCTAGGTGCACTGTGTGTGTTCTATAGGTGCACTGTGTGTGTTCTATAGGTGCACTGTGTGTGTTCTATAGGTGCACTGTGTGTGTTCTATAGGTGCACTGTGTGTGTTCTATAGGTGCACTGTGTGTGTTCTATAGGTGCACTGTGTGTGTTCTATAGGTGCACTGTGTGTGTTCTATAGGTGCACTGTGTGTGTTCTATAGGTGCACTGTGTGTGTTCTATAGGTGCACTGTGTGTGTTCTATAGGTGCACTGTTTGTGTTCTATAGGTGCACTGTGTGTGTTCTATAGGTGCACTGTGTGTGTTCTATAGGTGCACTGTGTGTGTTCTATAGGTGCACTGTGTGTGTTCTATAGGTGCACTGTGTGTGTTCTATAGGTGCACTGTGTGTGTTCTATAGGTGCACTGTGTGTGTTCTATAGGTGCACTGTGTGTGTTCTATAGGTGCACTGTGTGTGTTCTATAGGTGCACTGTGTGTGTTCTATAGGTGCACTGTGTGTGTTCTATAGGTGCACTGTGTGTGTTCTATAGGTGCACTGTGTGTGTTCTATAGGCTCTGTGCACAACTGCAGTTCAGCTCCACTACTTCCTTGAAGATCCTATTGACCGCTGCACTTCCGCGTTACATTGAAATCACGGAGGAGATAGCGGGGGGAGCAAATTAATGAATGTGGATGAGAGCCTTGATGTAAGTGGTTGCAGCTACGGCTGTGGGGGTGCTAGAGACATGATCCAATAGACGTTTATGCGCCTGAATCTCCTAAACACGGTGCGACACATTCCAAATCGATCGGAACTTAATCGGCAGAGAAAGTCCCTTTTTCAGCACCTACTCCCCATACGCATGCGCAGATTGCCAACGTATTCTGATGGCACGCGGCGCGAAACTGGGTTAGAATGCTCCATCAGTTCCATCCATCCACCTGGAGACTCAATGAGGTAATTGTAGATGTCTCCTCTGGTGCTGCTCCCTTAGTGCTGATGGTCACTGTCTTCTCTGGTGCTGCTCCCTTAGTGCTGATGGTCACTGTCTCCTCTGGTGCTGCTCCCTTAGTGCTGATGGTCACTGTCTCCTCTGGTGCTGCTCCCTTAGTGCTGATGGTCACTGTCTCCTCTGGTGCTGCTCCCTTAGTGCTGATGGTCACTGTCTTCTCTGGTGCTGCTCCCTTAGTGCTGATGGTCACTGTCTTCTCTGTTGCTGCTCCCTTAGTGCTGATGGTCACTGTCTCCTCTGGTGCTGCTCCCTTAGTACTGATGGTCACTGTCTCCTCTGGTGCTGCTCCCTTAGTACTGATGGTCACTGTCTTCTCTGGTGCTGCTCCCTTAGTGCTGATGGTCACTGTCTCCTCTGGTGCTGCTCCCTTAGTGCTGATGGTCACTGTCTTCTCTGTTGCTGCTCCCTTAGTGCTGATGGTCACTGTCTTCTCTGGTGCTGCTCCCTTAGTGCTGATGGTCACTGTCTTCTCTGGTGCTGCTCCCTTAGTGCTGATGGTCACTGTCTCCTCTGGTGCTGCTCCCTTAGTGCTGATGGTCACTGTCTTCTCTGGTGCTGCTCCCTTAGTGCTGATGGTCACTGTCTTCTCTGTTGCTGCTCCCTTAGTGCTGATGGTCACTGTCTTCTCTGTTGCTGCTCCCTTAGTGCTGATGGTCACTGTCTTCTCTGTTGCTGCTCCCTTAGGGTGCTTTCTCACTCACCATCGGGGTCGAATCAGCTCCGTTCCGTCTCGTTCTGTCTTTTGGTGCAAACTCCCCCCTCTCCCCCCTCTAGTTTGTGTACACACTTCAGTCTTGGTTCGCTCCGGGTTCTGTTTACGGTTTGCGTTTTGAGCATGTAAGCTTGCCGTTTTGCAGGGGTAACGATAACGCTAAGCTAACGGCTAACACTAGTTAGCTTAGCCTATTACTAGTAACATTGCTCGCATCAATTATATTGAATGTCATTGATCTACCGGTCGATCACGGCCGACTGGTTGGGCACCACTGGTCTATAGAAATAAATGCATTCGAACAAGAAAGTATAGTAGACATAGCAATGGCAAATGCTAACGCTAAGCTAATGGCTAACGCTAGTTAGCTTAGCCTGTTCAGCAGCTAACATTATCCCATCGCTCGTGGCAATTATATTGCATGTCATTGATCTACTGGTCGACCACGGCCGACTGGTTGGGCACCACTGGTCTAATAGAAATAAATGCATTCGAACAAGAAACCAATGTATAGACATAGCAATGGCAAACAAAATTTCCAGGCCTAATGCGAGCCAGGGAAGTGTTGTGCTTTTGTAACGTGGCTTCATGTTTTCATCCACTGAGCTGTGAGGCTCCACATGCTTGTTTTGGTTGAGGTCTGAACTCGCCAAATTGCCCATAAATATCGTTTTTGTGGGTATTGTCCAGTTGTTGCTGTGTGGTTTTATCTGCCCAAAATTCAAGCAAGCATGAAAGCATTACAGTAACGATGTTGTGTGTGTCACGCCCCCCGCTCCCACTGGCGCGCACCCAGAACCACCTATTTAAAGCGGTCCATGTTCAGCGCCCCCGGGGACGAATCAGCGCCCCCGGGGACGGGGGGGAGCGTTCTCACTCAGACAGACACACCCCTTTTGGGTGCGAAGCGGCGCTGATTCAACCCCGAATGGTGAGTGAGAAAGGGCCCTTAGTGCTGATGGTCACTGTCTTCTCTGGTGCTGCTCCCTTAGTGCTGATGGTCACTGTCTCCTCTGTTGCTGCTCCCTTAGTGCTGATGGTCACTGTCTTCTCTAGTGCTGCTCCCTTAGTGCTGATGGTCACTGTCTTCTCTGTTGCTGCTCCCTTAGTGCTGATGGTCACTGTCTTCTCTGTTGCTCAGTAGGAGTTAGATCATTTTGTGTACTGTACTGTGTAGGGACTGTCCTGCTCCACTAGGGGCAGGCTTTTCTCATTCACTAGGCTGGGGGCGGGGCTGGCTTTTCTAATTCACAGGAGCGATCTTTTCTACTCTACGTTGGCTTTGAGAGTTGTGAATGAATGAATGAATGAAAACTTTATTTAACAGATTGCAGAATGGGTACAATACAGTACGGCTCAATACATACAATTGTTAAGGGGATGCAGACCTGAGAAAGACGTTTGTCTTGTTTCCATCAGGGTCCCCCATTTTCAATTCATATAGACATTTATGACATACACAACATACATGACATTTATGGCATAGGGTATTAGGGACATATAGGTATTTAGTACTGATACATTTGTAAATTGTGACATAACCGGTATTCAAATATACAGTACTGTTACCCCTAGATCCTGACAGAGTATATACATATGATGGGGAGGGGACTGTACATTAGGAGGGGGTGGGTGGGTGGGAGAGAAATATACATACGGCGGGGAGGGAATATATACATGTTTGATTGATTGAATTGATTGAAAACTTTATTAACAGATTGCAGAATGGGTACAGTACAGTACATAGATGTAGCAGTAGGCCTACTGTCTATCTGTATGTCATGTATGGGGACCCTGATGTAAACAAGACGAAAGTCTTTCTCTGGTCTGCATCCCCTTAACAATTGTGTGTATTGAGCTGTACTGTACCCATTCTGCAATCTGTTAATAAAGTTTTCAAGCAATCAATCAAAACAGCTCAATACATACAATTGTTAAGGGGATGCAGACCAGAGAAAGACGTTTGTCTTGTTTACATCAGGGTCCCCCATTTTCAATTCATCATAAACAGGGGTGTAAAAAGTACCCAGAAATTATACTTTACTACTACTATTATACTAAGTACACTGTACAACTGTACAAGCAAAACTTTACATTGGAATATTGACGAAACCATACTTGGTAATTTACTGTACATTGGAGGGGGTTGGGTTAGGACATTTACAGGGTCCAGTTTCAAATTGCAGTCTCCCGTAGTTGCTCTTTGAGAGTGGTTTTGAAAGTGGGTAGTGATTCACATTCCTTTACAGCAGGGATCAGCAACCTTTTTGATACAAAGTGCCATTTTAAAATGTTCTTGTTAACCAGTGTGCCATATCAATGTTAAGGTTAATTATGAAACCACATCACAATGTAAATCTCCAACAGATCTGTAATTCTATTCCATCCATATAGGCAACGTGCATAGCAATAGTTTTAATAACCATTTTCCTCTCATAAATATATAAGAGAATGCTGCCGTCTTTATGAGATGCTTGCTTGCCATACCTGGACACATTCAGCCTTGTCTGCCTCATCCTTTAAAGTTCTCATGTTTGGTCTCAAAATGGCGTTTAACACTCAATGTTCGGCAAACAACAACAGACTGACCCTTCTCATTGGCTCTGACCATGAAATATCCCTGGTATATCAGTCAACCTACACTACCATAAATAACAGGCTGTGCAACTGCCAATGGCTGTGAAAGAGGTAACTGCATGGGGAGGTAACTCAACATTTCCAAAAAGGTTCCTCTTACACATTTGCTAGTGTGCCATGTTGGTTTAGATAATGTGTACCAATGGTGGCACTCGTGCCTAAGGTTGCTGACCCATGCTTTACAGCTTTGGGTAGGGAGTTCCACATCGATGTGGCATAATTGCGAACCGTGTTTAGTCCCTTGTTTGAGCCGAATCTGGGTTTAACATGATTTGTGGAGCTCCCTCTGGTGTTGTGATCGTGGTATTCACTGACCTTTGGGAAGTATTTTGACATGTACATGGGTACCTTAGTCGTATAGTGTATCTTGTTGACCAGGCCCATTGCAAGTTGCTGTACTCTGTCGTCTACTCTAAGCCATCCTAGCAGGGCTCCAGACTAACTTTTTTCACCACCGTCCCAGAACCGTCCCGAAATACAATTTTAACCGTCCCAAAGTGAATGTAACAGTCCCAAAAATCAAATGTAGTTTCTTTACTTTGGTTTTGTTGTCTATAGTTGTTATTGCCATAAGAAACACCTTTCAGAGAAGGGGAGAATAAATTGATTTAGTCAAAAGGCTCCCATGGTGGAAAGATTTCACAAGAATAATTATGATTAAAAATAAATATAAAAAAAAATGTTTAACAAGGTGCTAGTATAGGGATATTTGGTCACGGTGCTGTTATAGTCAACCAATTGGAGCCATGTTGATTATTCCTTCCATAGGAAAATATATTTAAATGTATTTTATTTCGTTTTATTTTTTTTTGTTATTACAAATGTGTGTTTATGGTTGAAAATGTTAGAGATAAATAAAGATCAAATCAAGTTTAGCTTTAAACTACATAATGTCATTGCATTGATACTAATACAAATCTATACACTGAGTATGGGGCTGCAGCACTGCAGATATACCCTACTCCAACGATCCACACGGACATTACACGGTGTTGCACTCATTACCAAGTGGCTCTGCAGATATACCCACCCTACTCAGCTACAAGGCTCCGTTAGGATCTGTTGTGATTTTTGCACAATAAATATTCAACATTCTCTTTTGAGACTCCGCCTCAGACTCTTATCATTTGGCACTAAAAGCTAAACATTGTCACCGATATGGCTGTCCGCAACATGTCATTAATTGTGTACGCGAGGTGGTTCAGTGACGACGCTAACATGAGCTAGGTTAGCTAGCATGTAGCTGCAGATGGAAAGACTAACTTTACTGGTGAAAATGTGATTTACGTTGGAATACTCCTTTGCCAACTTGCTGTACTTTGCTTGCAGGTCTGCAGCCATTATTGCTGGATTATCAATAGTCCCAACTTTAGCCAAGGTAACGTTAAGCTAAAACTAGCTCTTCAGCTAATGCTAACACCAGCAATCGAACCCATCAGAGCTCCCCGTCACACTGCTCTGTCAGGAGGATGGCATTTAAGAAAGTATCTGCTGTTAAAATGACAAACAGCATTGACACTTTAATTCACGGTCGGTTAAACACACGTTTGTTTTATAATGCTCACAGCAGACCGCAGTGTTGTTGATAAATTACGTGGGGATTTAAGTTCTGCAAAAAAAGGTTCCGCACCGTTGCAATCGTACGGTGCACAGCGCGTACTGTACCGGAGGAGAGGTGGGTAGGAACTTGATGCTGGATGAGCGTATTGCTGCGTTGGGAGGCGGAGATAGTCATTGGATTTGGCAAATCACGCTACGTTTAGACTTCATTTGACAGCAATATATGCGCGCACTGACAGTCGGCCAATTGACATTTCCTGTGAAAAGAAAATCCTCTCCGTCCCGGATGCGTCCCAGCAAAGATTTCTGTTCGTCCCAAATCAATATTTGATCGTCCCCGGGACGACGGGACATCGTTAGTCTCGAGCCCTGCATCCTAGGTTGTCAAAGTGGGCAGGGGTGAGGTGGGTTCTAGGAGTAAGGTCAAGCAGTAGTCTGACCAGTTTGTTTTGAGATCTGCCAGGTTATGACATTTATGCTTCTACCTAAAACCAGGTTATGTGAGTAGCTGGGATTGGTTCAGGTTCTGATATTGCTGTACAGGCCAAGATTTCACTGATCGCTTTAGTACTTAGACACATAGCACTATGTTGTATCCTCTCACCAGGCTCCAATGCAATGGGGCACATTTTCACATGATGTTGCTGTCAATGACGCATTATACAAAATGGTCATCAGTAGTGGCCACAGAAATAAACCCATATTCCATAATGGGACTTGAGTATACTGAATATTTGACCATACCAAATATCTCATATAAAAGGCCTTCTAGTAGGCCAGTTGACTAACTCATAATAATTAGCATCATATAGCCACAATACTAACTAACAATGCTTTACTTTTTCTCTTTCCTTGGCATGTCTCCCACGGGGCCCGGAATCACTACTTACTGGTCTGTTTAGTCCTATCTCATTCCTCATCTCTCCTGCTCCATCCCTCATCTGCTGACTGTGGTCATCCTGTCCTGGGTGTGTTTGGTCTCCTGCTCCACTCTTCTTCAGGCTCTGTGATCCTGCACCTTTTTAGGGTGGAGGATATCGGCAGCCATTGGACGTGGTTGGCTGCCTGAATTTAGCTTAAGTCTATTGCTCTTTTTGCCCAACAAAGTAACTGCAATTTTTTTGAGGACCAGCACCATGAAAGGACAAGACAATCTGAATGTGTGCACATAACCTCACCATGCTCACTGAGAACACCTGCACAATGAGGATTACAGTTGATCACAAATGATGTGCTTGTTTATGTGTTGTGCTTGTAGTAGTAGTGTTAGCTTGTGTGCTATTTGATTGTTATTATTTACACTGTTTCTAAACAACTCCTAACTGATCAGAAAAAGATACTGGAATATGTTGTTTCTTTACACATATGTTGGATTATGTAATTGGGTTGTCTTTTTTATTGGTTTGTCATGACAAACCAATTACATAATCCAACATGTGTAAAGAAACAACATATTCCAGTTAACTGTATATATTTTTTTAATGATTCGTTACGGCGAAATCAATACTTCCATTTGTATAAATTGCATTAACCGGACCTTAGTATTGCTGCCTGGCTGAGGGGCTTGTTGCGGCTCATGTGCATGCGCACGCTCGGCCAATCAGAGCAACGCGGAAGGGCTTGTTGCTTACCGAAAGTATTCACGCGGTTGGGGCTCCTTTTGCACAAATTACTGCATCAATACAGCTAAATATATACTTTTCCACGATATTCTAATTTATTGAGCTGCACCTGTACATCACTGTGCTCAGGAGGCAAAACGATGTCTAACATGCCTGCCATGTATCACAAACAGTACTGTATTTGCAAATCTGGTATGTCATAAATGTATAGATGTAGCAGTACTGTCTATCTGTATGTCATGTATCAAGTTTCAAGTTCAAGTTTCTTTAATAGTTGTCATACAGAAGTACAGAATACTTTTGCTAGACAAAAGATAAGTGAAATAAAATAGTATAGCATGTAAAAACACAGTGTAAGGGCCATATGAGTGTTTTGATTATGTCGGTAGCTTCTCCGATATATATATATATTTTGTAATTGTGTTTAGTTTAAGGCACAATTAGGCGCCGGTGTGTAGAGGCCAAGGCCAACTTGTTGGATTTGTATTGCTAGAATATTAGAATAAATTTTGTCTAGAATAGTGTCTTATTTATGTTTGAACACTAGAGGGCTCACCGCCTCCATTATAGCCAGCTGGAAGTCATGAGATTACTTGAATGTAATTCAAGCATATATACCTTTAGGAGTTGAACATGAAGTAGTATTTTAACTTTGGGTGGAATAAAGTTTTAGAAACATTTGGGATGAATACACCTTTAAAGCTATTTGTGGGAATACACATACAAAAATAAAAACGAAAGAATGGAAAAACATGCAGAACTGATCGCTAATGCTGTCACGTCCCTGATGAAGATGAACAGGAGCACTTGGATTGGCAAGGTATTGTATTGGAGCGGACCCACGACAGGATGAAGGATGACAGGATGGGTCAAGCGCAGATGACATTTCAATGGCAACCCCCCCAAAGGAATGCGTGTGTGCTGCCCATCTCACATGTGTTACAAATAAAGACTTCATAGTCCCATTTCATTCATTTATTCATTCAAACGATTTGGGGTTATAAGCTTTAAAAGGATTTGGGGAAGACACCATAACACAATTGGGTATTCGAACCTTTAAAACCATTTGGGTGGAATACACCTTTAAAATTATTCGGGAAGACACATTTGGGTATTAGAACCTTTAAGACCATTTGGGTGGAATACACCTTTAAAATGATTCGGGAAGACACATTTGGGTATTAGAACCTTTAAAACCATTTGGGTGGAATACACCTTTAAAATGATTCGGGAAGACACATTTGGGTATTAGAACCTTTAAAACCATTTGGGTGGAATACACCTTTAAAATTATTCGGGAAGACACATTTGGGTATTAGAACCTTTAAGACCATTTGGGTGGAATACACCTTTAAAATGATTCGGGAAGACACATTTGGGTATTAGAACCTTTAAAACCATTTGGGTGGAATACACCTTTAAAATGATTCGGGAAGACACATTTGGGTATTAGAACCTTTAAAACCATTTGGGTGGAATACACCTTTAACTGTCCTGCTACTGTTGCATCACTGTGATGTACTGTCCTGCTAACCATTTGGGTGGAATACACCTTTAACTGTCCTGCGACTGTACACCTACTGTACTGCTACTGTACACATACTGTACTGCTACTGTACACCTACTGTACTGCTACTGTACACCTACTGTACTGCTACTGTACACACCTCCTGCACATTGTGATGGGGCTGTCCTGCTAACCATTTGGGTGGAATACACCTTTAACTGTCCTGCTACTGTTGCATCACTGTGATGTACTGTCCTGCTAACCATTTGGGTGGAATACACCTTTAACTGTCCTGCGACTGTACACCTACTGTACTGCTACTGTACACATACTGTACTGCTACTGTACACCTACTGTACTGCTACTGTACACACCTCCTGCACATTGTGATGGGGCTGTCCTGCTAACCATTTGGGTGGAATACACCTTTAACTGTCCTGCTACTGTTGCATCACTGTGATCCACTGTACTGCTACTGTATTATAACCTTTAAAACAATTTGGGTGGAATACACCTTTAAAATCATTCGATTGGGGTTATAACCTTTAACACTATTTGGGTGGAATACACCTTTAACTGTCCTGCAGCCATTTTACCACTGTCCACTGTACTGTACTGTACAGTCCTGCTACATCACTGTCCTGCTAACCATTTGGGTGGAATACACCTTTAACTGTCCTGCTACTGTTGCATCACTGTGATCCACTGTACTGCTACTGTATTATAACCTTTAAAACAATTTGGGTGGAATACACCTTTAAAATCATTCGATTTGGGTTATAACCTTTAACACTATTTGGGTGGAATACACCTTTAACTGTCCTGCAGCCATTTTACCACTGTCCACTGTACTGTACAGTCCTGCTACATCACTGTCCTGCTAACCATTTGGGTGGAATACACCTTTAACTGTCCTGCTACTGTTGCATCACTGTGATCCACTGTACTGCTACTGTATTATAACCTTTAAAACAATTTGGGTGGAATACACCTTTAAAATCATTCGATTTGGGTTATAACCTTTAACACTATTTGGGTGGAATACACCTTTAACTGTCCTGCAGCCATTTTACCACTGTCCACTGTACTGTACTGTACAGTCCTGCTACATCACTGTCCTGCTAACCATTTGGGTGGAATACACCTTTAACTGTCCTGCTACATCACTGTGATGTACTGTCCTGCTACATCACTGTGATGTACTGTCCTGCTACATCACTGTCCTGCTACATCACTGTCCTGCTACATCACTGTGATGTACTGTCCTGCTACATCACTGTCCTGCTACATCACTGTGATGTACTGTCCTGCTACATCACTGTCCTGCTACATCACTGTCCTGCTACATCACTGTGATGTATTGTCCTGCTACATCACTGTGATGCTACATCACTGTCCTGCTACATCACTGTGATGTACTGTCCTGCTACATCACTGTCCTGCTACATCACTGTCCTGCTACCACTGTCCACTGTACTGTACTGTACAGTCCTGCTACATCACTGTCCTGCTAACCATTTGGGTGGAATACACCTTTAACTGTCCTGCTACATCACTGTGATGTACTGTCCTGCTACATCACTGTGATGTACTGTCCTGCTACATCACTGTCCTGCTACATCACTGTCCTGCTACATCACTGTCCTGCTACATCACTGTGATGTACTGTCCTGCTACATCACTGTCCTGCTACATCACTGTGATGTACTGTCCTGCTACATCACTGTCCTGCTACATCACTGTCCTGCTACATCACTGTGATGTATTGTCCTGCTACATCACTGTGATGCTACATCACTGTCCTGCTACATCACTGTGATGTACTGTCCTGCTACATCACTGTCCTGCTACATCACTGTCCTGCTACATCACTGTGATGTATTGTCCTGCTACATCACTGTGATGCTACATCACTGTCCTGCTACATCACTGTCCTGCTACATCACTGTGATCCACTGTCCTGCTACTGTTGCATCACTGTCCTGCACAGTACAGGACACAAAATGATTTAACTGCCTCTCCTGTTGCTGCTCCCTTAGGGTGCTTTCTCACTCACCATCGGGGTCGAATCAGCTCCGTTCCGTCTCGTTCTGTCTTTTGGTGCAAACTCCCCCCTCCCCCCTCTAGTTTGTGTACACACTTCAGTCTTGGTTCGCTCCGGGTTCTGTTTACGGTTTGCGTTTTGAGCATGTAAGCTTGCCGTTTTGCAGGGTTAACGATAACGCTAAGCTAACGGCTAACGCTAGTTAGCTTAGCCTATTACTAGTAACATTGCTCGCATCAATTATATTGAATGTCATTGATCTACCGGTCGATCACGGCCGACTGGTTGGGCACCACTGGTCTATAGAAATAAATGCATTCGAACAAGAAAGTATAGTAGACATAGCAATGGCAAATGCTAACGCTAAGCTAATGGCTAACGCTAGTTAGCTTAGCCTGTTCAGCAGCTAACATTATCCCATCGCTCGTGGCAATTATATTGCATGTCATTGATCTACTGGTCGACCACGGCCGACTGGTTGGGCACCACTGGTCTAATAGAAATAAATGCATTCGAACAAGAAACCAATGTATAGACATAGCAATGGCAAACAAAATTTCCAGGCCTAATGCGAGCCAGGGAAGTGTTGTGCTTTTGTAACGTGGCTTCATGTTTTCATCCACTGAGCTGTGAGGCTCCACATGATTGTTTTGGTTGAGGTCTGAACTCGCCAAATTGCCCATAAATATCGTTTTTGTGGGTATTGTCCAGTTGTTGCTGTGTGGTTTTATCTGCCCAAAATTCAAGCAAGCATGAAAGCATTACAGTAACGACGTTGTGTGTGTCACGCCCCCCGCTCCCACTGGCGCGCACCCAGAACCACCTATTTAAAGCGGTCCAGGTTCAGCGCCCCCGGGGACGAATCAGCGCCCCCGGGGACGGGGGGGAGCGTTCTCACTCAGACGGACACACCCCTTTTGGGTGCGAAGCGGCGCTGATTCAACCCCAAATGGTGAGTGAGAAAGGGCCCTTAGTGCTGATGGTCACTGTCTTCTCTGGTGCTGCTCCCTTAGTGCTGCCAGATGGTCACTGTCTCCTCTGGTGCTGCTCCCTTAGTGCTGCCTGATGGTCACTGTCTCCTCTGGTGCTGCTCCCTTAGTGCTGATGGTCACTGTCTCCTCTGGTGCTGCTCCCTTAGTGCTGCCTGATGGTCACTGTCTCCTCTGGTGCTGCTCCCTTAGTGCTGATGGTCACTGTCTTCTCTGGTGCTGCTCCCTTAGTGCTGATGGTCACTGTCTTCTCTGGTGCTGCTCCCTTAGTGCTGATGGTCACTGTCTCCTCTGGTGCTGCTCCCTTAGTGCTGCCTGATGGTCACTGTCTCCTCTGGTGCTGCTCCCTTAGTGCTGATGGTCACTGTCTTCTCTGGTGCTGCTCCCTTAGTGCTGATGGTCACTGTCTCCTCTGGTGCTGCTCCCTTAGTGCTGCCTGATGGTCACTGTCTCCTCTGGTGCTGCTCCCTTAGTGCTGCCAGATGGTCACTGTCTCCTCTGGTGCTGCTCCCTTAGTGCTGCCTGATGGTCACTGTCTCCTCTGGTGCTGCTCCCTTAGTGCTGATGGTCACTGTCTCCTCTGGTGCTGCTCCCTTAGTGCTGCCTGATGGTCACTGTCTCCTCTGGTGCTGCTCCCTTAGTGCTGATGGTCACTTTATCTTTATCTTTATTACGGATCCCCATTAGTCATCACCGCAGCAACAACTAGTCTTCCTGGGGTCCACACACAACAAAAACAGTACATACATACATAACATTATAGTAGCATACATTTAAAAATATATTCCAATATTCCTACATATAAAAATATAAAAATATTTCCAAATAGCATTACAGTACACAAACAGAGTATCAGATCACAGAAAATACAATAAAGGGGATTAAACTCTCAGACATTCATATCTTTACATTGTAAACTACAGTATCTGTGTTTTTCTTTAATGTAAACTAATTTCTTTTTCTCTCAATGCTCTTTTCAAATTATTTTTAAAACGTATCTTACTGGTTATCTGAGTAAGATGTACTAGCAGTTTATTCCAATATGACATGGCTCTATATAACACAGTTTTCTTTGCTGCATTGGTTTTTGGTAGTAGCAGTGTGAACGTTTCCCTACAGGCATGCCTAGTATTATACTTATGTCGATCATGTGTACATGTTAGCTGTGAATACAAACAGATAGGTTCTCTTGAGATATATATATTCCTCATGAACAAGATCAGGCTGCAATCCAGTCTGTCTTCCACCTTCAACCACAACAGCTTGGTATGCATCCCCTCCACACTGTTTCTCATTGAGCAGTTCAGGGCCAGACGGGCCGCTCTGTTCTGAGTGAGCTGGATCTTATTGAGCTCTTGTCTTGAGGCATTAGACCAGACAGCTGGACAGTAGTCAAGGTGAGAAAGAACTAATGACTGTATCACTTGCTTCAATATCAGATCGGCTAGAAAATACCTACACCTTCTGATAATTGAAATACCTCTGCTCATTTTGGCAACCACATTGTTGGTGTGAGTTGACCATGAGAGTGTTCCATCAAGTGTGACACCCAACAGCTTTGCCTCTCTAACTTGCTCAATAGCTGTTCCGTCTAAAGATATACTTAGCTTCACGTCTTTTCTTATAGTATGCTTGGATCCCAATATTAGGCACTTGGTTTTTGAGATGTTTAACTTCAGCCTGTTTTCAGACACCCAAGTGGACACTAAGTTCAAATCTCTCTGAAGGACTTCATTAAGCTCTTCTGTCTTGTCTGATGATGCATACATTGTAGTATCATCGGCGTACATAACCATACATGTATTTTCTAATACCCATGGCAAATCATTTGTAAAAATGGAGTAGAAGAGGGGCCCCAGGCAGCTTCCCTGTGGAATTCCACACTGTAGGGATTTAAAGTTGGACAGGGTACCATTAAACACAACACATTGATGTCTATTACATAGATAGCTTTTTATCCAGTTAACAGCTGCAGTTCTGAATCCATATGCAGTTAGTCTTATGAGCAGCAACTCGTGATCTATGAGGTCAAAAGCTGCACTGAAATCCAGTAGTACAGTACCCACCATTCGCTTCCTGTCAATTTGTTGTAGCCAGTCATCTGTTAATTGTGTTAAAGCTGTACATGTAGAATAACCCTCCTTATATGCATGTTGGAATTGAGAATGTATACTGTTTTCTGAGAGGTAATGCTGAATCTGTTTAAAAACAACACCTTCCATGATTTTGCTTAAAACTGGCAAGATACTAATAGGTCGACTATTTGCTCCATTAAAAGGCTGTTTAGCATTTTTTGGACGTGGAGTGACCTTAGCTATCTTCCACATTTGAGGAAAAACACCCTCACTTAGACATAGATTAAAAATATGACACAGTGGCTTTGCTACAATTCTGGCTGCCAGCTGGAGCAGTTTACCATCTAAGTTATCATGACCACAAGGTTTGTCACACGGTATGGACAAGAGAAGCTTTTCCATTTGCTCTAGATTTATATCCATAAAATCAAATTCACATTTTTTTGTATGCATAATATGCTGTTTAATTATTGATTCAGACAGCTTACCATCCACTGGCAGCATTTGATTCCGTATCATCTCCACCTTATCAATAAAATAATCATTAAAATGATTGGCTATATCTCGAGGTTTGGTAATAAATCCACCAGCTGCTTCTATAAACGAGGGCATCGTATTTGTTTTATTATTTATGACCTCATTTAAGGTTCTCCATAACTTTTTGCTGTCACCTTTAATTTCTTCAAACTTGGATTTATAGTATTGTTTTTTCTTCTGTGTATTCATTTTGGTGACTTTGTTTCTCAGAAAACGGTAGGCCTGCCAATCATCCGAGCCACCGGATGCAATAGCATCCTTTTTCAATTGATCCCTCTCTTTCATACAGCTTCTCAACTCCAAATCAAGCCAAGAGGCTTTAGTTGTTTTGACTGTTAATTTCCTCATAGGGGCGTGTTTGTCACAGATGGATGAGAACAGTTTCATAAATAATTGTAAGGCATTCTCTGTACTCGTTAGTTCAGTCACATTATCCCATTGTATCTCGTTCAAGTCTTCAACAAACACATTTTCATTGAAATTATTGTACATTCTCTTGTATATAACTTTAGGCCCAGCTTTTGGCACCTTAGTTTTCCTTGCTACTGCAATGATGTTATGATCACTAAAGCCTACTGGCACAGATACTACTTTTGAACACATCTCCACAGAGTTTGTGAAAATGTGATCAATGCAAGTTGAAGATCTTCCTGTGATGCCTGATGTAGGCATGGGCGGTATGACGGTATTAAGGTATACCGGGGTATTTAGAGATACCGACGGTATTGAAAATCAATACCGTCAAAATCACAGATCCATTTCAGTTTATATTACAGTGAAACGTTGTTTTAACAGTGGCTGGTTGTAGTGCACTGCACACACGCGCCAGCAGAGGGCGAGACCAGTCGTCGAGTCACTAGTGGAGCGAGGCAGCTGGTTCTCTATACACAGGAGGAGGAGGGAAAACCCCGCTTCACTGGAAATTAAATGAGAGTCGAGACACGCTTACCGTTGCTGCGGGCTAACTGGCTGTTCTGAGAGCTAACTGTTGTGTATGTGTATCACAACGGTGGTCACGCTTTACGGTAATGTTGCGACAGTGCTGTGAAAATACCGTAAAACGTTGTGGTAACGAGTGTGTGTTGTTGTGGACTGGTGGAACAAGCAAATAAACTGTAAAACGTTACGTCGCAGTCCGGTGTGTTTTTGAATACACAATACTAACGTTACTAGTACTAGGGTGTTGCGGGGCTCCTGGCTACCATTCTGAGAGTTAACGTTAGTATTACTAGGATGCTGCGGGCTAACTGGCCATCTCCGCGACTTGTTTACTTGGTAACACGGGTTGCCACGGGTTGCCCCCCCCCCCCCCCCCCCCCCCCCCCCGCTGGTGAAAATGAAAGTCATACCGTTCAATACCGTACACCGCGGTATTATATAAAATCACGGTATAACGGTATGAAAAAAGTTATACCGCCCAAGCCTAGCCTGATGGTCACTGTCTCCTCTGGTGCTGCTCCCTTAGTGCTGATGGTCACTGTCTTCTCTGGTGCTGCTCCCTTAGTGCTGATGGTCACTGTCTTCTCTGGTGCTGCTCCCTTAGTGCTGATGGTCACTGTCTCCTCTGGTGCTGCTCCCTTAGTGCTGATGGTCACTGTCTCCTCTGGTGCTGCTCCCTTAGTGCTGATGGTCACTGTCTCCTCTGGTGCTGCTCCCTTAGTGCTGATGGTCACTGTCTCCTCTGGTGCTGCTCCCTTAGTGCTGATGGTCACTGTCTTCTCTGTTGCTGCTCCCTTAGTGCTGCCTGATGGTCACTGTCTCCTCTGGTGCTGCTCCCTTAGTGCTGATGGTCACTGTCTCCTCTGGTGCTGCTCCCTTAGTGCTGATTGTCACTGTCTCCTCTGGTGCTGCTCCCTTAGTGCTGATGGTCACTGTCTTCTCTGGTGCTGCTCCCTTAGTGCTGATGGTCACTGTCTTCTCTGGTGCTGCTCCCTTAGTGCTGCCTGATGGTCACTGTCTTCTCTGGTGCTGCTCCCTTAGTGCTGATGGTCACTGTCTTCTCTGGTGCTGCTCCCTTAGTGCTGATGGTCATTGTCTCCTCTGGTGCTGCTCCCTTAGTGCTGATGGTCACTGTCTTCTCTGGTGCTGCTCCCTTAGTGCTGATGGTCACTGTCTTCTCTGGTGCTGCTCCCTTAGTGTTGATGGTCACTGTCTTCTCTGGTGCTGCTCCCTTAGTGTTGATGGTCACTGTCTCCTCTGGTGCTGCTCCCTTAGTGCTGCCTGATGGTCACTGTCTTCTCTGGTGCTGCTCCCTTAGTGCTGATGGTCACTGTCTTCTCTGGTGCTGCTCCCTTAGTGCTGATGGTCACTGTCTTCTCTGGTGCTGCTCCCTTAGTGTTGATGGTCACTGTCTTCTCTGGTGCTGCTCCCTTAGTGTTGATGGTCACTGTCTCCTCTGGTGCTGCTCCCTTAGTGCTGCCTGATGGTCACTGTCTCCTCTGGTGCTGCTCCCTTAGTGCTGCCTGATGGTCACTGTCTTCTCTGGTGCTGCTCCCTTAGTGCTGATGGTCACTGTCTCCTCTGGTGCTGCTCCCTTAGTGCTGATGGTCACTGTCTCCTCTGGTGCTGCTCCCTTAGTGCTGATGGTCACTGTCTTCTCTGTTGCTGCTCCCTTAGTGCTGCCTGATGGTCACTGTCTCCTCTGGTGCTGCTCCCTTAGTGCTGATGGTCACTGTCTCCTCTGGTGCTGCTCCCTTAGTGCTGATTGTCACTGTCTCCTCTGGTGCTGCTCCCTTAGTGCTGATGGTCACTGTCTTCTCTGGTGCTGCTCCCTTAGTGCTGATGGTCACTGTCTTCTCTGGTGCTGCTCCCTTAGTGCTACCTGATGGTCACTGTCTCCTCTGGTGCTGCTCCCTTAGTGCTGCCTGATGGTCACTGTCTTCTCTGGTGCTGCTCCCTTAGTGCTGATGGTCACTGTCTCCTCTGGTGCTGCTCCCTTAGTGCTGATGGTCACTGTCTTCTCTGGTGCTGCTCCCTTAGTGCTGATGGTCACTGTCTTCTCTGGTGCTGCTCCCTTAGTGCTGATGGTCACTGTCTCCTCTGGTGCTGCTCCCTTAGTGCTGATGGTCACTGTCTTCTCTGGTGCTGCTCCCTTAGTGCTGATGGTCACTGTCTCCTCTGGTGCTGCTCCCTTAGTGCTGATGGTCACTGTCTTCTCTGGTGCTGCTCCCTTAGTGCTACCTGATGGTCACTGTCTCCTCTGGTGCTGCTCCCTTAGTGCTGCCTGATGGTCACTGTCTTCTCTGGTGCTGCTCCCTTAGTGCTGATGGTCACTGTCTTCTCTGGTGCTGCTCCCTTAGTGCTGATGGTCACCGTCTCCTCTGGTGCTGCTCCCTTAGTGCTGATGGTCACTGTCTTCTCTGGTGCTGCTCCCTTAGTGCTACCTGATGGTCACTGTCTCCTCTGGTGCTGCTCCCTTAGTGCTGCCTGATGGTCACTGTCTTCTCTGGTGCTGCTCCCTTAGTGCTGATGGTCACTGTCTTCTCTGGTGCTGCTCCCTTAGTGCTGATGGTCACTGTCTTCTCTGGTGCTGCTCCCTTAGTGCTACCTGATGGTCACTGTCTCCTCTGGTGCTGCTCCCTTAGTGCTGCCTGATGGTCACTGTCTTCTCTGGTGCTGCTCCCTTAGTGCTGATGGTCACTGTCTCCTCTGGTGCTGCTCCCTTAGTGCTGATGGTCACTGTCTTCTCTGGTGCTGCTCCCTTAGTGCTGATGGTCACTGTCTTCTCTGGTGCTGCTCCCTTAGTGCTGATGGTCACTGTCTTCTCTGGTGCTGCTCCCTTTGTGCTGATGGTCACTGTCTCCTCTGGTGCTGCTCCCTTAGTGCTGATGGTCACTGTCTCCTCTGTTGCTGCTCCCTTAGTGCTGATTGTCAAGACTTTTGGTTTATTTAATATAAGGATCAGATATGTAAAGGGGTCTAAATAAGTTAACAGGTGTTTGTGATTGGGACTGAGCATGCGCAGTTCGCGCAGCTGCCTTTCAAATGGTAGCTGGCTGTCATTCTCACTATAGCACTGACAGGATCACATCGCCCATTGGTAAGTGGACTTTATTAAGGGATTGCAATGTTAAATTGGCTATGTCACATATGTACAATGTAATGTATCACGTTGGCTGCTGGCTGCTAATGCAGCCTGCGGATAATATTTGCATAGTGCACAGTGTTAGTGATGCTAGCTGAATGAATGAACGTTGTGTCTGAATGTTTGCCGCTAGCTTGTGGCTAGGCTAACGCTTCTCGCCGAGGGTGCAGGGCTGGGCTGGTGTCCTGGTGGCTTTCCCGGTTTGTCACGGTGAGATTAATGTGGGGAACTTTGGTGTGTGTGTGTGTGCTTTGATGAATGAGAACTGCTATCTTGTCCGTTGTGTGTGTGGGTTGCGCTGTGTGAGGAGCTCAGTGGCTCACGTTATGGAGGAGGAAGTAAACATTGCCATGCATTCTGGGAAATGGAGTCATTCTAGTTCTCCCTCCTTTCACCCACAATTAAAGGGGACATGACATGCTGGTTTGATAAAGTGTATAGTGTAATGTATAATTATAAATAATATAAATATAAATTATATATATAATATAATATATAAAATGAATAGTGTATGTATATTTGATAGTGGTATTGATATATTAATATGTATATTGATATTAATATGAATTGATTGATTGATTGATTGATTGGTATTGATATTAATATATATTGTATATTAATATTATGATTAATGTGTATGCACTGCATTTTGTTCTTCTCTGGTGCTGCTCCCTTAGTGCTGATGGTCACTGTCTCCTCTGGTGCTGCTCCCTTAGTGCTGATGGTCACTGTCTCCTCTGGTGCTGCTCCCTTAGTGCTGATGGTCACTGTCTCCTCTGGTGCTGCTCCCTTAGTGCTGATGGTCACTGTCTTCTCTGGTGCTGCTCTCTTAGTGCTGCCAGATGGAGTTTTGCCTCGCAGCGCTTCAGTGTTCCTGCCACAATGTCCTTTCTGAAGCTGTAGTATTTTGCCATCTTCACAGGTGCCACCACATGCTGCCCAGAAGCCTTAGAAAAGTAGTGCTTCATTTGTTCCTCTCCTTCTTTTGTTTTTGCCGTTTCTCTGATCACATTGAGGTTGTGGTCCAGCGCAGCTACATGAAGCCGAGCCTCAAAGCTTGCTCTCATGAACTTTTTTCTTTTTGTGGCATACTTGGTGTGGAGGCTCTCGAGTTGTCCGGTGTGGATTCCGTCTGTCACTTTGTCCAGTTTCTTCATCAGCAGTTTGTCTAGGACCACCTTCTTGAGATGAGCAAAAGCAGCAGAGCCAGGATCGAGCCATGGCCGTAGGCTTTCCTCTTCAGGACTGTAGGGAGGGTGCTCACATTTGGTCATCGTCTCCCCTGAGTTCCAGTTGTGCACGTTGGTGATGTGGTGAAGCACAGTCATCCACTTCTCTGTTGCTGCTCGCACCTCCATCACATGTGGTGAAGCACAGTCATCCACTTCTCTGTTGCTGCTCACACCTCCATCACATGTGGTGAAGCACAGTCATCCACTTCTCTGTTGCTGCTCGCACCTCCATCACATGTGGTGAAGCACAGTCATCCACTTCTCTGTTGCTGCTCACACCTCCATCACATGTGGTGAAGCACAGTCATCCACTTCTCTGTTGCTGCTCACACCTCCATCACATGTGGTGAAGCACAGACATCCACTTCTCTGTTGCTGCTCACACCTCCATCACATGTGGTGAAGCACAGACATCCACTTCTCTGTTGCTGCTCACACCTCCATCACATGTGGTGAAGCACAGACATCCACTTCTCTGTCAGCTGCTCGAACCTCCATCACATGTGGTGAAGCACAGACATCCACTTCTCTGTCAGCTGCTCGAACCTCCATCACATGTGGTGAAGCACAGACATCCACTTCTCTGTCAGCTGCTCGAACCTCCATCACATGTGGTGAAGCACAGACATCCACTTCTCTGTTGCTGCTCACACCTCCATCACATGTGGTGAAGCACAGACATCCACTTCTCTGTTGCTGCTCGAACCTCCATCACATGTGGTGAAGCACAGACATCCACTTCTCTGTTGCTGCTCACACCTCCATCACATGTGGTGAAGCACAGACATCCACTTCTCTGTCAGCTGCTCACACCTCCATCACATGTGGTGAAGCACAGTCATCCACTTCTCTGTCAGCTGCTCACACCTCCATCACATGTGGTGAAGCACAGTCATCCACTTCTCTGTCAGCTGCTCACACCTCCATCACATGTGATGAAGCACAGAACCACAGGTGGTTTGTAACCATCCTGATCCACTCGAGTAGGTCCTCACTTTGGCACTTCAACAGACTCTTCTTCATATTTTTCACTATATGCCACAGATCATATTCATGTTTGATGTTGTCATGCTCCTCTCTCACTACTTTCTGGACAGATGGATGGCAGTCAGTTGCTAGCGATGAGACCCCATATTCTTCCTGCTTAGCAAGGCATCTCATCAGACATTCTACCTCTAACCAGTAACTGTTTTTCACCTATGTGTGTCAATCTGTGTGTCGATCATAAAAACTCGTCGACGCCGATTTGTTGCGTCGATGCGTCGTAAAAATAATAATAATAATAATAATAATGTTTTAATTTTTTTATATATTTTTTTTTACGCTACCTATCTTTGTGAAAGTGGCTTCTCAGCTCTGGTCCAGCTGAAGACAAAGCAGAGTAACAGATTGGACATTGAGCATGACCTCAGAGTTGCTTTGTCTACCATCACCCCAGACTTTGAGTCTCTTGTCAGGAGCAAACAACATCCCCAGTTATCCCATTAGTTCCCTGTTATGTTAAGCTAAGAAGTCTGCTAAGAGCCCGGAAAAGGAGCCACACCCACAGGAAGCAGAGATGGAGGGTGTGACAGAAATAATCATTAGATTAGTCGACTAATCGGAAAAAATTTAGACAGATTAGTCGACTACCAAAATAATTATTAGTTGCAGCCCTACCTCTGTGACGTTCACAGTCTCCTGTGCTACCCCCAGCCCTGACTTTGTGTCCAATAGTGAATAGGTGCCATATGATGCGCTGTGACCCGGGCTGTCATACCTCCCATCACCAGAAACCACCAGGGGTTTGTCAGCAGCTGCATTCATTATTGCCTCATTGTGTACAGACCATTTTTCCTCTACTTCAGGAATGACATAGGCCTTCTGTATGTTGAACCACTGCCTCTTAGAGAGGCTCTGCAAGCCAATTGTTTCACAGACCTCTAGTAAAGGTGTACGTACTCATTCCCTGTTACAAACACTGCTGCAGGAATAGACACATTGCACTCCATCACACATCCTCTCAGCACAGGCTGGGAATGCCACGTATAGCTGTGACCATCGATGCACTTGGTTTTAACTGTCAAACCGAATCCACTTTTTTAAGTGTTGGTGACTCCACAAGACATTTCCTGCAACTCTCCCAGTGACACACATTAAACAGTTTCAGCAGCTCCTTAGTATTTACAATATTTTTTTTGTCTTCCGAGAGATTAGGCTCTTCCACCTGTATGTCCTCTACATCACTCAACTCCATTTCACTTTCTCCACTTAGTTGACATTCCTTATCAGAGTAATTTATGCTCATGTCCTCTGCACTTTGCTCCTCACCTGAACTCTCACTGCTCATGCACACCTCACTGTGCTGTGGTGATGATCTGGAGAAGATGTGGATTTGACACAGTGGATTCTTGAACACGAAAAAATGAAACTTAAAACATTTGAATACACTGAGCACAATCTACAGGATATAGAAAATGATATTGACCCAGACAATAATCTATTCTTCAACATCAACGACAACTGCTGCTACTATACAGAAGATCAGTACAACCGGACAATTAAGACAGTTAACAAACTATCAATAATTCACTTCAATTCAAGAAGTCTGTACGCAAACTTTAACAGCATTAAGGAATATTTAAACCAGTTTACACAACCATTTAACATAATTGCCATTTCAGAAACTTGGATGAACGAGGAAAAGGGAATGGATTTTGAAATGGTCGGATATGAACTCAACTATATGAACAGAAAAAATAAGAGTGGAGGAGGAGTGCCTGTGTATGTGGATAATAACTTGAATTATAAGATTGTAGAAAGAATGACAAATGTGATTGATAAATTTATTAGAATGTATAACAATAGAAATATGTGTAAAAAAAAGAAAAATATAATTGTGAGCTGTATATATAGAGCACCAGGTTCAAATATTGAAGTTTTCAAGGACTGGATGGAAGAAATGTATATAAACAATAATCAAAAGGCTATTTTCATCTGTGGGGATTTTAACATTGATCTTTTAAATCCAAACAAACATAAAATGACTGAGGAATTCATCAACACATTGTATAGTTTGAGCCTTTATCCAAAAATCACAAGACCCAGCCGAATCACATCCCAGTGTGCCACTCTGATAGACAATATATTTACGAACATTATAGAAAACAATACAGTGAGTGGATTACTAATAAATGACATCAGCGACCATTTACCAGTTTTTACAGTTTATGACAACAACTACACAGAAAACAAGCAGGACAATAAACTACAATTTAAACGAGTAAGGACTGAAGAATCAATGAACGCTTTCAAAAATGATTTGCTACTACAAAATTGGGAGATAGTATATAAAGAGGAAGACAATGATAAAGCATATGAAACATTCTTACTGTATCTATATTTAATTTATTATATCACAAACATTGTCCAATAAAATAATATAGTAGTAAACATAAACAATCAGACAGCCCATGGATCACAAGGGGATTACAGAATGCATGTAAAAAGAAAAATACACTATATAGAGAATTTATAAAACATAGAACTAAAGAGGCAGAAAATAAATATAAGAAATATAAAAATAAGTTAACTAATATTATGAGAAGATGTAAGAAGGATCATTATAGTAGAATATTAGATAACAACAAATATAATATTAAAGGTGTTTGGAATATATTAAATGGTATTATCAGGAATGGATCAAGACAAATAAACTATCCTCAGTATTTTATGGAAAATTATCAAACTATTAGCAATATGGATGTGGTTAACAACTTTAATAATTTTTTTGTAAATATTGGACCAGAATTAGCGGGAGAAATCCCAGATCCAGTGACTCCTGAAGACATAAAAGACAATTATATTGAAAGAAATCCTAGTTCAATGTTTCTGGAAGCGGTAGATGAAAATGAAATTATAGAAACTAATAATAAATGTAAAAACAACAATCTACAGACAGTAATGAAATAGATATAAAAATAGTAAAAAATGTCATTAGTGGGATTTCAAAACCACTCACGCACATCTGCAATTTATCATTCAAAACTGGTCGATTTCCGAATAAAATGAAAATAGCAAAAGTCATACCTCTGTTCAAGACTGGAGATAAACACCACTTCACAAATTATACGCCTGTTTCTCTACTTCCTCAGTTTTCAAAAATATTAGAAAAACTCTTCAACAACAGATTAGATAAATTCATTGATAAACATAATTTACTCACCGATAGCCAGTATGGATTCAGAACACACCGGTCAACATCACTAGCATTAATAGAACTCATTGAAAAAATCACAAATTCCATAGATAAAAAAAAACATGTAGCTGGAGTATTCATTGATAAAAAAAAAAGCATTTGATACAATTAATCATGATATATTAATCAGGAAATTGGAAAGATATGGGATCAGGGGGGTAGTATTGGACTGGGTGAGAAGCTATCTAAATAAAAGACAACAATTTGTGACAATGAGAGATTATACATCTGAATGTTTGGACATTGCTTGTGGTGTCCCCCAGGGGTCAGTGTTGGGTCCAAAACTGTTCATATTGTACATTAACGAGATATGTAAAGTATCCAATATATTTAAATGTATTTTATTTGCGGATGACACTAATCTTTTTTTTTTCTGGTGAGAATATCCAGCAGCTTTTAGAGGTCATCACATCTGAAATGAAGAAATTAAAAAAATTGTTTGATAGAAACAAATTATCATTGAACTTGAGCAAAACTAAAATTATGTTATTTGGAAACTGTAGATTAAATACTCAAGTACAAGTTAAAATAAATGATGTGATTATTGAAAGAGTGTATGAAAATAAATGCCTAGGTGTAATAATAGACCATAAAATCTGTTGGAAACCTCACATAAAACATGTCCAATCTAAACTGTCAAGAAGCATTTCAGTCATGAGTAAAGTAAAGCACATTCTGGATAGAAAATCACTCTACATTCTCTACTGTTCACTAATTTTACCATATTTAAATTACTGTGCTGAAGTCTGGGGAAACAATTATAAGTCTACACTACAACCACTTTTTATACTCCAAAAAAGGGCCATAAGGATAGTTCACATTGATCACAGGTGATCACACAAACATATTATTTTTAAAGTCAAAAACATTAAAGTTAAATGATCTTGTGGAATTTAAAACGGCACAATTAATGTATAAAGCAAAAGGTCATGTACTTCCAGGAAACATTCAAGAACTGTTCTTTGATAGGGAGGGGGGTTATAATCTGAGGGGAGAACTCAATTTAAAAGTGCTTAATGTACGCACTACCATGAGAAGACACTGCATCTCAATATGTGGAGTGAAACTGTGGAACAGTCTAAATATGGTGCTAAAGCAATGTCCAAACATGAGACAATTCAAACTGATGTATAAGGAAATGATGTTCACGAGGTACAGGGATGAGGAAGGGACTTGATATTCACGGGTGTTTAAATTTTTATTTTCTTTCTTTCATGTTTCATGTCATAGTTTTTGTTTTTTGTATATATATATATATATATATATATATATATATATATATATATATATATATATATATATATATAATTTTCTTTTTTATGGTTTAAAATAGTACACTCATTTGAGTAGTGGAAAAGGGGTAGGATTAAATAAGTGTATACTTCTTCCTACTCCTTTTCGAACATGTAGATTGAGTTGTGTTTTGCTTTTGTTATTGTTTGTTTGTATTCATTGCATGTTCGAAATAAAGATTTAAAAAATGATGCTATTGATTTTGATTGATTGATTTGATGATCAGTCTGAGTACTGGCAGCACGTGGTTGATGTCCTGACTTTCCTCCTGTCCCTGACATGGTTCCACACCTCCTGTCTCCGGCTCCTCCACCAACTCCCTGTATGCTTCTCTGACCTTTGGGGAGTGTAGAAGATCATTCTTAGATAAATAATTTTATCAACCTACTATATATTGGTACTAAAGAGCTGTTTAAACTTAGTAAAAGAAAGTTGTTGTAAATGTTCTTTAACCAATGAAGCAATAATGAACAGCAGCTGAAGAACCCATCGTCGTATATCGTGACTCAAGGTATGACAGCCCAGGTCACAATGCGTCTTATTTCATCTACTCACTGATTGACATAAAATCAGGGCTGGTCGTAGCCTAGGAGACTGAAAGCTGACTGGGGAGGAAAACAATTACTGGTTAGAGGTTGAAGGTCTGGAGAGATGCTAAGCTGGAAGGATATAGGGTCTCCATCTCTGTGCTAGCAACTGACTTGTCATCCATCTGTCCATAAAGTATGCGAGAGCAGTATGACATCAAACATGAGTATGATCTGTGGCATTTTGTGAAAAACATAAAAAATAACCTGGAGTTCGACAATGAGGACCTACTCTAGTGGATCAAGATGATTGTGAACCACCTGCTGTTCTGTGCTTCACCACATGTGATGGAAGTGTGAGAAAGCTGACAGAGAAGTGGTTCACCACATTACCAACATGAAATCTGGGGAGACATAAACCAAATGTAAAGATAGCCTACGGGGTACGGCCATGGCTTCATCATCCCTCTGCTGCTTTTACTCATTTCCAGAAGATGGTCCTGGACAAACAGCTGCTGAAGACAACTGGAAAGAGTGACAGAGGGCATCCACACCGGAAACTGGAGTACCTCAGGAGCAGGTGGGAAAAGACTTCAGCTTCAAAAAGGATGCTCGGGATCTCAGTAGCACTAAGGGAACACTCAAGAGAGAAAGCAGTGACCATCATCGCATAGCATCTAGGAATAAAAAAGCCAGACTGTCAATAGCAAAGCTACTCGGAAGCAGAATTCCAGCTGATATCTTAACCATTTGGGCAGTCTATTCCCCCCATGCATTGTTTCGGTTGTGTTCAAATTTTGTTGGACTAAACCCATCAGTTCTCATCGAATAGGCTCTTTGCACCAGCTCCACTACTTCCTGAAAGGAAGTGGGGGTGAATATTTCATGTCTCACTCTATTGGTTTAATTGACTAATCAGCTGTGCGGCACACGTTTGGAACACCCAGTGCACAGCTGATTAATCAATTAATCCAATGGAGTGAGACAGGAAATGTTCACCCCCACTTCCTTTCAGGAAGTAGTGGAGCTGGTGCACAGAGCATATTGACATAAATCATAAATTGACTACATTTCTATTCATAATTAATAGTACAAGTTACTCTGTCTAGACATTCACACTGTTTACTCTGCATTTCCTACCGTTTAGTCCATTTATTATGATATACATACATACATACATACATACATACATATAAATATAGACAAAAACATGGCCTACTCCACTTCACTGCTAATAATACTTCTTTTGCACTTCTGTTACATGCTTAAACGAGACTATAATGCTAAAACCAGAATATTATAAACGGGCGTAATGTTAGGGAGTGGAAGGTAAATCGTGTATTTGAAATAACTCTCCTTTACTTTGATTAGCTACTCGGCTAGGACTAGCCGTGCAAGAAGGGTGTCTAGTCTAAATCTAGACAGTCTGCAAAGATGATATGCGAAACACTGATCCAACACCCCTGATTATAATAATCACAACTAACTTATCTTGCTGCCATCTAACGTAGACTACATCTCGCACTGTTGCGATACAAGCGCGTCTTTGAGCTCTGTCTCTCCGGCGCATGGCTGACGCTGGTTGAACTGCCTGGGCTGGTCTGTCTGTCCTGCACTGTAGCCACTGAAGTCGAAGACCGAGGGAACCGCATCGGGCTTCAGCTAATTAGTGGTCTTCTGGACAAACCTCCCATCCTCTTCAAAGGCCCCCTCAACAACACAATCCGAGCCAATGAAGTGTTCGCTGCAGATCCTCCTTCCCTGTCCAACAGGCGGGTTGAGCCGCTTGAGTGCAGCTAGCCAGCGCCGCAACACCTCTGGTTTACTCACCGGTAGTTTGTGGAAATGAACTAACTTTCCTCTCTCTTTCACGTGGTAAAATTCATTCGAACAGCCGGGAGCAATGCAAAAAGAACCACTGCGGTTCCATTTTTCGGTAGGTAACGTTACATTTGGTTGACAATTTACTGACTGATACGCACGGCACAGGCACAGGAGCGAGGGAGAGAGGTTTGACATCATTAATGAAACAGACGTTTAAAATGGGTGTTTAAAGGTTAAAGCTGTTGTCATGGCAGCGGCACATAGTAACCAGAAGAGGGGCGAGGCCGTCGTTGCTATGACGAAGATCGTATAAATCCGACAGTGTTTCCGGTTGTAAGGCAGACTAGGGCAGACCAAGAACGACTAAGAACGACTTTGAGACTGCTCCCTCCTCTCATCACAGAGAGGGGGGGGGGGGGGGGGGAGAAGGCCACATCATCATTAGCTTCGGCTAACACGAGGAGGGTTTTGGCTAACGACAAGGCCTGAGCCACTATTGGACTGAATAGCAGAAGGACGATAGCAATGACAATACGAATTGGTTCCCATCTGATTATGAGGTTCTGTTTATATAATAAACAACGCTCTTTCAAGAAAGGTATTATGCTGTCAAGGTGTCGAATTCTTACGAAGGTGGTGAATACTTATGCCTGCGGATTGCATTAACGGGGAAATGATAAGGATTATCAGCCAGTATGAGGAGACGTCGGGGGAATAAAATACACAACACAGGGTCAGTGGATGTAGAGGATAACACAAGCCAAACAGACGTAAATGGGATACTGGCTGATTGATCAGAATCCAACATAATGAAGTAATGAATTAGATAAGAGCTAATAAAATGGCATGGTGAGACAGAGACTCTGACCGCTATGAGGGCCGTCTCTGTGGAGTGACCAGTCCTGAAGCCTGACTGATTAGGGTCTAGGAGGTCATTCTGTAAGAGATAATCAGAAAGTTGGTTGGATACAGCACATTCAAGTGATTTAGAAAGGAAGGAGAGAAGAGAGACATGACGATAGTTGTCTATGACGGTGGGGTTCAGGGTTGTTGTTTTTATGAGCGGTGTGACTGGCTTGTTTTAGGGAGGTGGGAACCAGACCGTTCCAAAGTAGTGCCAGACCGAATCACCCACGTCATTAGTTTAACCATTTATTATAATGCAGAATAAATGTCAATGGTAATAGTTATTCTTGGTGGTGTGGTTCTACTCTTAGGGGTGCTCCCTGCTGCAAGAGAGATTAAAGCATAACGTTTAATGTTGCTCCATTTGAGTAGACATTTAGGCCGTGGTGGGACATCTTAAATCCAAATGAAAGCCTATAGCGAGCTGAAAGGTCCCACTCTCTATCCGTCCTCATCATAACTACATGGCTGAACATAGCTCTTCTGTTCAATGTCGACACCCTGGCCCTCCAGGTGTGTTTTGCACATTTACCACTAGAGGTACAAGACAGACTCTTTACAGCTTCTGTACTAAGACAGGCGGTATAACCTGTTAAGTGCCATACAACTATTTATTTTCCATTCGATTTTTTTGTTAGTTTTTGATTTATAAGTGCAGAGACTAATTGTTCATTCAAGTTCATAAATTTGGTCACATTTTTCAAAAAAAATTGTTGTATTATTTGATCAGATGCAAAATGCAAATAAGTACATGGCATTATATATCAGAGGTGAGTAAGAAAATTAACAAATATTGATGGTTAAGAATGAGACTGAATAATGACATCACACAATAGTCTAATGATTAGACTGTTGTGTGATGTGATTGATTGATTGAAAACTGTAACAGATTGCAGAATGGGCACAATACAGTACGGCTCAATACACACAATTGTTAAGGGGATGCAGACCAGAGAAAGACTTTCGTCTTGTTTACATCAGGGTCCCCCATTTTCAATTCATAGTGACATTTATGACATACACAACATACATGACATTTATGCAAGGCTGTACGTTAACTTTTTCTGCACATAGCACTGGTGCTACAGAGGTTGATAGTTTTGTAGCACAGGCCAAAATTTTGTAGCACAAGTATAAAACGTGTTATATTTGTAAGTCACAAATGTGCCTATTGTATTTGTGTTATTTAGTTGCAGTGCCATGTTTGGCTGTCATTTTCATGCTGATAAGTTGACGTCACACAGCCAGACACGTTACGTGTAAGGAATTATGGGATTTGGTGTTGGGTGTATGGACTCACTCTACTAGGGGTGGGAATCACCAGTTTCATCACGATACAATATCGATTCTTTGGACAACGATACGATATTTGCCATGATACGATACAATGCAGGTGCCTGCAATCGATATGAGACGATATCATAAGCCCATTTAACACAATCAGTAACATTTAGATCAACTTAAAAAAGGTAACGAAAATATAATTTGAAAAATGTATTGAGCTCTTCCAGACATTTAAATGAAAAACAATCATCAAACATTATCTGTCCACCCTCAGTACATTTACTATCAATATAATATACTCGTCTGACTTCATCTGATCTTTTCAAATGCACACACACACAGGGAGAATGCCTGACCCCTTCCCCAGTCCCCTCTGCTGTTCTCTCTAGCACTCTGATCAGGATTAGCTTGTTAGCTTACGCTAACGTAACGTTAATTTCGGACTTCGACGTGGTCATAAAGGAATGGCGAGGATTGCAAAGCATGTTAGATGCATTTGACCCGTTGTGGAATAAAACAGCAGGGATTTTTTTTGGGTCGCGAAATAGGCACACTAGCCTTGCTATGTTGCAATGTGCGTGTTCCAGACGCTACTGCGCTGTGCTGTAGAGCCGAGCGGATACGAGTCGACTCCACAGGATTTTCAAAATAAGAGTATCGATATGAACCGAACGTTGCTAGCTGCCGGAGCCATAGATATTATGGCTGGAGCTGCGCTTCTGCGGAGATGAGACTTGCTACAGGATTTTCAAAATAAGAGTATCGATATGAACCGAATGCCTATCGCACCAGTGCTACTGAAGTAAATCCATTCATCGCACAGACCATTGTTGCTGTAGCACGTGCAACATATATCTCGCACTGTACAGCCCTGACCTACGAGCCCCCCCCATTCAGTGTTCACGGCTGGATAACATTGGACACACGATCGCGATCAGTACTTGGAATGGCGATCAGATAATTGGATTATTCTTTTTGACAAGGTAAGGACTATATGTTATCAATCTTGCGTTGATCCGATAATTATTTTCCCGCGATCGGAGCGTGTGTCTGTGTGCCGTGTCCCGTTAGTTGCGATCAAAGCACGGCGGGGCGGCTTCCCCCCCCCCTTTCATGCATCGATGATGAAACATAATACCGATTATCTAGCGTTGATTTCAGATTGATTATTGATCCAGGCGAGAAATGGCACGATTTATAATTAAATGCAGTAAAGCACTGTTTGGTGGCGTTTCCTGGGATTACACAGAATCACTAAAACTATACTCATATATTCACCACGGTATAAAACGTAAATGTATGGATGAAAAAATTATCCGTTTTTTGCATGTTGACCAGAAGAAACTCACTGACAATCGACGTTGTTATTAGATCCATAGCTATCATATTTAATATAGTTTTAGCACTACAAACACCGGCATCTACCCCATTTCATTACAGCGCTGGCACAAACGGCCATACGCCCACAGCGACCTCTGGCGTCCAATGTGTTAAGGGGTTAAGTGTTATTAGCGAAATATGTGTTTATTGAAATCATTGGATTGGAAATTGGATGAATTAGACGTGAGGAAATGATGCCGTCATGAACCCGTTGTAGTCCCAGGGCTTTCGATGGACGTAGACATTTCATAAAACTACACTACCCAGCTCACACCAGCCCCTGTTTAAGCTGGGTTTTTAAAAATCATTTTTTAAAGTTTTTTTCATGATTGTATCTCACGGGTCGAACAAACCTGAACGTTATTGCCATTAAATACAACATACATTATTTCTTTACCTTTCTGTGCACGTCTACAAAAAAACGTGTCGCAATCTGGTGAAAATTGGCGGAGCTATGGACATATATAAAAGTAACTGTACTTACAGTAGATTTCAATCACGTGTTTGCTGCCCTGTCAGGGGCGCCTGGTGGTACTAAATCCAGATTTAAGTCTGCCATTGGATCCGATCCATTGATGTATGACTTGGCCATAATAAGGTAATTTTTAATCCTTATATTTTATATTCATTTCATTTCAAATTGCATGTGTCTGGATGGCAAAATCCAGTACTATATCTACAAAAAAACCTGTCATCTGCCCTTTATTCATTTGCTTAGATATTTTGTACACTTGATCTCATGAAGGTGCTAAATCAGTTCAGGTAAATCTCATGTCTGGTCAATGTTAGCATGGTGTTATTCACAGTCAAAGATGGAAAAAACTTATAAATAATAATAATTGATATTCTCCTTTGGTTCATTACAATTTACTCAAGCATAGTAACATACACAATATATCTGACACTGAGAATACATTCCCAGAGGTCCATACATTCACAGGTCCTGTTGTTACTATACACATATATTCATCATTTTATTTTTTATCTTTTGTTTTTTCTAAACATTTTATTTTTTTCTACCCTTTCCTTGTACAGTGTCCTTGAGTCTGAGAAAGGCGCTTCTCTCTTAAAATCCAATTTATTATTATTATTATACATGTCCCTAGATACCATGAACATGCAAATGGACCTTGTAGAAGTGGAGCAATCCTCCATTTACTTGGCTGTTTACTTTTAAGTGAATTTTCTGAAAATATGGTTTAAGAGATTAATCTAAAGATTTTGACTTTATTCTGACTTTATAAATGTTGACTTTAATCTGTAAACATTATCTCTTTAGTCTGACGTCATAAATGTTGACTTTAATCTCTAAACATTATATAAAGGCTTGAATTAACTAGTGAATAAAAAACAATAAACCTACAAGCCAGTGAGGTGGCTGAGAACCGGCTAGAACGTAATTGACGTGTCTGTGGCTACTCGTCAGATCAAAGACAGAATGTCCACAAGGTCCGTTACGATAATACTCAACAGAGTATTTATTTACACCATACAATTAACAAATGCACAATTGCTTGTAACATAAAGTAAACGGTACTACCTTGCACAACAAACGATAAACAAAACAACGTCGCAAACGACGGTCAAAACTGTAAACTCTTACCGGTTACAAACACACCTGCATTTCATCAGTCCCATTACACTGTAAGTAGCCAGGTAGCCTGATTACTAACACACCTGCATGGCATCAGTCCCATCACACTTTAAGTAGCCAGGTAGCCTCATTACAAACACACCTGCATGTCATCAGTCCCATTACACTGTAAGTAGCCAGGTAGCCTGATTACTAACACACCTGCATGTCATCAGTCCCATTACACTGTAAGTAGCCAGGTAGCCTGATTACTAACACACCTGCATGAAAGTTGGGGGGTGCGCGCGGCGCGAGTCTATAGAGAGAGAGGAAGAGAGAGACTGCTTCTAGAGAGGAGAGAGAGGGAGAGAGAGAGAGAGAGACTGTCCGCGTGCGGCGCCAGTCTAGAGAGGAGTAGGCTACTTTGCTTCCTGGATTAGATACTATAGTTCGATTGAAACAAACCGAGTCCCAACTTTTCAAGAGGACCATGGTTCGGTTGTTTGGTCCTCATTATAGTTCGGTTTGCGTTCACACCTGTACAAACCAAACGGACTATCGATCTAAAGGGACCATGGTCCACTTAAAGGGACCATGGTCCACTTAAAGTGGACCAAACAGAGTAGGTGTGAACGCGCCCTAAGTAGCCAGGTAGCCTGATTACTAACACACCTGCATGTCATCAGTCCCATCACACTTTAAGTAGCCAGGTAGCCTCATTACAAACACACCTGCATGTCATCAGTCCCATTACACTGTAAGTAGCCAGGTAGCCTGATCACTAACACACCTGCATGTCATCAGTCCCATTACACTGTAAGTAGCCAGGTAGCCTCATTACAAACACACCTGCATGTCATCAGTCCCATTACACTGTAAGTAGCCAGGTAGCCTGATTACTAACACACCTGCATGTCATCAGTCCCATTACACTGTAAGTAGCCAGGTAGCCTGATTACTAACACACCTGCATGTCATCTGTAACTGAGGGGTACAATTCCCTGACTGTATTAATAAGTATGGTATCATTAAACCACTACTGTCTTATGTACATTACTACTGGCCATACAGTACACAGGTATATGATATGAACACTTCCACAATGACACGGTTCCACAACAAATCTTGGTTAGAGTAATATTTATTATTATAGCAACGGTAGGTTACAGAATGATAACTATGAATTGCGCTTGTAAGGCGAAGAATGTGCGTGAGTAAGTCAAGAGCGTAAGTCCATTAGAATAGTACGCAGGAGATAATAAATACCACCTGTATCAATAGGAATTATATCTATGGTACACTAGTAGGGCAGCGGGAGATACTAAGGGGGTTCCCACCGGTTGTAAGCCAGCAGGGGGAGGAAATGTTTGAATGCAAAGTCTGGATCACCGGGGAATCAATAAACTCCAGCTACGGGAGACGGTACATTACTCCCTTGATCGGCAGACGAAAGCAGCAGCTGTAATCCAATTATGCGTGCAGCATAGGTGAAAGCCGGCCAGCCTCTTCTAGAGACGGGCTCGAGTGATGTTCCTCACGGGTAAATCCCACACAGTAGTGGGTGTAGACGATTCTCCTCCGCTCCAACAGCCACAGGACCAAAGCAATAATCCAGCTGGAAAGGGCTCTGCATTCACCGGTGTAGATTTTCCAGTGCGCGGTACTTCACATTAACTAGGTCGAACTTGACGTTATTCCACTAAGCTCTGACACTTTACTATCCTATTCGCACGCGGTTATAAGTGCTCTATTTAGATGCACGGTTGCTCACTTCACTTGGTCGTTGACTCGTGATGAAGGCTTTTACTTTGAGGGTAACGCGTTTCTAGGTTAACTTGACTTTAGGCTAAGTGCTGCTGTATCCACCTGCGACGTATTTATACGTACGGCGAATAATCTAGTACCAGCCTTATTCCTGTCTCGTATTCTTGCGCCGAACCGGGCATGTCCAGGCAAGCCTTGGCGGTGACTTTGAACTAGACATTGGGGGTATGGCTGTGGCGCCTAGTGGATCGCTTCCAATAGGAGAACGAAATATTATGGTCTGTACTAGGTAAAGGGATATTCCGTGTATATGTACAAAGAATACACAAGGGATATCAGACGATATACAAATATTATGCAATATATATCAAGTAGTAAATATATATATTCGGTTTAATCTGATCCTTCGTAACACATCAGTCCCATTACACTTTAAGTAGCCAGGTAGCCTGATTACTAACACACCTGCATGTCATCAGTCCCATTACACTTTAAGTAGCCAGGTAGCCTGATTACTAACACACCTGCATGTCATCAGTCCCATCACACTTTAAGTAGCCAGGTAGCCTGATTACTTTTACCAACGGATTTCCAGTTCCGCGTTCTGCGATCTGATTGGCCACTGACCTTTCTGGTCGTGTGACATCTGCGCCAATCGTGTGACGCCTGTTTCTATCACCGGTTAAGCTTAGGCACTCTTTCGAAGTTGGTTAAGGTTAGAGTTTGTCTTAGAGCATGGCGATAGAACACCAGCCCTGATTCCAAACTCTAACCTTAACCAACTTCGAAAGAGTGGCCTAAGCTTAACCAGTGATAAACTAGGCGTTAGGTCGTTTGCAGGCTGTTCGAGGCGGAAATGGGCGCAGAAACAGGCGTCACGTGATTGGGCACACATGTCACATGACCAGAAACGTCAGTGGCCAATCAGATCGCTCCAGAAACGTCAGTGGCCAATCAGATCGCAGAACGCGAACGCGGAACTGGAAATCCGTTGGTAAAAAACTAGACGCAGCCAGGTAAGCCACCTACTGGTGAGCAAAAGGAACTGCTGCCATTAACCCAACTTGGCAGGCACAATGCATATAATGGCAGAAATCCAAACAAATACATACAATATAACATATGGCACTTTACCAGTGAATTGACTCTTACACATTATTTATATTACACCCACGCTCAATGAAGAAACCCAAGGGCCATCACAATCCACCATGCAGATAAATAAAAAGCATGAAAGAGGATTTCACCCATCTAATGAACACACTAGACTAGACAAATATCAATCAGTGGACCAATTGCATGCTTTTGCAGAGGAGAAGAAGCCTTCAGTCGACTCCTTCAGACATTAAGCACCCCCACAGCCCAAATGGAATGATACAAAAATTAAAAATATACTTTTTTTCCCTCGACTAATGGCAAAGTTTGGCCAATCATAGTCGACTATCCAAATCCTTAGTCGGGGACAGCCCTACTGTAACGTTCGGGAGACTATCATCCTTAGGATTGTCTCCCACTGTCTACCTGGGTCACTCCTGTTGTTATTGTTCACCTTGTATGTCACCACTGATTGCTGTCATCACTAATTGTCTGTCACACCTGGGTGCTGTCATTGGCTGTCAGACTGCTGCTCCTCATTGACAGCGTGGAATGTTGAGAATGTGACGTATTTAACATTTGCTCTATTCCTTGTTCTTTGCTAGAGCTTCACCTAATTCTACGGACGTACCTACCGCTGGACAAGCACAGACAGATTATCTTCTCCCTGTTATAGTTTATGCTTTTCCCCTGTTAATAAACAGTACAACTGTTTTGATATAGTAATACATTCTCCGTCTCGTTCTTCTACCTCGACAACTTGGAAGTCACTTACCCGTTCGTAACAGAAGCTCTAGCCATCATGACTTCCAACGAGGAGATACGGGACGAGATGGTGAGCCTACGGGACCAGCTCAGGATCATGATGGAGCGGCAGATGGCAGTCGGTGTCGAGCTGGGTCGACTGGGAGATGTTTCCCTGGCTTCTCAGGAGACGACGGAGACAGCGTTGGCGGCGGTGAACCAGGCCCGCTCTACGACATCAACGAGGATATCCACAGCCGGAGGAGCATCATCGATCGGCGGGGAAGGCGAGCGGGGGTATCCGGTGGATCGGGAGGACTACCGAGAGCCACGTCTGCCGGCGCCGGAGCGCTATGGAGGGGCTCCTACCGGCTGCCGTGAGTTTATCGCCCAGTGCTCTCTCATTTTTCAACTACAGCCGCGTACTTTCCCCAGTGGTGTGGCTCGGGTAGCCTATATTATAACTCTCCTCACGGGTTGTGCTCTCTCTTGGGCCACAGCGGAGTGGGAGAGTGGGTCTGTGGTCTGCCGCGACGCGGATGCCTTCGCCCTGGAGTTGCGCCGTGTATTCGATACCTCCAGGGTGATTTCCATTTACGAGGCCGGCAGTCGACTTATGTCCTGCCGGCAGGGCATTCGCGCCGTAGCAGACTATGCCATAGATTTCCGTATTGTGGCTCGGGAGGCGGACTGGCCTGAGGTTCCCTGCTGTGTCCATTTTTTGCATGGTCTCTCCACTCGCATGCAGGACGAGCTGGCTACGCGGGAGCTACCCGAACGCCTGGATCTATTGATTAACATGGCCATTCGGTTAGATAATCGTCACCGGGAGAGGGGACGCGAGAGGGAGGCTTCGTCACAGGTACTCTTCCGTCCCTCTCCTAGTGTCGATCGGCCAGCATACCAGCCAATGAGAGAGCACCGGGGCGATGACGAGCCCATGCAGCTGGGAGTGTTGAACCTCTCTGAAGCGGAGAAACAGAGGCGGGTCAACGAGAAGCGCTGTTTTCATTGTGGCCGCACGGGGCATCGCTTCGCCGCCTGTCGGGGCTCGGGAAACGCAGGAGCCCGCTAGGCCTGGGGAAGGTGCTAGCAGGTGGGCATGTCTCTCCGGTCATAAACGTTCACGACTCACGTACTTTTTTTGATGTCACTGTCAGGTGGGGGGATTCTTCTACAACGGCCAAGGCTTTAGTGGATTCGGGGGCTGCGGGCAACTTGATTCATGTGGGGGTGGCTCTAGAATGGGGGGTTCCTTTAGAGACACTAGAGGTGCCCATCCCTGTCCGTTCGCTGGACGGCCGACCGCTTGGTTGTGGATTTGTTACCCAGCGCACCGGGAAACTGTGGGTTCAGGTGGCGGGTAGCGAGGGGGAATATTTGAATTTTTTTGTTGTTATGTCTCCTCATTCCGACATTGTTTTAGGCCATCCCTGGCTTGTGCTGCATAATCCTCGTATTAATTGGGCTACGGGTGAACTCTCCATGGGAAGCGGCGTCAGCGCTGACGCTGGCGTGAGTTCATCCGTCCCTCCCCCCCTCCCTCTTTTGTCTCTCTCCAGGTTGACTGTGGACGTTGCAGATTCTTTATTATCCCCCAACCCCGATTTGGCAGGTGTTCCTGCGGTCTATTGTGACCTGGCGGACGTTTTTAGTAAAACGCGTGCTAAAGCACTACCGCCTCATAGACCTTACGACTGCACCATTGATCTTCTACCCGGCGCTTCTCCGCCCCGGGGACGGATGTTCTCTCTCTCCCGCCCTGAGACAGTGTCCATGAACACTTACATTCGAGAGGCATTGTCCGCGGGGCATATCCGACCGTCCACATCCCCTGCAGGCGCTGGCTTCTTTTTTGTGGCTAAAAAAGATGGTGATCAGCGGCCGTGCATAGATTATAGGGGGTTGAATGACGTTTCCATCAAGAACCGTTATCCTTTACCGCTCATGGACACCGCCTTTGAGTGCTTACAGGAGGCACAGGTCTTTTCTAAACTTGATTTACGTAATGCATACAACTTGGTCAGGATTAGAGAAGGGGACGAGTGGAAAACTGCATTTAATACTCCTAATGGGCATTATGAGTATTTAGTCATGCCTTTTGGTTTAGCTAATGCTCCAGCAGTTTTCCAAGCCCTGGTCAACGACGTGCTGCGGGATCTAATTGGGGTGTCAGTGTTTGTATATTTGGATGACATCCTTATTTTTTCTCGCGATATGGTGCAACACCAACTGCACGTTCGTGAGGTGCTTCAACGTCTCCTTAAGCATCAACTGTTTGTTAAGGCTGAGAAGTGTGTGTTTCACACTGACACCGTTTCCTTCCTGGGCTTTGTGTTGACGAAGGGCGATCTTCGCATGGATCCAGCCAAGGTGAGTGCAGTCTTGGATTGGCCACGGCCTTCGTCGCTCAAGGAGTTACAACGGTTTTTGGGCTTTGCAAATTTTTACAGGCGCTTTATTCGCAATTTTAGCGCCTTAGTCAATCCATTAACCGCTCTCACTAAGTCCTCTCTCCCTGGCTTTGAATGGTCGCCTAGGGCAGAGTCGGCCTTCTGCGACCTCAAACGTCGATTTACCTCCGCCCCTGTACTGATCCGTCACGACACAGAGGCTCCGTTCATTGTGGAGGTGGATGCCTCTGACACCGCGGTGGGGGGGGGTAATCTCGCAGAGATGTTTAAAGGATGGTAAGGTGCATCCTTGTGCCTTCTTTTCGCGCCGGCTGTCTCCGGCCGAGCGTAACTACGACGTGGGTAATCGGCAGTTATTGGCAATCAAATTGGCATTGGAGGAATGGAGACATTGGTTAGAGGGGGCGGCACATCCTTTCATTGTTTGGACTGACCATAAGAACTTGGCTTACATCCAAGGGGCTAAACGCCTTAACGCTCGCCAGGCCAGGTGGGCGTTATTCTTCACTCGATTTCGGTTTACCATCTCCTATCGACCCGGTTCCAAGAACGTCAAGCCTGACGCCCTGTCACGTCAGTTTGATCTTCCGGGTCGAGAGGAGAAGCCCCACCCTATTGTTCCACAGGCCTTGATTTTGGCACCCGTGTCATAGGGCATAGATAGGGTGGTGAGGTCGGCTCAAGCACGGGAGCCCGATCCCGGTGGGGGTCCTCCGGGTCGGATGTATGTGCCCAAGGCGGCACGCTTACGCCTGCTGCAGTGGGCGCATACATCCTCTCTCACCGGCCACCCTGGGGCCACCAGAACCCTGGAGTTTATCCGTAGGAGGTTTTGGTGGCCGACAGAGGGGGGGGATACACGCTCCTTTGTGGCGGCCTGTCCGGTGTGCGCGCGCAGTAAGACCTCTCGCTGTGCGCCGGCGGGTCTCCTCCGACCACTTCCTATTCCCAAGCGTCCCTGGTCGCACATATCCCTGGATTTTATTTCCGGTCTTCCCTTATCGGATGGGTTCACTGCCATCCTGGTGGTGGTGGACCGGTTCTCCAAGGCGGCCCACTTCATTCCCCTTCCCAAGCTCCCCTCGGCCCGGGAGACGGCTGACCTTGTGGTGCAGCACGTCTTTCGGGTTCATGGGCTTCCAGTGGATATTGTGTCCGACCGGGGTCCTCAGTTCGCCTCCAGGTTCTGGAAGGCGTTCGCCGCCGGTCTGGGCGCCTCCGTCAGCCTGTCGTCTGGGTTCCATCCGCAGACGAACGGGCAGACGGAGCGTGTCAACCAGGACCTGGAGGGCGTTCTGAGGTGCTACGTTGCTGGGTGTCCGGCGACGTGGAGTAGGAGGTTGGCCTGGGCTGAGTATGCGCATAATACCCTCCTCTCCTCCTCTACTAGTATGTCTCCCTTTCAGTGTCAATATGGTTTTCAACCTCCTCTGTTTCCCGAACAGGAGCAGGAGGTGGAGGTGCCGTCGGCCCAGGCACATGTGGCTCGCTGTCGCAGGACGTGGAGCAGAGTGCGGACGGCGCTGCAGAAGGCCTCGGTTAAGGCTCAGCGGCAAGCTAACCGCAAGCGTCGTCCGGCTCCGGTTTTCCGTCCGGGACAGCGGGTTTGGCTTTCCACTCGTGATCTCCCTCTCCGGGTGGAGTCCAGGAAGCTGGCTCCTCGCTTTATAGGGCCCTTTAAAGTGGTACGTCGGGTGAATCCTATGGCTTACAGGCTACGCCTTCCGGCCTCTATGAGGGTCCATCCGACGTTTCATGTGTCCCTGTTGAAGCCATTCCTCTCATCGCCCTTGTCCCCGCCACTCCCTGCGGTTCCTCCGCCCCGCATTATTGACGGTCAGCCTGTCTATACGGTGCAGAGAATCCTGAGTTGTAGGCGGAGGGGTAGGGGGTTTCAGTTCTTGGTGGATTGGGAGGGGTGGAAGAAGAGCGTTCTTGGGTGCCTCAACGGGACATATTAGATCCCAGCCTGATCGATGATTTCCGGCGGCTGCATCCCGAGGCCCCTAGGTGAACGTCAGGTGCCGTTCGTCGGGGGGGGATACTGTAACGTTCGGGAGACTATCATCCTTAGGATTGTCTCTCCACTGTCTACCTGGGTCACTCCTGTTGTTATTGTTCACCTTGTATGTCACCACTGATTGCTGTCATCACTAATTGTCTGTCACACCTGGGTGCTGTCATTGGCTGTCAGACTGCTGCTCCTCATTGACAGCGTGGAATGTTGAGAATGTGACGTATTTAACATTTGCTCTATTCCTTGTTCTTTGCTAGAGCTTCACCTAATTCTACGGATGTACCTACCGCTGGACAAGCACAGACAGATTATCTTCTCCCTGTTATAGTTTATGCTTTTCCCCTGTTAATAAACAGTACAACTGTTTTGATATAGTAATACATTCTCCGTCTCGTTCTTCTACCTCGACAACTTGGAAGTCACTTACCCGTTCGTAACACCCTACCTTCTACATTCAGGAGGGATATAGTCAGAAACTGGCTTAACAGTGAGGACTCTTTCTCCTTGGGGATTAGGATTCCTTCTGCTCTAACCCAAGCTTTTGGTATAACCTGTTTATCCCATACTACTCTCAATAACCTCCACAAGAATCTGAGTACATCAGGTGCACTTTTATAAACCCGGTGGGGGACTCCATTCACCCCTGGGGCTTATATTCTGACTTTATACAGTCGGTCCATAATTATTTGGACATTGACACAATTTTACTAATTCTGGCTTAATTAACACCATAATTAACGTTAGGTTATGACTATAACCAAGTTCTGTTAGTAGTGGTGACGCTCGGCGTCACTCTCTGCACTGTCCTCGCACACGTGCATGCGCACTGAATAAAGACCACAATGTACCTTTAATCCCAATATTTGTCTGACCACACCCCTATCAGCTTACCCATATAAGCAGGGGTGGGGCCACCCACTCGCCTCCTTCCCAAGCTTTCACCACAAGGCGAGATCAAGGGCTGCAGCGGCGTCGGACGCCGAGCGTCACCACTACTAACAGAACTTGGTTATAGTCATAACCTAACGTTCTGTATCGTATGGCTCTCGCTCGGCGTCACTCTCTGCACAAAGGAGGCCGAGCGAGAGCCATCGGCCGACAAATACACCCCGCTGAAAGCCCCCCACAACCATAAGAACAGGGAGGGCCGAGCCCCCCCGACCCACCCTAATGGAGGGCACCCCCCCTATTGGAGGTTTCCCGGGAGGGCGACGGACCCGACCGTGCGAAGAGGCACTCAAGCAACTCAACGCACAGGGTGAGCAGACTGTGGCCTGACCCCACGACTACACACACGCACAACCCGCATGCCACCCGGGAACGAACGGAGGGAACAACCTCGTTACTGCCCCCAGAATCACGGGGTCAAGGGCAAACCAAACCCCGTGGCAAGGCCGTAGCAGCGGAGCGCGAAGGAAGGCCCAGACCCACCAAAGGGACTGGACCCCCTGGAATGGGGGCCCGGAGAAGTCCATGATGCCAGCATCAAGACCCCACCAGGTGGGCACTTAGTGACCCCGCCCCCCACATCGCCAGCGTATTCGGACAAAGGCCCCTCAGCCGAGCGGGCCCTGTCCCCCCAATAGTACACCGCCCGGCACACTGACCCTGCAGAACAGGCAGTCAGCATGGCCGTAAGCACACAAAAAAGGTTAACCAACGGAAGCAGGCAGTGCACCGGGGAAAAACCAGGCAACAGGCTGTTAACCCTAGCCTGGAGACTGCGGACGAGACAGGCGCCAGAGGGGACAGCTGAACACAGTCGCCCCGGCGGAAGGGGCGTATGCTGGCGTTGTTGCATGACCAAGCCTCCATTCAAAAACCCCCACCCAGAGGGGTTGAGGCAGAAAAGGCTGACACGATTGGCAGACGTCATGACCGTGCAGGGGCACCCTCAACCGGGTAACCCGGGAGTTGACACTGCTCCAACACACCAGGGAATCAACCACCTTGGTGTTACCCAATGCGGTGGTTGTTCCTATAACCCCTCAAGAAAAAACTCAAACACACCTGCGGGTATACACCGGCTATACCGCAGTACAAGTGTTTCAGTTTTCAAAAAAGGGTTAACCCAGGCCTACGGGTCGACGAAACATTACTTCGGACCGGGCCCGGCGATACGGGAAGCACAGGGTCACCAGAGGAGGTCAAAGACCACCCCAACAGGCCCCTCTACGCCATGCGTGAGAGAGGAGCGAAAAAGAATGGAGAACCAGCCCCAAGCACACCGTACTTGGTATTCCCAGGCGGTCTCCCAACCAAGTACTAACCAGGACCAACCTGTGTAGCGGCCGAGATCTGACGAGATCGAGCGTGTACAGGTTGGCATGGCCGTAAGCCATTACGACAGTGCTGAGTAAAAAACGTACCCAACCAGGGTCTCCATAGCGCTTAACCCTGTGACACCCGGACCGACCTGGCATTTTTCCCCCTGAAAAAAGCCCAAGTCCCTCAGGGTACCAGAACAGCAGATCTGCATCCCCGGCGGACAACAGGTTCAACTGATCCGGACCAGCGTGACCAGAACCAGTCCCGTGCCCTAACCACGCCGACATGCCTACTCCAGAAGAAGGGGCAGATATGCGTGTTGATCTTAAACATGAAAAGAAGGCGCCACCCAGACGTTCGGGGCGAACCGCGCCCGGTGGCCCACCCCCAGGGCGTGAGACCCCTCTACATATGTTTAGATCCATTCCGTCATCATCCCCCAGACATGAACGAGAATCCATCGATAACCAAACCAGGTCGTCGGATTTGGTCATCGGAAGAGGAAAAACCTCCATCCCAGTTGCTTTATAAAAACGCCGTTTTAACCTCAAGCAACCAAGGCGTGCCAGTCAGTCGCCTGTTTACAGAACACCCCGAGCTAGCACTATGCGTGCGTCGGGACACACCCACATCAATGAACAGGCTATTTAGACCTGTCATTGAATCCCCAAGGCGCCCAGGGGAACGACAAGAGGGGTGTGATACTTCCTAACTCCAACTCTTTTTAAAGAAAAGAAGGAAGCACCAACAGTATGTATCCCAGTCTACATGGCCGGGGGTAATTTTTTTTACATTTTTACATTCCACCACCCTCCCATAGAGAGGAGACGGAAATCCCCAGAGAGACTTCCCACGCAAGCTGTACAGATTGAAAAGAATATATTGCACCTTGAGCCATGTAAAAGTTTGGTTTTAGGGCTCTCCGGGGAGGAGGCACTGAACCCATACACGCCCAATAATCGAATTGAATCGAATACACACACAATAGAGTAGCACTCCTTCTTGAGGTTCCACTCACTTTACCAATCTGAGGAGGAGGCTCTGTACTCTGAGGAGGCTCCCTCACATGGAAGGAGAGTCCCAACTCACAGAAGGCCCGAATAGGAGCTTCGTGAGGAGGAGCCCTGACCACCCCCCGTTTTAAACAGATCCATCATATGGACCTGAACAGCACACGGAAGTCCTACCAACAGAGACGCGCACGGTGACGTACTCCATGGCGGGGGAATTTCTGCGGTGCACACGCCCAATATTCCAGGGCGTAGGACCAGGAAACCCCCCCCCCCTCACCCTGTAACGTGCCGAACCGCAACGTGACAGGAACCTTGAAGGACAGGTGGGTTTACCCCTGACCAACAGAAAAAAGGGGAGGAAAGGTTACCAGTTCACCCCTTTACGACCCCACACCCATGATACGATGTAATGACAAAAGAGAGTATGACACAGTCATAGTCAGCTCCATGAAGCGTCTAACAGCTTCATACAGCGCATGTGCTAACCTGCTATCTGATTTTTACTAAGGAAAAAACACAGAATAGAGAGGGCTCTCCAAGAGCCCCGGTACCAAACTTACACATGTGCTTCTGTGGCCAGCCCAACCCAGTTGTAGGTCACACGACACACACAACCCATCATCACCTACAAAAAATGGCAAAAAACACTCTACAGAGGAACGCCGTTTTTCATAATGAGAGAATACATAATTCTCGATTAGTATCGGCCACAGGCCTTGCTAAGCACACACGAAAAGCGACCAAACAATTTTTTCTTTTAGGAAAATAAAGTTTCTCAAGCTGTGTTTAGCACAACCTCAGCAATCAAGCTAAGGGTTACATCGTATCCCTACCACACAGTGACACAATGTAGTGCAACAACATGTCTGAGAGGAGGATGAAGAAGTCCCCAGGGAACCGGGGGGAAACACAAGCCTCCTACTTTACCCTTAATACGGCCAGTTGAACAGGTAAACCTGTTAATATGTGAACACACTGTTCATTGTCATTACAGGCTGAGAAAAGAATCATTCTTTACTCATATGTCACTAAGCATAGCTTTATAGGTTAGTTCAACCCCCTTAGTTGTGAGTACACAGTACATAAACACACATGATGTTTCTCAACACAACAAACCAGATCATTTCCACATCTGTAACAAACAACCCGTTTTGCATGGAGAAGCTAATACCAGTGACAAGACAATTCACACATAACTCGCATCGTATCCTAAATGTAGTGCAGCAACACTCGTTTTGGAAAACATCGTTATTTACAAAACATTTAGAAGGGAAAGCAAGAAGAAGTGTTCAAGGTCTGGTCCAGACCTAGCCTACCCGGAGCGCAGATCAAGCGAAGTGCAGTCTCAAGGCACCGAAGTAAACACAGCCGTTCCGTGTTGTCGACCCGGCCAGCGTCGCCGCTCCAACCCGTCGCTACGGTCCCCTTTGTTGATGCAGTCCTTGCCGTCCTGGCTCAGGGCAGGGTCGACGAACATCCTCTGTCAAAGATGACGTCGTAGTCAAGAGTGTTTAAAACATGTTATAATCAAAGCACGTTCAACAGTGTAGCATTAAGCTAACGGCCGTTCTAACCGTCGGCCGCTACTGCCCCTGCCCGCGAGACGCCGAGCTAACGGCACACGCGACCAGAGGGGAGCTTCGAATCCCCCCCGCCTCTCCCCGTGAGGGAGAGGGGAGTTGGGAACCGCGGCGGCGCGCGAGGGGCCGGAGCCACCCCGCGCTGGGCCTCGGCCGATAGCAGCAAGCTAACGTTTCCTAGCCTAACCTAGGTAGGCCACCTAGTGATCACAGCAGGCTAGCGCCGCAGCTAACAGCTGACTGGCTAACAGTAGGCCACCACTAGCACGTAAGCTAAGCAGCTATCACCTGAACTTGTACACAATGATATAACACTCACCCAGACAGGCCGCCGTTCTGAAACCCTCCTCACTTTTTAAGAGAAAAGAGAAACAAGATGTTAACACAGTTTTACAACGGTGATTTTACCAACACCCGACGGAGCCAGCACAATACCCAACTGGCCTGTGTAGCTGACTTGAACACAGATCTTCCGCTAACGAACATCCATGCCCATATTTCCTCGTGAGGGAATACTCTCATTTGGATATGAAAGATGGGGCCTAACACGGTGACAGAGAAAACATCCACTCGTCCAGAAAACACAGGGATCACCAGTGTTAATGGTCGTGGCCCACTAGTTTCTATAATGGGCTTCAGACCAAGGTCTTCCACTGTTGCCTATGAGGCTTGAACAAAAGACCCTAGTCTGGGGCCGGTTTTCATAAACATTGTCAACTAGCCCCCATAGCACTAACAGACAAGTGGAGCCCGCCAGCAAAACATAACTCACCAAACCTGGAACCCACCGCTTCTCACAACAGCGGCGCGTCCTACAGTCCAGCTGTGCCTTTACCGCAACCAGCACACAGCAAGGACTGCAGTTGGAAGTCATGCAGCGGCGCGAACTCCCAATACGAAAACCGGTGGAGGATTTTTAGAATGATCATCATCTTCCAGACACTCCAGTACGAAGACAATATCGCCGTATTTTCTCGAATATAGTGAGAGAGAAAATAAAGATATGATGTCAACGTATCCTTGTTTTCCAACTCTTCTCCTACCATCACATCACGTCAGTGGGGATCTACCGAGGCACTTCCTTGTGGTGAAAGCGAAAAAAGAGGCGAGTGGGTGGCCCCACCCCTGCTTATATGGGTAAGCTGATAGGGGTGTGGTCAGACAAATATTGGGATTAAAGGTACATTGTGGTCTTTATTCAGTGCGCGTGCACGTGTGCGAGGACAGTGCAGAGAGTGACGCCGAGCGAGAGCCATACGATACAGAACACCATAATGGACTTGAAATGAAATAAAGGTGTGCTTCAAGTGCAGACTTCCAGCTTTAATTACATCTAACTCCAGTGAACAGTGTAGGAATTACACAGTTTCCCCAACTCAAGTAAAAAAGGTAATTGGTCAAGCTAACAATCCATAAGTATTTCAGCTATCCATAGTTACCTTGTTTAGTTTGGAGAACCTCAAGTCTCACTCTGTTTGTTTACATGTTCACCTCCTGACAACATCTGATCAACCTCCAAGTTGTGATTGACAGCGTGATGAGGCATGATTGAGATTTTCTGATTTTGTAGCCAAACAATAATTGATCGATTGTGTTTCTACTTTCAGTTGCAGAGTTTCACTTAATAGTGAAAAGTTATCTACTGCATCTTTGTTTGTTATTCATATTATTATTATTCCTCCCTCCAGACCCCCCACAGCTCCCTGTCTGTAAAGAGGAGGTTCCCCCTGAGCAGCAGGAGAGGAGCCCCAGTCTGGTCCAGGAGGAGTCAGAGCCCCTACAGATGAAAGAGGAACAGGAGGAACTCTGGATCAGTCAGGAGGGAGAGGAGCTTCCTGTCTCTGTGAAGAGTGAACATGATGAAGAGAAACCTCAGTCCTCACAGCTCAGCCAAACCCAGGACACAGAGCCCCTCCAGATTAAAGAAGAACAGGAGGAACTGTGTCAAGATCTAGAGGAGGCTGATGGCTCCAAGATGACCTTACAACCTATGAAATGTGAAAATGAAGGTGAGAACACTCTGTCCTCACAACTCAGCCAAAACCGGGACCCAGGGCAGATTAAAGATGAACTAGATCAAGGGCTGGAAGAAGCTGATCTCTCCAAGATCACAGTAGACCCAGTGAAATGTGAAGATGGTCAAGAGAACGCTCTGTCCTTCCAGCCTCTTCAAACCCAAAGGGAGAAAAACAGAGAAGCATACTCTTTACCCAGCACCTCAACTGAACACATGAAAACAGAACCTGAAGGAGAGGACTGTGGAGTAGCAGAACTAACCAGTAACTTAGATCCAGCTGGTGATTTAGAACCAACTAGAGATAGCCAGCCTCTCTCTTCAGACTGTTCTCTAACTGAGACTGATGACGGTGATGATGACCGTTCTGGAGCTGAGACTGATGACGGTGATGATGACAGTTTCAGTATGAAGCCAGATCTGAAGAGACAAATGAGATCTCATACTGGAGAGAAACCATTTAGTTGTTCAGTTTGTGGGAAAGGGTTCAGTATGAAGGCACATCTGAAGAGCCACATGAGAACTCATACTGGAGAGAAACCATTTAGTTGTTCAGAGAAACCTTTTAGCTGTTCAATTTGTGGGAAAGGGGTCGGCCGGAAGGGAGATCTGAAGAGACACATGAGAACTCATACTGGAGAGAAACCATTTAGTTGTTCAATTTGTGGGAAAGGGTTCTGTAGGAAGGAAGATCTGAAGACACACATGAGAACACATACTGGAGAGAAACCATTTAGTTGTTCAGTTTGTGAGAAAGGGTTCAGTAGGAAGGGACTTCTGAAGACACACATGAGAACACATACTGGAGAGAAACCATTTAGTTGTTCAGTTTGTGAGAAAGGGTTCAGTAGGAAGGGAGCTCTGAAGACACACATGAGAACTCATACTGGAGAGAAACCTTTTAGCTGTTCAATTTGTGGGAAAGGGTTCAGTAGGAAGGAAGATCTGAAGACACACATGAGAACACATACTGGAGAGAAACCATTTAGTTGTTCAGAGAAACCTTTTAGCTGTTCAATTTGTGGGAAAGGGTTCAGTAGGAAGGGAGATCTGAAGAGACACATGATAACTCATACTGGAGAGAAACCTTTTAGCTGTTCAATTTGTGGGAAAAAGTTCAGTAGGAAGGAAGATCTGAAGACACACATGAAAACACATACTGGAGAGAAACCATTTAGTTGTTCAGTTTGTGAGAAAGGGTTCAGTAGGAAGGGACTTCTGAAGACACACATGAGAACACATACTGGAGAGAAACCATTTACTTGTTCAGTTTGTGAGAAAGGGTTCAATGATAAAGGAAATATGAAGAAACACATGAGAACTCACACTGGAGAGAAACCATTTAGTTCAGTTTGTGGGAAAGGGTTCAATCGGCAAACAAATCTGAAGACACACATGAGAACTCATACTGGAGAGAAACCATTTAGTTGTTCAGTTTGTGGGAAAGGGTTCAGTAGGAAGGGACTTCTGAAGAGACACATGAGAACTCATACTGGAGAGAAACCATTTAGTTGTTCAGTTTGTGGGAAAAGGTTCAATGTCCAAGGAAATCTGAAGACACACATGAGAACACATACTGGAGAGAAACCATTTAGCTGTTCAGTTTGTGGGAAAGGGTTCAATGTTAAATCAAATATGAAGAAACACACTAGAACTCATACAGGAAAGAAACCATTTAGTTGTTCAGTTTGTGAGAAAGGGTTCAATGACCAAGGAAATCTGAAGAAACACATGATAACTCACACTGGAGAGAAACCATTTAGTTCAGTTTGTGGGAAAGGGTTCAATCGGCAAACAAATCTGAAGACACACATGAGAACTCGTACTGGAGAGAAACCATTTAGTTGTTCAGTTTGTGGGAAAGGGTTCAATGTCCAAGGAAATCTGAAGACACACATGAGAACACATACTGTAGAGAAACCATTTAGCTGTTCAGTTTGTGGGAAAGGGTTCTATGTTAAATCAAATATGAAGAAACACACTAGAACTCATACTGGAAAGAAACCATTTAGTTGTTCCGTTTAAGCTGAGAGTAGACTTATAGAATAAAGAGAACAGGTCCCCAAACACAGTTTGCAGTATATTAAATAGAAACCCCATGTACTTTTTTAGAAGAACACAAACATGCGAGATGGGCGACACACAGGAACACTCACACACATGCATTGATGAAATGTCTCTGCACTTTTCCCATCCCGTCGTCCTTCCCCCCAAGGGCAGCCGGGAGCAGACATGGGCTGTGGCGTGGGCCGCGCCCGGGGACCAATCCAAGTGCTCCTGTCCATCTTCGTCAGGGACGCGACAGCGTTAGCCATCTGTTCTGCATGTTTTTCCTTTGGGTTTATCTTATCTGGAGGGGGGAAATTCTGTTCCCATACTAAGCAGCATACTGAACCCCATGTACTTATACTATGTAGTATACTCAACAGGAACCCCATGTACTTATACTAAGTAGTATACTCAACAGGAACCCCATGTACTTATACTAAGTAGTATACACAATAGGAATCCTTAGGACATATTTTTGTTTTGTGACTGATTTCCGTTTATCTTCATTCATATCAAACACAAAGATTCTGTACCTCCTTTTTTGATTTAGTCAATAAAATATATCTAATATGCTTGTTTTGACTCTTTCATTATGAGTGTTATAATTTAAAATGCTGTGTAGCCATTAGGACATGATATTTTACTTAAGCTAAAAGTAGAATACAGAAAATAGTTGCTAAATGAAATAAAAAGGCATTAATGTTGAGTTTTTCAAATGTATTATTTTGGCACAAACCCGGTGCCATTTAGCTCCATTGTATTGGAGTGACAGCGGACATCTCTACTGCAGATATGTCGTGCCCTAGTGGGTTTCGCTCATAAGTAGTTCAAGGTAGCAGTCAGAAGACTGAGGTGTGACAGCAACAGTGTATTCCTTCAATAACTGGTGGCGCCAGAGAGCATCTGACAAAACCTCAGAGCCTGTTTCACCACAGAACTGGTGGGTCACGTGCTTGAAGCTCTGATCCCAGGAAGACTTCAGTGTTCAATGTTAACAGACGGACACATCACATTGGACCTGGACTTCAATTTAAAAACAAATGGACTTCCATAATGTTATTACTGTATATATTATGTTGTATGTATCAATGTTGTAGAATGTGGCAGCAATATTATCATTAATTGATAATTGTTCCACGGTAACAATTGGAAATGTAGCAGCCAGAATAGTGATTTTGTGTTCATGAAGATTTTATATTAATTTATTCTCAATTTACATTATTGAATTGAAATATTTACACTAATCTAATTTGATTTAATATAAAGATTTCGTTTTTGTTCATATTACCGACGGTATGGCTATATTATTAATTTGTAATATATGTAATATAAGGAACGGGAAGTGATTTCTTTGTCAGTAAGAGTTTAGAGATGTAACCTAGGCAGAAAAATCAAATAAAATAATGGTTTAATTTAAAACAAGAGTCTCATTCTCCGTTGCTACTTTACTGTTTGTTGGATACCATTCCCCCACATAGAGATGAATGTTGGTTTAGTGCCTCTACACTATATATCGCTGCGGGCGGGACAAAACATCATAACTCCAAAAACCCAACTTTTCAGCATATGAAAAAAACGAACACAGATTTGAGGGCGAATAGAGTTACGAGGTTTAGACAGATGATTGGTTTAATGCTTTCCCATTGTGTAGACTTTGTAAAACCACACACACATGGAGGATGATCTAGTGAGTTGATAAAAAATATATATATATATGGAGTTAGGAGGTTTTGTCCCGCCAGCAGCGATATAATATAATAATTATCTCCATCAGGTCGGTTCTGTCCACCTGTCTATCTCTGTCCGCAGCTAACCTCACAATAGGGCAGTTTTGGACAAGTATTTTAAGTTAATTCATTTCCATCATTGAAATGCATATTCAGTATACAGCTTTTCACCACAAGAGGGTGATATTACACAGCTTTGCTGGTAATCAGCTCTGCCACCTGTTAACAATATATAGACATGCCATAGTGAACCTATTGTCATTGATATACATGCATTACAAATATTTATGAATTATTGACCATTGCAATAAGCCCCTTTCATATCTCATGAACCGTTCATCGTACAGACTTGTGGGAGGGGTTAATGAGTGGTGGGGGCTTCCCCTGGAAGGTTGGTAGTACCGTTCAAAACGGGCGTAAAAGCTGTTCAGCTCATCCGGTAGGAAGGCAGCAATGTTAGCTGTGCTGTTGGGTTTCCTGTTAAGGTCCGATATTGTGTGTAGTCCCGGCCACACGCCACGTGGGTCATAGCTGCTTAGCTCCTTTCCAGGTGTTGGCCGTTCTATTTTATTTTATTACATACTTATCTTTTGTCTAGCACAGTCTCTGGAGCGTAACAGAAAGAAGCATTTTGTTTAAAAGTATTCTGTACTGGAGCAGGGTGTAAGACGTGTTTTCCCTCTCTCCCTCATGTTTTTTTAAATTCCACGTTTTAAGACTCCAAACCTTCATAGTGATTTTTTATATACAAGTATCGATACAGCTAACTAAATATTTGTCTTCACAAAGATGACATCCAAGACTCCAAAACCAAAACGGGGCAATGTTCAGAAAGAAGAGGAGGCTGATGACGCTTTTAGCAAGGCCTGGCTAGCCACCCTGCTTGAAAACCACAAAGAGGCTATGACCACCGAGTTCAGAAAAGCCATTACCACTCTGGAAAATAAACTTGACCAAATGAAATCGGACGTGGCCGACAACGGACAGCGGGTCAAGTCCCTGGAGGAGAATGCGGAATCTGTAAGCGAAAGAATGGCGTCGCTAGAGGCTACATGTGCCGATCTGAGTGCTAGCCATGCTATGCTAAAGGCTAAAGCAGAGGACCTCGAGGCTCGAGGGCGGCGGAACAACCTCCGGATCATTGGACTACCAGAACAAATTGAGGGCCCGAGACCAACATCCTTCTTCGCCACCCTTTTATCCCAGGTTTTTGGGGCAGAAACCCTCCCTACCCCTCCAGAATTGGACGGCGCACACAGGTCGCTAGCAGCTAAGCCGAAGCAGGGTGAAAAGCCTAGGCCTGTTATCATCAGGTTCCATAATTATCAAACCAAAGAACTGGTGATCCGGGAGGCCAGAAAGAGAAGGGCAGAGATGCAGTACAACGGTCAACAAATTGCTTTCTACGAGGATTATACCCCGTCTGTGTTGGAACAGCGAGCACCGTACCGCGAGGTGATGGCACAACTTTACAAACGAGGGCTGAGGCCTAGTCTTCATTACCCAGCCAAGCTGATGATTATGGAGGAGAGCGGGGACAGATTACGCTTCATGTCTGTTGGCGATGCTGAAATGTACCTCAAGGCTAAGCTAGCCTAGCGTGGACAGCTACCTAACGCGTACCTAGGGGTAAGCTAACCTGACGCCGGCAGCAATGAACAATGAATGTAGAATGCGAGACTGAAATTATAGACATTGGTTGGGCTTAACTGGTCAACCGCGTTAGACCTGACACTTACACTTCATGGGGAGATGCTATTGACATTAAGCGGACTGGCTTCTGAAACAGAACTTTATGCTTCCCAAATAGCCGACGCGGATTCTATTTACACTTATTTCTAATCCTTTTTTTTATTATTCTTTATTAGCTCTTCTTTTACATGTGTCTCTCTCTCATTCAAATTGTAGACGTTCCCTCTGTTCAGAGGCTGCAAGATAAATAGACTGGACCGGTTTGACAGGATAATGAAGGTTCTATGTGTATGCTTCAGGAGTACTCAATGCGCGGATTGAAATGTACAGAGACTGGGCCTGAATTTATTAGACCATTTACCTAGGTCTAACGGACACCTCGGGGCCAGCTGAAACCAACACCAACAGCAATAGACATGATTACGACATATTAAATGTGCGGCTGAACTTGTAGACTTTGGTTGGATTACATTGCCCAGTCACAATAGAGTGGCCTCAGAAGGGTAATATTATTATTTCAATCGGAGTGACTCCTTCAAAGGGAACCCTATGCCACTCAAGTTGCTATAGCCATGACCTTGTGACTAATTGCATGCCGTTTTCTTCTGCTCACTATTTCGTAATTTCTGTTATTGCCTCTTTTATTTTTTATATATATATATACTTTTCTTTTTTTCTTAACTTAATTTGCCCTTTCTTTTTGTATGGATCTATATACATATGACTCTCTATGCAGGGTGAGCATACTCAGGGTGCACATGCTCCTCTTACTATCTGAGGGTCTCAATACAAACAAACCGGATAGTATCTACTGGGTAGTGGGGGTTTTGTATGCATGTTTCAGGAAGTACTCAAGGTACTGACTGAACCAACTCAATTTGCACACGCTTCTTTTTACTGTCTGAAGGTACAGGTCTCTAACACTGCCGAATGTAGCTAACCACACTACATTTCTATACATATCTTAGGTACATATTGATGTCCCTGATTTGTGTAACCCCTGTAACTGCATAGACCTCTTGATTATTATTATTTTATTCTTTAAATATATTTAAAAAATTATATACAAAAAAAAAAAAAGTGGCGCCTCTTTTTCAACTCTGTCAAGGTTTTGCAATTTTTATATCCCTAGTTGGCATGATAGCAGGGGCTAAAGACATTCTCTTCGAGCTGTTATAGGTTGGAAGCGGGCTTTGCCTATGTCCACTGAATTATAGGTTAACCTAGGCACACTGAAGCGCCCCGGTATACTCGTTCACTCTCAACTTTTTATGGGTCACACTCCTTAGTGGGAGTCATCAGTAGCGCTTTTACATCCATGATCTAATGGATGAGCCCCGAGTCATGTTGCAAATATCTTTCATTGTTATTCTAATTTAAATTTTTGAATTTATTCATCCTTTTTTCTTTTATTTAAAAATGTTTAGGCTGTTCGAATGTTCTTTAAACACAGTTTAAAAGTTTATCCATAACTATATTGGAGACTGTTCGAAATGAACGGGAGAGAGGGGAAAAAAGGAGTGAGGATGAAGTCTCCACCGGAAGGAGCGTATCCTGAGAGGTACAAAGGCTTGCACCTCATGGTACCAAAGCACCTCAAAGGCACTAAAAAACAAATTACAAACATCTCAAAACAAGCTAGTCAGACTACTGCTTGACCTAACTCCTAGAACCCACCTCACCCCTGCCCACTTTGACAACCTAGGATGGCTTAGAGTAGACGACAGAGTACAGCAACTTGCAATGGGCCTGGTCTACAAGATACACTACGCGACCAAGGTACCCATGTACATGTCAAAATACTTCCCAAAGGTCAGTGAATACCACGATCACAACACCAGAGGGAGCTCCACAAATCATGTAAAACCCAGATTCGGCTCAAACAAGGGACTAAACACATTTCGCAATTATGCCACATCAATGTGGAATGCCCTACCTAAAGCTGTAAAGGAATGTGAATCACTACCCACTTTCAAAAACACTCTCAAAAAACACCTACGTGAGACTGCAATTCGAAACTGGCCCCTACAAATGTCCTAACCTAGTTGTACAGTAAATGACCAAGTAAGGCTTTGTCAGTATTCCAATGTACAGTGTAAAATGTGTGTGTGTCCCCTACCCAACCCCCCCCACCTCCAATGTACAGCCCTCACCCAACCCACCCAACCCCACCCCACCCACCCAACCTCCTCCAATGTACAGTTTCTACGCCAAATGTATATACACTCTTTTTCTGGACACTTTTGTATCACAAACAGTACTGTATTTGCAAATCTGATATGTCATAAATGTATAGATGTAGCAGTACTGTCTATCTGTATGTCATGTATGTCATATATGTTATGATGAATTGAAAATGGGGGACCCTGATGTAAACAAGACGAAAGTCTTTCTCTGGTCTGCATCCCCTTAACAATTGTATGTATTGAGCTGTACTGTACTGTACCCATTCTGCAATCTGTTAATAAACTTTTCAATCAATCAATCAATGTTACTGTTCCCTTAGGGACCAAGGGATGTACCCCTGGGTGAGTATGTTTGTGTATGGTTGTGTGGGTCAACCCCCCCCTCCCTTTTTCTTTATCCACCTCTACCTTTCTCCTCTCTTCCAATGTTTCATCTTTTCAACTCAGGTATGTATATACTTAACAGAACATGGCAGTGACGGGCAGGAACATCCGCTTCGTCTCATGGAATGTCAAAGGGATGAATAACTCTTATCAAGGCGAACAAGGTACTTAGTAGAAAAGACTCACGCACATCCCAAATGTAGTCACGGGTGCTAGACTCGAAATAGATATGTAATGTTTGTGGAAAAAAAGTCTGCACACCGTCTATTGTGTTCCCAAGTTTTAATGTACTTGTACACAATGTTTCGGCCTATGGCCTTTTTCAAGTGTCAACGACATGTGAAAAGGGGTGGGGTATATATACATATACAAATTAAAGGTCAAGGTTGAGCCAGGTCAAAGTTCAAATCAATTAGCCTATAGGCTACACATTTACAGACCATATTGCAGCTCAAGTGCCTAGAACATACGGTACATAGTAACAATAACAGTAGTACGGTAGTTTAGTAGTTAAATGTGACACCTTCACATGCCAAAATTGAGAAAATATATAATAAGAAAACTTAAAAAAATGAAAAATGTATTAGAAAAACACAGAATCAGGACAGAATGTGTGTATTTACAGGAAGGGTTTGATGTCAAACTCTTCGTTCAGTCCAAGAGGGGCCATAGTCTGCAGGGTGTGAATATGGTAGGTCTCTCTCTGCAAAAGTAGTTTGCCATGGTCTCCTCCTCTCGCTGGTCTCTCTACCTTTTCAATGCCTGTGTATCTTAATGTGCTGATATTGTGTCCTGCCTGTCTAAAGTGTACTGCAACCGGGTTATGTTCATCACCACATCTGATGTTGCTGCGGTGTTCGCTGATGCGTATTTTGAGTTGCCGGTTGGTTTTACCTACATAGCACAGGCCACAAGGGCATTTGATTAGGTAGATGACATGAGTGGAGCTACAGGTGATGAAGCCACGGACTCTGAGGGTTTTACCATTACGTGGATGTGTGTAGGTCTTACTTTTAATAGTGTAGCCACACTGTGCACAGTTACCACACTTATAGTTCCCATCCGGGGTGTTATCTAGGAACGTGGGTCTGTGAGCCGTGGGTGGGCTATAGGATCTCACTAGTTGGTTTCTCAGGTTGGGGGGGCGTTTGTAAACAGGAGGTTCCTTGAAAACAACTTGGAGTTTGGGATCAGAGTTGATGATGTGCCAATGTTTATGTAGGATCTTTTTGAATTCAAAACCTACAGGAGAGTATGTAGTGCAGCACAGTGGGGACTGGTCCTTAGTGGGTCTAATTCTAGGTTGTAGGCATTCGTCCTGTGTAGCCACATCAAAGCGGTTAGCAGCTTTATCTATCCATTCTGTAGGATATCCTCTCTCCTGGAATCTCCTGCTCAGGTCTGTGGACTGTCTCTGATATAGACTATCGAGGCTGCAGATTCTCCTGGCTCGGTGAAACTGGCTGACCGGGAGGCTCTTAATGAGGTGGGTGGGATGGAAACTGTCACCCCGTAGTAAGGTGTTTCTGTCAGTAGGTTTGCGAAATAAATCAGTATGTATAGTATTCCCCTCCTTGATAACCAAAACATCTAAGAAGCTGATGCTGCTAGAGCTGGCCTCCAGAGTGAAGTTCAAATTGGAGTTAGCTGCGTTGAGATATTTATGAAATGCCTCCAGTGACTCTTCACTCCCTGTCCAAATAACGAAAATGTCATCAATGTAGCGCTGATATAACAATATGTCTGGGAATTTTTTTTTAACAACAGGGTCCAATATGTATTGATTCTCAAACTGACCCAACAAGGTACTTAACCACCTACGACATCTCAAGGGTGACCTTTGTTTTTTTACAAGAGACACACATCTGCACCTCAGATATCCCCCGTATTAAGAGAGCATGGATGGGACACATTTTTCATTCTAAATTCTCTGCAAAAGCCAGGGGAGCTGCAATTATTATACATAGGGATGTACCCTTCGAGCCTTCCACCATTTTAACTGACCCTGACGGAAGATATGTTATAGTGTCGGGCAGGCTGCAGAACATTCCGGTGGTTTTGGCCTCAATATATGCACCAAATTGGGACAATGATAAATTTGTATCCAATTTATTTTCCTCGATACCTAACCTTAATGATCATCACATAATTATCGGAGGGGACTTTAATCAGGTCCAAAACATAAAACTTGATAGGTCTTCGGATAGACGTACTACCATCTCCAAAGCGGCGAACATCCTAAAATTTCACATGGAACAGCTTGGCCTTATAGACCCTTGGAGAACAAAATTTCCTACTGATAAACTTTTCTCCTTCTTTTCCCATGTCCACCACACATATTCGAGGATAGACTTCTTTTTACTAGATGAAAAACGACTACATAATGTAGTCTCTACTAAGTACCATAGTATAGTCATTTCCAATCATGCCCGACATCCGTTGAAATTAACTTCCCCCAGGGTAGAACACCCTCTAAATTTTGGAGATTCAACTCCCACTTATTATCTGAACCTGAATTTAAGGATTTTATTCATACACAAATAAAAATCTTCTTTGAGATAAACGACAGACCTGAAATTAGCAGTGACATACTCTGGGAGGCCTTTAAGGCATATCTCCGCGGACAGGCTATCTCCTTTGCTTCTCATTTTGGGAAGCAGGAACAATCCAAATTAACGGGTATATCAGATGAGATTAAACGATTAGACATCCAGTACTCGTCTAAACCCACCCCTGCTCTATATAAAAAAACGACTCCAGCTTCAATCACAATATGATTTGCTTTCAACTAGTAAGATCGAGAGACTACTCCTGCACACCAAGCAAAGTTTTTTCGAGCAGGAGGACAAGGCAGGAAAATTACTTGCGTACCAAGCACAAGTGGCGAGTGCCTCTAGACTCATTCCCAGGATAAAATCCCAATTAGGTGTCACTACAACAGACCCTACGGACATTTCTGAAATTTTCTCTGACTATTATTCCAAACTTTACACGTCGGAGTCTTCCCAGCAGGACTGGGATCGCCCAAACCCCCTCAAGTCTCTCAAGTACCCTCAAGCGAATAAAGCGGAAGCTGAAGAGTTGGGCACTTTGGGCGTTTGACAGAGTGGAATGGAGATACCTGTTCCATACACTTGAGAAATTCGGTTTGGGCCCGGGTTTTATTTCATGGATAAAACTCCTATACTCGTCCCCGGTGGCCTCGGTTAATGTAAATGGTACCAAGTCGGCCAGTTTGCGCTTTATCGTGGCACCCGTCAATGATGCCCGCTTTCTCCCTTGCTCTACTCGCTCGCCGCAGAACCGTTAGCCATATGGCTTCGCAGTGAGGACAGATTTGAGGGGATTGAGAGGTTCGGCCTGGTTCATAAACTCTCATTGTATGCCGATGATCTCCTACTCTATGTCTCCAATCCGTCATCGTCCATCCCTGTTATCCTGGATATTCTAGAACAGCATAGGCAGTGTCGTATATTTCTAAATGAAAACATGAACATAAGCAACTATAAATGTACCAAATGATAAAACAGAGAAGTTGATTTGAAAGACAGGGTGATTTGAACACCATGTGAAGTTATTTCATGAGACAAGGAAGGAATTTCAAGTTACAACACGGCAGCTGCTGACTAACCCAGAGGTCAGAAAGGTGACACAGGCTATTTGGAAATCGCCCCTTACACAGTAGAATGCCACTCTAATAGGTAGACTAGACGGTTTTTAGACCTTAAGGATATAAAGAAAACTAATGGCTTTGTCAGAGAGATTAGTTAGATGGCTTTAGAAAAACATTGCAACACATATGTAAAGAAAAGGACCATTATGTTAAAAGTGAGCTGTCATACCAAATCACCTTAAATAAATAGGTTTGGCAGGCATGAAAAGTTGACCATAAGTGAACCAAATACAAAGACATTGTTTGTAAATTAATGTTAATACTGAACAAAATAATAAGTGATGAAAAATAGAGCTAAAACCTAGATTACAGCGTACTTTAGAATAGGAAAAACAAACAGTAAGATAAATAGTTCCATCAAATAAAGTAAAAAATGGACCCAACTGAAGACAAGACAGTGAGTCACTGGCTAGACAATAAAATAATTATCTTAGTATTCTAAAAATGCAATTACAGAATGGTAAAGAGTTTGTAGATGGAAATAGCTCATGTTGTATTATCTAGGGATCAAGAGCCAGTCTGTCTCCCCATAGACTATGAAAACGGTTGTGTCAGCAGAAGAAATTGTGTAACATGTGGACACAGGACACCAACAGACAGGTTTCTGCTGGAATGTGGACCAAAATAAGAAAAGCGTATGGACGTGAACAGGCAGGCAGGGTCTCCCCCCTCCCTCTCGCTCTCTGTCTCCCCCTCCCCCTCTCTCTCTCTCTCTCCCCCTGATAAAAAGGGCGAATGGCGACGGACAGGAACAGACACACACCCGGTGACACTCAGAGGAGACGGAGAAGGATCCCTGCAGAGCCAAGCCGTGACACAGAGGGACTGAGACCCGATGACAGACGAAATCGCTTCGCATCAGGAGAAGCGCTGACACACCAGAAAGGACCTGAAGACCCAGAGACATGGGGACAGACGATGACAGAGATCGCATCGCAACTGGAGCGCTGAGAACCTCCACTGACGGAGAGAGGATCACCAACCGGAGCTTGAGAGCCGAGCCGGAGACTCAGAGCCACTGACACCCAATGACAGAAGATCGCTTCGCAGCAGGAGATCCTGCCACGGAGAGAGATGAAATCAAGCGCTCCTTGCTTGAGCGCTGAGACTGAGGAGACCAGGTTGTCTTGACAACCAGACCAGCGAACCACAAGAGAGGACTCGGTGTTGGCCATGGACAACCTAAGACAGCGAACAGCACCGAGAGACGACAACAGCCAAATGAAAGAGACGATGTACTGTTTTAATTCCTAAAGCTGTTTTATTAATAAACACCGCCGCCCGTTGATTTTGACCATATCGTCAGTCTCCTCTTACTTGAAACCGAACATCTGAAAATACCTAAAACCATGCAGAGGAAAGGGTGAAATAGAACACTATACGATCAATGAACTTAGACAGAGATACATGAATGAAGGAGATACACTTCAATTGGTGCCATGACCCGTCCTGCATTCGGCCAGTACCGGTTTAAAAACCATAGCAGCCACTTCTCAAGGACACAGAGAGGTTCTCTCCCCCTCATCGATGCTCTCTACGACTGAGGACTGAGGATCGTCACCGTTGCGACCAAGGCCAGTGGGAATAGGTAAGTAGTACTAATGTGTTTAAAATTGGAAAATGGTCGAAGCAGTCTCGCATTTTGGGGTTGCTATTGCATTAGGTAGAAATGAGTTGTAAATGGACCAGGATAATGTTGGTGTTGGAGGGGTACCGGGGTCCAGGTTTCACAACCTGGCTCTGGTCTCAGCCACACACCGGCGCTGCACTTAGAGATGTTCAGTTAGGATGCCTATAATTGGTACAAGGCCAAGTGAGGAGAGGAAATAGATGTCTGTATTTAGTTATATCAGCTTAGGGGATAGGCTTGGGATTAGGTAAATTATTTGAGGGGACCGGCGTGGAAGCAGTAGAACGGAGATTAGTCACAGATAGCGGGAAGTGGGACTGTGCGTGACGGAGTGGTTCATTAGAGGGTTAGGGAGGGGATTAGGCACCCCGAACCTCTAGCCTCTAACAGGCGGCAGTGGGCTCGCAAGAGTCTGGGCGCACGTTAAACACGAACTATAGTGCTGGGGAGAAACTGAAGGCCCTCGTGCGTAACGAGGTATGAAATAACATACCACTGTGGTACCGTCTAGTCGGCCCAGGAAACGTCGCACGTAAGTTGGTGTGGGCACTGGGTGGTACGTGGGCGACAGTCCACACCTAGGAGCAGGGCAGTGCGCCGGAGGGGGCACAGCACCTGCCATGAACAGGCAAGGCTGGCGAAAACGGTCAATATTTCCATGCCCAGAGCAAGCGGGGTGGGGACAAGACCGTCGGTTTCTAAACTGAGTGGCTGATAGGTACTACGGACAGTCAGCCGCTTGGGGTCCTGACTTGATGACGGACTATGAGGTCGCTATCGACTGGGTCGCCAGCCGGTTGGGAGAGCGTTATGGCAGAGACCATAAATGCACCTGGCTCAATGTACAGTCAGGCCACAGTAACCTTACTAGCCGATACAGGGTTAGTAGGCGAGTTGTGCTTCTGTGATCAGTGTTTTTGAAAAGAAAATGCTGGGAAGCAGAGGGATGAGGGGTGTCAATTCAGAGGAATCTGGATTGTCTCTCCTAAGATTGGAAAGGGACCCAGCCTTAAACTGCACCTGAAGGTAAAATAAGGGGGCTTCTTCCGTTCATGAGAGGAGACCTTACCGCCGGAAGTGGAGACCTGCATCTCTGTTGGGGGAGAGGGGCCGGCGTCGGACAAGGCAGTCCTAAGAAAGGAGCTGGTTGTACCGTCGTAGCGGACTGCCTAAACCTTACGGGGAGAGGTGCATCTAAGTAGGGGAAGGAGTGCATCCGAACGGGAGGAGGGTACTCTTAACTGGAAGGAGGTTAAAAGGGTCAAAGCGAAGGTAAAGTGTAGTAAAGAGATAAACCGTGGTAGTACAGGGCAGCCTGGTTCCACGAAGAGATAAACCGTGGTAGTACAGGGCAGCCTGGTTCCACGAAGAGATAAACCGTGGTGAAGTACGGGGTAGCCTGGTTCCACGAAGAGAAAAGAGAGACAGAGAACAGGGAGATGAGGAGAGGTTAAGGGTTCGGGCTAGAATGCTGTAGAAACCACACTTAGAATCGGTGCGACGGAGTAATAGACTTTGGAAGACGTTCCATAAGCGAATTACCACTTCTAATCCGACGTCATTTAGGCTCAGATTGGCTAAAGTCGATATCTGAAGAACATCAAGCCGCGTGGATGAATGCAGGGGGCTCTACGGGTGGCGGGGAGTACCGGTCGGACACACGAATTGGCCACATAAACTCCGATACAAGCCAACATAGGGCGCTGCTGAAACTTTCACGGGCTACAATACATGAATGGAGTGGGTTTCTCAGGGGTATAGCAAGTCGGACTCAGTAGATATATGAAGCACTTTGGAATTAAATACTGCACGGGGGATTAGAGAATAGGAGGATATTGTGTGAAAAAAAAAGCAAGGAGATGCGTTTGGAATGATTGTGTACAAATGAATAGTATGCTTGTGAATGAGACATTGTTTTGCTAAGTATATGTGTTTAAATGGATGGATGTTAGGAGCTCTGAGTAAATGTCAAGGTATTTTTTGTATTATTATGAACCAGCTGGTGGCCAAGGCTGCAACGGAGAAACCACACCCCTGTCCTGCCAGCATTAGCTGGCGCGACGGGACTAGCGTGTGGACGCTGTGTTGCGTTTTCGAGTGAATTGAATGAATGACATGTGAGATGGAACCTAGGAGATGTGTAATGTGCGTTGAAATTTTTCAAATCGGGGCTGTAGAAGTTTAAAAGTAATGTAGTAAAGATCAAAGAAAACGGGGATTTTAGAGCTGGTGACGTCATAGGGAGCGTCGGAGCTTGGGGTGCGTTAGATTTGGAATAACGGGGCTAGATCGGGAGCGTTAGATTTAAAATACGGAGCCGGCCGGGGCCAAGCGGGCGAGCATGCTAGAATGAGGATAATAATATAGGTTCTGTAAACGGGGGCTTAGTGGATTAAAGTTGTGTTACGGGGTATAGCTGGGGTTGTGTAAACGTTGCGATGTGTTGTGCCGCTCGGATCAACAGGAGAAGGGGCCGTTTAGGAGGAGTGATGTTGGATGCTAAGCTAAGCAGGAGCTAGCGGCACTGAGCTAACGAAGCTAAGATGCTAAGCTACCTGTGCTAACAATATAGCATGATTGAACTCTCGGGGAATCTCGCGTGTTGCTACTCTTTGCTAGTGCGGGATCTTAGAGAGGCGATGGACAGGTACTTCCGGTGTAGAGGGTTCTGGGAATTGTAGTTTTATGGTTGAGGTGGAACGTCGAGTTCCCGTCTTGGGGTGGTTTACGTAATGACGCACTTGCGGGGGAGGGCGTGGGCGCCTCCTACAGGAAGTGGTGAGTGCTGTAGTGCATTGGTGGTGATGAGCGTACGTTCCAGTGGAGGGCGCTGTTGCCTCTTTTATAGTTTCACCTTTACAGGTAAAACGAGGTGCAGTAGGCAGTAGAGAAGGGTTTGTGATTATTATAGGTTTTGAGTAGCGGCAATCTGTGGGGATTTGTGAGTTCTTTTTTATCGGTTTTAACTGTTGTTGATGATGGGTGTGTTTACTGGTTTGATTATAAATCTGTATTTGTTATGGGCCAGGGGTAATGGCGCTGGTGGAATAGTATGGGATAGATGTGTGAGTTTGTTTGTGACTTTGGTTGCGTGAAACCCCCCCCCCCCCCCCCTTTTTTCCTCTGTCTCTTCCTCCCTCCTTCCCTCCCTCCCTCCCTCCCTCCCTCCCTCCTTCCCTCCCTCCCTCCCTCCCTCCCTCCCTCCCTTCCCCCCCCCCGCCCCCCTCCGCTCCATCCCTGTCTCCCGGCTTAACTTTGTGAGGGGACAGGTGCGAAAAGGGAGTTTTTGTTTAGTATAGATTGCCTGATTGATTGATTGATTGAAAATTTTTATTAACGGATTGTTTAATGGGTACAATACGGTACAGCTCAATACACACAATTGTTAAGGGGATGCAGACCGGAGAAAGACTTTCGTCTTGTTTACATCAGGGTCCCCCGTTTTCAATTCATCATGGGCTTGGGGTGTTGGTTATATTAATATAGTGTTACTTGCTAAAATAGGATTACATAAGGATAGATGGAATATTCATGGTCATTTTTTTGGTCTGATTGAAGTTAAGGTTGATTTAGACGGTTTTGGTAGTAGTTAATGTTGCATTGTGTGACCCCCCCCCCCCCCCCCTTTCCTCCCCTTAGTCCCTGGATCCCTGTATCCCTCCCTCCTTTTTTCTTTTCCCTTCCCTGTCTCTCCTTGTATTTCGCCATCCCTAGATTGCGGCGTGTGTTGTGGGCATTTGGTTATAGGTTTGTTTGAACTGCGTTGTTATTGTGTATGTGAAGTGGGTACCGGATGGGCGTTGGACTGTCTAGGTGCAGGTGGTGGTAGGATAATTTGTAATATTCTTGGTGTGATAAAGCTTGGGGTGTTTCCGTTCAGGTTCGAAACTGAAGGGAGGACGCTTTGGGCTGTGGGTTGACGGTTCTTTGTATATTCAGAGAACTGGGTGGATATTGCGGTGGCATAGTGCGGGTGTCCATGGAATTATTAACGTGGCCAGCTGTACTATGTGTCGGTCAGGGTTTTAGTGATCTAAGTTGCTAAAAGTTTATTGTTTTCCCTGATTAGGTGGTTGGTAGCGGTAGCAACACTGATTAATTTTTATTAAGTGTTGTGGGGGGTATGGTTGTGTGTAAGGATGAATGAAATGGATGTAGTATGAGAAGTGAAGCGAAAGCGAATAATACATTTAGTCGATACGCTAATTGGAATAATACATTTAGTCGATACGCTAATCGGGCATTTAAAAGTAAGAAATAAGGTTAGGATGAACAGATTCATCAAGCAAAGAGAGATAAGAATCAGATGAAGGACCAGGTTTACAAAGGATTATTAGACAAATGGATAGGAAGGGGATTAATGATTATATTTCCCAGGAAATCAGGAGGAGAGAGCACACAGGGGATTGGAAAACTCCAGTGTTCCTGTTGAAGGAACGGACAAAAAACAAGATAAGCTGTATCGTTATTTTTTCAAGCAAATCACACTGTGTCTCTTTAAATATATTAGTATAGTGTTGCCCGACATTTCCAATGCATAACGAAGAGTGGAAATAATAAGGGAAATGCCACTGTATTAAGTTTGGATATTTCTGCTTTCTTTCTATACAGATGCTCGGCCGGACAGGTGCTCTAACGACTTCCATAACCATCTAGGGAAAACGGCTTTAATGCGCCTTGGTATAAGTATGAATGATAAGCCAGTTATCAATCCTTGTCTGCACAGTAAAAATTTGACAGTGTGAGTGTTTTAACTCAAGTAAGTAGAAGTAGTGGAAGACAGAGAAACTTGTTTTTTCAAACGGTGATTACAAGAGTGTGTTGAAAGTGGAATGAATGACAGTAACATAGGAAGTTCACTTTAGTGGGACATTTGATAGGAACAACTGAAGCGTTAGATGCAATAACAATAGAATAACAACAACGACAATATGGAAGAGGGCCTTAGTGATCGGGCCATTGGGGGGAGTAGGCCGAGAGCCTCTGCAGACATTTCCCAGATAGACTTTACCAGTGATAATGATCTGATTGATTTGAATATGGACTTCTCTCATGTGACCAGTACGACAGAAGGACTTGAAATGTTGACTATTCAAGCTGGAGTGTCCATTGCAGGCGACTGCGGTTTAACCAAGGGGCAGAAAAAGAGACTGAGGTTACAGCCGTCCCACGAAGTCCACTCTGGCCGGATGGCTGGAACTGAGACCGACAGCAGGTATGGAATACACAAACAGTTTCTACAGCCCACCCGTTTCCCACATCCATCCTGCCCTCAGCACCAAAGCCAAGATGAGAGGCGGAGCCCAACGATGGGACGGCAAGCCGCCCGTGCTGAGATGGGGGAAGAGGCAGCATACTATAGACAACAGAGAGCGTTTGTGACAGCGTTCGAACAACACGAGGCAGTTCATCGAGATCTGATGAAGATACAGCTGGAGATCGGTCAAGCCGCACACGAGACTCAGAGACTGGGACGAGAACTGGCGAGAAAGACTGTGCTACTAGAAGCGACAGCTGTTGAGATCATGCTTCGGGCGTCTGACCTAGGCCGCTGTGATCAAAGAATGCCCTGTGCTCTGTTGCCCGGACAGGGAACTGGGCCGCAACAGGGTGAACAGAACCGCAGGAGGGGTGAGTTTCCAGGCCCCTCCCAACAAGAGAAGGCCCGAGGAGAGGCAGCAGAAAAGGACAGGTATGCCCCTCTCTCCTCCAGGCAACAGGACATGCGACCAGAGGACAGGAGAGGGGTGGACCTGGAGAGGACGGTGGGAGGCCAGCCGAGAGACTGTGGGAGTCGTGGTAAACTGGGTGAACTGGAACCCCTGGGATGGCCGGCGTCGGCTGTGTGCTGGGGTTGTGGGGAAGTTGGCCATTTCGCTCGGTCATGTGACAAAGGGTGGAGGCCTCAGCGAACGTCCAGAAAGAAGCAAGAGTCCAAACAGGGTTGCTGGGAATGTGGAGAGTTGGGACATTGTCAGAGGGGGTGTCTGCATAGGTCATAGGTTAATTAAGAGCAAAGCGGAAATGCACAAGCGGAGCTAATAGTGCTCGGGAAAATAGAGTTATTAATAAGTTAAAATGGGAAGAAGGACTGATTGGAAAAAAAAAATAGAATAAAAAATATATAGAAGCGTTGGTACATTAGATTATGAGTGGAAGCGACTAAGATGGATGTGCAACTAACAGGGAGAGGTGAAATGACTGACAGATGCATGAGCCAATCGTACTAACAGTTAATTAATAGACAAATCATGGGTTTTCCTTTTTGCTACGGTGGGTCTGATCAACTCTTGCTGTGGCAGTGAGAAAAACGTAAGGGTGAATGGTATGGTGGACGATTTTTGGTATCTCCCACTTGTGCAGCCTGGCCCGGCTGCACAGATTGGAGAGAGAGAGAAAAATGGTCACCGCAATGGCTCTTGTGGTCATGTGAACTCTGAACCAGACGGTGTCAGAGAAGAGTTAAACAGTTGGTTTTAGACAGGAACAATGGAACACATAATATTAGACAGAGTTAGAAACAAATGACTATTTATAGTAGTGATTACAATACTTGATCAAAGGGTGGTCAAGGTTGAATTAAAAAAAAAAAAAAAAAAAAAAAAAAAGAAACAACAACAATATTATTATTTCATTACTTATTTTATTTCTTTTTGGATTTCTAATTTTGCTGTCTTAGTTTTGCGGGGGTATTTATGCCTCTGGATGATAGTTTAATTCTGTTGGATGGGTGTGTAGCATGTAGGCACTCACAGTTATTTTTTGTTTATTTTTAATTTTCTTTGTTTTTGGTTGACTATGTTTTTTTTTTAGGAACTGGCTGGCTGGGGGAGTTCTCTCGCCGGTCAGGGATAGCAGGTGGTGGTGACACAGCGGGACTGGTAGGGAGTCTGATGTAATGAGCTGGAAACTGAGAATGGACGGGAGCTGGTTCATGGTTTGTTTTCCGCTCATTGAGGCTCCAGATGTAGAATCTGGAGGGTTGTGTCACTTTTTGGGTTATGATAAGTGTTGGGGAAACATATTTCTCTGTCTATAAGGAAGCTCTGTAGGTTTTTGGTCGCCAATTGGCCGAGACAGTGTTCATGTAGAGTGCAGACATGTGAATTTGATGGTTGACTTATGGAAGACTCTGCACCGGCTTGTTGAAAGCTGGCAGAGAGTGTGTGATGTGTGTTTAAAGGGACTGTGGTTTGTTGACCATGCACATAGGTTCTGTTGGTGATTGGCCTTGTCTAGAGCTGACTGTCCGGACCGGGGAGCTGTCGGGAAACGAGGTAATTGAAAGTGAAATGATGGTTATTCCACTGTCAAGGGTGGAGGTAGTTGTGTTGATCTTGAGATATTGAATCTAGTAAAACAGTACAGCACAAAAAGAAATGAGACAAAGATGATTTGATTGAATGCTAACGTAAGAAGCTGTGAAATACATAGATAATGAATTGGAGAAAAATGTATTGTCAAAATGCAGAACAGTAGAGAATGTATCTGCGAAAATAACTGTTTCCAATCTATTGTGTGTTTTGTAAATAATAATCCAAAAATGTAAAAAAAAAAAAGGACAGAGGGAAAATCGATTCCTTCTGTGGAAAATCGGAGCAGTACCAGAGACCTGCATACAACGAAGAAGGGGCGGTGATTAGCACAAGATACAACAAGAAGAAAACGGTCAAAAACGAGTTAGCAGTAAAGGCCTTAGGAGGTTTTAAACAGAGATAACTGACAGGGATGAAAGCAAAGAATAATTGAGGCCTCAGTGGTCTTTTTAAGGAGTAGAAATGATTTATGTTGCTTGTTTGAATTTCCCTCAAATGTTTAGAGAGTTAATCTTTTAGTGGTGTGATGTATTAATCTTTTCTTGCAGAGTCCATTACACAAAATAGACATTTAAGCTAAGTACATGGATAAATATAGTCTTAAACGAAAAGAAGCTGAGAATGGTACGATCATCTCTTTGCATAGAGAGACGGACCTAGACTGGATGTCATAATAATAACTGATAATGTATATAAACTGTGAAAGGAGGGAAAGGTAGGTGAAATGATGATTTTGTAACTGTACAGATGGAAAGGGGTTTTGTAGTTTGATTTGGGTCAATTTTGGATTTTTTTGAAATTTTGAAAAATATTAGCAAAAATTATGGATATGATTTTTAACATGTTTTAATTTAGAATATTGATGTTGTATAGGAGGTTATTAAACCCCCTAAGGGTGGATTGTCGTATATTTCTAAATGAAAACATGAACATAAGCAACTATAAATGTACCAAATGATAAAACAGAGAAGTTGATTTGAAAGACAGGGTGATTTGAACACCATGTGAAGTTATTTCATGAGACAAGGAAGGAATTTCAAGTTACAACACGGCAGCTGCTGACTAACCCAGAGGTCAGAAAGGTGACACAGGCTATTTGGAAATCGCCCCTTACACAGTAGAATGCCACTCTAATAGGTAGACTAGACGGTTTTTAGACCTTAAGGATATAAAGAAAACTAATGGCTTTGTCAGAGAGATTAGTTAGATGGCTTTAGAAAAACATTGCAACACATATGTAAAGAAAAGGACCATTATGTTAAAAGTGAGCTGTCATACCAAATCACCTTAAATATATAGGTTTGGCAGGCATGAAAAGTTGACCATAAGTGAACCAAATACAAAGACATTGTTTGTAAATTAATGTTAATACTGAACAAAATAATAAGTGATGAAAAATAGAGCTAAAACCTAGATTACAGCGTACTTTAGAATAGGAAAAACAAACAGTAAGATAAATAGTTCCATCAAATAAAGTAAAAAATGGACCCAACTGAAGACAAGACAGTGAGTCACTGGCTAGACAATAAAATAATTATCTTAGTATTCTAAAAATGCAATTACAGAATGGTAAAGAGTTTGTAGATGGAAATAGCTCATGTTGTATTATCTAGGGATCAAGAGCCAGTCTGTCTCCCCATAGACTATGAAAACGGTTGTGTCAGCAGAAGAAATTGTGTAACATGTGGACACAGGACACCAACAGACAGGTTTCTGCTGGAATGTGGACCAAAATAAGAAAAGCGTATGGACGTGAACAGGCAGGCAGGGTCTCCCCCCTCCCTCTCGCTCTCTGTCTCCCCCTCCCCCTCTCTCTCTCTCTCTCCCCCTGATAAAAAGGGCGAATGGCGACGGACAGGAACAGACACACACCCGGTGACACTCAGAGGAGACGGAGAAGGATCCCTGCAGAGCCAAGCCGTGACACAGAGGGACTGAGACCCGATGACAGACGAAATCGCTTCGCATCAGGAGAAGCGCTGACACACCAGAAAGGACCTGAAGACCCAGAGACATGGGGACAGACGATGACAGAGATCGCATCGCAACTGGAGCGCTGAGAACCTCCACTGACGGAGAGAGGATCACCAACCGGAGCTTGAGAGCCGAGCCGGAGACTCAGAGCCACTGACACCCAATGACAGAAGATCGCTTCGCAGCAGGAGATCCTGCCACGGAGAGAGATGAAATCAAGCGCTCCTTGCTTGAGCGCTGAGACTGAGGAGACCAGGTTGTCTTGACAACCAGACCAGCGAACCACAAGAGAGGACTCGGTGTTGGCCATGGACAACCTAAGACAGCGAACAGCACCGAGAGACGACAACAGCCAAATGAAAGAGACGATGTACTGTTTTAATTCCTAAAGCTGTTTTATTAATAAACACCGCCGCCCGTTGATTTTGACCATATCGTCAGTCTCCTCTTACTTGAAACCGAACATCTGAAAATACCTAAAACCATGCAGAGGAAAGGGTGAAATAGAACACTATACGATCAATGAACTTAGACAGAGATACATGAATGAAGGAGATACACTTCATAGGCAGCTCTCTGGGTACAAACTTAATCTCCAGAAAAGTGAATATTTGCCGGTTAATGCATCTGCGGAACGGCTTCCTCAATCGCTTTTCCCCTTTAAAGGGGCCACGGAAGGATTCACATATCTAGGGATTTTTATGGCCAAATCACAGACGGAGCTCTTCGCTAAAAATGTCCATCCTCTGCCCCTCTCACTTCTGAGAAGGGTTAACCTGATAAAAATGGTGGTCTTACCCCGATTTTTATACGCTTTTCAGCATATACCAATATTTATTAATAAAGCCTTTTTCACTTCGTTTGATCAACTTATAGGTTCATTCCTGTGGGGTAACAAAAGAGCACGTATTAAGAGGACGATCATGCAACTTCCCAAATCAGAAGGGGGTTTGGCTTTGCCTAATCTTTGCTATTACTACTGGGCATGTAATATAAACAAACTCCTTTACTGGAGGACCAGGAGGGAGGAAGAAGACCGACCCCAATGGGCTCGGATGGAAATCTCCTCTTCAAAATACTCACTCTGGTCTGTGGCAACATCCCAACTACCCATTTCAATCCCTATTAAACAGGTGGCTCGGAACCAAATCGTAACGGATACTTTGAAAATTTGGAATCAGTTTAGGAAACAATTTGGCCTACACGCTCCGTCGGGGCTAGCTCCAATCTCTCGCAATCACCTATTCCTACCGTCCTGTTCTGATCCTGTATTCAGAATCTGGGCGAACAAAGGTTTGCTAACCATTAATGACCTCTACTCCGGAGGTGTGTTCTCCTCGTTTGCAGAATTATCAAAATAATTTGGTCTTCCAAACTCCCACCTTTTCCGTTTTTTTCAGATCAGACATTTTGTACAGAACCAATTCCCACAATTCCCTGGCCGTCCTCCAGACTCTAGGACTGACCCCCTCCTATCGCTCGGCACTGGGCGGAAAGGGCTCGTCTCAATTATATATGATAAAATATTTTGGATGAACCCAACTTGCTTAGACTCCCTAAAAGCCAAATGGGACGAAGATCTGGGAATTACCATTACAGATGAACAATGGGATCATATATTAGACTTTGTACACACCTCCTCTACCAAGTGTCATGGAGAGGGACCCTGTCGGCCACCCGCCCCCTGCGGACGGGTGTCCCCCAGGGCTCGGTTTTAGGACCCCTTCTCTTCTCCCTCTACACTAAATCACTGGGTAACATTATCACGTCTCATGGCTTCTCCTACCATTGTTATGCCGACGATACTCAACTCTTCCTCTCCTTCCCTCCCTCAGATATCCACGTCTCTGTGCGGATCTCGGCCTGTCTGTCCGACATCTCAGCCTGGATGACGTCCAACCACCTCAAACTGAACCTAAGCAAAACGGAATTGCTCCACCTGCCGGCCAAATCCTCCCCCCTAACCGACCTTTCAATCACAGTCGAGAATGCAGCTGTGACTGCGTCCCCGACCGCCAAGAACCTTGGTGTTGTCCTCGACGACCAGTTGAACTTCTCTGCTCACATCGCAGCGACGACCAGAACCTGCCGATTCCTCCTGAGCAACGTCAGAAGGATACGCCCCTTCCTGACAAAAGAAGCCACCCAACTCCTCGTCCAATCAACAGTCATCTCCCGCCTCGACTACTGCAATGCACTGCTCGCTGGCCTCCCGGCCACTGCCACTAAGCCTCTTCAACTCATTCAGAACGCAGCGGCCCGCCTGATCTCAAACCTACCGAAGTCGGCCCATGTCACCCCACTTCTTAGGGACCTGCACTGGCTCCCCATTGCTGCACGAATCCGCTTCAAGGCCCTCGACCTAGCATACCGTGCGGCAAAGGGAACCGCTCCCGCCTACCTCCGGTCAATGGTCTCTAACTACACACCCTCAAGACCCCTACGCTCTGCATCTTCTGGCCGCCTCAGACCTACTCCTATCCAAGCTCCGGGAGGGTCATCAAAGAGAAGTCGCCTATTCTCAGTCCTTGCCCCACAATGGTGGAATGAACTACCCACCCCAGTTAGGACAGCCGAATCACGTCCAATCTTTCGCCGTCGACTAAAGACGCACTTCTTCAACCATTATCTGAATTAAAAAAAAAAAAAAAAAAAAAAAAAAAAAAGAAAAAAAAAAAAAAAAAAATCTAACCCTAACTAACCGTACTGTCATGCACTTGTCCTAATAAACTAACCTACACTGTAGCACTCAACACTTTGATGAACATTGTTGCTCAGCTGATAGAGTTGTGCCCTTCCTGATGGCTTGTCGTACAGAACTTGTAAGTCGCTTTGGATAAAAGCGTCAGCTAAATGACTAAATGTAAATGTAAATGTAAATATGTGCAAGACACAGTTTGCTGCAGTGTAGGATCCTGCATAGGGTTCATTACACCAATGCGAGGTTAGCAAAGATATACCCGGATAGAACGGATGCGTGTAATAGATGCAAACAATCTCCAGCCAATTATATGCACATGTTTTGGACGTGCCCCAAACTCACAGAGTTTTGGACTGCAATATTTGATACACTGAGTAGGGTCCTGGGTGTGACGTTAGACCCAGATCCACTCACTGCCTTTTTCGGAATCCCGAATACCCCTACAATCAAACAAAATGTTTGTGTATGGTTGTGTGGGTCAAACAAAAAATGTTTTTCCTGTAATAAAGGAATAAAAAAAAAAAAATCTGTACTTCTGTATGACAACTATTAAAGAAACTTGAAACTTGAAACTTGAACTACAATGTTGGGGAGAATTAAGAGGAGGGGCGAATGCAAGGGAACAAACAACACACACATACAATAAACAAAAACAACAACACATCAACAACATTTTTCCATACATAAATAAACTCCACATAAACTGATGAAAGTCACCACCACTACTGAGGTGCATTTATTTTTCCATTTTAGTGAAATTTGGTGACTTTTATGGGTTTATGTGTTTATTAAAGCGAGACACCCTAGGCAAATATACTTTTTTTTGTTGATTTTGAGATTGTTATATTTTGCTCCCTAAACATGTATTCTATGAAACTAGTGACAATAAAACGTTAATAACACACATTTAGTTGTTTATTTTACTTCATTTTGCCTTATTGCATCCATAAATGTGCACATATTTAATGGGGAAGTGCCTCATTTGCATATATAAACATTAAATTCAGAAAACTTGCAATATATTTTTTCTTAGTTTATATGTACATAACAAACTGGGAAAGTTTCATAGTGATATCTATTCAAATATTTGTTTGCCTATTAGGGGGTACTACACTGTTTGTAGCCTGTGTGTAGTTCTGTTCAGTTCAATAACATCATTATTATTATTATTCAGTTATCAGGCATGTGTTTAGGTTGTCAATTACTAATGGTTTGATTAGGTATTGTGTTTGTAAATAGCTGTTTCAAAAAAAAATTATGGCATTTTACAATACAGAACTTTTTTCGGACAATGTCCTTCTTCAGTGGTATGGCTAGCACTGGAAATACATTCAAGGTGATGGTTAAATACACCTGGCAGGTAATTGGCACGGCAGGAAATGACATCACAACACAGGTGTGCCTGTGCAATATGACCAAATGAATGACCTATCAAAATAGAGTCCAATCATAATTTATACATATATATAGATATATCTAACACCAATCTATATTATAAACAATACAATACAAAACAAAACAAAATTACCAGAAACTTGATAACATATAACATGCCCATTAATTTATAGGGCTGATTGAGCCACTTTACGTAATTAATTAATGAATTAGTTTCAAATTATCCATTGGGCATCTTTGTGAAGCATGCCTCTAGTTTGGCAACAAACAACAACTTTAATCAGACCAGAAATAACAATGTAGGAGTAAGGAGGTTAAAGGAAACAGGTTAACACGTTCTCTTCATTCATTCCTCTAGGTTCGATGCAATTGAACAGGTGGATATAATAACATTCACGTTGCAACAGCAGCTTGTGTCTGTCTCCACCTCGTGCTGGCCTGCGTACTAACTCTAGTCCCATATATTTGAGATCGTTGACGGTATGTTTACACTTAGAGAAATGTCGAGATACCGACGACTTGACATCTGAATTTCTCACAGCACATTTGTGTTCACTTATTCTTGATTTAAAGGCTCTCGTTGTTTTGCCCACATAAGAAAAATTACAAGGACATTTTAACAAATACACCAGATTGGACGAATTACACGTAATCCGTCCTTTGACTGGGATATTTTTCCCCGTTTTTGGATGTGCAAAAAATTTATCTTTAATCATACCCTGGCACTGTACACAGGATTGGCAGGGAAAATTCCCATCTGGGATATTGGACATAAAATGAGAAGGTTTCTTTAAGGGCAAATCAGTTTTGACTAGGAGATTAGATAAATTCGCTTGTCTCTTGTAAAAATAGTTAGGCGAATGCTGAAACGCTGTCCCTATAAGAGGGTCGGACTGCAGAATATGCCAATGTTTATTGACAATACTCCGTGTGTCTCTCGTAATAGGGCTGTAAGTAGACACAAAAGATACTTTGTCAGGTTGTTGGTCATATTGCACAGGCACACCTGTGTTGTGATGTCATTTCCTGCCGTGCCAATTACCTGCCAGGTGTATTTAACCATCACCTTGAATGTATTTCCAGTGCTAGCCATACCACTGAAGAAGGACATTGTCTGAAACATGTCTGCTTTTTATTCAGGCTGCCATTAAAAAACATTGAACCTGTGAGTGCTGGTCCGGCTACCCTGCTTTGATATACTGAACTTTATGGGATTACAGCACCCAGTGTGAGAACTTGTGAGCGCGGTCTAACTTGACTATAACAATACAGAACTTTGAAGGCGTTTTCCCAAAAATTCGTTTTTATGCGTTTTTCTTACACGCAAGGGTAGACATGTACCATTCCATAGCACCTACAGACACCATACTTTCCACATTTCTTCCTATATATACCCTGCATCTTTTTACAGAGGGGTTTGTTGATATATCATTCATAGCCTGATTTATAGTACATTTAGACCAAAAAACATGGCTAAGTTTTATTTTTTTATGACTGTAGTCAGCATTTCCTGATTCATGGGATGATAAAAAGACATATCCACAATCCCTTCTGTAAAAAGTTCACTGTGTTATGTGTCAACGTAATGAAACCATTAAAAAAAATCTGGCATCATCCAATGTTGGTATTTATACCCAAACGTCATATGCAAATTAGTGCATAATGAGGTAATGCCTATTTTGCATAATATAAACATAATATCTCAGAAAACGTGCAATAAATTTTTTCTAAGTTATGTACATAACAAACTGGGAAAGTTTCATAGTGATATCTATTCAAATATCTTTTTTGCCTATACACCTGGGGTGTCTCACCTTAAGACACATTTTAAGATACACTGGAAGCCGATTAGCACCACATTTTCAGTAATGGTTAAAGATTATGAAAACAACGGCACAGTAAGTGTTGTATCAATGCAAGAATGACTTGGAACCCATATGTCAAAAATAACTTTGTTGATATCCAGGGGGATAGAGAGCAAAGGGATTTAGTCATAATTTTCTCAACGACAACAACAACAACAGTTCTAACATTTTGTGTAATTTTATGTCAACATACATTCTGTTAAAAGATTAAAAAAGTGACTTCCGGTTTGACCGTGGAAGAACATGGCTGCTTAACTCGCGAGCTCCCCGACAGCAAAATGATTTAGCCCCGGGAAACATTTATTAACAACACCAGGGTATATATTTAATAGGGATGACAGAAGGGGCTATCACGAGACGTAGGGCGAACACGATTACAACTGAAAAGGACGACGGAATGGCAGAGAATGACGAAGTAACGGGAGGAAAAGATGGCGACGATGACTGTGAACAAGAAGTCACGCTGTTGAACATATACAACGAGCTCAAAGACTTCAGAAAAGACAATGAGCGTCAGTTTCGGGAGATAAGGAATGACATGAACAAAATGAACGACAGGCTCGGTGAAACGGAGGGGAGAATCGGAGAAAGTGAAAATGTGCTTGATGCGGCGACGGTTTTAATAAAAAAACTGATACAGAGGCAGGCCGACATGGAGGCTAAACTGCTCGACCAAGAGGGCAGAACGAGGAGAGAGAACCTGCGGGTGTATGGTATCCCGGAGGAGAAAGAGGGAAAAGACATGCATGGATTTCTAGACGGCTTGTTTAAGGACGCACTCGGACTGCCTCATGACATGGACCTTCGTATCGAACGAGCACACCGGGCACTGGCCCCAAGGCCTAACAACCCACAGCTGAAGCCACGGTCAATCGTGGTTAAGTTTGGGAGTTACAAAATGAAGGAAGAGATAATACGCCGAACATGGCAGAAGAAGAACGTCTCATGTGGCAACGATCGCTTCTATGTCGACCATGACTTCCCCACTGAAATACTGAAGAAGCGAGGAGAATATGCCGAGGCCAAGAGAATAATGAAGGAGAAGAATCTCAAGTTCCAGACACCGTATCCAGCGAAGATGAGGGTATTCTACGAGGATGGCACCCGCCTGTACCAGAGCGCGGCGGAGGCGACGGCGGATATGGCAAAACGTGGATTCAAGATCACCGTGGTGAACCCGACTACCGACCCGGACCGAGAGGAGATAATGCGGCTGTCTACCTGGCAGACAATGGGAAGAAAACGGGGACCGGGGGACGACATGCAGGCGACGGGGACTGAACGCCCCACACAGCAGGGCAATGGTCATCACGGATACCGGGAGAAACTACAGGGATTCAGACGGGGACAGTCGGAGGCGGACAATTGAGATAAAGTTCATGAAGCGCATGGATACAGATAAGTCACGGGGGCATCGTCATAGAATAAATAACATCACAAAATGCCAATATGTATATAAAAGTAAAGACAAAAAAAAAATTAAAAAAAAAAGTGATTAAAAAAAAAAAAAAAAAAAAAAAATGTGAAATGAGAATAGAGGGCAATGGATAGGAGAGTATGATAAAATTGTGGGAGGGGAAATATCCCGGATGGATACAGGAAAAATATAACGAGATGAACCACAGGCATTATGTCATAGAAGTTACAATGTACCAATATATATCTGAGAGATATACAAATGTTAATTGTTGGAAACGTTACCGTTTTGTCAAGTTCAGTTGAATTGATCGCACTGTATATAGATTACAGTGTGAGCCATACGTTACATCAGGGTATACAAGATAGTAGGGGCACAGTTTTGGGCAACCTGCCTTGTGCCATATGCACTCCTCTGTTAGTCGAGGGGGACCAAGGTGCATGGGTGAGTATCGATCTCACCCTCGGTACGACTGTTCTATCTGGGGTCATATCGAACGTAGCTTGGGTAAATGTGGGGGGGGGAAATGTATTTATGTTTTTATATGTTCTTTTTTATTTCATTGTATGCTATACTATTGTATATATATCTTAACAGTCTCAGGCACTAGACTACGTCCTGGATTGCACAGGGGAGATGCATTACGAGGAATATGGGGCTGATTAAAATAATATCGTGGAATATAGACGGATGTCATCATCCCATTAGGAGAAAGAAGATATTGACGTTCTTGAAACAAAAAAAGGCAGATATTGCACTAATTCAGGAATCGCACCTGGATGAGGAGGAGTCGGCCAAGCTTAAAAGGGATTGGGTGGGACAAATATACTATAGCACGTTCTCTTCTAGGAAGAGGGGGGTGGCAATATTGGTGAGAAAAAACTTAGACCTAAACTACACAATAGTTTCTCACATGATGAGGGAAGATGGGTTATACTGGATGCTGATTTAGAGGGACAGAGGACTACTTTAGCTAATATATATGCGCCCAACGGGTCGTCCTCAGACTTTTTCCATGAGGTATATGAGGTGATCAGGAAAATAGGGAATAGCAACGTAATCATAGGGGGGGACTTCAACTTGGTTGGAAACACCTTAATGGACAGATCGTATCAACCCAGGACCGCTGACAACACAGGGAGACTGGCGGTTGGTGTTCTGATAGAGGAATTGGGTCTAGTGGATATTTGGAGGGTTATGAACCCACAAGAAAGAGACTACACGTTTTACTCTCACCCGCATTCCTCATACTCTAGAATAGATTATTTCCTGATCTCTAGCGCACTGGTAGAACAGGTTGCAAGTACTGGGATAGGGAACATTGTAATATCTGACCATGCTCCGGTTGATTTAGTGATCACATCCATGGAAGAAGGGCAATGATCTCGGAGATGGAGATTCAATAACCTGATGTTAAATGATGAAGGATCGTGTGCGTACATTAGAACTATATTTAAGGAATTTTGGGAACTTAATGAAGGGTCAATAGATGATAGTGGCATAATGTGGGACACATGTAAAGCTTACATGAGAGGACGACTCATACAATACGGTGCGATACTAAAAAGGGCAGAGAAGCAAAAAATGACAGCGTTAGATGAGGAAATTAAAATACTCTCGAAACAGCACAGTCAGAGACCAGACCCAGAAACGTGGAGAAACCTAAGCAAATCCAAATACGAATTGAACAACATATATCAAAAGAAGGCTGAATATGCATTATTTAGGACCAACCAAAGATATTATGAACAAGGGGAGAGAGCGGGTAAAATACTAGCGAATCGGGTTAAACAAATGCATAATCAAAATATTATATCCTCGATTCGTAATAAAGATGACAAGATTATTACAGACAAAAAGGAAATTAATAATGTTTTCAGGTGCTTCTACCAGGACCTGTATACCCCACAGAAGGCGGTGGATCAGCTAAAAATGGACGCGTTCGACAAAATCAAATTACCGTCATTATCGAAACAACAAGTAAAGTCAATGGAGGGGGGGGTCTCGATAGAAGAAATACACGCGGCAATCAACAGCCTTAAATTGGGTAAAGCACCAGGAGACGACGGGTTTACTCCCGATTTCTACAAACAATTCAGTGATATAATCGCTCCGAGACTATTAAAAGTATATGAGGATTCATTGTTAAAGGGGGGCTTGCCCACTAGCTTGAGATCTGCCACTATTACATTACTACAGAAAAAGGGCAAAGACCCTCAATGCTGTGGAAGCTATAGACCTATATCCCTGAGCAATTTGGAAGAAAAAGTATTGGCAAAGATACTTGCGAATAGAATAGAAGATGTACTACCAACTTTGGTGCATTCAGATCAAGTGGGCTTTGTGAAGGGGAGAAACTCAGCTGATAATATCCGCAGACTCCTACACATAATGTGGAAGGTCAGGAATGATATAGAACCTACAGTGGCCTTCTCATTGGATGCCGAAAAGGCCTTTGATAAGGTGGAATTTGCATTCTTATTTCACACGCTAGAGCGCTTCGGGTTCGGACCATCGTTTACTGGGTGGGTAAAACTGTTATACACAAATCCGATGGCATCAGTATTGACCAACGGGATCGTATCCTCGCCCTTTAACCTAGGGCGGGGGACGAGGCAAGGTTCTCCGCTTTCTCCCCAAATGTTTGCGCTCTTCCTCGAACCACTTGCTATCGCACTAAGGACTAATCAGGACATCAAAGGGATAATAGCGGGGCAGGTAGAACATAAATTATTTTTGTATGCGGACGATATCTTATTGGTATCCAGCAATCCCCGAACAGCAGCTGGGGTCATTGGAACTATTATCGAATCCTTCTCCGAAATATCTGGGTACACAATCAACTGGAGCAAGTCAGAAGCAATGCCTCTCTCTAAATGTTGTCCCCCTGATATCAGAAGGGGGTGGCAATACAGATGGATGCCGTCAGGGTTGATATACCTAGGAATAAAGCTGATCCCAGGTCTGAAAGAGTTGATGCAAGCCAATATTGCCCCTATAATCGAACACATTAGTGCTCTGACCCAGAATTGGGCCAAAATGAATATGTCCCTCCTGGGAAAGATAAACCTAGTAAAAATGATATTGGCTCCCAAATTAAATTATATCCTATATATGTTGCCGCTGACTCTCCCGACCCAGTTACTCAAACAGTATGACAAAGTCATTAATGTATATCTGTGGGGGGGCAAAAGGCCGCTATTTGGACGGGCCAAAATGTATGCAGCAAAGGAAAATGGCGGCTTATCCCTGCCTAAACTAGACTGGTATCACTATGCATTCTCGCTCTCCCAGCTCTCCAAACTGAATCACTCGTCTGAGGAGGCACCTGCTTGGGTCAGGATGGAGGAGGAAATGATATATCCCTCATCTCTGGAATCCTTCCTGACACAATCAGACAGACCTATACCTTTTAAAAACCCTTTAATGGCATTTATCAGGGAAACTTGGAATCAATCGCACAAAATGACTGGTGATAGCCCATACTTAACTACGAGAGCCTCTATATGGTATAATAAGAAACTAAAGATTGGTAAGAAATCAGTCATATGGGACGATTGGATTAAAAGGGGGATACATGTACTAGGTGATATAGCCGGGGAGGATGGGGTCTTGCCTTTTGAGGATATTAAAGAGGATTTTGATATAGATAATAAAAACTTTTATAAATTCCTACAGATTAGACATTGTATATCGTCATCAATAGGAGGACCAAAGTGTGGCCCGATTACTGCAATTCAAGAAATATTCTATAAAGGATGGCGTAGGAAAGGCGGTGCGTCAAGATTTTATGATGTTATAAGAGAATACAATGCACCCAAATTGGCGGGTCTGAGATTGAGCTGGGAGAACGATGTACGTGAGGATATTACTGAGGAAATGTGGGAGAAACTGGTGTCCAAATGGAGTAAATTCTCTAGGGAGGCGCAATCACAACTTATTTTTTACAAAGTGTTGAACAGAAGCTATTGGACGCCTAGTAAACTGGCCAGACTGAAATTAAGGGACAGTGACATCTGCTGGAGATGTGAGAAGGAGACAGGCACTTTACTGCACATGTTATACGAATGTGAGAAGGTCCGGAAAATGTGGGATCAAATTGTGATATTCCTAAGTAAGGTTCTGAATGTGAAGATAAATAACGCCCCAATGGCATGTGTTTTGGGTATAGTACCGAAAGGGATTAAACTGCCTAAATACCGGGGAATGTGGTATAGAATGGCCATGATATCAGGATGTAGAATTGCATTACGACATTGGAAATCACCTGTTGATATTACTTTTAAAGAATGGATGGAACTAATGTTCCGGACAGCATCATATGAAAGGGTGACGTATAGAGTCGCAGGGAGAGAGGATATTTTCGCTGAGGTATGGGACAGTTTTCTACACCTGACTGAACGGTCTGGGGATAAATGATTAAGATGGGATTACAATGTTATCAAGGATGAATATGAAAAAGGGGATTTGATCTGATGGTACTTGTGCTTTATAATGTATTGTGTATATATGTACATATATTTTATGTCCGGATGGTGTGTCTATGGAACGCTCACTGTCTCTATCACACTCACATGTGCGCAGGTATAGCCACATACAAGTATCTAGGATACACATATTCATATGTGTACATAATAGGTTTACACACACTCATATACACAAGGATAAGGTATACACGTCAGGGGCACACATACATGCACATACTCATTTATAGGAAATAGACATACACACACCTACATATACACATAGTTGAAATATAAGCTTTCACTGACACATAAGGGGGATACACAAGTATATAGGAGACACACACATACGTAGCTGAGACGCAAAAAAAAAAAAGAAAAAAAAAAAAGATGCAGCACATACCTGCTCGCAGGTAGATCGGTCTACATATAACGTATGACGTATATATATATATATATCAGGGATATATATGCACAATGTATAGTAATGTTTTTTTTTTGTAAGTGCTTTTTTAATTTCCATGTCAGTTATTAATGTGTTTGTATGAGTCTCTTACATGTTTTGTATGTTGTTACAAAAAAGAAAAAGACGAATCTTGGATGTTGCATATTATGCTGTGGAAAGATGTATTTTGAATAATGGAAAGATTTGTGCAAAAATATCAATAAAAAAAAAATAAAAATAAAAAGTAAAGTGTGGCACAGTAATTGATCAACGTTTCACACAAACCAATTGGTTTTGATAGTTTATCAGTGAGCTGGATGCAATCCTACCTTGAGGGGAGAGAACAGATGGTGGAGGTAAACGGTACTCTACCCCCCCCCCCTCCCAGTGAGCTGTGGTGTTCCACAAGGAAGCATACTAGGACCGCTACTGTTCCTAATTTATGCAAATGACATGTCGTTAGTCTGTGACTGCAACTTGTTCTTGTTTGCGGACGACTCAGCCCTGCTGGTCTCTGACAAGAACAAGTTACAGGTTGAAAAAACCCTCAGCACAGAACTCGGCAGAATCTGCACCTGGCTCGCTGATAACAAACTATCATTACACCTGGGTAAAACAGAGTCCATTCTCTTCGGTTCAAATAACAAACTCAGCAAGACCGACGGCTTCTCAGTTACAGTGGGTGACAATATTGTCACAAGGAAAGATGAAATTACATACCTAGGTTCCATCCTAGAGGCAAATCTTTCCTGTGACAAAATGGCATCCAAGGTAATAAAAAAAGTCAACCAACAAACTAGATTCTTGTACCGGATCTCCTCTCTGGTAAACAAGAATACCCTGAAGACTCTGGCAGGAGCACTCATTCATGGGTATTACGACTATGCTTGCACCTCATGGTACCAAAGCACCTCAAAGGCACTAAAAACAAGATTACAAACATCACAAAACAAACTGGTCAGACTACTACTTGACCTTACTCCTAGAACCCACCTCACCCCTGCCCACTTTGACTACCTAGGGTGGCTTAGAGTAGACGACAGAGTACAGCAACTTGCAATGGGCCTGGTCTACAAGATACACTATATGACTAAGGTACCCATGTACATGTCAAAATACTTCCCAAAGGTCAGTGAATACCACGACCATAACACCAGAGGGAGCTCAACAAATCATGTTAAACCCAGATTCGGCTCAAACAAGGGACTAAACACGTTTCGCAATTATGCCACATCAATGTGGAATGCCCTACCCAAAGCTGTAAAGGAATGTGAAACCCACCCCCACCTAATAGACAGTCTCCGACTCCTCCCCACCGTATGTATATATTCTCTCCCCACCGTATGTATATTTCTCTCCCACCCACCCACCCCCTCCAAATGTACAGTCTCCTCCCCATCATATGTATATACTCTCTGGCAGGATCTATGGGTAACAGTACTGTATATTTGCATATCGTATATGTCACAAATGTAACAGTACTATATACCTGTATGTCATGTATGTCCCTATGCCATAAATGTCATGATGTCATATATGTTGTGTATGTCATAAATGTCACTATGAATTGAAAATGGGGGACCCTGGAAAGTCTTTCTCTGGTCTGCATCCCCTTAACAATTGTGTGTATTGAGCCATACTCTATTGTACCCATTCTGCAATCTGTTAAATAAAGTTTTCATTCATTCATTCACCATACTTGTATTGATAAATGAGGCTCTCAGATTTATAATAAACCTTTAAGTCCAAAGTTCTACATGTGTCTCTCTTATCAATAAATTATCATTAAATAAAATCAAGACACATGTTTATTTTGTTGTAAGTATGTTGTTTATTTAAACCCATGATCATTACAGTATTAAATATAGTATACCATAAATAGATGGTATATTGCACTATATTTACCTTGATCTCGATCCTATATATTAGTCATATTTGGGGTTTTAATGTGACATGTATATAGAATGATTAAATGTTTAATGTGCAGATGTTTCTGTCTTCAGGTGCGATACAAATAAAGCTTATTATTATTATTATTATTATTATTATTATTATTATTATTATTATTATTATTATTATTATTATTATTATTATTATTATTATTATTATTATTATTATTATTATTATTATTATTATTATTATTATTATTATTATTATTATTATTATTATTATTATTATTATTATTATTATTATTATTATTATTATAATGCTGAGTCGTGGCCCCGGGATGCTTGAGGAGGTTCCAGGGGGTCCACAAAAAATGGGGAATATTTTAACTTCACTATTTCATTCACTAGAAGTTAGTCTAATGAGAGAATATACTGTATAAGAGTGACTAAAGCTAAGAAAGGGATTAAAAGGAGATGTATTTCTATGGTTGGGGTTAACTTGTGGAACAATGCTGATATACAGTTAAGAATAAGTCATTCGCTTTTGGTTTTCAAGAAAGTTTGTGTAGCTATTTTTGAGGGTTACAAATGTGAATAATCCTTATTTTGTTGTATTTAGTTACAACAAATGGTGACTGTACTGTTCCCATGTGCAATAGTTTGTTTGGACAATCGGCCTTCTCCGTTAACGGGGCAAACTTATGGAACTATCTGCCTACTGGCTTAAAACTGGAGTCCAATGTCAACGTCTTCAACAGAGGACTCAAAGTATGGCTGAAATCAAAGCAGCAGTGCTCACGTGTGTAGATGCAGACTGGTTTTGTTATTTTGATCATGGACTTGTTCTGGTAACTATTTGTTCTGATTTGTGATATTAATTTTGTATTATACTGTTCATTTTATTCTATCTTTTAGAAAAGCCTCAATGGACTGGTGTTGAAAACTAGCAGTCGTGCTATAAACCTAAAAACAATATAAATAATACATAAGAAGAGGGGGCGGAGCCAGGCGCTCATGGGGTGAGACGTGTTTCACGGGAGCTCCCTATTATTGTGCGGAAAACACTGTCACCCCACTAGTCTTTATTTTATTTTTATTTCTTATTGATCTTTTTGTTGAGTGGTCGAGCATCTACCACTTTCATCAACCTTTTTCGACTTTTTGCGATGTCGAAGCCGGGAACCAGAGCCAACAACGCTTCAGCCGACAAAATGGCACCGGGCCCGTCCTCGCTTTCGCCTGAGATAAGCGAAATTCTCTCGGTCGTGACCAAACTCCATGCGGACTTTGAGGTACGCTTCGCCGAGGCGCAGTTGAAAGCGCAGGCGGAGCTTTTTGATGCCTTTCGTCGGGCAATGTTGGAGGAGATCGGGCTGGCGGTGGGCCCGTTGAAAGAAAAGATGGAGTCACTGCACGCTGCCGCCACAGCTAACGCCAGTGGTGCAGTGCTGGGCAACCGCGGTCAAACGGCGTTTGGGCTTCGAAGTGCGCGCATCCTATTATTATGCAAAGTCTAGGTGATAAGTGCCTAGACTTTGCATAATAATAGGATACCGTTTGGCCTCCGCCCCCCTTATTACGACTGCACCCCTGGCTAACGCTATCGAGGTAGCCTCGCTTACGGCCGAGGCCTCTCAACAGGGCGAGAGGGTGGTGGGTATGGAGAGCTCCCTGCTGGCTGCGCAAGCTGACGTCGCCAAACTGCAGTCGGTAATTGTGGAGTTGCAGTCCAGGGAGAGACGATACAACATCAGGATTGTCGTGTACCGGAGGGCAGTGAGGGAGGACGTCTCTCTGAGAACATGCCGGAGCTGCTGCAGAGGATACTGGGGAAGGATGTTTTTCCCGATCCGCCCTTGTGTGAGTCGGCCTACCGAGCGGGCAAGACCAGTCCTGGTGTGGGCAAGGAGCCGAGGCCCATCGTTGTCAAGCTAAACAGGCTACAACAGAGAGAACTCATCATGCGGTCGGCCCGGGCCAGAAGGGGGGATCTGGGTCTCGACAATCACAAAGTGGCCATTTTCGAGGACTTCACGCCGGAGGTTCAGGCACAGAGGGGCGAATACAAACTGGTCATGGCCAAGCTTTGGAAACTGGGCTTGAGGCCTACGCTATTCGCCCCCGCAAGATTGTCTGTGCTTTGTAAGGGCGATGACCGTCGCTCATTTTGGTCGTTGGCCAAAGCGGAGGAATATCTCGGGGGTTGGCCGAGACGGTGGCCTGATAGCTTTGTCGGGTGAGTAATTTAGCGTTGTGGACCTAAATACATTGTTAGGGCGGACTACACACAATTGCTTGTTATCAGGCCCAGACAGGCTAACTACCAGCTGCCCTAACGAGCTAACTGAACATTGTACATGACAGATTCTAGCGTGCTAGCCGGATTCATCACTAGCTTACGCGCTGGCCTCGGGCTGGCTAGCGGGCTGCGTCTATCGTCTGCGCCGTGACATTCGAGACCCGTTAATGGTTACGTATTTTGGTTGCTGTTGCTGTTCAAAGTGACATTGGTTTGCACAATTCAAGGGTGATCGGGTCCTTAACTAACTTCTTGTATGCTTTTATTTTTATATCCAGGATGTTTTGAGCTTTGGGATCCAATAGTAGAAGCCAAGGTCGGTTGAATATGCATATACAATATATGATAACAGGTTGGGTCGGGTATAGTTTTGCTTGCACTTTAGCCATAACCCTCTTTTCCTTTTTTTCTTATTGTCGCTGTTTTTATGTCATCTGTATGCGCGATTTAAATGTGATCCGATTCTACCTTAGACTAACTGCTGATATGCCTTCATTTTGTTTTGAATGTTCCTTTATCCATTTATGCTATAACGTTGCGACATTAATATGCAGACTCTGAGGTAGATGGTTACAGGGTTGATGTGGAGTAATTATATAATAATGGCAAATTTTTCCATTATAGTTGTCATGTTAGGACCAAGGCTCACGTTGGCTCTCGACCGAATATACATAAAATATGTGATAACAGGCTGGGTCAGGTTTAGCTTTGCTTGCACTTTAGCCATAACCCACTTTTTCTTTTTCCTCTTATTGTCGCTGTTTTAATGGCATTTGAATGAGCAATTTAACTGTGATTCGATCCTACCTTAGACTAACTGCTGATATGCTTTGATTTTGTTTTGAATTTTCCTTTATCCATTTATACTATAACGTTGCGACATTAATATGCAGACTCCGAGGTAGATGGTTACAGGGTTGATGTTGAGTAATTATATAATAATGGCAAATTTTTCCATTATAGTTGTCATGTTAGGGCCAAGGCTCACGTTGGCTCTCGACCGAATATACATAAAATATATGATAACAGGCTGGGTCAGGTTTAGCTTTGCTTGCACTTTAGCCATAACCCTCTTTTTCCTTTTCCTCTTATTGTCGCTGTTTTAATGGCATTTGAATGAGCAATTTAACTGATTCGATCCTACCTTAGACTAACTGCTGATATGCTTTGATTTTGTTTTGAATTTTCCTTTATCCATTTATACTATAACGTTGCGACATTAATATGCAGACTACGAGGTAGATGGTTACAGGGTTGATGTTGAGTAATTATATAATAATGGCTAATTTTTCCATTATAGTTGTCATGTTAGGGCCAAGGCTCACGTTGGCTCTCGACCGAATATACATAAAATATGTGATAACAGGCTGGGTCAGGTTTAGCTTTGCTTGCACTTTAGCCATAACCCTCTTTTTCCTTTTCCTCTTATTGTCGCTGTTTTAATGACATTTGAATGAGCAATTTAACTGATCCGATCCTACCTTAGACTAACTGCTGATATGCTTTGATTTTGTTTTGAATTTTCCTTTATCCATTTTTATGCTATAACGTTGCGACATTGATACAGACTCGGAAGAGGATGGTTACAGGGTTGATGTTGAGTTATTATATAATAATGGCTATTTCTTCCATTATAGTTGCCTCATGTTAGGGCCAAGGCTCACGGTGGTTTTCGACCGATATCTTTATTGAATTTAATTTTAATTTGTGTTTATTGGACTAGTGGGGGTTTAATTAGGGGTTTATCTAGAGGGGGGTCGGAGTGGAGAACGTCTTATTGGATCCATGACTCCAGTGGGTAATGAGAGGAAGATGACCATCCTTAGTGGATGGGGCATAGGGAGGGGATTGGAGAGTGGGTATAGGAGTATTAATAATAGGACGGGTGGGTTAGAGTTTAGAGTAGAAGGAGGGGGGGTTGTAAATGGGGTGGTATTGTTCTGTGTTTTATGTACTGTTGTCTTATATGTGTGTGATTGTTCCTCCTCTGAACTCCTGAGATTGACCGTCTGGGCCCGCCTGGATCAGCGCCTCGAGCCTCAGCCTGGCTACACTGGTATGTTCTCTACGCATTTAGACAAACTCGACCATGGCTAAATTGAATATTTTAATTTGGAATGCAGGAGGTCTTAACGCCCCACACAAGCGTGCCAGTGTCCTTTGGTTATTGAAGAGAAGAAATATTGACATTGCTCTCCTTAGTGAGACGCATTTGTTGGTAGGTGATGTGTCAAGGCTGGCAAATCAACAATATCACGTTATCTCCTCATCCTCAGCCGAGGATAAGACGAAAGGAGTCGTCATAGTTACAAGACGTAACCTTGATATCAAAGTCCTGGACGTGTGGTTGGACACGGAGGGAAGGATTACTATAGCAAAAGTTGAGTTCTCTCATAGGAAGATGGCAATAATAGCATTGTATGCTCCTAACACATTTGATTCAGCGTTCTATAATACAATCACGAAGAATATGTTGGAACTTAATGGATACGCTCTCATTGTGGGTGGCGATTTTAATGCGTGCTGGGATGCGGAGATGGATAGGTCCGGGTCCACTGAAACGAGCGACCAAAAACGGTCCTCTAAGGCCCTCCGGATGTGGGCCCAGGACACGGGGCTCGCAGACCTATGGCGCTTATCCAATCCCACCCTCAAGGATTACTCTCACCTGTCAGCCAGACACAAAACCTTCTCTCGAATAGACTATGCATTCGCGTCCCCTAATATGTTTGATAGTTTCGATGTTTCATTGGTTCCCTTGGCTCTCTCAGACCACAAGGGGATTTTCCTTACGGCAACCTTTGGCAGGCTCTCCGCGAGAGCTCCCAGATGGCGTTTTAATTCAACCTTGCTAAAGAACGATGATTTCTGTTCTGAGTTCAGGAGTAAACTAGCTGAATTCTTGCAGATCAACGTTGGCACAGTCGAAGACCCTAGGGTCCTGTGGAACGCATTGAAAGGATTTATCAGGGGTCATGTCACACTTTGCCTCCAATTTGCGAAAATCCCGGTCAAAAAAGCTAGAAGGACTGGAAACATTATATGCGGACCTATACGCATCCTTGCAAACTAACTATAGTGAACGACTAAACACACAACGTAAGATAGTCAAGAAAGAAATAAACTACATACTTAAACAACAGTCTGAGTTCTTGATACATAGGACAAGACAAAATTACTACTTTCACGGCTCCAGGCCTAGCCATCTATTGGCAATGAAAATACGCTCGAATGATCATTTCTCGGATATCCCCTCGATCAAGACGAGCCAGGGTGCAGTCACTACTGATTCGAAAAAGATCAATGACACTTTTAAAGAGTTTTACTCACAGTTATATAGCTCAGAGGTTAATCTTGATGACTCTAAATTTGAATCGTTCATTGGCGGGCTTGAGATACCCCACATTTCTGAGGAAGAGGCCAAGGAACTGGGGAAACCGATCACTCTTGTGGAATTGAGGGAGACGATTGCTGAAATGCAGAGGGGTAAGGCACCAGGCTGGGATGGTATTCCACCCGAAGTGTATTTAGCTTTCTGGGACCAACTGGGTCCATTGATGCTCGATATGATCAATTACGCTATTGAACAAGGGGAGTTCTCAAGAGATGTCAATATGGCGTTGATTTCTTTACTTCTCAAGAAGGACAAAGATCCCAATGATTGTGGTAGCTATAGACCCTTGAGTCTTCTCGGGCCGATTTAAAAGTGTTTGCCAAGGTGCTGGCCCGTCGCCTGCAGAGATTTATGACTGTATTGGTACACTGCGATCAAACTGGTTTTATCCCGGGGCGCCTGGCTGCAGATAATCTTAGGAGGCTGTTGCATGTAATCGATAACAGTAAAGACAATACGGCTCCGTCCACAGTTCTGTCTTTGGATGCCATGAAGGCGTTTGACAGACTTGAGTGGTCATACCTGTGGAAGGTACTTGAGATTATGGGTCTTGGAAAGAGTTTTATTCATATGATTAAAGTCTTGTATGCCTCGCCGTCTGCGATGATACTGACAGGCAAAAACTGTTCCACACTTTTTCCAGTCTCCAGATCTTCTAGACAGGGTTGTCCTCTGAGCCCGGGACTGTTCGCGCTTTCCCTCGAACCATTGGCCCAATTTATTAGGCAATCGGAGGACATCGTCCCCATAATAGTCAATAATACTCCACACAAAATTGCTCTCTATGCGGATGACTTACTGATTTTCATGGACGACCCCTCCCGGTCGGCCGCAAAATTATTGGGAATAATCGACGACTTTGGTAAAATGTCAGGCTTTAAGATTAACTGGAACAAATCAGCCTGCCTACCTCTTAATGAGCTGGCCAAGACGGTACGACTACCAGCTGATATCCCCATAGTAGAACATTTTAAATACTTGGGCATAGAGATATTCCCCACGTTGAATCAAACTACTAAGTACAATTTCACGGGTACTTATGATAAAATACGCCAGGATCTAGACAGGTGGTCGTCCCTTCCTAACTCTTTACAAGCCCGGGCTTCCATAATCAAAATGAACGTCCTGCCTAGGATACATTTTGTTAGCTCAATGCTCCCCCTGCCCCCTCCAATAGACCACTGGCGCAAGGTACAATCGATGGTATCTAAGTTTATCTGGAATAACAAACGCCCGAGAATCAAAAGAGCTACTACTCAGCGTAGGAAACAAGATGGGGGCCTCGCAATCCCTGATTTTAAGCTTTATTTCTGGTCCTTTTCACTGAGACCTCTGATGTGCTGGCTAGACCCTGTAGATGCTGTATCTTGGCGCTCCTTAGAAGCGGCGGCGGTCTCACCGCTAAGATTGCAGGATGTGGTGTACTCCACTGTCTCTATTTCGAAATGCCGGCTGAGGTATGGACCGATCATAACTCACGTGATCCAGACGTGGGGTAATGTACAGAAGTCGTGTGGGGTTAAATGCCCATGGCACCTGGACTCTCCAATTTTTAATAACCAGCAATTACTTATTGGGCACAAGCCGGTTAATATTCCTCAATGGCAAAGGAGGGGAGTTCATACTCTGGAGGATATTTATGATAAGAACGGCCTCCGTGCGTTTCAGGACTTAAGAGAATTTTATGATCTTCCCGGCGAGTCCTTCTTTCTTTACCTTCAACTACCTTCAACTAATTAAGAACTTCTACTCATGTACAATAGAGAGCATCCTGACTGGCAACATCACCTCCTGGTTTGGGAATAGCACTGCACAAGACCGAAGCAGACTACAAAGAGTGACACGTTCAGCCGAACGCACAATTGGAGGGGGGCTCCCCACCCTCCAGAACATTTACAACAAGCGTTGCAGGGGCAAGGCTAAGAGAATCATTAAAGACTCCAGTCACCCGAACAACTGCCTCTTTGAACTGCTGCGGTCAGGCAAGCGATACCGGAGTCTCAAGGCAAGCACAGAAAGACTCAGAAGAAGCTTCTATCCCCAGGCCATCAGGCTGCTAAACGAACAATGAACACTACACAACAACAACCATCAAACGCACATAGCACACACATCCACACGCACACACTCACTTTAAACAAACACACTATAGCACCCACTCCACACACTTTATAGCACACACCCACTTTAAACAAACACACTGTAGCACCCACTCCCCACACTTTATATTTATTGATGAAGGATTGCACTACAACTCGTACACCTTACTGTAAATTGTACCTAAATTGTACCTCATCCCATTTCTGCTTTGCACTATATAGTACTGTACATTAGTACACTGCATAGTATTGTATATTATATGGTAACTCAGTTACGTCTATTCTGCATCGAACATTGTACATATGTCTATACTGAACACTGTGACCTCATTTTCTACTTCTAAATTACATGCTATACTATGTTATTTGATACTATCTTGTCTAGCACAGTCTCTGGAGCGTAACAGTAAGAAGCATTTTGTATGAAAGTATTCTGTACTTCTGTATGACAACTATTAAAGAAACTTGAAACTTGAACTAAGGTCAGCGCTGAGGGCGCATGGCGTGCCGTGGGCTCAAGCTCTGCAACCACACCCCTTTCTCAGGCTCATAGTGGACAGGACGACCTCCAGAGGGTTTGTCTCAGACTTTTATATGCTATTAATTCAATCCACGTATAAAAATGTATCATTGGATACAATCTGGCGTGTGGATATCCCGGAGTTGGACCCCGAGTTTGATTGGGATGATGTTTGGGCAAATGTGGCATGGTCTTCCCGCAACCCCAATCACCAGCAGATTCATTTTAATTATATTCATAGGACCTATCTTACACCTAGGAAGTTATTTGCTATGGGACTGATAGCCGACTCTCTGTGCACTTTGTGCTCTCAAAAGGCCACTGGCACTTATATGCATATGTATTGGGATTGCCCACCAGTGGCCCGTTTCTGGAGGTCAATAACGGACAAACTTTCAGATCTGTGTGGCTTAACTATCCCATTCACAGCTGTTACGCTACTCCTGAACGATATAACGACACTACCCGCGTCCGTACAACTGAAAAGGGTTGTCCTAGCGGGCGTCACAGCAGCGAAGAAGCTAATAGCAATGAGATGGAAGGAGCCTGAGAAGCTTACAGTGATTAACTGGTCCCAAACATTGTTGGATGTGATTTATCTTGAGATATCCACGGCGCGGGTGATTGGGGTAGGACAGGCTGGCATTGACCTGTGGTTCGCAGCAGCTGAGAAGGTAAGGACCGCCGTGTGCGGCTGAGCGGGGTTGGGGTGCTTGATCGGGGGGGTCCGGCGGTCTCATGGGAGGGGATGGAGGAAATGTCTTGTCTGTCTTGTTTTTTGTCTTGTCCTTCTTAACTTTGACTGGGGGGATTTTAGGGGGGGGTTGATATTTAGCTATTCTGCGCTATTTGTCAATTCACATGCCATCTCCCCAAGGGACTAATATTGGCAGACTGATTGACCTGTCAACCAACTTGGAGGAAGATCCTCTTTCTTCTTACACTTTACCTTCTGCGAGTTTAGCAGTCTTGAACATGTGTAAGGGACCTAGGCTATCTACAGTAAATCTGCGGCAACACTCTCGTAAACAATCTTTTCAGTCACTCCACTTTGTAAAGGTGGGGAAAGGTTGGCATGTTTGAAGACATTTTTGTTATTGAAGTTGCCATCTGTATTTGATAGGTTGAACGCTGTTTCTTTTTTGTCTTTATAATTTGTTATTCTGTATTATTATTGTTTGTTATTTTCCTGTGGAGTTATGTTTTTTGTTACTGTGGTTATTGTGATGTCTTGTTTCATGTAATAATAATAAAAAAATTTGATAAAAAAAAAACATAAGAACAGAGACAATTACCAATAGATTGATTCACCACTGAATTTACAAATGATTTAAATTCACAGACCAACTCTCCAGCCGTGGCCTAGAGGTTAGTGAAGCGAGCTTGTGACAGGAAAGGTTGCTGGTTCAACACCCCCACAACCCATTGAGATACAGTGGTATCTGCTGTAGCCTGTATCATGTGCCCAATAAAGACCCAAGTGTTCTTCAGTTCTGTGTCCCGACTGACCCCCAGGGGCAAACAGTAGCCCCCCAGAGTTAGACTGACCCCCAGGGGCAGACAGTAGCCCCCCAGAGTTAGACTGACCCCCAGGGACAAACAGTAGCCTCTCAGAGTTAGACTGACCCCCAGGGACAAACAGTAGCCCCCCAGAGTTAGACTGACCCCCAGGGGCAAACAGTAGCCTCTCAGAGTTAGACTGACCCCCAGGGGCAAACAGTAGCCCCCCAGAGTTAGACTGACCCCCAGGGGCAAACAGTAGCCTCTTTATGGAAGAGAGGGGGAGGGGGGAGCTATACCACTATGTTTATGGAAGAGAGGGGGAGGGGGAGCTATACCACTATCTGTATGGAAGAGAGGGGGAGGGGGGGCTATACCACTATCTTTATGGAAGAGAGGGGGAGGGGGAGCTATACCACTATCTTTATGGAAGAGAGGGGGAGGGGGAGCTATACCACTATCTGTATGGAAGAGAGGGGGAGGGGGGGCTATACCACTATCTTTATGGAAGAGAGGGGGAGGGGGAGCTATACCACTATCTTTATGGAAGAGAGGGGGAGGGGGAGCTATACCACTATCTTTATGGAAGAGAGGGGGAGGGGGGAGCTATACCACTGTCTTTATGGACGAGAGGGGGGAGCTATACCACTATCTGTATGGAAGAGAGGGGGAGGGGGGGTTATACCACTATCTTTATAGAAGAGAGGGGGAGGGAGAGATATACCACTATCTTCATGGAAGAGAGGGGGAGGGGGGAGCTATACCACTATCTTTATAGAAGAGAGGGGGAGCTATACCACTATCTTTATGGAAGAGAGGGGGAGGGGGAGCTATACCACTATCTTTATAGAAGAGAGGGGGAGGGAGAGCTATACCACTATCTTCATGGAAGAGAGGGGGAGGGGGAGCTATACCACTATCTTCATGGAAGAGAGGGGGAGGGGGGAGCTATACCACTATCTTTATGGAAGAGAGGGGGAGGGGGAGCTATACCACTATCTTTATGGGGGGAGGGGGAGCTATACCACTATCTTTATAGAAGAGAGGGGCAGGGGGGAGCTATACCACTATCTTCATGGAAGGGAGGGGGAGCTATACCACTATCTTTATGGAAGAGAGGGGGAGGGGGAGCTATACCACTATCTTTATGGAAGAGAGGGGGAGGGGGAGCTATACCACTATCTTTATGGAAGAGAGGGGGAGGGGGAGCTATACCACTATCTTTATGGAAGAGAGGGGGAGGGGGAGCTATACCACTATCTTTATAGAAGAGAGGGGGAGGGGGGAGCTATACCACTATCTTCATGGAAGAGAGGGGGAGCTATACCACTATCTTCATGGAAGGGAGGGGGAGCTATACCACTATCTTCATGGAAGAGAGGGGGAGGGGGGAGCTATACCACTATCTTTATGGAAGAGAGGGGGAGGGGGGAGCTATACCACTATCTTTATGGAAGTATCCTACCAAACCCACTAACCAACACCCAGCCCCTCTTTGAACTGGAGGAGATAACAGAGCCTGAAGTGAAAAAGATCATTCTGGCTCTGAAAGGCTCCAAAGCCAAGGACGCATACGGGCTCGACACTGATTTCCTCAAAACATACTCTGATGCACTCATTAAACCCATCACTCTACTAGTGAATCAATCAATCACCTCCAGGGAAGTTCCATCATCCTGGAAGATGGCCACGGTGACCCCTATCTTTAAATCTGGCAACAAGGCACTGGTGACCAATTATAGGCCCATCAGTATACTTCCTGTCATATCCAAAGTTGCAGAAAAGTGTGTGTCGAATCTCATGACTAAACATCTCGACTTGGGCCCCACCCCACTTAACCCAATGCAGTTTGGATTCCGTGCCCTTCACTCAACAGAGTTAGCCAACTGTCTGTTTGTTGAAAAGGTCAAGAGTAAACTAGATAGCAACAAGTATGTTGGTGCTGTCTTCTTAGACCTTAGCAAGGCTTTCGACTGTGTCAACCATAATATCCTCCTAACCAAACGAACTCACTTCAATTTCTCAGCTGCTACAATAGAATGGTTTAGATCCTACTTATCAAACCGAAAACAATGTGTCACGGTCAATGGTGCCAAGTCCCCATATCTAGACAACCCTGTAGGTGTCCCTCAGGGATCAATCCTTGGGCCCCTGCTATTCTCCCTGTATATCAATGACCTGCCAAATGTGTGTCCCGAACTCAATGTACAGATGTATGCCGATGACGCAGTCATCTACACACAGGGCAAGGACATAGAGTTGATTACATCTAGGCTCACATGCGCACTAGACAAGGTACAATGCTGGCTAAACAGCACCTGTCTCCTACTTAATGCGAAAAAGACTGTGTGCATGTTCTTTAGCAAGCGTCCAGAAACCATCAAGCGGTCCAATGTGTTCCTGAGGAAGGAAGGAAGAACTAAAACTTGTTTCCCACTTCAAATTCCTTGGGGTCATCTTGGACTCAAACCTGACCTTTAAAAAACACATAAAGAAAGTGAGGAACACCATCAACTTCAACATTTCCAACTTCAAACAAATACGGCCCTCCCCAACACTTGAAGCCGCAAAGACATACCTACACTGTATGGTCTTCTCCCACATTGAATATTGCCTTCTAAACTGGTCATTTACTGGGGCCACAGCCATGAAACCCATAGAACAACTTTACAACAGAGCATTGAAGGTATATGAGAGGAAACAGTACTCATACCACCACTGTAAAATCCTGGATAAGCATCAAATTAAAAATTTTGAAAACCTCAGACGTTATAAAAGTTCCTGCTTTGTATATAAGTGCCTGCACAGATTAGCCCCTCCCCCTCTCAAGGAGTTTATCCACGAGAAAAGGAACAATGGATTAGCCACTATGCATTTTTTGGCGTTTTTTGGCGGATACGGCTGAAACGCTAAATTGTGTTTGCGTTTTGGAGAATGCCTAAAAAACGCGCCGACAACAGCCGTGTAGTGTTGCGAAAACGCCCATGCGCAGTAGATACCATCTGCGTGCCCTTCCGGTGACAGCAGAGCTGTCCCAAACCGACCGACCTCTCCATCACAGTCGAGAATGCAGCTGTGACCGCGTCGCCGACCGCCAAGAACCTTGGTGTTGTCCTCGACGACCAGCTGAACTTCTCTGCTCACATCGCAGCGACAACCAGAACCTGCAGATTCCTCCTGAGCAACGTCAGAAGGATACGCCCCTTCCTGACAAAAGAAGCCACCCAACTCCTCGTCCAATCAACAGTCATCTCCCGCCTCGACTACTGCAACGCACTGCTAGCTGGCCTCCCGGCCACTGCCACCAAGCCTCTTCAACTCATTCAAAACGCAGCGGCCCGCCTGATCTCAAACCTACCGAAGTCGGCCCATGTCACCCCACTTCTTAGGGACCTGCACTGGCTCCCCATTGCTGCACGTATCCGCTTCAAGGCCCTCGACCTAGCATACTGTGCGGCAAAGGGAACCGCTCCCGCCTACCTCCGGTCAATGGTCTCTAACTACACACCCTCAAGACCCCTACGCTCTGCATCTTCTGGCCGCCTCAGATCTACTCCTATCCAAGCTCCCGGAGGGTCATCAAAGAGAAGCCGCCTATTCTCAGTCCTTGCCCCACAATGGTGGAATGAACTACCCATCCCAGTTAGGACAGCCGAATCCCGTCCAATCTTTCGCCGTCGACTAAAGACTCACTTCTTCAACCATTATCTGAAATGATATAAAAAAAAAAAAAAAATCTAACCCCGACTAACCTTAATGTCATGCACTTGTCCTAATAAACTAACCTACACTGTAACACGCAACACTTTGATGAACATTGTTACTCAGCTGATAGAGTTATACCCTTCTTGCTGTCTTGTCGCACAGAACTTGTAAGTCGCTTTGGATAAAAGCGTCAGCTAAATGACTAAATGTAAATGTAAAAAAATGTAAAATAGCTGCAGCTACTATGTGTTGTCAAGTTATTGTTATAAGGACCCCAGTCCAAGCTACAACAGTCTGCATTCCCTTAACAATTGTTTGTATTGAGCCGTATTGTATTGTACCCATATGCAATATGTTAAATAAAGTTTACATCCATTCATTCTGCTAGCATTACCGATTGGCACTGCCACTGGATAACATGAGCTAGTGTTAGCTATCAAACCCTGTTAGCTCAAAGCTCCTCTTTCAACTTAACAAGCATTAAACAAAATGGCCCAGTCATCTATTCACCTTTGTTTAATACACACAGCGTTGTCTCTAATGTTATCTAACTACTGATAGCTCCCGATATCATCAGTTTGGTGCTGGCTAAGTAGCGTGAGCTAACGTTAGCTTCTAGCCACAATGCTATACTGTTATAATGGCAAATTCCATTGACGTTAGCATGCAGCTAACAATGTAGCTACCGATCTTTTTTTAGTATTTATTATTATGCTTCAACAGTACTTAATATTACTGGTGTATGTTCGTCTCTGTCTCTCCACCATGTTCCTCCCATCAGACCTCTATGCTGTTGAACCAGGATGCAGCAGATGAGGGACATACAGCAGGTAGGAAAGAGAAAACGTAGAAATCAGCAGCTCCTTGACCCTGACAAATGGAGCTACTAGTTCCAGATCTTTCTGAAGCAACAAAGAACTAGTGTGTTTTTTTAACCCTATAGCTCCCCCCTCCCCCTCTCTCCGATAAAGATAGTGGTATAGCCCCCCCTCCCCCTCTCTTCCATAAAGATAGTGGTATAGCTCCCCCCTCCCCCTCTCTTCTATGAAGATAGTGGTATAGCTCCCCCTCCCCCTCTCTTCCATAAAGATAGTGGTATAGCTCCCCCTCCCCCTCTCTTCCATAAAGATAGTGGTATAGCTCCCCCTCCCCCTCTCTTCCATGAAGATAGTGGTATAGCTCCCCCTCTCTTCTATAAAGATAGTGGTATAGCTCCCCCTCTCTTCTATAAAGATAGTGGTATAGCTCCCCCTCCCCCTCTCTTCTATGAAGATAGTGGTATAGCTCCCCCTCCCCCTCTCTTCCATGAAGATAGTGGTATAGCTCCCCCCTCCCCCTCTCGTCTATAAAGATAGTGGTATAGCCCCCCCCTCCCCCTCTCTTCAAGATTCAAGATTCAAGATTTGTTTATTAAGGACAATGCAAATTAATGAACATCATTTACTTGTGTATGCATAACATCACAGCATGATAAGGACGTAAATATGCCGGGAATAGCACAGGGCTAATTTCCACCCGTAGTCCTAACATAAAACAAACACAAAACAGACCATACAACGTTCATTCATAAAAACTGACATCACTGACATGACCACACTAACATGACATTCAGTCAGTACAACATCACTAACATCCCTAATGAGTGCATATCTGGCTGTCTAACAGCCATTTCCTGAGTTTGCCCCCTGAAGGTGGACAGGGTGGTACATTCCCTTAAGGGGACCGGAAGGCTGTTCCATGGCTGTCAAAGTTAATGCGTTAACGCACAATTCTTTTAACGCCACAATTTTTTAACGCAACATTAACGTACATTTTTTTTTATTTGATTTGATTTGATTATTGATACTCTCATTGAGAGAGAGAGAGAGAGAGAGAGAGAGAGAGAGAGAGAGAGAGAGAGAGAGAGAGAGAGAGAGAGAGGGGGGGGGGGTGAGAGAGATGAGGAGGGGCAAGAGAGAAAGAGAGCTGGGAGAGTGTGTGTGAGAGAAAGAGAGTGTGAATCCTCAGTCCTTGTGTGGGTGAATGTTTTTTTTACGATTAATTGCGAATATTTTCATGTTGAGATAGATTGTGGATGAATATGCAAAGAAAGGTACACCATACAAATGTTCATGCTTTATTTGTTTTAAACGAGACTGTTTAGAAATGGGCAATGGGAAAATACATTGCGTTTCCAAGATGGTGGACTGGCCGGAAACAGCAATGACGTAACCACTACACCTCCCTATTCAAGCCGATAGGAAGCCAATGCAGGGACTCTAAGAATTCTGGACATCTAGCTCCATTGCTTCCTCACCAATGACGTGTTTGATGGACGACAGTCCTCTCCTCCTTCTGGGAGGGAACCAGCCTCCTGCTGGTTAACCACAGAACTAATGTAAAGCAATGGGGCTTTTGCTTTTTAAAACCATTAATCACACTGTCAGCCCTCCTCTCCCCTCTGTTCCTGCTTTTTCAAATGATGACTGTAACAGTTTTCTTTTCTTTTTTGTAAACAAGGTTGCAGTTGTGAGGGCAAGTATCGTCCCCTCTTGCTCCCCTCTCCCTATGTCACCAGTTCGGGAGGCAACCCTGAGTAACCTCTCCTGTATCACCTTAGTTGACCTAACTGGCCGCTGTGAGCGTTGTGAAATCTTCCTCAAGCCCTTTGGATATTCTAGCATCATCTTTGCTTAAAGGGGAACTATTTTACTATTTCTTTCACTATTTGGGCACTTTTACACAATTCCTGTGAGTCTATGAAACACCTCTGTAAGTATTTTTTCAAAGAAATTCATTGTTTTGTATTTCTAATCAAGTACTCAAAAACAGCATTTTTCTACCTTAAGATCTTAAGCCGTTTTGAGGCTGGGCTCCAACCACTGTATGGCCTGGTGGCAACTGCCACATTATTATGCAGCTGAGAAACCTCTGACATCACAGATATGCACATTTTCAGATGACTCAGTTCAGTGAGGGTGAATATTGTGAAAGGAGAATTGGAAGAATGTGCCAATATGAGAATTAGAGACATAGATCCTATTAATATAAGTCCACATAGCTGTTTCTCCTCCTGTCCCTAACTCTCCCAGAGTTCTAAGGTAGGCTAGTGGTCCGTATCCATTTCACGTCACTGATCGCAGCCTCACCGGGGCGGTTCCACTGGGTTTCATAATTGCGTCACCGACGGGTGTGTTCTCTTGTTCAGCTAGAGAAAGGTTTAGCTCCTTGCATGGTCGCCTCCGCCATCGGTGTGTGAATGTGTGTGTGAATGTGAGGAACAAAATGTTGGATAAAAACGATATGAAAAAAAAATTCACCAAAACAGAATGATGCCTGTGAGCATCATTGCGAGTAGACACAACTAAGTGGTACCTTGACGTACAGATTATGAGTTACAGATATGATATGCAGACTGTGTGGGTGTGAGAGAGAGAGAGAGAGAGAGAGAGAGGAGGAGGAGAGGGAGAGAGAAGTGTGAATATGGTATGCTGAGAAGGCCACATTGATGTGTGTTATGTGAAGGCTATGTGGGTGTAAGTGTGTTTGTGATAGAAAGAGGAGGGAGAGGGACAGAGCGAGAGGGGGTAGAAAGACAAGGTTATGTATTATTATGTGTGTGCAATTATATATTTATACTATTGTTCAAAGTCGGGGCTGACATGACACCAACAGAGCTTCCAAGGTATTCAGAAGGGTATGCAGCTGTTGAGACCAATCTGGTGCTGCAGCTCGGCTAACTGTGTAACTGAGGAAGTGATCAAGTGAACACACGCATGCTGCATGCACCAACCAGCCAACCAATCTAATGAACCAACCAACCAAACTAATACACCCACCCACTCACCCACCAAGCAACCAATCTAATGAACCAACCAAACTAATGCACCAACCAACTCACCCACCAAGCAACCAATGATACCAATCTAATGAACCAACCAAACGAATGCACCAACCAACCAACCAATCTAATGAACCAACCAACCAAACTAATACACCCACCAACTCACCCACCAAGCAACCAATCTAATGAACCAACCAAACTAATGCACCAACCAACCAACCAATCTAATGAACCAACCAACCAAACTAATACACCCACCAAGCAACCAATCTAATGAACCAACCAACCAAACTAATACACCCACCAACTCACCCACCAAGCAACCAATCTAATGAACCAACCAACCAAACTAATACACCCACCAAGCAACCAATCTAATGAACCAACCAAACTAATGCACCCACCAACCAACTCACCCACCAACCAACCAATCTAATGAACCAACCAACCAAACTAATGCACCCACCAACCAACTCACCCACCAAGCAACCAATCTAATGAACCAACCAAACTAATGCACCCACCAACCAACTCACCCACCAACTCACCCACCAACCAACTAATCTAATGAAACAACCAACCAAACTAATGCACCCACCAACTCACCCACCAACCAACCAATCTAATGAACCAACCAAACTAATGCACCAACCAACCAACTCACCCACCAACTCACCCACCAACCAACCAATCTAATGAACCAACCAAACTAATGCACCAACCAACCAACCAACTCACCCACCAACAAACCAATCTAATGAACCAACCAACCAAACTAATGCACCAACCAACCAACTCACCCACCAACCAACCAAACTAATGAACCAACCAACCAATCTAATACACCCACCAACTCACCCACCAACCAACCAATCTAATGAACCAACCAAACTAATGCACCAACCAACTCACCCACCAACCAACCAATCTAATGAACCAACCAAACTAATGCACCAACCAACTCACCCACCAACAAACCAATCTAATGAACCAACCAACCAAACTAATGCACCCACCCACCCACCAACCAACCAACTCACCCACCAACCAACACACCCACCAACCAACCAATCTAATGCACCCACCCACCAACCAACCAACTCACCCACCAACAAACCAATCTAATGAACCAACCAACCAAACTAATGCACCCACCCACCCACCAACCAACTCACCCACCAACCAACCAATCTAATGCACCCACCCACCAACCAACCAACTCACCCACCAACAAACCAATCTAATGAACCAACCAACCAAACTAATGCACCCACCCACCCACCCACCAACCAACTCACCCACCAACCAACCAATCTAATGCACCAACCAACCAACTCACCCACCAACAAACCAATCTAATGAACCAACCAACCAAACTAATGCACCCACAAACCAACCAACCAACCAACCAATCTAATGAACCAACCAACCAAACTAATGCACCCACCCACCCACCAACCAAGTCACCCACCAACCAACCAAACTAATACACCCACCAACTCACCCACCAACCAACCAATCTAATGAACCAACCAAACTAATGCACCAACCAACCAACCAACTCACCCACCAACAAACCAATCTAATGCACCAACCAACCAAACTAATGCACCCACCCACCAACCAACTCACCCACCAACCAACCAATCTAATGCACCAACCAACCAATCAAATGAACCAAATAACTCAACCACCCACCAACCAGCCAACCCACTAACCAAAGTAACTAACGCACCTACCAACCAAACTAACTAATGCACCCACCAACCAATCAACCAACTAACCAACCAACTAAACAAATTAACCAACCAACCAACCAAACCAATGAACCGACCAACCAAACTAATGAACCAACCAACCAAAGTTAGGCACCACCCACCCACCCACCAAGCTAATGAACCAACCAACCAGATTAATGAACCAACCAACCAACCAACCAAAACGAATTAACCAACCAACCAATCAAACTCATGAACCAACCAACCAATCAAACCAATGAACCAACCAACCAAACTAATGAACCAACCGACCAATCAAACCAATGAACCAACCAATCAAACTAATGAACCAACCAATCAAACCAATGAACCAACCAACCAAACTAATGAACCAACCAACCAATCAAACTAATGAACCAAATAACTCAACCACCCACCAACCAGCCAACCAACCCACTAACCAAACTAACTAACGCACCCACCAACCAAACTAACTAATGCACCCACCAACCAATCAACCAACTAACCAACCAACCAACCAAACTAATGAACCAACCAACCGACCAAACCAATGAAGCAATCAACCGACCAACCAAACGAATGAACCAACCAAACAAACTTAGGCACCCACCCACCCACCAACCAACCAACCAACCAACCTGACGCATCCACCAAAAAAACAAACATAGATTGTTTATAATATGAGTGGCGCATGATTTCTTTTTGCTTGTGCAATTATTTAGTCTCACAAGACTTGTTTCCCACTTAATATCCGGTGACGGGTTTCCGCCTTTCTTTGAGACCCGACATGACTTGATGGATGGCTGTCTTGACTTTGCGGTCAATTCAAGCAAGTAAAATAGTTGTCTAACACAAGACAATATAACAAGAAAAAGGACAAAGACACAACACAATCGATGTTCTCTTATACTGGCACGCAGCCAATAAGGTATTGATTGCTATGGATGATGATTTTCGTTATATGTTGACGGTTGATGTTAGCTACGTTTTTGATGGGCTTTCAATTGCTAATGGTATCATTTGTATGTATTGTGTATATATTTACGGTTTGGATGGAGAATGGACAAGCTTCATTAAAATCAGTTCAAGAAATCTACTTGTATACTGCGTCGTGCCTGGAGGATGTCACAATATATATGGATAGATACATATTAATACAACAACTCTGTACATACATCTGATTAGCACTATTGCTCAGTAGTATGAATGAATGAAAACTGCAGACCAGAGAAAGACTTTCGTCTTGTTTACATCAGGGTCCCCCATTTTCAATTCATGATATTTATGACATAGGGACATACAGGTATATAGTACTGTTACATTTGTGACATATACGATATGCAAATATACAGTACTGTTACCCAGAGATCCTAAAAGAAAATATATACATACGGTGGGGAGGAGACTGTACATTAGGAGGGGGTGGGTGGGTGGGGGGGTTTGGAATTTACAGTGACCAGTTTCTAATTGCAGTCTCCCGTAGGTGCTCTTTGAGGGCGGTTTTGAAGGAGGGTAGTGATTCACATTCCTTTACGGCTGTGGGTAGGGCGTTCCACATTGTTGTGGCATAATTGCGAAACGTGTTTAGTCCCTTGTTTGAGCCGAATCTGGGTTGAACATGATTTGTGGAGCTCCCTCTGGTGTTGTGGGAGTGGTATTCACTGACCTTTGGGAAGTATTTCGACATGTACATGGGTACCTTAGTGGTGTAGTGTATCTTGTAGACCAGGCCCATTTAATAAAGTGTTCAATCAATCCACACAGTACATACAGTAATAAGGAAAGATGAAATTACCTACCTGGGTTCCATCCTAGAGGCTAATCTTTCCTGTGACAAAATGGCATCCAATGTAATAAAAAAAGTCAACCAACAAACTCGATTCTTGTACCGGATCTCCTCTCTGGTAAACAAGAATACCCTGAAGACTCTGGCAGGAGCACTCATTCAAGGGTACTACGACTATGCTTGCACCTCATGGTACCAAAGCACCTCAAAGGCGCTAAAAACTAAATTACAAACATCTCAAAACAAACTGGTCAGACTACTGCTTGACCTTACTCCTAGAACCCACCTCACCCCTGCCCACAACCTAGGATGGCTTAGAGTAGACGACAGAGTACAGCAACTTGCAATGGGCCTGGTCTACAAGATACACTACACGACCAAGGTACCCATGTACATGTCAAAATATTTCCCAAAGGTCAGTGAATACCACGATCACAACACCAGAGGGAGCTCCACAAATCATGTTAAACCCAGATTCGGCTCAAACAAGGGACTAAACACGTTTCGCAATTATGCCACATCAATGTTAGTGCGGTGGCTTAGCATCAGATTTGAGAAGGATGTGGACACGCCGGACAAAAGCACAACATTTTCCCCACGTGTTCCTCATCATCATAGCTTTCATTTTGGGGTAGGGGCCACGTCATCATGATGGATTTCAAGATGGCCGCCATGTAAAATCAAGGTTCTGCCCATTAATAAATATCTTGGTCCATAGCGGGCTCAATATTTGAGCGAACACAAAGGTATTGGTATCCCTGTAAACTAGAGAAGCTAAGCTTTCTATTGGTATCATATATTATTAAGCCCAACTGGGGTTTTAATAGGCAATGATTCAAAGGTATGTAAAACTTTCGCCTAGAAAAAACTGCCATGCTCATCTTCCAAAAGGTCCCTTGGATATTCACATGAATATATCAGAGTGCACATTGGTTTTATAGGTACCCACAAGCCTCTTCTTTCCAGACATACCCACTTTGTCCAACTTACATGCTATTTGGGGCAATAAGCAAGCAGGTTTGTGCATGTGGTACAAATGTGTCGAACATTCTAACAACTGCCAAAAATGTGAATGTTGGGTTAGGGTTTGTTGTTAGAATGTTGAACATAGAAGATCAATTTTGGTGTCAAACTATACATTTTCTGGGTCAATAAATGTGTTAATGCTATGAAGAATGTCACCAGATGAATATTTGTACCATTCTAACAACATATTTACATAATATTTTACTTGTTTAACAGTCAGACATGCATGAATCGAATATACATTTTATTAGGATCACTTGTTACATTTATTATTATTATCATAACTCTTTAGCTCATATAGGCGTATTTAACTGTTATGGAGATATTTTCGCGGGTCTTGTGCAGTGGTCTTGTGCCCGCGAAAATATCAGAATGTTTCATAAAAGGTCCCGCGGTATACTGGCCAGCTCTCAGTGCGCGTCTCGTGACAGCTGTCGTGGACAGCGTGATAAGGGACATGTTTAAAAAGGCAAAACATAATACAACAGGTAAGTCAAGTGTCATTATTTTAGTTATCAAAGCTGGAATCTCTGGACATAAGCAATAGGGATGGGTGCGTTCACATTTGAACCGACACGGTACCGGTACCTGTGAATCGTTACCGGTACCCAACGGTACCCTTTTTCGGTACTTTAGTCTCTAAAAATGTAATCTACCTACCTCAGTCGGAAAAAAAATATCCAAACTTCAAATAACTACACTTTCGACCGTTTTCGGCTTGCCATTGCCCCGACTGCTTTGTTGTTGAATCAAGTCAAATCCTAGGTAAGTGTATTGTAGAGGAGCCAAAGCTATATATTTAGGTTATTGTATTATATGAATGTTTATATGTTTATTTTTATAACCTTACGTTGAAACGGCATTAGGAATATTGATTGGATTTAGATAAAGTCATTGAACCGTATTATTTGTCATAATAGAACCTTCTAGAATATTCGTGATGTCACAGTATGCTGTCATAATCAAACATTCTAGAACATTTGTGTATCTATATATATTCAACAAGTCTCAGGGCAAAGGGAAGGAGTCGGGTTGTGACAGAATGGAGTATAGTGGGGAGGAGAGTGAGAAAGAAGGGTGGGAAAGGGTGGGGAAGAAGAGGAGGGTAAGTGAGGGAAAGGGGAGGAGCGACAGTGATGGGGGCGAGAATAGCCAGGGCAAGGGTAAGGGGTCGGGTGGTGACGATATGGAGAAGGAGGAGAAGAAGAGGGAGGTAAGTGAGGGGAAGGAGAGCAAGAGGAAGAAAGTGAGGGACGATAGCTCAAGTGGGTCAGAAGGCGAGGGTGGAGGAAATTATGTTGCAGAAGTGATTCATATAGTGGTTAGGCTTGAGGGGGAGAGGGGAGTGAGGAAAGTAGGTAGGCTCGAGTTGCCCAAACTCATTGTCGAGCAATTAGGTGAGGTAAAGTACGCGAGAGTTTTGTGGGATGGTAATCTGGCCGTAGGGTGTGGTAGTGAGGAGCAGGTGGAGAGGGCTAGGAAGATGAGGAGCATTGGTGGGGTGGGTATAAGTAAGGTAGCGAGAGTAGGGGGGAAGAGGGAGGGGGGATGTAAGGGGGTGATAGCTGTGTAGTTTGACATAGGGGTGGACGGTATAAACGGTATACGGTATAAACGGTATGAATTTGCGCTATGGTATGGATTTTGACTATACCTTGTAACCGGTAGAGCAGCTCTAAAATAGCAATGACGTCATGTAACCACAGCCAGGGCGCGACTATTTCACTCGTATTTGCCCCTAAAAATAGATAGAATTAGTCATAACAGATGTGCGAACTGGATAAAGTTATTTAGGAGCACAGAGGCTTCACGCAGTGGGCGTGTCAACGCGCAATTGTCATTTCATAATACACAGACGCAAACTAGCGCTTCCACCCTGCGTTTGAAGGCTGTGTGACAACTTCTCTCGCAAGTCGCGCAGTTTCTATGTGTAATGTAAACTCTGCGACGAGTCCAATGGTCTAACATGCTTTGCAGCCTCGCCATTCTGGAATGCCCACGTTGCGCTAAAACCTTATGTAATGTTAACTGTCGATGTACTAGCCTCAGCAAGCTAACGTTAGCTGGCTCCACTATAGCAGCCTATAGTATAGAGCTCAGCAGCTGTAACAGAATAACAGTGTTTTACCCCTTCAGAAGCATTTATATAGACATTTTAAGATAAGTTAATATACCGTGATATATACCGTTACCGTCTATGCTTCAAATTATACCGTGATATAAATTTTAGACCATACCGTCCAGCCTTAGTTTGACACCAAAATTGATCTTCTATGTTCAACATTCTAACAACAAACCCTAACCCAATGTTCGACACATTTGTACCACATGCACAAACCTGCTTGATTATTGCCCCAAATAGCATGCAAGTTGGACGAAGTGGGTATGTCTGGAAAGAAGAGGCTTGTGGGTACCTATAAAACCAATGTTCACTCTGATATATTCATGCGAACAGCCAAGGGACCTTTTGGAAGATGAGCATGGCAGTTTTTTCTAGGCGAAAATTTTACATCATTTTGAATCATTGCTTGGTACCAAAATGGTACCAATGGAAAGCTTAGCTTCTCTAGTTTACAGGGATACCAATACCTTTGTGTTCGCTCAAATATTGAGCGCGCTATGGACCAAGATATTTATTAATGGGCAGAACCTTGATTTTACATGGCAGCCATCTTGAAATCCATCATGATGATGTGGCCCCTACCCCAAAATGAAAGCTATGGTGATGGGGAACACGTGGAAAAAAATTGGTGCTTTTGTCCGGCGCGTCCACATTTTCTTGCTAAGCCACCGCACTATGTGGAACGCCCTACCCAAAGCGGTAAAGGAATGTGAATCACTACCCACTTTCAAAACCACTCTCAAAGAACACCTACGGGAGACTGCAATTCGAAACTGGCCCCTGTAAATGTCCTAACCCAACCCCCTCCAATGCACAGTAAATTACCAAGTATGTGTAACCCAGGGTTCAGATTCATAACTATCATAGGGACATAAATAGTTAATGCTATTAGGTAAGAACTTTCTAGAACGTAAAACATTCTAGAACCAGCGTATGATGTCATGATAGAAGGGTCTGGAACCTTTGTGATGTCACCGTATGATGTCATAATAGAACGTTCCGGAACATCTTGGATTCCTATAAAAACAGGCGAGTCCAACAGCCATCCCTCTCTTCTCCTAGACATCCGAACCAGCAGCACTGACCAGACGGACGGGACTAACCAACAGACTGAAACCTGCAAGTCTCAACCAGCATCCCGGAGCAGTCCAGACCACCCATCACCACGTGTGCCCACACGGGACGAGGTGGTGTGCCGGACCGATACCCGATGGCGAGCCAACCCCGGAACATTTGATATAACTCAAGGCTAATGCCAGCCTGATGTGAATACCCCTGATGCTCAACTCTTGTTACACCAACAGTCCGGTAGGCTTGAACTGAACGAGACTACAAGGACTTCCAAGGGCGTCGACCCCGTTCACCTTGTGTTATTTTGATATTGTATTTTGTATTTGATTTAACTTGATATATGGGTACGGATATTCTCCTATAAGAAGGGGGAATTAAAGGATAAATGCTTAATCACAGTATGATGTCTGTTACTGTTAGTGACACAGGTGCTACATATGGTTTTGTCAATATTCCAATGTACAGTTTTGCTTGTACAGTTGTACAGTGTTCCGGTGCTCTGGTCTGCATCCCCTTAACAATTGTGTGTATTGAGCTGTACTGTATTGTACCCATTCTGCAATCTGTTAATAAAGTTTTCAATCAATCAATTCAATCAATCCACACAGTACATACAGTAACAACAGCTGTTACTGCAGCTGTTAACTGCAACCATCAACTCCTCACTCAACTCGGGGGTGGTCCCCACCTCCCTAAAACAAGCCAGAGTCACGCCGCTCATAAAAAAACCAACCCTGAACCCTACCGTCATAGGCAACTACCGTCCTGTCTCTCTTCTCTCCTTCCTTTCTAAAACACTTGAACGTGCTGTATCCAACCAACTTACTGCTTATCTCTTACAGAATGACCTCCTAGACCCTAATCAGTCAGGCTTCAGGACTGGTCACTCCACAGAGACAGCCCTCATTGCGGTCACAGAGGCACTTCACTTAGCAAAAGCGAAAGGCCTCTCCTCTGTCCTGATTCTCCTAGATCTATCTGCAGCCTTCGACACAGTCAACCACCAGATCCTCCTTGCGGCCCTCGCAGGAATGGGAGTGGCTGGCTCTGCGCTGACATGGCTGTCATCATACCTCAATGACCGCTCCTACCAAGTGTCATGGAGAGGGACCCTGTCGGCCACCCGCCCCCTGCGGACGGGTGTCCCCCAGGGCTCGGTTTTAGGACCCCTTCTCTTCTCCCTCTACACTAAATCACTGGGTAACATTATCACGTCTCATGGCTTCTCCTACCATTGTTATGCCGACGATACTCAACTCTTCCTCTTCTTCCCTCCCTCAGATATCCACGTCTCTGAGCGGATCTCGGCCTGTCTGTCCGACATCTCAGCCTGGATGACGTCCAACCACCTCAAACTGAACCTAAGCAAAACAGAATTGCTCCACCTGCCGGCCAAATCCTCCCCCCTAACCGACCTTTCAATCACAGTCGAGAATACAGCTGTGACTGCGTCCCCGACCGCCAAGAACCTTGGTGTTGTCCTCGACGACCAGTTGAACTTCTCTGCTCACATCGCAGCGACGACCAGAACCTGCAGATTCCTCCTGAGCAACGTCAGAAGGATACGCCCCTTCCTGACAAAAGAAGCCACCCAACTCCTCGTCCAATCAACAGTCATCTCCCGCCTCGACTACTGCAATGCACTGCTCGCTGGCCTCCCGGCCACTGCCACTAAGCCTCTTCAACTCATTCAGAACGCAGCGGCCCGCCTGATCTCAAACCTACCGAAGTCGGCCCATGTCACCCCACTTCTTAGGGACCTGCACTGGCTCCCCATTGCTGCACGAATCCGCTTCAAGGCCCTCGACCTAGCATACCGTGCGGCAAAGGGAACCGCTCCCGCCTACCTCCGGTCAATGGTCTCTAACTACACACCCTCAAGACCCCTACGCTCTGCATCTTCTGGCCGCCTCAGACCTACTCCTATCCAAGCTCCGGGATGGTCATCAAAGAGAAGTCGCCTATTCTCAGTCCTTGCCCCACAATGGTGGAATGAACTACCCACCCCAGTTAGGACAGCCGAATCACGTCCAATCTTTCGCCGTCGACTAAAGACGCACTTCTTCAACCATTATCTGAATAAAAAAAAAAAAAAAAAAAAAACAATAAAAAAATGGACAGCGACTCCTACAGGTCGGTTGGTGCGCCTGCGCAGTAGAATCAGGAAGTGTCGGGGGCAGCGTGAGCCTCCCACGCGTTACTCCTCGCCACTGAGAGATCGAGCTGCGCAGGTGAAAAGATGCGACTGCTGTTACCTCAAGTACCGGAGGGGACTTGTGCTATGTATGACTTAGTCCACATTGCAGCCGGCTTGTGGGAGGCAAGAAACAGCATTCGTGACAGGGGAGGGTTGAATTGGATGATACGAAATTGGGATGGGAGAAAAATATAGAAAATGGAGAAAAAGTGGATAAAAAAAAAAGTTTTAACTTGTAATACATAATGCTTAACGTTCGTTTTATTACATGGTTTTGTGACATTTGTGCTCATTTGACCACTAGTTCTAGTTTTATAGGTAGGTTAAATGTCTGCAGATTCCATTCTCTGTTCTCTGAGTTATTATTATTCTGGTGAACAAACTAATGAATTGTTTAATTTTGTACATGTAGGTAATTATGCAAGATGTGCAGCGACCAGAAGACTCCAGCGGTGTTGTTTTATGTGTCTTCTGCAGGTATGTGGCTCCATGCATATTGTATGTTTATCAATGTAAATAATTTACCTGCTAACTCTATGCACTGTGGCATTTCCTGCTCTGTTCAGCAGGTGGCGCTAGTTTACCATTTCTGTTTTAAGTAATGTTTTGATTTTATTTTGGTTTAGTGTAAGAGTTTAATTGTATAAAGCTCCCAGCTATACACATGTCTAGACAGTAGCTTATGTACTGTGTTGTAGTACGCAAGCGTTTTCACGGCGCGTCATCAAACCGGAAGTCGGCCATTTTGGAGATACTGAATGTTTACAACGCAACCGAACTCGCAACTGTTCCTGGTCATTGTTGCTCAAAAGGGTCAATTATTGTTGTGTTTTTGGCTGTACTAATCGGTCGGACCGGGAAAAGCATTTGGAGTACTTTAGATTGCCAAAAGCTATTACAAATCAGGGAGAAGAGTGCAAAGAATTGTCTGAGGAAAGGAGGCAAACACCCCCTCTCCTCTCCTCTCCCGCCTGAACGAACTACCAAAGTACCGATCAGCATTTTGATCCAAACATTTGTACTAATAGACTATTTGAAAAAAAATTCGAATGTAAAGATCAGTTGATCTAGTAACGTTATTGAATCACCTACCTTGGCTTTCACAATACACAATTCACAATACACATGTGACATGTCACCTCCCACCCACCCACCCACTCCCTCCTAATATACAGTTTCCTCCCCCTCGTATGTATATATTTTCTGTTAAGATCTCTGTTTAACTACTGTATATTTGCATATCTTGTATGTCACAAATGGAACAGTACTGTATACCTGTATGTCATTTATGTCATGATATATATCTGTATGTTGTGTCATTTATGTCATTTTAATCATGGGCCGACATAGTGAACTACCTTGTTTTTTTCACCATCTATGTTCTTCCTGTGGTCCAGGACAGTTCAGTCAGTATGTTCTTCCTGTGCTCCAGGACAGTTCAGTCAGTATGTTCTTCCTGTGCCCCAGGACAGTTCAGTCAGTATGTTCTTCCTGTGCTCCAGGACAGTTCAGTCAGTATGTTCTTCCTGTGCTCCAGGACAGTTCAGTCAGTATGTTCTTCCTGTGCCCCAGGACAGTTCAGTCAGTATGTTCTTCCTGTGCTCCAGGACAGTTCAGTCAGTATGTTCTTCCTGTGCCCCAGGACAGTTCAGTCAGTATGTTCTCCCTGTGCCCCAGGACAGTTCAGTCAGTATGTTCTTCCTGTGCCCCAGGACAGTTCAGTCAGTATGTTCTTCCTGTGTCTCAGGACAGTTCAGTCAGTATGTTCTTCCTGTGCTCCAGGACAGTTCAGTCAGTATGTTCTTCCTGTGCCCCAGGACAGTTCAGTCAGTATGTTCTTCCTGTGCTCCAGGACAGTTCAGTCAGTATGTTCTTCCTGTGCCCCAGAACAGTTCAGTCAGTATGTTCTTCCTGTGCCCCAGGACAGTTCAGTCAGTATGTTCTTCCTGTGCTCCAGGACAGTTCAGTCAGTATGTTCTTCCTGTGCCCCAGAACAGTTCAGTCAGTATGTTCTTCCTGTGCCCCAGAACAGTTCAGTCAGTATGTTCTTCCTGTGCCCCAGGACAGTTCAGTCAGTATGTTCTTCCTGTGCCCCAGGACAGTTCAGTCAGTATGTTCTTCCTGTGCCCCAGGACAGTTCAGGAAGAACATACTGACTGAACTGTCCTGAGACACAGGAAGAACATACTGACTGAACTGTCCTCAGGAAGAACATACTGACTGAACTGTCCTGGAGCACAGGAAGAACATACTGACTGAACTGTCCACAGGAAGAACATACTGCCTGAACTGTCCTGGAGCACAGGAAGAACATACTGACTGAACTGTCCTCAGGAAGAACATACTGACTGAACTGGCCTGGGCCACAGGAAGAACATACTGACTGAACTGTCCTGGGGCACAGGAAGAACATACTGACTGAACTGTTCTCAGGAAGAACATACTGACTGAACTGTCCTGGGGCACAGGAAGAACATACTGACTGAACTGTCCTGGGGCACAGTAAGAACATGTGTAAATTCTTTAAATGGGTGGCTTTCCAATGGTGACAGCAATTACAACTATTCATGTTATTATTCTGCCTCCCTCCAGACCCCCCACAGCTCTCTGTCTGTGAAGAGGAGGTTCCCCCTGAACAGCAGGAGAGGAGCCCCAGTCTGAGCCAGGAGCAGCCAGAGCTCCTACAGATGAAAGAGGAACAGGAGGAACTCTGGACCAGTCAGGAGGGAGAGCAGCTTCAAAGTCTGGAGGAGGCTGATATCAAGTTCACTTTCAACCATGTCCCTGTGAAGAGTGAAGATGATGAAGAGAAACCTCAGTCCTCATGGTTTAACCAAACCCAGGACCCAGAGCTCCTACAGATTAAAGAGGAACAGGAGGAACTCTGGACCAGTCAGGAGGGAGAGCAGCTTCAAGGTCTGGAGGAGGCTGATATCAAGTTCACTTTCAACCATGTCCCTGTGAAGAGTGAAGATGATGAAGAGAAACCTCAGTCCTCATGGTTTAACCAAACCCAGGACCCAGAGCTCCTACAGATTAAAGAGGAACAGGTGGAACTCTGGACCAGTCAGGAGGGAGAGCAGCTTCAAGGTCTGGAGGAGGTTGATATCAAGTTCACTTTCAACCATGTCCCTGTGAAGAGTGAAGATGATGAAGAGAAACCTCAGTCCTCATGGTTTAACCAAACCCAGACTGAGGAAAACAGAGAGACGGAGCCTCTAGCCAGCACCTCAACAGAACAGATGAAAACAGAACCTGATGGAGAGGACTGTGGATTATCAGAACCAGTCAGTAACTTAGATCCAGCTGGTGATTTAGAACCAACTACAGATGGCCAGCTCCTCTCTTCACACTGTTCTGGAACTGATACTGATGACAGTGATGATTGGCTGGAGACTAGTGAACCTCATCCTGGTTTAAACTCACTGACATCAAAGAAGACACAGAAAAACAAAGGACAGAGTTTGTCTAACAGCAACCAGTTCAAGAGCTCTGTGGTTGCATCCCATGAGGTGAAATTATCAAACCAAATACCATGTGAGACCTGGAGCTGTAAAGTGTGTGGGAAATGTTTTCCTAATAGGAAAGCTTTAATGCACCATCTTAAAGCCCATTCTAGTGACTGTGGTTTGTGTGGAAAACATTTAGAACCCACAGAGAGCTTAAAACTTCACCTTCAAACTCACAGGACATGTACTGTTTGTGGCAAGACATTTACTACCATTACACTCTTGGAACAACATATGAGAAGCCATACTGGGGAAAAGCCCTATAGTTGCACACTGTGTCCTAAAAGATTTAGTAAAAAATCTAACCTAAAATTACACATGAGAAGCCATACTGGGGAAAAGCCCTATAGTTGCACCCTGTGTCCTAAAAGATATATTTCACAGGGACACCTGAATAGTCACATGAGAAGCCATACTGGGGAAAAGCCCTATAGTTGCACCCTGTGTCCTAAAAGATTTATTAGACGGGGATACCTGAATAAACACATGAGATGCCACACTGGGGAAAAGCCCTATAGTTGCACACTGTGTCCTAAAAGATTTAGTCAAAAATCTCAAATAAAAGTACACATGAGAAGCCATACTGGGGAAAAGCCCTATAGTTGCACACTGTGTCCTAAAAGATATATTACACAGGGAAACCTGAATATTCACATGAGAAGCCATACTGGGGAAAAGCCCTATAGTTGCACCCTGTGTCCTAAAAGATATATTACACAGGGAAACCTGAATATTCACATGAGAAGCCATACTGGGGAAAAGCCCTATAGTTGCACACTGTGTCCTAAAAGATTTAGTGTAAAATCTCACCTAAAAGAAGATTATAAGACGCCATACTGGGGAAAAGCCCTATAGTTGCATACTGTGTCCTAAAAGATATATTACACAGGGACACCTGAATAGTCACATGAGAAGCCATACTGGGGAAAAGCCCTATAGTTGCACACTGTGATAAAATATTTGGTGCAAAACGTGACTTAAAAGTACATATCAGAACTCATACTCGGGGAAAAAACATTTAGTCGTGAAGTTTGTGGGAAAGGATTTACCTGGAAGGCACATATAAAGACACACATGAGGATTCACACCAGAGAAGAAACAAACTCACGTCCCTCCCTCCCTCATCTAGTTCACATTCAACCCCGTCCCTGTTAACTCATGACCGCCACGCTCTTTTCCCATCTTTACTCAATGGCACCAGCGTTATTGACCATTTTAGCGATGTTTGCGGACCCATTGTGTGTTCTGTATTATAGCTATGGAGACAATAGTATGGCTCATTTGACAGGCATTGTTTATAGTCCAAGACTGACTAACCAGTTAATTTCTACATACTTTAGTTTGTGCGCTATTCCATGCAAATTATTATTTAATTTTTTTTTACAGTGCAATAAAATAGTTCTGGATTACTGTTCAACAGTTCAAAGTCGTCTTTACTTTCTCTGTTTGGTATCCACAGTTTAAAACTTGACAGTCTTCCCTCCTGTCTTATACCCACTTTGACCCTTCGAACCTCCCTCTCAGAGTGCAGTTCTCTCTCAGAGTGCAGTTCCCTCTCAGAGTGCAGTTCCCTCTCAGGGTGAGGTTCCCTCTCAGGGTGCAGTTCCCTCTCAGAGTGCAGTTCCCTCTCTCAGGGTGCAGTTCCCTCTCAGGGTGTAGTTCCCTCTCAGAGTGCAGTTCCCTCTCAGAGTGCAGTTCCCTCTCTCAGGGTGCAGTTCCCTCTCAGGGTGCAGTTCCCTCTCAGAGTGCAGTTCCCTCTCTCAGAGTGCAGTTCCCTCTCAGAGTGCAGTTCTTGGCCTGGTTCCTACACAGTTTTAAAGCCTGACAGTCTCTTGTTTGATACCCACACAGTTTAATACCTGACAGTTTTGAACCTGTAATAAAAAGCAATAGACAGAGTAAAATAATACAGTGCAATAATAGAATAGTAGAATAGAATAGATAGTAAAATTATGCAATAGAATGGACAGAGTAAAATAGTGCTACAGTACAATCAACATAATGAATAAAGGAAGATCCGGTCAGTTTGTTGTAGGCCTGAGTGTGCCGTGTATGATTGATTGATTGATTGAAAACTTTATTAACAGATTGCAGAATGGGTACAATACAGTACAGCTCAATACACACGATTGTTAAGGGGATGCAGACCAGAGAAAGACTTTCGTCTTGTTTACATCAGGGTCCCCCATTTTCAATTCATCATAACATATATGACATACACAACATACAGATAGACAGTACTGCTACATCTATACATTTATGACATACCAGATTTACAAATACAGTACTGTTTGTGATACAAAAAGAGTCTAAAAAAGAGAGTATATACATTTGACGTAGAAACTGTACATTGGAGGAGGTTGGGTAGGTGGGGGGGGGGGGGGGGGGGACTGTACATTGGAGGTGGGTGGGGGAAACTGTACAAGCAAAACTGTATATTGGAATATCGACTAAACCTTACTTGGTCCCAAGAGGAGGTCCGGGGAGGACGCGACCCTCTCTGCGCCGCCCCTGTGCCTCAAATAGATTCGCTATCAGCTCTATCTTCAATCTTTCAAAATGTTCAGTTGCTTAATTGCATGCACTCATCTGTGTTTCACTACACACTTGAGTGCATGCTTACCAACTGTCCGTCTGCAACACTACTATCACCGACATCTAAGAAGGGAGATCCCCCCTTGAATGGCCCTTCTAAGGTTTCTCTCCTCCACACTGCCTGTGGAGCATTTTTACCTATTGTTAGGTTTTAGTGAGTTTTTCCTTACCTTCGCGTGGGGTATGTCTGGGAGTGCTTGCATTCTTTCATTTATTTGCATTTATTTTAAATTTGTTGGACCTTATGGTGTCCTTGTTCTGTTCTTGACTTATTGTTATGTTTTCTTCTTGACTTGTTTAAAGAAGACCTGTACGGCCCATGGGGACATTAACGTGTGTTGTTGGGCCTTATAAATAAATTTGATTTGATTTGATTTAAGAAGAGGGTCTTGTGTATTATTGGGTTAGGACATTTACTGTACATTGGAGGGGGTTGGGTTTAGACATTTACAGGGGCCAGTTTTCAACTGCAGTCTCCCGTAGGTGCTCTTTGAAAGTGGGTATTGATTCACATTCCTTTACAGCTGTGGGTAGGGCGTTCCACATTGATGTGGCATAATTGCGAAACGTGTTTAGTCCCTTGTTTGAGCCGAATCTGGGTTTGACATGATTTGTGGAGCTCCCTCTGGTGTTGTGATCGTGGTATTCACTGGCCTTTGGGAAGTATTTTGACATGTACATGGGTACTTTAGTCGTGTAGTGTATCTTGTAGACCAGGCCCATTGCAAGTTGCTGTACTCTGTCGTCTACTCTAAGCCATCCTAGGTTGTCAAAGTGGGCAGGGGTGAGGTGGGTTCTATGAGTAAGGTCAAGCAGTAGTCTGACCAGTTTGTATCCCTGCCCTGCATGGAATGTTCCTCCTGAGCAATGGCAGAAGGATCCGCCCCTTGCTGACAAATGAAGCCACCCAACTCCTCGTCCAATCAACAGTCACGTCTCGCCTCCCTCGACTACTGCAATGGGGTTAAGTTAGGGGTTAAGTGTCTTGCTCAAGGACACTTCGACACGCTGCCCGGGAGAAGGGGAATCGAACTGGGAACCTCCAAATTACCAGATGACTGCTATGTACAGAGTTGTAGTATTAAGTATTAATATGTACAGTGATACAGGTATAAAGACACTATGGTAGTAAGTCATACTGGCCAGCAGCGTAACTAGTAAGAGTAGGTAAGAGATATGTACAGATATACATATAGTAACAAGTAGGGGTGTAACGGTACACAAAAACCACGGTTCGGTACGTACCTCGGTTTTGAAGTCACGGTTCGGTACGGGTTTTCGGTACAGTGGGGGAAAGTTTGGCTTTCCATGTTCCACTCAGGGGTGATGTAGTGTGCAGTAACTAATTGTACTTGTAGGGCTGTCAACAAATATTCTATATTGAAATTAATAATCGACTTGTAAAGAAAAAAATAATTATTATTATATTAGATTGTGAAAAAAACAGCCCCCAGTTGTAACACTTCCTCCGGTCCTGGTCCTATGGGATCAGGATCCAGACATTTATATTCACAACCTCCCATCAATAACAATAACTCTCAGTCATCATTTCCAACCGGTGGGCTGATGCCGATCTGGCATCAGCTCACACATCAACTCATTATTGTTTATTGTCAGTTGTGTTTGTTATGTGTACTATCTGTGTTGTTGTTATTGTTGTCTCCACTGTGTTAGTCTTGTGTTTCCCTGTCTGTGGTTTGTAATTATGTTTTAGTCTGGTTGTTTGTTATTGTTTTCCCAGTACTCTGTGCTCTATTGTTTCTGTCTACCACACCTGTGTCTTGTTTGTAAATTACCCTCTGTGTCTTGTCAATTAGTCTTGTGTATTTAGTCCTGTCTGTCCTGCCCTGCTGGGCGCGGTCATTGATAAATGTTACCTGTGTGTGTGTACGTGTATGTGTTGAAGTAAACTGTTAATCGTCAAGTGCTGTCTCCGGTCTCATCTATCCATACTCTGCCATCTGGGTCCAACATGACTAAGAAGCGTACTAATCGTAACACCAGTGGGCAGTCGTTATTGGTTAAACATACCGTTTTATTTGTTCGGTACACAGCCGTTCGGTACGGTATGGTACACACTGAAACGGTTCGGTACGGATACGTGTACCTTTACACCCCTAGTGTGCATTCGACAGAGAGAGAGTGTTTTGGTGAATTTCCCCATCAGATACCCTTACATAGTCAAGCATAGATAGAATGGTGAACTTTGACATAAAATTATATTTTTTCTATCAATGTTCCAGGCTATTTAACTTCATTAATTATTGGAGGATAGCTTTAGACTTTAGAGCTTTAGACATTATTTCAGAAGCAATAATAATAATAATAATAATAATAATAATAATAATAATAATAATAAATAATTGTTTTCCATCTACAAGTCAAACTCAAGAATCTATGCACATACAGTGTACATCTAAAATGTATGTGGTCAAATACATTTACAGATTCGACCTTTAATCTGAGAATTCAAGCCACTCATTCATATTACACACGGTAGTATTTCAAGGCACCTACAGATGGCGCTCTGGCACCATTGTTAAGAATGACGATTCAGACAAGATTCTGACCATATTATCAAGGTGCTGTGAAAGTGTCCCTCTGATAGGGTTTACGAACCACTGAAGAAGGAACGGAACTCATGACCCCTTGTGAAATCACTGGCAGGAACGGCCTGGAGAGGCCAACCGGTAACCAAAAGGTCGCCGGTTCGATCCCCGGCACCCACATGAGTGTGTATTCCAGCTGTGAGCTGGTGACTGAAGGGTGGCTGGTGTTATATCTACGGTAACCACCATCTATTTATGCCAGGGCGCTCAACACTTGATTGTTACAATCACAGCCAGGGCCTCCCTCTCACCTACTACTTCCACGCCACTACTTCCAAACCCCCACCACCTCCTAATAGACAGTCTCCTCCCCACCGCATGTATATATTCCCTCCCCGCCGTATGTATATTTCCCTCCCACCCACCCACCCCCTCCTAATGTACAGTCCCCTCCCCATCATATGTATATACTCTGTCAGGATCTAGGGGTAACAGTACTGTATATTTGAATACCGTTATGTCACAAATGTATCAGTACTAAATACCTATATGTCCCTATGCCATAAATGTCATGTATGTTGTGTATGTCATAAATGTCTATATGAATTGAAAATGGGGGACCCTGATGGAAACAAGACAAACGTCTTTCTCAGGTCTGCATCCCCTTAAGATAAGATAAGATAAGATATTCCTTTATTGATCCCCTTGGGGAAATTCAGGCATCATAGCAGCATGGGGGGGAGGGGGGGGGGTACAGGTAGTAAAACAACACAGTATACAGGTAGTAAAAGACAACACAGGCAGTGTAAACAATTTGATCAATATGGTCAATATAATTTACTATCTGACTAGCTGAGGAATATTCACATTATTCACAGTGTCACATAAGGTGCAGTATGCATGAGGTAGTGTTATAATTTACTATCTACTGAGTATACATTAATCAAAGTACCAGGGTAGTCTACTTTGTCCCCCTTGGGTTCCTATAAGTCCCAGGTCAATGTCTGGTAGCAGTCGCTGTCGCTGCCCCCTGTTGTGGGGCCTGGAGGCTGCTAGTCGCTGCCCACTGTTGTGGAGCCTGATGGCCGCTGGTATGAAGGACTGTCCGAGGCGGTTAGTTGAGTGTCGGGGGGGAATGAGTCTGTGGCTGAACGAGCTTCTCATCTTGACTAGCTCGTCGTAGAGGGGGTGGTAGGGGTTCTCCATGATGGCATCCAGCTTCCTTATCATCCCCCTCTCTACCATCACCTCAAGTCTAGGTAGCTCGACTCCCACCACGGAGCTAGCCTTCCTCACCAGCTTGTTGAGCTTGTTGGTGTCCCTTGAGTTGATGTAGCCTCCCCAGCATGCCACAGCATAGAAGAGGATGTATGTATTGAGCCGTACTGTATTGTACCCATTCTGCAATCTGTTAAATAAAGTTTTCATTCATCCCTTATATGGGCATCTTCCTGTCACAGTTTCCACACGCTGTCAGCCAAGTCCTATCTGCACACCTGAGACTCGTCAGGTCATCACCGGCGCTGATATGAGCCCTGCGGTTCCTGCCACTCACCGTCCGAGTGTTGCTATACCTACCTAGGTACCAGGACGTAACCTACCTTGCTGCTCTGTCTGTTTTCCTGCCTTGCTCTAATCTCTGTCTCCCTGTGCCCAGGACCAGCTGCCGCCGGCCTACGCTGTCTCGTGAGACACCACCCGCCTGGACGCTCCTGCGGACGCTCGCGCTCGCACCTTTGTACATTCCTGTATTCACTGTAACCTGTCTGCATGGTACCTATCGGATTAAACAAACCTAAACCGCTCCATTCTCCTCTCCCTGTGTTCTGCCTTTGGGCTCAGTGAAACGCTACCCTAACATTGATAAACTGTCGTATTCATGCTTCGGTGAAGGTTTCTGTCGTCTCGATGGTAACAAAGCGAGGCACGCGCTCGACTGCTTTTTGTTCATCTCATCTGCTCTGTCTCGTCCCAAGGAAACTATGAAAAAGAAGGAAAGGTCATCGCGTCACTGTGTAGCACGTCGTGAAGTGCGGAAACTTTCAGTTGAATGGGATCAACCGTCTCCTCGTTTATAACCCGTCATTTAAACTGGCAATTTGTTGCATTGCTAACTAACTAACGTTTGATGTATATTTCCTCAGATAGCTTGTATATTTTATAGAAGTATAGACTTCAATAGAACTGGCACCATGCAAAGCATTAGAACGCTGGTAATTATTCTGACGTGATGATCATTCCTTCTCCTTGTCCTTGTCTCGTCCATGTATACAAATGTAGTAAGGCAGATGACTAGCCACCCTAGGTTCATACCAATAGTTTAGGGAGCTCTGATTTATACAGTTTAAAAGAGGAGGTTCTCTTCTAGGACTCCGGACAAGAGTGTGCAACCAATAACAGCAACCAGGAATTCCCAGTTGTAATTGTATTTGACATGCCAAGAGTCTCAAGTACCTACATTTCTTTTTAGTATCATATGTAATTAAAACCCATTTAAAACAACCCAAAATGAGAGAGTGGATTTACGGGATCGACCAAACATTAAGAGTACAGCAGAAATCAAACGACAAGATAATAAGGAGTCCCTCCTGTATTGGACCAACATCCAACTGCTCTGCTGTTGCCATGTGGTGAGGGCTTATATATACCGGGGCAGGTCATCAGCACACCTGTGACAGATAAAACACAATTAGCAGGGGGGAAATCAAGGGACTGTCCACAATTTACAAAACAAATCTAAAAAACGTGCAAAATAAAATCACACTAAAATCTAAATTAAATTAAAAACACCAGACCGTAAAAGGCATCAGGTTCACCTTGTTACGCACAGCTAAAACCAAAGTATATCCATGGCAAGGTTGACCTGCCATCCAATCACACACAACCACACATCAGAATTCTGGAGGTGTGTGACATTTCTTTTGAGTGACTGTTATCAAAAGTGTCACGCCCCCTCGCATAAATCACCTTAAATCTACAGGGAGAAGCAAGCGGGCCAGCACATTTACATTTACTTTTAGTAATTTAGCTGACGCTTTTATCCAAAACGACTTACAAGTTCTGTACAATAAGTCAGCAGGAAGGGTACAACTCTGGCAGCTAAGGGTAAGTAAGATTGTTTCGTCAAACAGTGTTGAACTTGAGTGCTACAGTCTTGAGTGCATTTAACATAGTAGTATAGACTAGCATAGTAGGTAGTAATATAGCCTACGGTAGATTACTTAGTAGCAAAGTGCATATAACTAGTAAAGGACAGTACAAAGGTTAGTAGTTTCAGATATTAATTGAAGAAGTGTGTTTTTAATCGATGGCGGAACATTAAGTCAACTGCCTGAAACACTCATGCATGACCTCAGTCCATACACTTTTCAACTACACTTGGACTCTAGCTCAAAGACAAGACTTGGACTCTGGCTCAAAGACAAGACTTGGACTCTGGCTCAAAGACAAGACTTGGACTCTGGCTCAAAGACAAGACTTGGACTCTGGCTCAAAGACAAGACTTGGACTCTAGCTCAAAGACAAGACTGGACTCTAGCTCAAAGACAAGACTTGGACTCTGGCTCAAAGACAAGACTTGGACTCTGGCTCAAAGACAAGACTTGGACTCTGGCTCAAAGACAAGACTTGGACTCTGGCTCAAAGACAAGACTTGGACTCTGGCTCAACGACAAGACTGGACTCTAGCTCAAAGACAAGACTTGGACTCTGGCTCAAAGACAAGACTTGGACTCTGGCTCAAAGACAAGACTTGGACTCTGGCTCAAAGACAAGACTTGGACTCTGGCTCAAAGACAAGACTTGGACTCTGGCTCAAAGACAAGACTGGACTCTAGCTCAAAGACAAGACTTGGACTCTGGCTCAAAGACAAGACTTGGACTCTGGCTCAAAGACAAGACTTGGACTCTGGCTCAAAGACAAGACTTGGACTCTGGCTCAAAGACAAACTTGGACTCTGGCTCAAAGGCTTGAGACTTGATTCTGACTCTAGTTCAAATACTTGAGACTTGATTTGGACTCTACACTCTAGTTAAAATACTTCAGACTTGATTATTTGGATTCTAGGTCAAAGACTTCAGACTTAATTTGGACTCTAGTTCAAAGACTAGATTCAGACTCTAGTTCAAAGGCCAGACTACACTCAGATTGTAGCTCAAAGACCAGACTACACTCAGGCTGTAGCTCAAAGACCAGACTATACACTCAGGCTGTAGCTCAAAGACCAGACTATACACTCAGACTGTAGCTCAAAGACCAGACTACAGTTAGACTGTAGCTCAAAGACCAGACTACAGTTAGACTGTAGCTCAAAGACCAGACTACAGTTAGACTGTAGCTCAAAGACCAGACTACACTCAGACTGTAGCTCAAAGACCAGACTACAGTTAGACTGTAGCTCAAAGACCAGACTACACTCAGACTGTAGCTCAAAGACCAGACTACAGTTAGACTGTAGCTCAAAGACCAGACTACACTCAGACTGTAGCTCAAAGACCAGACTACACTCAGACTGTAGCTCAAAGACCAGACTACACTCAGACTATAGCTCAAAGACCAGACTACACTCCAGATTTGCACAGAACGACTTGAGCATCTCTGTTTGCAGTGTTCACAACGTCCTCCCTCTCAGTCTGGAAACCGAAACCCTCCTCTTTTCTCATGTCCCTGCATCCTGGCACTTCACAGCAGAATGCCATGTTTTTTCCCCACTTCCCTAATGAGAAATTATGCTAAATTACAAGCTGTTTAATCGAGTATGTCTGCTAGCAAGCTGTTATACAAATGTAGTAAGGCAGATGACTAGCCACCCTAGGTTCATACCAATTATTATTATTATTGTATATATGTTGTTCTACGGTGGTCACTTGGTGTTGAGCTTGGACTCGTCTGTTGTTGGATACGATTTAGTCCAGAATTGAATTGGTACAGTATAGTGCAGGTGGCGGGGATAACAGTGGAGGATCAGAATAGTCACTCTTGCTCTCTCATTCTCTCTAACTCTAGTCAATTAAATTAATGAAATTAAATTATTCCCAATTTTTCTAAGGATCCACAGGAACCCCCTGAAGGACCCCTGGGGTCTCCCCAAACCCCCCTGCTGAGAAGCATGTAGGGACGGCCTTCAGGGGCCTCTTACACTTCATTACCACTCAGGCATGTGCAGTCATTTCACATAATATCTCTGGATAGAATGAGCCTGTTCAGTGTTCACTCTATTCATTCCCTGTTCTATTTTTGGGAGCAGCAATAATCTATCGCTATGCAATCTTTAGAGAGTCTTCCTCTATCTATAGATACACTAGCGACATTGTTAACGCTTTTATTTATATCTATACATTGTGTGAGGTAGTTTTAGTAATAAGTAAATACTTTCACGGTTATTCAAATTGTGTTTTTCACAACAACGTTAGATAGGTTTGTGTATAATAAAACGTATTGTATTATGTAAACGTGCGTATAGATTTTATGGATTGTGCATTCAACACCAGCTATATACACCCTACCATCTGTTGACATCAGCTATATACACCCTACCACCTGTTGACATCAGCTATATACACCGGCAAGAGATATGTAATGTTAATTACCTGAAATGATTAAATTTTTGGGGGGGGGGGGGACCCCGCATATATCGGTATCGGAAATTAAGAATGGACAATATCGGTATTTCGGATATCGGTAAAAAAGCCAATATCGAACATGGCGAGCTGCTAGGGCTGGACCTCTGGACTTGAACTGTGCTGCACTGTATCCATGTCCCCCACCACTGCACTTTACTGTCTCATTGTTGTCTCACTGTTCTGTCCTGTTTTGCACTTATTTATTTATCATTATTATTATTATTATTATTATTATTATTATTATTATTATTATTATTATTATTATTATTATTATTATTATTATTATTATTGTATATATGTTGTTCCTATTTGTGAAAAAATCAATCATGCACTGAAATGTCAAATCACGTTCCATTTGTACCTGTACAATATGGTGAATAAATAAATCTGAATCTGAATCTGAATCTGAATCTGAATCTGAATCTGAATCTGAATCTGAATCTGAATCTGAATCTGAACCACATGAGTGGCTGCAATGCGCCCTCCAGCCCTTGACGCTGTGCGGGTGTAAAGATACAGGAGTAGTGTTATAACCATCATATTACTGTCCGGCAGCGTGGCCACATGGGTAGAGCTCTGGACTCATGATGGCCCTGTGGTCAAGGCCGCTGTTGGAAAGTGATGTCCAGCAGGGAGCACTCTGTCCTCTGGACTGGTCAGTAACAATGCCCCTGTTATGGTGATAGGGACACTGTACAGCTGCGAGTGCCGTCTTTCAGGTGTGACTGAATTTGGTTGTTAAAGGACCCACTCGCAAAGAGTAGGGGGTTCCCCGACGTTCCTGGCCAAATGACCAATCAGGTCTCTGACATCAAGGCCCACCTAATCATCCCTTCCCCTTAAGTGGCTGATATATGTCTCCTGAGCCGTTCAGCCATTGTGTAGTGTGATGTGTGCCTGGTGCCAGTGTATGGCAGCCATTGAACCTGCGTAGCCCAAGGTTGGGTGCTATACTCATTGGTGGTGAAGGAGGCAATTTCCACCCTACATTGTAAAGCACTTTGAGTGTCTAGAAAAGCGCTATATAAATGGAAGGGTCATTCATCATAACGTAAACCATTCTATATTTATTTCTGAGTCAAATCTAATAATTTACGGTTAGGCTACTATCTATCTAAGTAACATGAAATTATAAACATTTTATGTTTGAAATCCTGATACATAAATAACTGCATGTTTTGTTTACATTCAAGGTGTGTTTTGTTTATTCAAACTGAAGTGTTAATACCTGTACCTTCACTTGTGCTATTTATTGATTGATTGATTGATTGATTGATTGATTGAAAATGTTATTAACAGATTGCAGAATGGGTACAATACAGTACAGCTCAATACACACAATTGTTAAGGGGATGCAGACCAGAGAAAGGGGGTAACTGTACATTGGATTATCGACAAAACCTTACTTGGTCCCAAGAAGAGGGTCTCGTGTATTATTGGGTTAGTTATGGTAACTGAGAGGTACATATTATTTTCCTGGTTATGGTTATGTATCCGAGTTTGTAGACAATGCAAATATAGTATTATGCAATGTTACTCTTAATATTGTGAACGTGCAGCTATGTGTCATTCGATTATAAACTTTGTAAATGCACTTTTTGCATGTTTTAGTAGACGCATGTGTCAGTAGACAAAAGTGCTACAGGCAGGGGCGGAGCTTCCTATAGCTCCTATAGGCGCATAGGGGGGGGGGGGGGGGGGCTCCAAGGGTGTAGCTTGCCTAGGGCCCCAAATGTACTAGGTCCGGCCCTGACGTGTGCTTATTTGCTAACAGGGGATTAATAGCCTGCATGTGTGGAAGAGACTGCATATTGGCAATATTTAATTTAACTTTGACCCAGCCGGGGTTAAAATGCCGCAGCAGACCCAATATGGAATTAATCATGATACATTTCCACGGGGGACGTGCTTGCGCCTTTCATCTACACCGTAGACCGTATGTACGCTCATTCTTGCACTGCGGAGAAAGGTCAGGGGGGGATTAGTGGATCTCCTGCTACGATGTAGTCTATGGCTACGTTTCATTAGTGGGTTAATGTGCCCTCGTTGACCTCTCCTCTGCCCTCCCCTCGGGCCGTCTGGAGAACCGCTCCACCACTATAGAAAAAGCCCAGTGACCTTTGTGAGACAGAACGGGCTGAAAGCATCGCCGAGCTTGAACCCTCACACCCGTGGTGCCATCGTTCAAAAAATGTATTTCACTCGAATGCATCCACTGAGAGCAGATGCGATTACGGGCTGGCTGATCAAAATCGCTATTTGTTTTGAAGGAGGGTAGTGATTCAGTTTCTAATTGCAGTCTCCCGTAGGTGCTCTTTGAGGGCGGTTTTGAAGGAGGGTAGTGATTCACATTACTTTACGGCTGTGGGTAGGGCGTTCCACATTGTTGTGGCATAATTGCGAAACGTGTTTAGTCCCTTGTTTGAGCCGAATCTGGGTTGAACATGATTTGTGGAGCTCCCTCTGGTGTTGTGGGCGTGGTATTCACTGACCTTTGGGTATTTCGATATGTACATGGGTACCTTAGTGGTGTAGTGTATCTTGTAGACCAGGCCCATTTAATAAAGTGTTCAATCAATCCACACAGTACATACAGTAACAAGGAAAGATGAAATTACCTACCTGGGTTCCATCCTAGAGGCTAATCTTTCCTGTGACAAAATGGCATCCAATGTAATAAAAAAAGTCAACCAACGAACTCGATTCTTGTACCGGATCTCCTCTCTGGTAAACAAGAATACCCTGAAGACTCTGGCAGGAGCACTCATTCAAGGGTACTACGACAATGCTTGCACCTCATGGTACCAAAGCACCTCAAAGGCGCTAAAAACTAAATTATAAACATCTCAAAACAAACTGGTCAGACTACTACTTGACCTTACTCCTAGAACCCACCTCACCCCTGCCCACTTTGACAACCTAGGATGGCTTAGAGTAGACGACAGAGTACAGCAACTTGCCTGGTCCTGGTCTACAAGATACACTACACGACCAAGGTACCCATGTACATGTCAAAATACTTCCCAAAGATCAGTGAATACCACGATCACAACACCAGAGGGAGCTCCACAAATCATGTTAAACCCAGATTCGGCTCAAACAAGGGACTAAACACGTTTCGCAATTATGCCACATCAATGTGGAACGCCCTACCCAAAGCGGTAAAGGAATGTGATTCACTACCCACTTTCAAAACCACTCTCAAAGAACACCTACGGGAGACTGCCATTCGAAACTGGCCCCTGTAAATGTCCTAACCCAACCCCCTCCAATGTACAGTAAATTACCAAGTATGGTTTTGTCAATATTCCAATGTACAGTTTTGTTTGTACAGTTGTACAGTGTTCCGGTGCTCTGGTCTGCATCCCCTTAACAATTGTGTGTATTGAGCTGTACTGTATTGTACCCATTCTGCAATCTGTGAATAAAGTTTTCAATCAATCAATTCAATCAAGCCACACAGTACATACAGTAACAACAGCTACCACTAGGTGGCAGTGAGATCCTGTCGCACCACCTCATTGCATATCGCGCTACGCGTGTCTGGCGTCGCTCTCTGCTGAGGGGAGGTGCTTCCGTTTGAAATATAGCTCCTTACTTATTTCACTCGTTTCTGCTAAATGTAACTCATCTTTAACGTTCGTTTTATTACATGGTTTTATGACATTTGTGCTCATTTGACCACTAGTTCTAGTTTTATAGGTAGGTTAATGTCGCAATGATTCCTGCGGCCATTCCATGCAGATTCCATTATCTCTGTTCTCTGAGTTATTATTATTATTCTGGTGAAAAAAACGAATGAATTGTTTAATTTAGTACATGTAGGTATGAGTTATTATGGTGAAGAAACTAATGAAGTGTTTAATTTAGTACATGTAGGTATGAGTTATTCTGGTGAGAAAACTAATGAAGTGTTTAATTTAGTACATGTAGGTATGAGTTATTATGGTGAAGAAACTAATGCATTGTTTAATTTAGTACATGTAGGTATGAGTTATTATGGTGAAGAAACTAATGCATTGTTTAATTTTGTACATGTAGGTATGAGTTATTATGGTGAAGAAACGAATGACTTGTTTAATTTTGTACATGTAGGTATGAGTTATTCTGGTGAAGAAACTAATGAAGTGTTTAATTTTGTACATGTAGTTATGAGTTATTATGGTGAACAAACTAATGCATTGTTTAATTTAGTACATGTAGGTATGAGTTATTATGGTGAAGAAACTAATGCATTGTTTAATTTTGTACATGTAGGTCTGCAAGATGTGCAGCGACCAGAAGACTCCAGCGGTGTTGTTTTATGTGTCTTCTGCAGGTATGTGCCTCCATGCATATTGTATGTTTATCAATGTAAATTAATTTACCTGCTAACTCTATGCACTGTGGCATTTCCTGCTCTGTTCAGCATGTGGCGCTAGTTTACCATTTCTGTTTTAAGTAATGTTTTGATTTTATTTTGGTTTAGTGTAAGAGTTTAATTGTATAAAGCTCAGAGGCAGCCATACACATGTCTAGACGCGTGATTACGAAACCAAGCCGCATTTCTCGGAGACGCTCTCTGATTGGCACTGACTGACGCTCTCTGATTGGCCACTGACGCGTTTGCCCAATCCGTGACGAGCTGTGTCTTTGCCCATTTCCACGCCAAACAGCCTGCAAACTACCTGGCGTTCTATTGCCATGCTCTAAGACAAACTCTAACCTTAACCAACTTCGAAAGAGTGCCTAAGCTTAACCGTCGAAAGAACTTGCCGTCACGCTCTAAGACAAACTCTAACAAACTCTACTACAAGAACCTAGGGGTCCACAAAGACGACTTCAAACTGGAAATGGTAACAACAGATGAGGTACTCAAAAAACTGAGCGCCCTCCAACCCAACAAGGCCACTGGCCATGACAACATCCCCTCCAAATTCCTCAGAGACTCAGCAGCCGCCATCACCCCAGTCATCACACACATAATAAACCTCTCCATAAAACAGGGACACGTCCCCAAGGACTTCAAAATTGCGAGAGTGACCCCTCTGCACAAAAAAGGCAGTAAATTAGACTACCGCCCTGTTTCTATCCTTACCTCCATCTCGAAAGTCATGGAAAAAATTGTATACGAACAGGTCGAAAAATACCTTGCGGAAAAAAATCTAATCTACGAATTCCAATCTGGCTTCAGAACATCCCACTCCACTGACACATGCCTTCTCTATTTAAACGACCACATCAAACAAGAGGTGGACGCGGGCAAATACTGCGGCATGGTCATGCTGGACCTACAAAAGGCCTTCGACACTGTCAATCACACCATTCTGATTGACAAGCTAAAAGCAATTGGTTTTGATAGTCTATCAGTGAGCTGGATGCAATCCTACCTGGAGGGGAGAGAGCAGATGGTGGAGGTAAACGGTACCCTACCCCCCCCCCCCCTCACAGTAAACTGTGGTGTTCCACAAGGAAGCATACTAGGTCCGCTACTGTTCCTAATTTATGCAAATGACATGTCGTCAGCTTGTGACTGCAACTTGTTCCTGTTTGCGGACGACTCAGCCCTGCTGGTCTCTGACAAGAACAAGTTACAGGTTGAAAAAACCCTCAGCTCAGAACTAGGCAAAATCTGCATATGGCTCGCTGATAACAAACTATCATTACACATGGGCAAAACAGAGTCCATTCTCTTCGGTTCAAATAACAAACTCAGCAAGACCGACGGCTTCTCAGTTACAGTGGGTGACAATATTGTCACAAGGAAAGAAGATATTACCTACCTGGGTTCCATCCTAGAGGCAAATCTTTCCTGTGACAAAATGGCATCCAATGTAATAAAAAAAGTCAACCAACAAACTCGATTCTTGTACCGGATCTCCTCACTGGTAAACAAGAATACCCTGAAGACTCTAGCAGGAGCACTCATTCAAGGGTACTACGACTATGCTTGCACCTCATGGTACCAAAGCACCTCAAAGGCGCTAAAAACAAAATTACAAACATCTCAAAACAAACTGGTCAGACTACTGCTTGACCTTACTCCTAGAACCCACCTCACCCCTGCCCACTTTGACACCTAGGATGGCTTAGAGTAGACGACAGAGTACAGCAACTTGCAATGGGCCTGGTCTACAAGATACACTACACGACCAAGGTACCCATGTACATGACAAAATACTTCCCAAAGGTCAGTGAATACCACGATCACAACACCAGAGGGAGCTCCACAAATCATGTTAAACCCAGATTCGGCTCAAACAAGGGACTAAACACGTTTCGCAATTATGCCACATCAATGTGGAACGCCCTACCCAAAGCTGACTTAGGTGTCTCAAAAAACACCTAAGGGAGACTGCAACCCGAAACTGGCCCCTGTAAATGTCCGAACACAACCCCCTCCAATGTACAGTAAATTACCAAGTATGGTCTTGTCAATAATCCAATGTACAGTGTTGTTTGTACAGTTGTACAGTGTCCCCCACCCACCCCTCCTACCCAACCCCCCCCCACCCTACCCAACCCCCCCCCCCCCCCCCCACTCCTAACGAACCCCCCCCCCCCCCCCCCCCACCCCCCACTCCTAACCAACCCCCCCCCCCCCCCCCCCCCCACCCACCCAACCACCTCCAATGTACAGTCCCCCCCACCCCCACCTACCCAATCCAATGTACAGTTTCCACGCCTAATGTATATACTCTTTTCTTTCTGGACTCTTTTTGTATCACAAACAGTACTGTAATTGCAAATCTGGTATGATAAATGTATAGATGGAGCAGTACTGTCTATCTGTATGTCATGTATGTCATATATGTTACGATGAATTGAAAATGGGGGACCCTGATGTAAACAAGACGAAAGTCTTTCTCTGGTCTGCATCCCCTTAACAATTGTATGTATTGAGCTGTACTGTACTGTACCCATTCTGCAATCTGTTAATAAAGTTTTCATTCATTCATTCATTCATTCAACCTTAACCAACTTCGAAGAGTGCCTAAGCTTAACCAGTGTAGAAACAGGCGTCGGCCAATCAGAGAGCGTCTCTGAGAAATGCGGCTTGGTTTCGTAATCACGCTGTCTAGACTGTAGCTTATGTACTGTGTTGTAGCACACAAGCGTTTTCACGGCGCATCAACAAACCGGAAGTCGACCATTTTGGAGATACTGAATGTTTACAACGCAACCGAACTCGCAACTGTTCTGATTGATTGATTGATTGATTGAAAAGTTTATTAACCGATTGCAGAATGGGTACAGTACAGTACAGCTCAATACATACAATTGTTAAGGGGATGCAGACCAGAGAAAGACTTTCGTCTTGTTTACATCAGGGTCCCCCATTTTTTATTCATCATAACATATATGACACACACGACATACAGATAGACAGTACTGCTACATCTATACATTTATGACATACCAGATATGCAAATACAGTACTGTTTGTGATACAAAAAGTGTCCAGAAAAAGAGTGTATATACATTTGACGTAGAAACTGTACATTGGAGGAGGTTTGGTAGGTGGGGTGGGTGGGGGGCTGTACATTGTCTGGTCATTGTTGCTCAAAAGGGTCAATTATTGTTGTGTTTTTGGCTGTACTAATCGGTCGGACCGGGAAAAGCATTTAGAGTACTTCAGATTGCCAAAATCTATTACAAATCAGGGAGAAGAGTGCAAAGAATTGTCTGAGGAAAGGAGGCAAACACCCCCTCTCCTCTACTCTCCCGCCTGAATGAACTACCAAAGTACCGATCAGCATTTTGATCCAAACATTTGTACTAGTAGACTATTTGAAAAAAAAATCGAATGTAAAGATCAGTTGATCTAGTAACGTTATTGAATTACCTACCTTGGCTTTCACAATACACAATTCACAATACACATGTCCCCTCCCACCCATCCACCCAATCCCTCCTAATGTACAGTTTCCTCCCCCTCGTATGTATATATTTTCTGCTAAGATCTCTGTTTAACTACTGTATATTTGCATATCTTGTATGTCACAAATGTAACAGTACTGTATACCTGTATGTCAGAAATGTCATGATATATATCTGTATGTTGCGTCATTTATGTCATTTTAATCATCGGCCGACATAGTGAACTACCTAGTTTTTTCACCATCATACTGACTGAACTGTCCTGGGGCACAGGAAGAACATACTGACTGAACTGTCCTGGGGCACAGGAAGAACATACTGACTGAACTGTCCTGGGGCACAGGAAGAACATACTGACTGAACTGTCCTGGGGCACAGGAAGAACATACTGACTGAACTGTCCTGGGGCACAGGAAGAACATACTGACTGAACTGTCCTGGGGCACAGGAAGAACATGTGTGAATTCTTTAAATGGGTGGCTTTCCAATGGTGACAGCAATTACAACTATTCATGTCATTATTCTGCCTCCCTCCAGACCCCCCACAGCTCTCTGTCTGTGAAGAGGAGGTTCCCCCTGAACAGCAAGAGAGGAGCCCCAGTCTGAGCCAGGAGCAGCCAGAGCTCCTACAGATGAAAGAGGAACAGGAGGAACTCTGGACCAGTCAGGAGGGAGAGCAGCTTCAAGGTCTGGAGGAGGCTGATATCAAGTTCACATTCAACCCTGTCCCTGTGAAGAGTGAAGATGATGAAGAGAAACCTCAGTCCTCATGGTTTAACCAAACCCAGGACCCAGAGCTCTTACAGATTAAAGAGGAACAGGAGGAACTCTGGACCAGTCAGGAGGGAGAGCAGCTTCAAGGTCTGGAGGAGGCTGATGTCATCAAGTTCACTTTCAACCCTGTCCCTGTGAAGAGTGAACATGATGAAGAGAAACCTCAGTCCTCATGGTTTAACCAAACCCAGGACCCAGAGCTCCTACAGATTAAAGAGGAACAGGAGGAACTCTGGACCAGTCAGGAGGGAGAGCAGCTTCAAGGTCTGGAGGAGGTTGATATCAAGTTCACTTTCAACCATGTCCCTGTGAAGAGTGAAGATGATGAAGAGAAACCTCAGTCCTCATGGTTTAACCAAACCCAGACTGAGGAAAACAGAGAGACGGAGCCTCTAGCCAGCACCTCAACAGAACAGATGAAAACAGAACCTGATGGAGAGGACTGTGGATTATCAGAACCAGTCAGTAACTTAGATCCAGCTGGTGATTTAGAACCAACTACAGATGGCCAGCTCCTCTCTTCACACTGTTCTGGAACTGATACTGATGACAGTGATGATTGGCTGGAGACTAGTGAACCTCATCCTGGTTTAAACTCACTGACATCAAAGAAGACACAGAAAAACAAAGGACAGAGTTTGTCTAACAGCAACCAGTTCAAGAGCTCTGTGGTTGCATCCCATGAGGTGAAATTATCAAACCAAATACCATGTGAGACCTGGAGCTGTAAAGTGTGTGGGAAATGTTTTCCTAATAGGAACGCTTTAATGCACCATCTTAAAGCCCATTCTAGTGACTGTGGTTTGTGTGGAAAACATTTAGAACCCACAGAGAGCTTAAAACTTCACCTTCAAACTCACATGACATGCACTGTTTGTGGCAAGAAATGTACTACCATTACACTCTTGGAAGCACATATGAGAAGCCACACTGGGGAAAAGCCCTATAGTTGCACACTGTGTCCTAAAAGATTTAGTAAAAAAATCTAACCTAAAAGTACACATGAGAAGCCATACTGGGGAAAAGCCCTATAGTTGCACACTGTGTCCTAAAAGATTTAGTACACTGGGAAACCTGAATAAACACATGAGATGCCATACGGGGGAAAAGCCCTATAGTTGCACACTGTGTCCTAAAAGATATACTAGACAGGGAGACCTGAATAGACACATGAGAAGCCATACGGGGGAAAAGCCCTATAGTTGCACACTGTGATCAAATATTTGGTGCAAAACGTGACTTAAAAGTACATATCAGAACTCATACTCTGGGGAAAACATTTAGTCGTGAAGTTTGTGGGAAAGGATTTACTCGGAAGGCATATATAAAGACACACATGAGGATTCACACCAGAGAAGAAACAAACTCACGTCCCTCCCTCCCTCATCTAGTTCACATTCAACCCCGTCCCTGTTAACTCATGACCGCCACGCTCTTTTCCCATCTTTACTCAATGGCGCCAGCGTTATTGACCATTTTAGCGATGTTTGCGGACCCATTGTGTGTTCTGTATTATAGCTATGGAGACAAGGCTCATTTGACAGGCATTGTTTATAGTCCAAGACTGACTAACCAGTTAATTTCTACATACTTTAGTTTGTGCGCTATTCCATGCAATTTTTTTTATTTTTTTTACAGTGCAATAAAATAGTTCTGGATTACTGTTGAACAGTTCAAAGTCGTCTTTACCTTCTCTGTTTGGTATCCACAGTTTAAAACTTGACAGTCTTCCCTCCCGTCTTATACCCACTTTGACCCTTCGAACCTCCCTCTCAGAGTGCAGTTCCCTCTCAGAGTGCAGTTCCCTCTCAGGGTGCAGTTCCCTCTCAGAGTGCAGTTCCCTCTCAGGGTGCAGTTCCCTCTCAGAGTGCAGTTCCCTCTCTCAGAGTGCAGTTCCCTCTCAGGGTGCAGTTCCCTCTCTCAGGGTGCAGTTCCCTCTCTCAGGGTGCAGTTCCCTCTCAGAGTGCAGTTCCCTCTCAGGGTGCAGTTCCCTCTCAGAGTGCAGTTCCCTCTCAGGGTGCAGTTCTAGGCCTGGTTCCTACACAGTTTTAAAGCCTGACAGTCTCTTGTTTGATACCCACACAGTTTAATACCCGACAGTTTTGAAGCTGTAATAAAAAGCAATAGACAGAGTAAAATAATACAGTGCAATAATAGAATAGTAGAATAGAATAGATAGTAAAATTATGCAATAGAATGGACAGAGTAAAATAGTGCTACAGTACAATCAACATAATGAATAAAGGAAGATCCGGTCAGTTTGTTGTAGGCCTCAGTGTGCCATGTATGATTGATTGATTGATTGATTGATTGATTGAAAACTTTATTAACAGATTGCAGAATGGGTACAATACAGTACAGCTCAATACACATAATTGTTAAGGGGATGCAGACCAGAGAAAGACTTTCGTCTTGTTTACATCAGGGTCCCCCATTTTAAATGTATCATAACATATATGACATACACAACATACAGATAGACAGTACTGCTACATCTATACATTTATGACATACCAGATTTACAAATACAGTACTGTTTGTGATACAAAAAGAGTCTAAAAAAGAGAGTATATACATTTGACGTAGAAACTGTACATTGGAGGAGGTTGGGTAGGTGGGGGGGGGGGGGGGAACTGTACATTGGAGGTGGGTGGGGGAACATGTACAAGCAAAACTGTACATTGGAATATCGACTAAACCTTACTTGGTCCCAAGAAGAGGGTCTTGTGTATTATTGGGTTAGGACATTTACTGTACATTGGAGGGGGTTGGGTTTAGACATTTACAGGGGCCAGTTTCCAACTGCAGTCTCCCGTAGGTGCTCTTTGAAAGTGGGTAGTGATTCACATTTCTTTACAGCTGTGGGTAGGGCGTTCCACATTGATGTGGCATAATTGCGAAAGGTGTTTAGTCCCTTGTTTGAGCCGAATCTGGGTTTGACATGATTTGTGGAGCTCCCTCTGGTGTTGTGATCGTGGTATTCACTGGCCTTTGGGAAGTATTTTGACATGTACATGGGTACTTTAGTCGGTAGTGTATCTTGTAGACCAGGCCCATTGCAAGTTGCTGTACTCTGTTGTCTACTCTAAGCCATCCTAGGTTGTCAAAGTGGGCAGGGGTGAGGTGGGTTCTATGAGTAAGGTCAAGCAGTAATCTGACCAGTTTGTATCCCTGCCCTGCATGGAATGTTCCTCCTGAGCAACGGCAGAAGGATCCGCCCCTTGCTGACAAATGAAGCCACCCAACTCCTCCACCAATCAACACGTCTTGCCTCCCTCGACTACTGCAATGGGGTTAAGTTAGGGGTTAAGTGTCTTGCTCAAGGACACTTCGACACGCTGCCCGGGAGAAGGGGAATCGAACTGGGAACCTCCAGATTACCAGATGACTGCACTACCTCCCGAGCCACTGATTAGTATTAGTGCTAATCAGATGTATGTACAGAGTTGTAGTATTAAGTATTAATATGTACAGTGATACAGGTATAAAGACACTATGGTAGTAAGTCATACTGGCCAGCAGCGTAACTAGTAAGAGTAGGTAAGAGATATGTACAGATATACATATAGTAACTAGTAGGGGTGTAACGGTACACAAAAACCACGGTTCGGTACATACCTCGGTTTTGAAGTCACGGTTCGGTACGGGTTTTCGGTACAGTGGGGGAAAGTTTGGCTTTCCATGTTCCACTCAGGGGTGATGTAGTGTGCAGTAACTAATTGTACTTGTAGGGCTGTCAACAAATATTCTATGTTGAAATTAATAATCGACTTGTAAAGAAAAAAATAATAATAATTATTATATTAGATTGTGAAAAAAACAGCCCCCAGTGGGCAGTCGTTATTGGTTAAACATACCGTTGTATTTGTTCGGCTACACAGCCGTTCGGTACGGTATGGTACACACTGAAACGGTTCGGTACGGATACGTGTACCTTTACACCCCTAGTGTGCATTAGAGAGAGAGAGAGAGTGTTTTGGTGAATTTCCCCATCAGATACCCCTACATAGTCAAGCATAGATAGAAATGGTGAACTTTGACATAAAATTATATTTTTTCTATCAATGTTCCGGGCTTTAACTTCATTAATTATTGGAGGAGAGCTTTAGACTTTAGAGCTTTAGACATTATTTCAGAAGCAATAATAATAATAATAATAAATAATTGTTTTCCATCTACAAGTCAAACTCAAGAATCTATGCACATACAGTGTACATCTAAAATGTATGTGGTCAAATACATTTACAGATTCAACCTTTAATCTGATAATTCAAGCCACTCATTCATATTACACACGGTAGTATTTCAAGGCACCTGCAGATGGCGCTCTGGCACCATTGTTAAGAATGACGATTCAGACAAAATTCTGACCATATTATCAAGGTGCTGTGAAAGTGTCCCTCTGATAGGGTTTACGAACCACTGAAGAAGGAACGGAACTCATGACCCCTTGTGAAATCACTGGCAGGAACGGCCTGGAGAGGCCAACCGGTAACCAAAAGGTTGCCGGTTCGATCCCCGGCACCCACATGAGTGTGTATTCCAGCTGTGAGCTGGTGACTGAAGGGTGGCTGGTGTTATATCTACGGTAACCACCATTCAATCAATCAATCAATCAATCAATCAAAGCCTAAAGTAATTACTGTGCAGAGGTGGAGTTGGTAAAACACTGGAGAAGCAGGATTTTGCTGTTATTATACTGTGACCTTTTTACAAGATACAGTAATAATAAGACACCAATTTATTCAAATGTTGTTGATATATTTCTCATATATCAACACATATCAACTGTTGTTCTACACATACAGTACAGTAGCAAACATTGTTTCTTCAAACGAGGACATTCTAAACATTCCATGAAAGGCCTCTTATTACCATCACTGTTGTGTACAATTGTATCAAGATTAATAATTTCCTTCCTTACAATTAGGGATGAATCCAATACCAAGAACCACATGTACTAATGTCAGAAATCAAAGCAAAAGTGACTATATTTTCGTAATTTCTATGGTTAATGGATCGGTACTCGGAATTGACGGATACTGAAGGGCTTAACTGACCTATCTCAAAGCCCACCCTATTTTCTTGGGGTTTGAGATGGGTCAGTTGGTGTCGGCGATGAAAAGGTCTTATCATCAGTATATTCCTATTTAAATAATCTCTGATTATGAACTCTGCTGTGAGAATCCACCCTGAACATAATTCAAACGTTATCCCTTTAATCTTTAATAAACATGGGAAAGTCTCACTCGGAAGGTAAAAATGAAAGCTACACTCATTACCAGCGGAGCAGCGCCAAAGGGTGTCTCGCTCATCTCTCATCACACATAAGATTCTTTGATTCAAAGGTTCTTTGGGTTCTAGTTTTAAAGCCCCAATTCCTGATTTGTGGAGAAACGGCGGCCCTTGTACATTTCTGCCCCAGTTTTTGTTTTGTTATTGTACACATTAAGAGCTGGAGGAGCTACAATTGTCATCCACACGATGAAAGTGAGAGAACACGCGGGCAAGGAGAGCATATCTAAAGACAACGTGAGCTAAGGTACCCATTTGTGATAATGGCAACACAATTATTTTGTGACTATATTGACAATAAACAGTTATTTAGCCAGTACCTCCTCTGGCAGACAGGTGGAGACATTTTGCAATATGTGTTTGCAGTAGCGGACTGGGACACAAATTCAGCCCGGGACATTCAGACGCACCAGCCCACACACCGGCCCACGCACCGGCCCCGAAACCGGCCCACACAACGGCCGTTATGAAACACTTGTCCAGTATTAAACAACCCAAGGCTGTGGCTAAGGAGTCAACATCAGGGAGACCAAATCTACACCCCGCCCCTAGATTAGCACTCGTGCACAGTGCACACACACACACACACATACATATACCGTTACTTTGGCTTTTTACTTTTTAGTAACATCTTAGTGCCTCATTAGCCTAGGGATTAAGGATACATGAAGTATTAACTACACCATAATAATATTGAGGTTTTGATCCATAGAAAGGTCTGTGCTACACAATTTCAGTTAGATTGGATTTATTGTCCTTTAATTTGGCACACATGACATTAGTTGCTTGCCGTTTAATCAACATCGAAAGACCCCCCACTTCCTCCCAGACACCCATTCCAAGAGTCTCAGTCTCTCTCAGTCTCTCTCAGTCTCTCTCAGTCTCTCAGTCTCTCTCAGTCTCTCAGTCTCTCTCAGTCTCTCTCAGTCTCAGTCTCTCTCTCTCTCTCTCTCTCTCTCTCTCTCTCTCTCTCTCTCTCTCTCTCTCTCTCTCTCTCTCTCTCTCTCTCTCTCTCTCAATAGTGACTCAGTATTAGCAGAGTTGATAGGAAAAGGGAAGTTTTGTCTGGGCTCTGCTGAGAAGTCATGGGTCAAATAGAAGGTGTGGGGGGTGACTAGAGAAGATGGGGAAGTTGGTGAGTGGTGACTACTCCCATTTTCAGAATTTGAGGGTTCATTGGAATCTGATTTTCTTCAGAATTCAATGAGGCAGAGAATGCTCTGATTCAGACTGACATCACATCTATATTCTGTATGCTGTTCCAACTCTTTGTTGAGGCTTTATTGAATAAAATGTTTGAATACAATGTTTTTATCGCTGCACCATTTCATCCAATAGAGAAAAACATGTTATCTTCACTAGAATTGAAAATAAAGTTGAAATCTGTGCTAGTAGTGATGGACCCAGTAGTGGGGGCAGTAAGGAAGAAGATACAAATATACTAGGGATGTTCGATATTGGCTTTTTTACCGATATCCGATATAGTCCAACACTTAAATTTCCGATACCGATATCAACCGATACCAATATATGCAGGGTTTCCCCCCCAAAAAACGAATAATTTCAGGTAATTAACATTACATATCTCTTGTTGTGGAATTCACACAACATTATGCATACTTTTGACAATAAATAAAATCAGAATTTGTTCTTACTTGCTTGCCTGGGTAAATAAAGGTTAAATAAATATAAAAAATAAAGATATTTAATTTTTCTTTTTTTGAAAACAGATACCGATAATTTCCGATATCACATTTTAATGCCAATATCGGTAGGCCGATAATATCGGACATCACTAAAATATACACATTATAATACACAATTTGAAAAGTAATGTCATGATCTAGGTGTCTTTTATAAACGTTTTCATTCTACTGGATGAAGCTCAACTTCATCATGGCTGCTTGCCATCTCTCTCTCTCTCTCTCTCTCTCTCTCTCTCTCTCTCTCTCTCTCTCTCTCTCTCTCTCTCTCTCTCTCTCTCTCTCTCTCTCTCTCTCTCTCTCTCTCTCTCTCTCTCTCTCTCTCTCTCTCTCTCCTCTGCATTCACACTCACACACGCTACTGGTGGTCATGAGCAGCATCAGCAAACACAGCTGCCCTGTGGCAGACTGACGGAATCATGTCTGCTATTCAGCGCCAACCACCATCAACAACCTTCATAAATACATTCAACATTAATGGAATAGGCTAACTACCAACTTAGCTGTAGCAGTTAGCTGTTATATGCAATCACATTTGTTTAACTACGGGGTAGTAGTTGACCGAGTTGTTAGCTTAAGCTAGTTAGCTGTGGTTATTTACAAACATGTAGATGAGACTAATCATATCGAGAACATGGCTAACAGTTGGGAATTCTAAGGTACATCTTATTTAAGCATGTAAAATGGCAACTAATCAATTCAATCAATTAGATTACCAATATTATATCAACATGAAAATTTGGAAGGGAACATAATAGTATTTTATTTTAGTATTTACTATTATAATATTAGTAGCCGATTAATTTGCAGCCCGTCCTAGGTTCTGATTGGCTCTCTAGGTTAGCACTTTAGCTTCTGATGCTGTGGTGGGCACTAGTCCTAACATTGCTAACTAAACTTTTAGTCAGAGAAAAAACTTCACGAGTCACGACTATTTATGTCCACGTGCTGTAAGGAATCAGGAATACGGAAAGCACATTGTCTTGTAATAGAATGACTGAAATCACTGCAAGAGCTAGTATAGGCTAGCTAGCCCTCATGAACCGGCAGACACCAACAGTAGAATATGCACTAGGCTACTGCACGCACCTGTCATGTTACTGTTGGTTCCTTCCACTTGAACTTCATCATTATTAGCAGCAGCAGCTACTCTAACGAGAGCCCTTCCTCTACTAAACATGTCTGTAATTTTAGAACATTGTTCTGCGTCTTTTACTAGCAATTTTTGTTTTTTTATTCTAGCTTTTTCAGCTCCACTTTTTTTTTTTTTTTCGTTCTCCATTTCTGCGCTTCTAGGCCTACTCGCGGTTGGGAGGAAACGTGAATCTCATTCACTGATGTCTCATGTCTCATTCAAGACAAAAACAAAAGCATGTCTTTCACTTAACACCAAGAAAACAGTGTCTATGATGTTCACAAAGTCACCAGTAGAGGTCACTCACTCTAATGTGTTTCTGGGAGAGGCGGAGCTGGACATTGTACATTAATTCGGGAGCATGTCTATGTTCCCCGGGTCCTATGTTCCCCGGGTCCTATGTTCCCCGGGTTCTATGTTCCCCGCTTTGATTGATTGACATTTTTAGACCACCAGCCCTGATTCCAAACTCTAACCGTAACCAGTTCGAAAGAGGGCCTAAGCTTAACCAGTTCGAAACAAGGCGGACATTCATAATTAATAAAATAATAGAAATTAATAAAAATGTCAATCTATCAAGCGGGGAACATAGGACCCGGGGAACATAGGACCCGGGGAACATAAGGATGATCCCATTAATTCAAGTATCTTGGGGTCACATTGGACTCTACATTGACCTTCAAAAAGTCATGTGAAGAAAGTGACAAACAGTCAAGTTTAACATCGAAAACTTCAGGCAGATCAGGCCCTGCCTGCCAGTTAATGCTGCAAGGATGTTTCTGCATTCAATGATTTTATCACACATCGAGTACTGTTTTATCAACTGGTCTCTTTCATATGTCACTACTCTTACACCAATAGAATTACTCTACAAAAAAGCCATAAAAGTATTTGATAGGAAACCAATTTCATTTCATCACTGTAATGTTTTAGAAAAACATAACATGCAACAAGGTTCTGCATGGACTTGCCCCTCCCCCATTGAATGAGTTCATCCAACAGAAAGCAGACACTGGCATTACCACCAGGGCCATCAGTAGAGGGGACTGTAAGGTGCCTTTTCGGTATACTACCTTTGCAAAAACTGTGTTCTCTGTTAAAGGTGGTAACTACTGGAATAGCCTACCAGTTGTGATTAGAGAGTGCCCTACATACTCCATGTTCAAGACCCATCTTAAACTGCATCTTAAGGCAAACCAGAACTGTGATCATTTTTAATCTGATTTAGTTTATGCAACTTGTTTATTGTTTTATTGCCGGCCCACACAATGGCCCACATACTAGCCCACACACCGGCCCACACACCGGCCCACATACTGGCCCACACACCGGCCCACACACTGGCCCACATTAGTGGCCCACACACTGACTCACACACTGGCCCACACACCGGCCCACACACTGGCCCACATACTGGCCCACACACCGGCCCACACACCGGCCCACATACTGGCCCACACACTGGCCCACACACTGGCCCACACACCGGCCCACACATCGGCCCACATACTGGCCCACATACTGGCCCACACACTGGCCCACACACTGGCCCACATTAGTGGCCCACACACCGACTCACACACCGGCCCACACACTGGCCCACATTAGTGGCCCACACACTGGCCCACACACTGGCCCACACACCGGCCCACACACCGGCCCACATACTGGCCCACACACTGGCCCACACACTGGCCCACACACTGGCCACACACTGGCCCACATTAGTGGCCCACACACCGACTCACACACTGGCCCACATTAGTGGCCCACACACCGACTCACACACTGGCCCACACTCTGGCCCACACACCGGCCCACATTAGTGGCCCACACACCGACTCACACACTGGCCCACACTCTGGCCCACATTAGTGGCCCACACACTGGCCCACATTAGTGGCCCACACACTGGCCCACACACTGGCCCACACACCGGCCCACACACCGGCCCACATACTGGCCCACACACTGGCCCACACACTGGCCCACACACTGGCCACACACTGGCCCACATTAGTGGCCCACACACCGACTCACACACTGGCCCACATTAGTGGCCCACACACCGACTCACACACTGGCCCACACTCTGGCCCACACACCGGCCCACATTAGTGGCCCACACACCGACTCACACACTGGCCCACACACTGGCCCACATTAGTGGCCCACACACCGACTCACACACCGGCCCACACACTGGCCCACATTAGTGGCCCACACACTGGCCCACACACTGGCCCACACACCGGCCCACATTAGTGGCCCACACACCGGCCCACATTAGTGGCCCACACACCGGCCCACACACTGGCCCACATACTGGCCCACACACCGGCCCACACACCGGCCCACATACTGGCCCAGTGATAATACATAAATGGCTGTCAAAGTTAACGCGTTAACGCACAATTATTTTAACGCCACTATTTCTTTAACGCAAGATTAACGTAATTTCTTTTTAAATTTGATTTGATTATTGATAGAGAGAGAGAGAGAGCGAGAGAGAGAGAGAGAGAGAGAGAGAGAGAGAGAGAGAGAGAGAGAGAGAGAGAGAGAGAGAGAGAGGGGTGAGAGAGATGAGGAAGGGGCAAGAGAGAAAGAGGGCTGGGAGGGGGGGGTGAGTCCTCAGTCCTTGTGTGGGTGAATTCTTTTACGATTAATTGCGAATATTTTCATGTTGAGATAGATTGTGGATGAATATGCAAAGAAAGGTACACCATACAAATGTGCATGCTTTATTTGTTTTAAACGAGACGGTTTAGAAATGGGCAATGGGAAAATACATTGCGTTTCCAAGATGGTGGACCGGCCGGAAACAGCAATGACGTAACCACTACACCTCCCTATTCAAGCCGATAGGAAGCCAATGCAGGGACTCTAAGAATTCTGGACATCTAGCTCCATTGCTTCCTCACCAATGACGTGTTTGATGGACGACGGTCCTCTCCTCCCTCTGGGAGGGAACCAGCCTCCTGCTGGTTAACCACAGAACTAATGTAAAGCAATGGGGATTTTGCTTTTTAAAACCATTAATCACACTGTCAGCCCTCCTCTCCCCTCTGTTCCTGCTTTTTCAAATGATGACTGTAACAGTTTTCTTTTCTTTTTTGTAAACAAGGTTGCAGTTGTGAGGGCAAGTATCACCCCCTCTTGCTCCCCTCTCCCTATGTCACCAGTTCGGGAGGCAACCTTGAGTAACCTCTCCTGTATCACCTTACCGAAACGAACACATTTGCCAGGTAAAAAAAAATACCACATTTAAATCTCTTTTCTCTATCTTGGCTAATTGAATCTGGTGCCATATCACGCTTGTGTGTTCTATGCATCCGGAAAACCCTGGGATTCCTGCTTTCTGCACTGTGGTGTCTAAACAATTCCTTTCTAGATAGTTTGCTAGCCTCTGTGCCACTATACTAAAGAAAATCTTACCTTCTACATTCAGGAGAGATATAGTCCGAAGACTTTGAGCCAATCAGCAATACCTACTGATTCACATGACTGAGTTGCCCGTGACCTCAATGCGGTCTCATCAGAAAATGTAAATAAAGTCCTTAATCGACCACAGAAAAAAGGTACATAATATAATGTATGTTATGTTATATCTATATATGAATAATATATTTACGTTTCGTATCGACCTATCTTAAAACTCTAAGATAGGCTATCTTCTTGTCTGAGTCTGGAGAAGACAGTAAGAGCTTTTCCCATAATGTTGGTGTTGTGGTGACCCACTTGGGACATATAGACATTCACCAAACCCTGAGCAAAGTTACGGCTCCTTTAAAGGAACACTCCAACATTTTGGGAAATTAGCTTATTTGCCATCTACCCTGGAGTTAGACAAGAAGATACATACATTTTTCTTCTCTGTGCATGCAGTAGGAGTAGGAAGACGTGCACCGTTAGCCTAGCTTAGCGTCAATCACTGGAAGTAGGTTCCTCCATTAGCCTAGTTCCCAACGTCTTCCTACTCCTACTGCATGCACAGAGAAGAAAAAGGTATGCATCTTCTTGTCTAACTCCAGGGTTCCCAAAATGTTGGAGTGTTAAGATACATACATTTTTCTTCTCTGTGCATGCAGTAGGAGTATGAAGACGCGCACCATTAGCCTAGCTTAGCGTCAGTCACTGGAAGTAGGTTCCTCCATTAGCCTAGTTCCCAACGTCTTCCTACTCTTACTGCATGCACAGAGAAGAAAAAGGTATGTATCTTCTTGTCTAACTCCAGGGTAGATGGCAAATAAGCTAATTTCCCAAAATGTTGGAGTTTTCCTTTAAGACTCTGGGTTCAGAGTGGAGAAACTAGGCATTCTGGGAAACTAGTTTTGTTTATGTTTACATGTTGGCTGTAGCCATTGAATGTAACTATTCAATGGCTAACTGACTTCTATGTTTAGAGGTAAAAGGATGTAACTACTGACGTTATTTATTTCATGTTCGGAAGTAAAGGGATTCGACTCGACAACTGTCTACACGTCCTGCATTCCTACAGTGTAAATAGCCCACTTTGACTACCTAGGATGGCTTGAATGAATGAATGAATGAAAACTTTATTTAACAGATTGCAGAATGGGTACAATACAGTACGGCTCAATACATACAATTGTTAAGGGGATGCAGACCTGAGAAAGACGTTTGTCTTGTTTCCATCAGGGTCCCCTTAGAGTAGACGACAGAGTACAGCACCTTGCAATGGGCCTGGTCTACAAGATACACTATACGATACTTCCCAAAGGTCAGTGAATACCACGACCACAACACCAGAGGGAGCTCAACAAATCATGTTAAACCCAGATTCGGCTCAAACAAGGGACTAAACACGTTTCGCAAATATGCCACATCAATGTGGAACGCCTTACCCAAAGCTGTAAAGGAATGTGAATCCCTACCCACATTCAAAACCGCTCTCAAAGAGCACCTACGGGAGGCTGCAATTCAAAACTGGCCACCGTAAATGTCCAAACCCCCCCACCCCCACCTAATAGACAGTCTCCTCCCCACCGTATGTATATATTCTCTCCCCACTGTATGTATATTTCTCTACCACCCACCCACCTCCTCCTAATGTACTGTCTCCTCCCCACCGTATGTATATATTCTCTCCCCACCGTATGTATATTTCTCTCCCACCCACCCACCCCCTCCTAATGTACAGTCTCCTCCCCATCATATGTATATATTCTCTGTTAGGATCTATGGGTAACAGTACTGTATATTTGCATATCTTATATGTCACAAATGTAACAGTACTATATACCTGTATGTCATGTATGTCCCTATGCCATAAATGTCATGATGTCATATATGTCATAAATGTCACTATGAATTGAAAATGGGGGACCCTGATGTAAACAAGACAAACGTCTTTCTTTGGTCTGCATCCCCTTAACAATTGTGTGTATTGAGCCGTACTGTATTGTACCCATTCTGCAATCTGTTAAATAAAGTTTTCATTCATTCATTCATTCATTCATTCATTCATTCATTCATTCATTCATTCATTCATTCATTCATTCATTCATTCATTCATTCATTCATTCATTCATACTTTAAAGCTTTGTATACTGTGGCAGGAACAATATCATCCAAAGCAGCTTGGATAACTTGGGACAGTTTTCTCTGATTCATTTAAGCCAAGCCGTGTAGCCTGCTGTATGTGTCGCCTGTTGTAACCATGCTGCCTCAAAGCAATTTACTTCTATTCATTTAGACAGCCATATAAACCAGGCTCTCTCTCTGAGCAATTTACAGCCTAGAATACCCAACTGAACTCTCATAGAGATAAAGGCTGTAAACAAAACCTGGCAAGAAGACGGAGCCCGCCGAGGGTGTTACACTTCCACAAACCATTGTGCGTTAAGGGTTTTGACTACATATTAAAAATGACAACTTTATGAGTATAATCCTAATCTGTCCATATCACGGAGATACACAAAATGTGGTTCATATTCATTTCCTGAAATGGGAGCACCCACGGACAGTGTGGATTATTCTTTTTAAGAATATGTCCATCCAATATGGATTTACCCTCAGATTAAAGCTGACAGTTTGCACTTAATCCTCCTCATATCCAAAGTAATGAGGAGATGAGCAGAAATAGCAAACAACGTGTCCCAGACGCTGTCAAGGTGCCTCACATCCTCCAACGTCTGTACAAGGATGTCGAGGATGTTCTATGAGTCGGTGGTGGCGGACGCCTTGTACGCTGTGAACTGCTGGGGCAGCGCACTGAGAGCGGGGGACACAAACAGGCTGGATAAGCTGGTCAGGAAGGCCAGTAACGGGGTAGGGGTGGTGGAGCTAGACTCTGGCAGTGGTGTCGGAGAGGAGGAGCCTTGCTAAGCTCCACGCCATCATGGACAACCCCTCCCACCCACTATACACACGGACTTGGCTGATAGAAGGAGCATGTTCAGTGTTAGACTAAGACTCCCAAGATTGCAACACTGAACGGCACAGGAAGTCCTTCATTCCGACAGCCATCAGACTCTATAACACATCAGTCTGTCCCTCACTGCATCACTGAGCACAGGGTGACAGTACTATCTAATCTTCCTGGACATTTACTTTTAAATCAACATTGTAAAATTTTACACTTTTTACTGTACACTTACTGTATATTTTATATATATGTAACGGTTGTGACATTGTCACCTTCGATGCCCCGAGGGAGTTTCAAACCCGGGTCTCCCACGCCGCGGGCGACAGCACAGATCGCTATACCAAGAGGTGAATTCCCTGCTTTGTAACGTGTCTATGTGTCTTTTGAGGACGAGAGTGAGTTTAACCCATAGGCCACAGCACCGCTACTCACCCCAGTCACTTCACAACATCTGAAGTCCTTTGTGACTGCGCTTCACGGTACCATCCGTTACATATATATGTAGAAGGGTGGATTATCCCTGCTTGTGGGAGTAGTATTACACAGACACTGGGTAGTAGGATACTATAGTATTGGACCTATAAGTACCCCCGTCTTTGGCCCGGAACGTCGTTCCGGAGGGCTTGCAGCTGGAGTGGATGGGGCCCAGGATTTACTAACCTGAGGACTGGTACTCTGGTCTCCCTCGCCTTCCAAGGCGGTCAGCAGTAGCTCCCCACACACCCTCACTTCCCCCAGTACCTCCGACAGCCCTCCCACACCCAGTGACTGTCAGTTCAATAGTATTATTGGGCTTCCCTTTAAGCAGTACCCTTCCTTGACCACCTGTATAGACCCTTCAAATGCTATTCTGTGAATGGGGTGTAAGGGTTAAATAATTATGCAGTCACAATATTTACCCAGGGGTTAGAATAGCAAATGGAAATTGGAAGAAACAGACACACACAATGATCCCAATAATGTCTGCTTTTACTGAAGCCTGGGCATGTTATCCATTACACTTAACACTGTATTTATTAATACATGGCACCGGGTGCTCTTGCTATTATAATGTAGGGGAAGCTCTTCCCACCGTAGGCACCGCATGCTCAATACATTAAAACACCCCGCTTGTACTAGGGGAACCCAGGCATAAAATAGAGACACATTGGGAGTTCAAATAAGTAAATGTGGGCCCACGTTACCAAAAGAAAACCTAACCTAAGCCGGCTTAAATTGTTCAGGGTACCCCTTAGACACTGGTTGTTAGCGTTCACTTGAATGGACGTTGCTGTTGATACACGTGGTACCGTTAGTACTTAGCCAAGATGGCGGACCCACCCTTGTCACCGCTCATCCAGGTGACAAGATGGCGTCGGCGATCCCGCGAGCACAGCCAGCAGGCTGGGCGAACAGCATAGGCAGTGGTTGGCTGGAGGAGCGTGCTGGATGGCGTCCTCTGCTGGTGGGAAGAGGCGTCCTCCGTACTGTCTGGGAAACGTCCACCGCTGCTGTTGCTGGCTTGCTTCTGTCGCGCAAGCTAATACTGTTGCTACCCTAAACACAGCTAAGCTTCGGGTCTGGATGCACCCTCCTGCTATATCGGTTACACTGCTAACGCAACGTGGCTGGCTATACCACCGGTCTCTTCAGCGCTGCGCGCCCGGTAGTCTACTCAAGTCAGACGGAGCCGCTAGCAGCATACTAATACACTGCACACAGTAACTACTATAACCCGCTAACGCTAGACGTTAGTCTCGTTAACTCTAGACGTTAGTCCTTTGGTTCAATATCTCTTACTCACACACTATCGCTGATACGTCTAGGATAACCCGTCACTAGCAAGTACTTCTCATCACCCGCTGCTCGTTCCAACGGGGCACTCTTCTTGTCACCCGCCGCTCGTTCCGACGAGGCTCTCCAACAACGGGGCTCGTTTGAGCGCCCACCCACTGTAACTGCGACTGATCACGGTCAAGTCCAATGTCGAAGAGAGCTTCCTACTCCCTTTGCCTCCAGGTAACTCCCTCTTCCTCGTTGCTTGCTTCTCTCTCCTCCGCTCCACCTGCCACCACTGCCACTCCGCCCCCTGCTGGCAACGTCCACTGGTCCCACTCAAGAACCGCTCCAGAAAGGGAAAAAGGGCTCAATGTTATTGTTAGTAATCCATACTGCAGCCGGAGAAGAGTAGCACCTCACCTCGTCGTTAGACTGGGCGAGCTATCCAAAGGAACACTGTTAGGCTATCCAAAGGAACACTGTTAATCACACGTTATACACACACAGGGAAAGTAACAGTTAGTTAGCACTACTGAATACTTTGTAGAATATTCAGGCTGCTACATATACATAACATAGAAAAATGTATATCCCGTATTTTATTCGTATTTTTATTCTTATTTGTCTTATTATTCGTGACTTTTGTTTCTGACTACCTAAATGTTTACCGTTTAATGTGAGCGATGTGTAGTGTGCCGAATTTCCCTCTGGATAAATAAAGTATTTCTATTCTATTCTATTCTATTCTATTCTATCATTCTAATCTAAACGATGGCCGTTGTTTTCTTCAAGTTTCAAGTTTCTTTAATAGTTGTCATACAGAAGTACAGAATACTTTTGTACAAAATGCTTCTTACTGTTGCGCTCCAGAGACTGTGCATGACAAGATAAGTATGAAATAAAAACATAGTAAAAATTAGAAGAAAAAAAAGAGGTCACAGTGTTCAGTTTAGACATATGTACAATGTTCGTAGACGTAGTTACCATACAATATACAATACTGTGCAGTGTACTAATATACAATACTATACTATATAGTGCAAGGCATAAATGGACGAGGTGCAGTTTAGGTACAATTCACAGTAGGTGTACGAGTTGTAGTGCAAATCCTTTATCAATAAATATAAAGTGTAAGTGTGTTTGTGTGATCTAAAGTGTGGAGAGTGGGTGCTGCAGTGTGTTGTTTGTTTGAGTGAGTGTGTGTGTGCGTGTGGGTGTGTGTGCTGTGTGCATTTGATGGTTGTTGCATAGTGATTATTGTTCGTTTAGCGATTATTGTTCGTTTAGCAGCCTGATGGCCTGGGGATAGAAGCTCCTTCTGAGTCTTTCTGTGCTCGCCATAAGACTCCGGTATCGCTTGCCTGACGGCAGCAGTTCAAAGAGGCAGTTGTTCGGGTGGCTCGAGTCCTTAATAATTCTCTTAGCCTTCCCCTTGCACCGCTTGTTGTAAATGTTCTGGAGGGTGGGAAGCCCCCCTCTAATTGTGCGTTCGGCTGAACGTGTCACTCTTTGTAGTCTGCTACGGTCTTGTGCAGTGCTATTCCCAAACCAGGAGGTGATTTCCCAAACCAGCAGGTGATTATCAAGCTATTTATATCATTCCTTCCAGTCTGGCCTGAGCAGCAGCAACATCCCGCTACGCCACGCCCACGCACTTCCCGCCAGATTCATACCGACGGAGCATTTGTGTGAATTGATCGGAAACATTATTTTCTCAGACAATTTTGGCAGTGGCTGAAGGAACATTATAAAGCTGCACAATGTACATTTTCTTTATCGAAAAATATTGCTTCTCTAGCTGAACAGGAGAAAACACACCCGTCTGTGACGCAATTATGAAACCCAGTGGAACCGCCCCGGTGAGGCTGCGATCAGTGACGTGAAATGGATACGGACCACTAGCCTACCTTAGAACTCTGGGAGAGGTGTTTTTGGCCAACAGCTAGGATAGCTGGTCAATATCCGCTTCCATTCATTTGTGCTAAGCTAGGCTAGCTTGCAGCCGGTTAGCTTTCTACTGAACGCACAGAGAGGAAATCTGGAGAAGACTGTAAGCACATGAACGAATGAAATTAATGAAAACTTTATTTAACAGATTGCAGAATGGGTACAATACAGTACGGCTCAATACACACAATTGTTAAGGGGATGCAGACCAGAGAAAGACGTTTGTCTTGTTTACATCAGGGTCCCCCATTTTCAATTCATAGTGACATTTATGGCATAGGGACATACAGGTATATAGTACTGTTACATTTGTGACATATACGATATGTAAATATACAGTACTGTTACCCATAGATCCTAACAGAGAGTATATACATATGATGGGGAGGAGACTGTACATTAGGAGGGGGTGGGTGGGTGGGAGAGAAATATACATACGGTGGGGAGAGAATATATACATATGGTGGGGAGGAGACTGTCTATTAGGAGGGGGTGGGGGGGGTTGGACATTTACGGTGGCCAGTTTTGAATTGCAGCCTCCCGTATAGGTGCTCTTTAAGAGCGTCCAATGATGTCCAATGATGTTCCTTTAAGGCGTGTTCCTTAAGTTTCACACCAAGTCCCTGTGCGAAACCTCTTGTTGGCCATTGTGCAGATTCAGAGGAAGCTGCGGATTAATCTACTTCAGTTGTCGGTTTGACACGGTGGCCGACCGACAGTACGCCTGGATCTGCACTGCATCACGGCACCATGGAGTTCCACTTCACTCCACTCCCCTCATATGCTGCTGCGGTCATGAATAGAGAGTCACTTTGTGCCCGACAGCTGTTACGAGCATCAGAGGCGTTGAGGCTGGAGATACTGTAGTAGCTCAAGATAGAAGCATGAGGCTGGAGATAGTAGCTCTAGATAGATGCATGAGGCTGGAGATAGTAGCTGGAGATAGATGCATGAGGCTGGAGATAGTAGCTGGAGATAGATGCATGAGGCTGGAGATAGTAGCTGGAGATAGAAGGATGAGGCTGGAGATAGTAGCTCTAGATAGATGCATAAGGCTGGAGATAGTAGCTGGAGATAGATGCATGAGGCTGGAGATAGTAGCTGGAGATAGATGCATGAGGCTGGAGATAGTAGCTGGAGATAGATGCATGAGGCTGGAGATAGTAGCTGGAGATAGATGCATGAGGCTGGAGATAGTAGCTGGAGATAGATGCATGAAGCTGGAGATAGTAGCTGGAGATAGATGCATGAGGCTGGAGATAGTAGCTGGAGATAGATGCATGAGGCTGGAGATAGTAGCTGGAGATAGATGCATGAGGCTGGAGATAGTAGCTGGAGATAGATGCATGAGGCTGGAGATAGTAGCTGGAGATAGATGCATGAGGCTGGAGATAGTAGCTGGAGAAAGATGCATGAGGCTGGAGATATTAGCTGGAGATAGATGCACGAGGCTGGAGATAGTAGCTGGAGATAGATGCATGAGGCTGGAGATAGTAGCTGGAGATAGATGCATGAGGCTGGAGATAGTAGCTGGAGATAGCTGCATGAGGCTGGAGATAGTAGCTGGAGATAGATGCATGACCCTCTTTGCGCCGCCCCTGTGCCTCAAATAGATCCGCTATCAACTCTATCTTTAATCTTTCAAAATGTTCAGTTGCTATCGCTATTAGCTCTATCTTTAATCTTTCAAAATGTACAGTTGCTATTGCATGCACTCATCTGTGTTTCACCACACACATGAGTGCATGCTTACCAACTGTCCGTCTGCAACACTACTATCACCAACATCTAAGAAGGGAGATCCCCCCTTGAATGGCCCTTCTAAGGTTTCTCTCCTCCACACTGCCTGTGGAGCTTTTTTCCCTATTGTTAGGTTTTAGTGAGTTTTTCCTTACCTTCGCGTGGGGTATGTCTGGGAGTGCTTGCATTCTTTCATTTATTTGCATTCATCTAAAAATGTTTGGACCTTATGGTGTTCTTGTTCTGTTCTTGACTTATTGTTATGTTTTCTTCTTGACTTGTTTAAAGAAGACCTGTACGGCCCATGGGGACATTAACGTGTGTTGTCGGGCCCTATAAATAAATTTGATTTGATTTGATTTGATTTATGAGGCTGGAGATAGTAGCTGGAGATAGAAGGATGAGGCTGGAGATAGTAGCGTGCTGATGATGATGACGATGATGACGATGATGATGATGATGATGATGATGATGATGATGATGATGATGATGATGATGATGATGATGATGATGATGATGATGACACAGCAGAGCAATGTACTGTATGAGGGAAGCAACATAGTGTGTCAGGTTCTCGACCTCTTTGGTTCGTGCCCTATGAAAACGACAGTGGGGCGACAGTGGCTCAGGAGGTAGAGCAGTCGTCTGGTAGTCAGAAGGTTCCCAGTTAAATTCCCGCTCCTCCTGGGCAGCGTGTCGATGTGTCCTTGAGCAAGACACTTAACCCCTAATTGCTCCCGATGAGCAGGTTGGCTCCTTGCATGGTCGCCTCCGCCATCGGTGTGTGAATGTGTGAGTGAATGTGAGGAACAACATTTTGGATAAAAACGATATAAAAAGAAATTCACCAAAACAGAATGCCTGTGAGCATCATTGCGAGTAGACATAACTAAGTGGTACCTTGACGTACAGATTATGAGTTACAGATATGATATGCAGACTGTGAGAAGACTGTGTGGGTGTGAGAGAGAGAGAGAGAGAGAGAGAGAGAGAGAGAGAGAGAGAGAGAGAGGAGGAGGAGAGGGAGAGAGAAGTGTGAATATGGTATGCTGAGAAGGCCACATTGATGTGTGTTATGTGAAGGCTATGTGGGTGTAAGTGTGTTTGTGATAGAAAGAGGAGGGAGAGGGAGAGAGCGAGAGGGGGGAGTAAGAGAAGGTTATGTATTATTATGTGTGTGCAAACTATTGTTCAAAGTCGGGGCTGAAACTGGGGCGTATCTAGACCCAGCACCTCACTAGGGCACAGAAGGGCACCAAAATATAAAAAATGTGGCCGGTTTTGGCCGGTTTGTGGGCGAAAATGTGTGGATTTTGTAACTATTTTTTTTTAACTTTATTTCGGTTTTAGGGTTAGGTTAGGGTTATGTTATTTAATTATTTTGGGGAGCCAGCCCCCCAAACTCCTGAAATGCATAGAAATCTATGAAATAAATAAAACAATCTGACATTTATATTAAAAAGAGCTAGCCCCCCAAACCCCTAAAATACATAGAAATCTATGCATTTTGGAACAGTTACTATATATATAGTCAAGAAAGCATTTAGTCATACTTAAAGTTTAAAGTGCTTTACTTGCATTGAACACCTCTTGCACTTTGCACTTTGTCTGGAGCAACATGAAAATAATGTTATATATATATAGGAATATTGATTGATTCAGTTTTAAATAGACAATAAAAGGAGCAAGATAAAATAGAGTAAAATAGTGCAATAGTGCAGTGCAATAAAATTGTAGAATAGAATAGATTTAAAAAGATATATAGATAGGAATGACATGCTTAGACATGCATCATACAGACATGACATCACATCACAACACATCACATATACCATTTACTATTTATACATAACAGACTCATAAACATGCAAGGGTGCCTTTTTGCTGAGTGTCTAGGTTAATTATAGTCCCTTTTGAGCCTTGCCCATCATATACTCTGTCAGGATCTATGGGTAACAGTACTGTGTATTTGCATATCGTATATGTCACAAATGTAACAGTACTAAAATACCTATAATGTCATGTATGTCCCTATGTCATAAATGTCACTATGAATTGAAAATGGGGGACCCTGATGTAAACAAGACAAACGTCTTTCTCTGGTCTGCATCCCCTTAACAATTGTGTGTATTGAGCCGTACTGTATTGTATCCATTCTGCAATCTGTTAAATACAGTTTTCATTCATTCATTCATTCATTCATTCATTCATTCATTCATTCATTCATTCATTCATTCATTCATTCATTCATTCATTCATTCAGTCTTCAGGCTGGACTTAGTTGAATCTAACAGCATTGACGATTTTCAAGTCACTGGGCAGACTGTTCCAAAAGACAACTGCAGAATATAAAAATTACTGGCATAGGCAGATAGATAGGCTATTACTGTATAAAGGTCCTAGCTAGGCTAGCCTATATCTGGTATGCACGCACGTTACGACCATACGACAACGTGCTTACCAGATATAGTCAGTGCCTATTCTAGCAGCTAATTCCTCCGGTAACGTTGTGGTTAATGGGAGATTCTTCAAATTCATGCAGGCTTTCTTGACAGCCTTATAACTCTTACCTCTCTAATTTTTACTCTGCAACGCTTTGGCGAAGCACTTTCTGATGTCCATTTGAAACGTGGTGCCTCGTCGAGCACTGTGTGTGTGTTTACTGTTTACCTGGCTCAACTGCGCTGCCAGCTGACTCAGTCAGCTGGTGGGATGTACCATGTATGCTCAGCCTCTGTCATAGGGGTGTGCAAACCATTCAACCTACAAAAAAGAGCCTGTTGGAGGATTTCAACAAGATAAATCAAAAACAGTGCGAAATATTTCACTATAATATTTCAAAGCGAAGTAAAAAAAAATAAGAATTATTATGTAATCACTGGGGCACAAATTATGATCACTAGGGCACGTGCCTGTGATAGTGGTCTAAATACGCCGATGGGCTGAAATGACACCAACAGAGCTTCCAAGGTATTCAGAAGGGTATGCAGCTGTTGAGACCAATCTGGTGCTGCAGCTCGGCTAACTGTGTAACTGAGGAAGTGATCAAGTGAACACACGCATGCTGCATGCACCAACCAGCCAACCAATCTAATGAACCAACCAACCAAACTAATACACCCACCAACTCACCCACCAAGCAACCAATCTAATGAACCAACCAAACTAATGCACCCACCAACCAACCAACTCACCCACCAACAAACCAATCTAATGAACCAACCAACCAAACTAATACACCCCCACCAAGCAACCAATCTAATGAACCAACCAACCAAACTAATACACCCACCAACTCACCCACCAAGCAACCAATCTAATGAACCAACCAAACTAATGCACCCACCAACCAACCAACTCACCCACCAACAAACCAATCTAATGAACCAACCAACCAAACTAATACACCCCCACCAAGCAACCAATCTAATGAACCAACCAACCAAACTAATACACCCACCAACTCACCCACCAAGCAACCAATCTAATGAACTAACCAAACTAATGCACCAACCAACCAACCAATCTAATGAACCAACCAACCAAACTAATACACCCACCAACTCACCCACCAAGCAACCAATCTAATGAACCAACCAAACTAATGCACCAACCAACCAACTCACCCACCAACCAACCAATCTAATGAACCAACCAACCAAACTAATACACCCCCACCAAGCAACCAATCTAATGAACCAACCAACCAAACTAATACACCCACCAACTCACCCACCAAGCAACCAATCTAATGAACCAACCAAACTAATACACCCACCAACTCACCCACCAAGCAACCAATCTAATGAACCAACCAAACTAATGCACCAACCAACCAACTCACCCACCAACCAACCAATCTAATGAACCAACCAAATTAATGCATCAACCAACCAACCAACCAACTCACCCACCAACAAACCAATCTAATGAACCAACCAACCAAACTAATGCACCCACCCACCAACCAACTCACCCACTGTTACGTATTACTTTCACATGGTGGAGGGATACTTACTGTCTGTGGTGCATATTCACATTGTGGTTGTAGTGTGTTGTCACTAATTGGTGGTTTGATTGACACACTGTTTCTTCCTGTTTTTGTTTTCCATGTTATTAAAATGGCCGCCCTTGTAATTGACACAGGTGTGGTGATGAGGCACCACGCCCTACAAAGCAGAGCAGAGTGCAGGCTGCAGTGTCTCCCATTTTCACAAGAGATGTCAGCTCACCAGAGTCTCATCTGCTCTCACTGCTTCTATTTTGCTGTTTGTTCTATTTTGGCCTATGTGCCTTAGTTTTGTTATTGACCTTTGGAGTCTGGAACACCCAGCTCTCACCCTTTTGTCCATTTAAATAGCTGTTCCAATAAATATTGTTATTTTTGATAAACTCCTGTCTTGTCCTGTGTCCACCACTTTGCATTTAAGGCCTACACGAGCCATACTTTAGGCTTGAATGTAACATGGGGGCTCTAGCCGGTCTTCAAACAGGTGAGTATGCTCTTAATTTATAATTTGATTTGACCACTTATATGCTGTTTAAATATTTAGTTTAGTGGACACCACAAGTAGGTACTTTCATTGTTTTCTGGCTGTGTTTAGCTTCCTGTGTACCACGTAACCCTGGGGCAGTCATTGAAGGGATTAGTACCATATACTTGTCTTGTACTATACTATATACTTGACGGGTATATGGTCGATATGATCTTTGGCTGGTAGCAGGTGTGGTTGAAGAAAGCTAGGTCTACAGTACATTAGCTTTCAGTATAGGTAGGTTAGGGGGCCGGAGAATATAATTAGTGTGTTAGGACCTGATGTAAGTATTTTTGTTAGATTATACATGTGGTGGGCCTAGCAGTGCTTCTTTGTCTGCAGTGTAGGTTTTAGAAGCTATTTGTGAGTCATATCAGATTGTAAGGAGCACCTGTTTGAATTGTTTGGATTTGTTTTTTTGTTTATTGGATATTGCTTGAGTGTAACACAGGAGGTTTTGCCTCACTTTGTTTGTGTTGCTGAAGAGCGTTTGTTCCATTATTTTTGGGATAAATGTCTATGTATGCATTATTGAGCTTGACCTTTTGATCCACTATGTGTTATGCCGTGTGTCTTTTTTTTTTCTTTTTTTATTATTAATAGTTTGAAACACAAAACAGCTCAACATAAATACAGTACCATACAGACAAAACTAAACTCACAAACAATAAACAATACAATACAGTACAATACAGACAAAACATACTAACAAAATGGGGGGGGGGGTGGGGGGGGGTGCAGATCAAACACTCCTGCTTTCAGTCATAAGTATTCTCCAAATATGTCCTTATATAGATCCAGGGACCGTCCTCTCCATGGTCATGTTCAGCGAGCGTTGAGGCTGCTCGTTCCATTGTCAATAGGTCCATGAAATCCCTCATCCAGGTGTCCATGCAGAAACAATTTGGCTTTTGGATCTTCCAGTTCATCATGATAGTACGCTTAACTGACATATGTGCTAGTGTAATGATGCGTTGCGTAAGTGCTGATTGTATACCAACTACCCCCATGCCCAAGAGGCAGACTTTTGGACATAAGGGTATCTTAACACTGAGAATAGAGGATAGTCTTAAAATGACCTTGTGCCAAAAACTCTTCACTGTGGGGCAATGCCACAACATGTGGATGAGTGTTCCTACCTCCCCACATCCATGCCAGCACAAATCTGAGATGGCTTGATCAATTTTTTTTATTTTACATGGTGTAATATAAGCTCGATGAACTACCTTTAATTGTATCATTTTATATCTTACACATTTTGATGATGTTGTTGTATTTTTTAAAACAGTCTCCCATTGTGGAGCAGTCAAGGAGACCTTCAAATCCCTCTCCCACTGCTGTTTAATCGAGGCCAGGCCATCTGATGAGCTAAGTGACAGTAACCTATAGATCTTAGATACTGACCTCCTTTCTGAAGCGATCCTTCTTAGTCTGTCATCCAAATCCTTATGTATCCCCATATCTCTATTTTTCATGGATACTGATCTTACTACAGATCTCAACTGAAAGTACAACATGAATTCACTATCTCTTAAATTATACAGATCTTTCAATTCATTAAAAGGTATCGTCTCTCCATCCTTCACAATCTGTCCTAGTTGATGTATTCCTTTACCCTGCCATGAAGTATTTACTAGTGTGCTGCCCCCAGCCATTAACAGGGGGTTAGACCATATGGGGCATGAAGGTAAAGAGATCCCTTTGAAGGCTAGCCGTTTCTGTAGGGTTTTGATTATCTCACATGAAAATCTTATTATCGGGTTGTCCATTTTAAAGTTAGGTTTGGGGTGAAACCATAATGATACCAAGGATACCGTCTTACTAAGTTCTGATAAAATATTCTCCTCAATCCATTTCCAACTGCCTATTTCGGTCTTGCATATGTAACCCCATGACAAGGGGAATCTGGCATTATAAGAGAGATAGTATGAGTAAACATCCGGAATACTAAGTCCACCGCTATTTCTTGGTCTCATCAATTTCTTGTAGCTGATTCTAGGTGTCTTCTCCCTCCATAAGAAACCTGTAAATAGCTTATTTATCTCTTTAAACCAATACGAGGGGAATTTGAGTGGAACAGCTGATATTAGAAATGATATTCTAGGTAAAATATTCATTTTTATTATCTCTGCTCTACCCCATAATGAAATGGGTAACACTGTCCATCTCTTAATATCCTCCCTAATTGTCTTCAAGAGGTGTGGACCATTAGAATCAAAAATCGTGTCTATAGGTGTCCGGATGTTTATTCCGAGGTATCTCATACCTTGTGATCTCCACTGTAAGGGGGCAGAACCAATATGTGAAGGATGGGTCAGGTTATTCAGAGGAATAGCTTCACTCTTATTAAAGTTCACCTTATATCCTGAAAACTCCCCAAATGCTTTAATCAGCTTCATCACCTGTGGGATTGATTGACAGGGTTGTGTTAGTGTTAATAGTACATCATCTGCATACAGATTAGCTTTAAAGTAATGCCCCCCAATATTGATGCCCGTGATTTTCTCCTCTGCTCGTATGGCACATGCCAGCGGTTCGAGGGCGAGGATGAAGAGTGATGGAGAAACCGGACAACCCTGTCGGGTGGACCTGAATAGCTGAAACGGTTGAGATATAATGCCATTTGTTTTAATTGAAGCTAGTGGTTTGTTGTAGAGCGCCATCACCCAATGTATGACCGTGGGTCCAAAACCGAATCTGGTAAGAACATAAAACAGATAGTGCCATTCTATTCTGTCGAAAGCTTTCTCAGCATCCAAGGATAAAGCTACCGCTGGTTGTTGTAGGTTGCCCGCTTTTGACATGACATGAAATAGTCTCCTCATATTATTAGAAACGTGGCGGCCTTTAATAAACCCTACTTGATCAAGGTGGATCAGTGAAGGCATGACTGTCTCTATGCGCATGGCCAGGATCTTAGCAAATAGCTTATAATCGCTGTTCAATAAACTTAAGGGACGATAATTACCCATTTGTGAGTGATCTTTATCAGGTTTAGGTAACAAAGAGATAGTAGCCTGGCACATACTCTGAGGCATGGATTGATGAACTATTATGTCATTGAATACTAGTGTAAGCAGTGGGGTTAGCCTGTGTTGAAACTGTTTGTAAAACTCTAAGGTGTATCCATCATTCCCTGGTGCTTTCCCTGTTGAAAGGAGGTTCATGGCAGATATGATTTCTGATTCTCTGATAGGACCCTCTAAATGCTCCCTTTCTACCTCTTGTAATGTGGGTAAGGATATGTCCTTAAAAAATATATCCATGTCTTCCTGTTTTTTAGATCCTTCTGACTGATAGAGTTTACTATAAAAATCACTGAAAGCTTTATTAATTTCTGTTTGTTCATAAATAACTGCACCTGTACTATCACATATAAATGGTATTGATTGGCGATTTTCTAATTGTTTTAATCTTAGTGCTAGCATCTTACCGGCTTTATCTCCTGATTCAAAATATTTCCTACTGAGTCTGAAAAGAGCAAACGCTGTCTCCTCATGTATAATTGATTGCAACTCTGTCTTAAGAATCAACATAGTATTTTTCAGTTGTATATTTCCAGGGTTAAGCATGTGTTGTGTTTCTACAGCCTTAAGTTCTAATATTAAGTTGTTTTTCTTCATTATCATTTTCTTCTTTCTGGCTGTAGAATAGCTAATAATCCACCCTCTGCAAGTTGCTTTGAATGCTTCCCACACCATTTGTATTGAAGGGACAGATTTTAGATTAATATTTATAAATTCAGTTATTCTCTCATTTATCAAAGATACAAACTCTTGATCTTTTAGCAAAGAGTTGTTAAATCTCCATTGTTTACTTTTGTGATTGTTTACAGAGAGAGCTAAGCGCACTGACATGGGGGCATGATCTGAGATTATAATATTATGGATGTTGCACTATCACATTCTCAACTGTACATTGTGAAAAAAGAAAGTAATCAATCCTTGAGTACGAATTATGAGCGTGTGAATAGAAAGTATATTCTCGGGCAAGAGAGTTTACTACCCGCCATATGTCTGTCAAAGCCAGAGATACCTGCAACTCATTGAGCGCTGCTGACAATGCACCATCTGATATGAGTGGGTGGCCCGATCTATCCACTGCCGGGTCACTAACTAGGTTGAGATCACCTCCTAAATAAATATGGTCTGCCGCAAAATGAGATAATGCCACACTCAATTTGGATAGAAATTCGGCCTGACCAATATTGGGTGCATAGACATTTACTAACGTGCATTTAGTATTTTGTAAAAAACCTGATAGAATGATAAACCTGCCATCCTTGTCAATAATTTTTTGAGATAGTCTAAACGTCAGTCGTTTTGCTATTAAAATACTGACGCCCCTAGATGCCCCGGCACCTGGTGCTGAGTAGGCCTGGCCTACCCATCTCTGTCTCAACTTAATAGAGTCCTCATCCTTCAAATGTGTCTCCTGCAACATCGCAACAGTCCAGGGATTTCAAATGACTAATGACTTTATATCTCTTTGTTTTATTTGAAACCCCGTTTACATTCCAACTAATCATGTTAATTGTGGCCATCAAAAATTATATTGCGCTTTAGCTTGTTGAAAAGGTTGAATAAAAAGGAAAATACTGAATATATGTTGAAGTTATCAATGGTCTGCACCAACAAGGGGAAATACACACAAAACACATAACAAACCATACAAGAAGTGCCAATAAAATGGCACACACATAATATAAGGGAGATAGAACCTGTGTCCATCCCCTGTCCGTGAACATACTGATAAACACAGTTATCCGCACGCAGTGATCAGACCATGTCCTTAATTAAATGCATGATCCGTGCATCCGAAATTATTACTATAGGGGCAGTGCAATACATAACCTCAGAAAACTAAATAATATATATATACCTACATATACACATATATATATATATATATACATACATACACACAAACCAAAAAAAAATGTATTATAATAATAAACAGTATAATGAAAGAGGCTGCCCTTAATGTTCATTGCATACCTTGCACGGGATCTTGCTCAAGTCATCACCCACACTAAATAACTCAGTTGTCATGTCTACTGTCAACTGTCAACTGTCAGTGAGTGGTGGGCGTGTCATACCTCTATGCTCTGTCCATTAGCCAAAAATATTAGGAAGCTTGATCTTCAATCCTTTCGCTGCATCCGTGGGGTTATTATAGATGGATGTTTCGCCGTCGATGGTGACTATCAGCCTCGCAGGGTACAGTATACCATTATGGACATCCGTGTCCCACAATTTCTTCTTGATGTCGGTATAACCGGCGCGCTGCTTTTTAATTTCCACGGGTAGATCCTGGAATGCGTGAAGCGGCCTTCCTCCCCATGTCAGCTTCTTTTTCTTCCCCGCGGCTCTCAAGATGTCCTGCCTGTCGTTCCATCTCAGCAGCCGTATAATGTACGGGCGAGGAGGTGCCGATGGGTCTGGTCTGGGTCGGAGAGTCCGATGGTGCCTTTCTACCTCTGGTACCTGGTCAGTGTCCTTTAAATCCAGGATGTATCTCAGAATGCCATTAATCATATTATTCGGGTCACCGGCTTCCTCTCCCTCTTTCAGGCCGACCAATACGATGTTATTTCTCTTGCTCTGCGCTTCCATGTAGGTTAATTTGGTTTTCAAGTAGTCCACGTCTCCCGTCAGGTCTTTCAAAGTTTTGCCGTCTACGGCCATCTGGTCTTCTACCGCTCCGATACGGTTCTCCGCGTTGGATATTCTTTGCAGAATAGCCCGTGTGTCCTTCTTTACTCCGTTGATCGATTCACTGAGCTCATCAAACCTTAGCTGGAATGAATCTTTGATGATAGATACCTCCGCAATTAGGTGCGACGCCCAAGCAGGGGTGTCTTTGTCTGACATAATTTGTTTGGCAGAACGCCAATCGATTTCACGTTCACAGTCTTGTCTCTGCACGGTTGCCAGGACGTGTCATTCACACATCTAGTGTATTGAAACCTTTTCCTGAAGTTGCGCGGATTTTTCTTTCTTTAGAGGTGAAATAATAACTTAATTGGTCTGTCACTTACGAGAGCGAACTACCGTGCCATACCGCCGTAGTCACGTGACTACGTGTGTCTTAAATACAGTGTGATTTGTTTTGCGTGCTGACATGAAATGCCGTGTGTTTTAAACTACTGCTTGTGAGTTTAATTGCGTGCTATGTTATGCCGTGTATCTTAAATCACTGTAATTTACTTACGTGCTAACCTTTTTGTGGATACAGGGAACATTGGAGTTTGAACTCCAGGTCGTAGGAACGGTGGGTGAGTTGCTTGTGTTTAGGATATCGAACTATATCCCTTATTGTGGTGCACAGTTAATTGTTGTATTCATTTGTTGTCGTTTACTGTGGATAGTAAAAATGACGTTGGACATTGATGATTTTGTTGCAGAGCCAACAATGGCTAAGGTAAAGAAATGTTCAAAGGATGAGTTAATACAGGTAGCTACTAGGTTTTCAATTGACCTCGATGCAGGCCAGAAAAATGAGAACTTGTTAAGTCAATTAATTGAGGAACTGAATACACTGGAGGTTTTTGGTGTGGCTGCAGGTAAAACTCTGGAGGAGGAGGGAGAGTGCTTTGAGCTACCGCGTGGGCGAGATGAGGAGCTTAGGACAGCGCGTGAGCTTGCAGCTGTTAACAAGGCAGACCGTGAGGACCTTGAAGCTAGCGAGATGAGGAGAGCAGCTGCAGCCAGGGCAGAGCGTGAGGGCAGAGCAGCAGAACGTGAGGCCCAGGAAGCTATTGAGGAAGCTGCTGGGGTGAGAAGAGCAGCTGCTGCCCGGGCCCAGGAAGCTATTGAGGTGGCACAGGAGGTACGCGCCCAGGCAGCATATGACCGGGGGATGGCGATGCGTAATATAGGTGGTGCTGGTGCTGTACATGTGCAAAGGGATTTTGACATGGCTAGGCAGAAAAGCATGGTTCCGTTTTTTTTGGAAAGGGATGTCGTTAGTTTTTTTTTATTATTTGAGGACATAGCTGGCAGTTGCGGCTGGCCGGCAGATAAATGGACTATCCTCATGCAGAGTGCTTTGCGCGGTAAGGCACAGATCGTGTATGCGTCGATGTATCCTAATAATAAGGATTATGCTTTGGTGAAACAGGCTATCCTTAAGGCCTATGAATTGGTCCCTGAGGCTTACCGCCCGAAATTTAGCAATTTAAGGAAGCAATTCTCTCAGTCTTATGTGGAGTTTGTGAGGGAAAAGCAGTTGCTTTTTGACCGGTGGTGTGCAGCGGAAAAGGTCGCCACAGTGGAGGAGATTAGGGACCTAATCTTATTAGAGGAATTCAAGGTATATGGCGTCTCTGAGGATATTGCTATGTACTTGAATGAGAGGAAGGTCGGGACCTGTTCGGCAGCGGCAGTCCTGGTTGATGAGTATGTTTTGACCCACAGGACGTCTTTTGAGAGACAGCATTATCCTGTGCATGATGTGGTGAGGCCGAAATGGACTCCTAATAGGCCTACGGTCTCCAGTGCTGGGGGTAGTGGTAAGTTTAATGGGGCATGGGGAAGCGATGATGCCCGGAAGTGCCAGAATTGTGGGAGTGCAGGATATGTGATGGGAAATTGTTATCGTTTGCACCCAGAAAAGCGCCCGTCTAACCCACCCAGACCAGTGATGTTGATAAATACACCTGTACGTAACCCTGTTGTTCTGTCTCCACTAGATGGCAAAGGAGTGGATGACCTTTACACACCTTTCAGGAGTAAAGGGTTTGTTTCGTTGACAGAGGGAGGTCCTAAAGTACCGGTGACAATTCTCTGTGATACTGGCGGATCCCAATCTTTTGTTCAAAGTAGTATCCTGCCCTTTACGCACCACTCGGAGTTGGGTGCAGGGGTTGTTATTGAGGCTTTTGGAATGCACACGATGAATGTGCCGCTGCATAATGTCTTTCTTGATTGTGCCCTAGTGTCAGGACCAGTGGTGATCGGAGTGGCGACTGGAAAACTCCCTATGCAGGGGGTAGCGTTGCTCTTGGGCAATGACTTGGCTGGAGGTAAAGTACTAGTGAAACCGGAGGTGACGTGCGTGCCGGATACTCAAGTGGCGGAGCAGTATCTGGAGGGCTTCCCAGCCTTTACAGTGGCTGAGGCCATGGACGAATTGGAGGTGGAGAATGAGGAGGATGAGAGTGAGGAGGATGTTGCTACTTCATGTGGCACCGTTTCTGATATTTCATGTGGCACCATTCTGGTTGAGGAGGCTACAAGGCCAGAATTGGGCTGCCAGCCTTCCTACAGTGGCTCTAACATTCGTGATATGTCACTTTTCAGCGGTGATGATCCCGGTATGTCGGTGGGTGGTTCTGATGTTTGTTCACTTGACCGCACTGACAATCTGCCAGGCACTGGGTATGCTAGTCGACCTAGTTACCTGTGTCCTGTACAGCGAGAGCAGCCTTCACGACCTAGCCTACGGTGTGGCAACCTTTTTGATCGTGTTGGTGCTGATGCATGTGTCTCCGTTTTGTGTCACAACGATGTTACTGTGTGTGCCACCATTTTGGCTCATGTCAGTGGAAACAAATCGGGCACCTTTTTGTCTCATGACACTGTTGCTGTCTGTGACACCATTGTTGCTCATGACGGTCCTATTTTTTGTGACACGGTTTTGGCTCATGACGGTGCAATTTCTTCTGACACCATTGTTGCTCATGACCGTGCTAATTTTTGTGGCACCATTTTGAGTCGCAATGTTGATGAGTGTGCCACCATTTTGGTTCCTGACCATGCTGTTTTTTGTGACGCCATTTTGGGTGGTGCTCCAGATATTTTTGTGCCTGATGTGATGTTGCTATGTTCCAGGGACGGTGAGGACGTGCCTGCTATGGATGTTCGTGAATCACAGTCTCCTGTACAGCTAACTGGGGTACAGCCCTCAGTACAGTCTCCTGTACTGGCAGTGCCAGGTGGGGAGGGGTTGGGCGCTGTGATGGTACCAGGGGAGTATGCTGATTTTGGTTTTCCTGTTGGTTGTCCTGAGCGCGATGAGTTTGTTTTTTCTCGAGTGAGTGGTTCCAGTTTGCCGTCTACTTTTGACGGGTCGGTATCGGTGGAGCGGCCTGTTGAGGTGGAGCCTGTGTTTTGTTTTCCTGTTTTCTGTCCTGAGAGCAGTGGGTCTCATGCTGACTCCAGTTTATTGTCTCTGTTTGTCAGGTCTGTATCGGCGGAGGGACCTGTTGTCATGAGTTTGTTTGGTGATGTGTTGGTGGGTGGATTGACTTCTAGGCCTTGCGCCTCGGTAGGGGCTGAGTGGGGTTTAGTTGCCCGGGTGTTTCCACCAGCTCCGCTCCATCCAGGCCTAGCTGAATACATTTTGGAGGGGTCTCGCTTGAGCGGGTATCAGGACAGGGTTGTTTGTGCTAAACAACGGTGTCAAATGTTCCTCAGTAGGGAGCATTCGACTGAGTTAAGGGTCGTGTTCGACAGGGGCCGACCCATTGTCACTTTGTGGTAGTGACACACGGTATTTCCGGATTCGTGGGTCACGTTCTTTTTTATGTACAGTTGAGTGTGACTCTTGACCGGGGCTCACGCTCGACACAGTACAGGCGCTGCACATGTTAGAGTGTGTGGTTGCATTTTTTATAGGTAAGGTTGGTAAGTATCCCCTTATTTATTTATGTTCATTCTCTTGGTGATGGTTTCTTTGGGCTATAGTTGGGAGAAGAACATAAATCTTCGGTGTGGGGGTGTTACGTATTACTTTCACATGGTGGAGGGATACTTACTGTCTGTGGTGCATATTCACATTGTGGTTGTAGTGTGTTGTCACTAATTGGTGGTTTGATTGACACACTGTTTCTTCCTGTTTTTGTTTTCCATGTTATTAAAATGGCCGCCCTTGTAATTGACACAGGTGTGGTGATGAGGCACCACGCCCTACAAAGCAGAGCAGAGTGCAGGCTGCAGTGTCTCCCATTTTCACAAGAGATGTCAGCTCACCAGAGTCTCATCTGCTCTCACTGCTTCTATTTTGCTGTATAGTAATAGGGGTGGATGGTTCTGTCTCTAAAAACCCGATGTATATAATACCCTGCGTTGTGTTTTGTCCGTCTGTTAAACCCCTATTACTTATAAAGACCAACACGGTCTTGTAGAACGACCCGAGAGTGGAAGCATAAATGAGGAGAAGAGAAATTATCTACTGTTTAGATCCGCTTTTAGTCCAAAAGTGAACAACAAATGAATCTGGTTCAAAATGAAAAATAGGAGTATGTGCAATAATATTTGATGGACGCAAACACTATGCCGTTTGTCATCAAATATCAGACTAATCGAACACAATTAAAAAAGAATGGTCTTCAGTGGTTCCTCGATGGCGGTGGCTTCTTCCTAAGGAACAAAGAGATTCTGTTCTCGTTCTCAGCTCAAGCAGCTCCTCTATTCGCCGTCCTCTGCATGGGTTCAAAAAGCATGTGTCTCTGTCTCTACCGTACATGCTAGTTTTAAAGCTTTGACTCCTCCTCTTGGAATATGCTAGATTATTACGTCAGAGGGGAGTATCTCTTCATCCTGATTGGCTGAAACATATCACGGCCGTTTTGATTACCTTTAGGAGGCCGTCCTTAATATTTAAGAACAAGAATATTGTTCTAGAGTCTTTAGCGTTTTAAAGGTGTAATATTTGATTTTACTAACTTAAAACCCACGGATTATTTCTTAACCTTAATTACCTAACAGGTTAGTTCTTTTGCCGAATTTCCTAGTGTCTTAAGGCGAGACACTGCAGGTGAATAGTCAAATATACTTTTTTTGTTGATTTTGAGATTTTGTTATATTTTGCTTCCTAAACATGTCTTCTATGAAACTAGTGACAATAAAACGTCAATAACACACATTTAGTTGTTTATTTTACATCATTTTGCCTTATTGCATCCATAAATGTATACATATTTAATGGGGAAGTGCCTCATTTGCATATATAAACATACATTTCAGAAAACTTGCAATATATTTTTTCTTAGTTTATATGTACATAACAAATTGGGAAAGTTTCATAGTGATATCTATTCAAATATAGTTTGCCTATTAGGGGGTACTACACTGTACTACACTGTTTGTAGCCTGTGTGTAGTTCTGTTCAGTTCAATAACATCATTATTATTATTCAGTTATCAGGCATGTGTTTAGGTTGTCTATTACTAATGGTTTGATTAGGTATTGTGTTTGTAAATATCTGTTTAAAAAAAAAAAGTATGGCATTTTACAATACAGAACTTTGAAGGCGTTTTCCCAAAAATTTGTTTTAAGAGTTTTTCCTCATACTCTGAGCCAGAAATCTCCACTTCAGTAGCACTCACATACACCAAACCTTCCAGTTCTATTCATATCTATGTTCTGAAGGTATTTACAGAAGGGTTTGTTGATATCGCATTCATACCCTGATTTATATCACATTTTATTCCTAAAAACATGGCGAAATATGGAATTTTACCATAAAAATTTACTGAATGGAGTATTTTCTGATTTATGGAGTGATAAAAAGAGATATCCAAAATCCCCTCTGTAATAACCTTTGGCTCTAATATGTCAACAAAATGAAACTATAATTTTGAAAATGGCTTTATCCAATGTTCAGATTTCTGTCCTGGAATTATATGCAAATTAGTGCATATTTAAGTAGATCATGCCTCATTTGCATATTTAAACATACAATTTCAGAAAACTTGTAATACAAAAAAGTCTTGTCTTAATATAAGTAATCAACTGGGGAAGTTTCATTGTGATATCTATTAGTACATTTTTTTACCCTATTCACCTGCAGTGTCTCCCCTTAAATACCTATGTTAACCTATTTTTGATTATAGGATCTTCAAATGATTATCTTAGTCTCTTTGGTTTTAAGACAATCCTGTTGCATTTAACATTGTCTTTTTAAATTACCTTTTTTTTTTTTTTTTTTTAACTTAAATGTTTTATTAACAGTTTTTAGACAGACAGCACTTACAAAAAATAAATAATAAAAAATAAAGAGACTAGCATCACAATAAAAACAAAAAGAAAAAACAGTGCACATAAATATTTACATGGGTATCACATGGTTAGTTGTCTGGTTCCCCTACTGTTGTTTTCTAGGTATTTGATACAAAGGCTGATTGTGTATCTCCCTTAAACAGGCATAAACAGGTAATTCCTACTCAAAGATGATAAATGCTGACTAAGGCTTGTATGTGTGATCTGGGTCCAGAGACCCTCCTTGAGCTTCTTTCTTCCCTTCTCCTTCGTCCTTTCTTTTTTTTTTCTCTTGTTTATTAACTTTCACTTTGCCTTTTGGTTCACCCATACACACACCACATCATCCCTGAATATTTAATATCACACCGTTAAACAGACATAAATAATAAGGTATAAAAGCATTCAGCAATTGTAATATCCCAAAAACAAAATAGAAAATACTAATTAAAGCACAGGTGTGTGACATGGGTTCATAGACCCTCCTTGAACATCTTTCCTCCTTTACCCTTCGCTCTCTTGTGTTGCATTTGGTTCTTCCTCTGTGATGTCGTTCTCGTTCCTTTTATAATCCTCCCACTTTCCCCATCTTTCCCCAAATTTCTCTTCCTGTAACCTCAGCATGTGTGTTATCCTTTCCATATCCTGTATTTCTTCCACTATTCCTACCCATTTTGCTATTGTCGGTGGGTCTTCCTTGTACCACAGTCTCGTTATTGCTTTTCTGGCCGCTATCAACATTATCTTTATTAAATATTTGTCCCCCCCTTGTATTCCCTCGTGTGTCAGGTCTCCTAAGTAAAGCACCAGTCCTGTTTGTGGTAGCCCGTATCCTAATATTCTGATCATTGCTTCCCCTATCTCCTCCCAATACCCCTTCAGCTTCTGACATCCCCAGAATATGTGCGTGTGATTTGCCCCCTCCTTCCCACACATCCTCCAGCATGCTTTTTGTGTTGGTGCATATTTTCCCTTCAGCTCTGGGGTTATAAAGAATCTGATTATGTTTTTCCATCCAAATTCTTTCCATATTCTCGATCCTGTTGTTGAATGTTGTACCTCGCATATGTTCCCCCATTCCTTCCCTGTTATTCCTATCTCTAGTTCTCTCTCCCATTTCTCCCTTATATAATCGGTCGTGTGTCCCTTGCTGGTCATTATAGCCCGGTATATTGCTGATATTACTCTTCCTTGCCCCCCTTCATATGCCCATACTATCATCTTTATTATTCCATTCTGTTCCTCGTCTTTGGCCCCCCTTATTTCTTTGTTGTAGTAGTCTCTAACCTGTAGATATCTGAAGTGGTCCCTGTTTTCTAGTCCAAATTTCTCCTTTAATTTTTGTAGTGTCTGCATTTCTCCCTTCTCTATCACTTTGCATATCGCTGTTGCCCCCTCCCTCTCCCACCTTCTGAATCCATGGTCTAACCTCCCTGGTTTGAATCTCTTGTCATGTGCTACCCATCTCAGGACCCCTGACTGCTTCTCCAATTTGTGTGTTTTTACTACTCTGTTCCATATGGTCAAGGTGCATTTGGTGATTGGATCTAATAGTCCCTCTTTTTCTTTAAATAGTTCCCTATCTCCCACCAGAGCTTGTACCTTGTATCCCTCCCCTTCTTTTTCAATGTCTTTCCATCTTGCTTCATATCTGTCGTTACACCAGCACGTCACTGCTCTCAGTTGTGCTGCATAGTAATAATCTTGTAGGCTGGGTACTGCCATCCCTCCCTCTTCCTTTGGTAGTTGTAGTGTTTTATATCTGACCCGTGGTCTTCTCCCCGCCCATATGAACCTCGATATCAGTCTGTCCCACTCCCTGAATTGATTCTGTGGTATTTGTATCGGTAGTGACTGGAATAGGTACAGTAACCTTGATAGTATGTTCATTTTAATGACCTCTATTCTTGAATTGAAGTCCAAGGGCATTACTGTCCATCTCTCTAGGTCTCTCTTGATGTTCTGATTTATCTGTGTATAATTCGCCTCAAACAGTTTCTCCACCCCTCTCGTGATGTTCACCCCTAAGTATTTAATCTTGTCCATGTCCCATCTTATCCCGTACTGTTCTCTAATTTCCGTCGTTGGAGAATAGTTCCATGCTAAGGTCTGTGTCTTTGTCACGTTTAGTTTGTATCCTGAGTAGTGGCCATATTCCTTCAGTAGATCCATCAGTTCCGGGAAGCTCTTTTCTGGTTGCCTCATGTATACTATCACGTCGTCTGCAAATAGGCCTAGTTTATATTCCGTTCCCTTTATCCTTACTCCCTTGATGTCCTCGGTCTGTCTGATCAGTTGTGCCAGTGGTTCTATGAAAACGGCGAAGAGCGTCGGTGAGAGACAACATCCCTGTCTGGTAGCCCTCTCTAATCTGATTCTATCCGTCAAGCTGCCATTCACCTTAACCCTCGCTGTCGGTTCTTGATATAGCGCCTTGATCATCTTCATCGCCCTCCCGTTCAGTCCGAACCTCATCAATGTTTTATATAAAAATGTCCAGCTCACACTGTCGAACGCTTTTTCTGCATCTAGGCTAATCAGTACCGCGCTACCCCCTTGTTTTTGTATCTCCTCTACTATGTGTAATGTCTTTCTCACGTTGTCCTGTGTCTGTCTCCCTTTAATAAATCCAGTTTGATCTTCATCTATAATGTCTGGCATAAACATCTCAAATCTTTTTGATATTATCGATGTATACATCTTGTAATCTACGTTAAGTATGGACACAGGTCTGAAACTACTACATAATTCCCTATCCTTCCCTTCCTTCGGTATCGTGGTGATTATGGCTTCCTTCCACGAGGGGGGGGCATTTTCCCCTCTTCCATCGTGTGTCTGAACGCCGCCCCTAACATGGGTGCTAATTCAGTTCTAAATGTCTTGTAGAATTCCGATGGGAATCCGTCGCTCCCCGGAGACTTGTTGTTTTTAGCTCTACTAATTGCATCTTCCAGTTTTTTTTTTTTTTTTTTTTTTATATATTTTTATTTCATTTTTTGGAAGAAAAGGCAGGATATATAATACACATACAATGCACATATAATGCACATAAAAACATACATTTAAATTATTTGCCAATTACATGCATTGGCTTGCCCCTTGCCTCATTTAAAATAAAAAACTCCTACCCCCTAACCCCTGCACCAACCACCGTTGACAAAAAATAAATAAAATAATAATAATAATAATAATAATAATAATAACCCCCCACCCAACCCACCCCGTCATAGGCCTGAGAAGAAAATTAATTGAACAAAACTTTCAACAAAGACCAAGAAAACTAAAAAAAAAACTAAAAGGAATTATACAGATTATTAGTTATGTCCTGCTAGCTATATATTGAAGGTCCTAACTTGATAGAGAATATGGTTCCAGCTATCTATTGTTTGATATCTTGCCCCATTTAATCTAGCTGTAGAAAGCTCCATTGTTACAACATCAGCTAATAACTGTTTCCAGTGATTAAAGGGCAGAGAGTGTGGAGCTTGCCATCGCAGCGCCAACATTTTTTTTTGCAGTACTTCCTGCCAGCCAAAATCGTCTCTGAACAATACTTAAAGCTAAATAATCATCATCATTAAGGAGAAGTAATTTGGGACAACAGGGAATATGTTTTTGTAATACTTTAGATAGATAATTAGTTATCTGTTCCCAGAAACTTTTAACTGTGGGGCATTCCCACATCATATGTGTAAAAGTACCAGTAGTATTTAGAGAACAAAGTGTACAGTTTGGTGACATAGCACGTCTCATTCTATAAGCTTTCTGGGGGGTTAAATATGTTTTATGGACAAAATTGAAATGAATCTGCTGATGATTTGGGTTTCGTGATGCCATAGTAACATTTCCCCAAACTCTGTTCCAATTGATAGTGATGGTGTTCTAATCCCAATTCTGTGCTCCACGATTGGATAACAGGTATTAACGAAGTACATCTTTGTGATAGATCTTTATAAATTATAGAGACTTGTCCTTTGGAGAGACCTGCAGTTTTTTTAGAGAAAGTAATTAACGGGTGAGTAGTTGGTTTGGTCCATGGAACTCCATAGGCTCGCATAGCCGAGCGGAGCTGTAAATATAAAAAAAAGGAGGTGCCAGGTAAGTATGACTCTTTCAGATCTGAGAATGTTCTTAGACCATTGTCCTCCATAACATCGCCAAGTACATGAATGCCACAGTTGGACCATGATTGAGCTACAAAACTGCGGCCTCCGCTAAGCAAAAACGGGTTATGAAATAAGGGAGTCTGTTCATGCCACTTAGTATCCCAATTAAGTAACTTTTCATATTTGCGCCATAAAGATATGGCATGCGCTATTATCGGACCATAACGTAATCTACATTGCTTTAGTGAAATATCTGTAAAGACAATGTCTTGTAAACGAATCGGCGCCACAATATGTTTTTCAATATTAAGCCAGGGGGTCTCAGAATTTAAATTAAACCAACTCAACAGAGGACGAAATGATAACGCTTGAAAATATAACTTAAAATTTGGCACAGTTAAACCACCAGATTGCCGCTCATTTTGTAAGGTAGTAAGTTTAACCCGAGCTCGCTTGCCTCGCCATATACATTTTGAGACTGCTCTATGTAAATTTTCCCAATGAGCAACAGGTGGGGCAATAGGAATCATGGAACTACAGAAGTTTACTCGAGGTAATATGTTCATTTTGATAATAGAGACTCTTCCGGAAAGGGAGACAGGTATATTACACCATCGATTGAGATCATTTATGATTGACCTAATGGTTCTATTGCAGTTTACGGACACAATTTTTTCAATTGAAGGAAATATATCAATACCAAGATATTTAAATTGTGTTACAACCGGGATCTCATGGTCAAGCACAGAGTTAGGAGTGGTTCTTAGGTACATTAGTGCTGATTTGGTCCAGTTTATTTTATAACTTGAAATTGAACTGAATTTTTCAAAGATTTTCAGGAGGCTTGAGAGAGACTGAGATACATTCTCCATATATAACAAGATGTCATCCGCATAAAGCGAAATATGATGATCAGTAGAATTTACAGAGATTGGCTTAATGTTTTCTGATTGCCGTATAGCTTGGGCTAAAGGTTCAAGGGATAAAATAAACAAGCTTGCAGAGATCGGATCCCCTTGCCTACTTCCACGAGTGATTTTGAAAGGAAGAGAACTAATATCTCCGGTTATGACACTGGCTGATGGATTAGAAAATATTATTTTTACCATATTTATAAAATATTTATAAAACATATGTTTCAGTACAGCCCAAAGATAGGTCCACTCCAGACGGTCAAAGGCCTTCTCTGCGTCAACAGAGAGAACAGCTGACGACACTTTAGCTTGAGAGGCGGAGTTGACAATGTGAAGGAGACGTCGCAAATTATCAGACGAAAGCCTTTTTTTAACAAAACCACTTTGATCTGGGTGAATCAGTTTAGGTAAAAACTTTTCAAGACGGCAAGATAATACTTTAGAAAATAGTTTGGCATCTGTATTAATTAAAGAAATAGGGCGCCAATTAGAACACTGGTTTGGATCTTTACCTTTTTTTAATAAAAGAGAGATTAGGGACATATTCACGTCTCTCCCTAAGGAGCCTTTAGATATGGATATATTAATCATCTCAAGTAGTAGCGGGCCTAAGACGTCCCAGAACCGCAAATAAAATTCTGGGGGAATGCCATCCCACCCTGGAGACTTGCCTTTATTCATAGTTTCCAGAGATGTTTTGAGTTCTTGCAATGATATAGGAGCACCCATTAAACTTGATTCAACTGGTGACAAAACAGAGAGGTTAAGGCCACTTAAAAAGGATTCAATCTCTTCAGAGGGACGCTCGCCTTCTGTAGTATATAAATCATTATAAAATTTTGCAAATCTTGTATTGATTAATTTTGGATCTGTAAGCAGCTCACCATTTTCTGATGTAACAGTAGTAATATTTCCTACAAGATCACTATTGCGTAGTTTGTTGGCCAATATTTGACTCGGTCGACTACCATGAAAGTATTGGTTTACTCTACCTTTATGGATGGAGGATTCTGCTCTTTTCCTGATAAGATCGTTTAGTTCACTCTTAACATTGGCTAGTGTGGCGGCAGTCTGTTGAGAGTAATGCCTCTGTTGAGATAGGTCCAAGGTAGACAGCATGGTTTCTAATTCCGATATTCGTTTTAGCTGAGATTTATTAAGACTTGAAGAGAAAGTAATAGCATTATTTCTGACAAAGCCTTTCGTAGCGTCCCAAAGTATCCTGAAATCATCCACGGAGTTATTATTAAACATTAAAAATTGGGCTAGCTCAGACTGAAATTGCTCACAGAATACTGGATTATCCAATAAAGAGCAGTTAAAGCGCCATCTTGTGGCCTTTTTCTTAGCCTGGCTGAATTGAAATTGACAGAAATAGGCATGGTGATCTGATAAACTCATAGGTCGGATTTCAATTTTTTTTACGTCTGAAAATAAGGATGCTGATATTAAAACTAAATCAATACGGGAAAATGATAGATGTCTATTAGAGAAAAAAGTATACTCCCTGTTGCCTGGATTATGAACCCGCCAAATATCAATAAGATTAAAGTCAGATAGCAAGTGCTTTAAAGCGTTTGTCGAGCGAGCATTATGATTAACTGCTTTTGATTTATCCCAGGTATGATCCAAAACAGAATTCATATCCGACCCAATAATCAACTGGAAATCAGCTAGTTCCATTAGGATTTTATTCAATGATTGAAAAAAGTCTGGTTCATAACAGTTGGGTGCATAGACATTAATAAACGCAATTTTTTTACCATTATGAATACATTTTAGAAAAGCTATTCTTCCTTCTTGATCACTGCCTTTGCCTATGATGGTAATTTTGCATTTTTTATCAATGATTATAGCAACCCCTTTGGTTTTATTCAAAGCTGAAGCAGAAGAAGCCACTTTATAACGCTGATTTTCTAATTTGTGCATATCTCCTTCAAGCAAGTGCGTTTCTTGAAACATGCATAATTCAACTCGATTTCTTGATATAGTATCAAGACAGCTAGCCCTTTTAATGGAATTGTTAAGACCTTTAACGTTCCATGAAAAAATAGCTAAAGACGACATTTATAATATGAAATAAAATAATTCAAAAGTATATTAATCTGTACTAATAGATAACCCAAATTTGGTCTTTGTTGACGAGATGCCCAAAGTATGCACATAAGGAAAAAAAAGGCCCATATAACCCACCCCATCTTAACAAAAAAAATCTGTAAGAAATTTAAAAAACAGTACAAAAACTTCAAATGCAAAACAAAAAAAACAAGAAAAAACAAAGGTGATTGGTGCCCCTCCCACGTAGATCCTCCCCACCCTGTATATCTAACACAGGGTTGTGACATAGCTGCAAAAGGAAGCTCATCTCCTCATGTCCCAGTGGGTGGCTGTGTGCTGGTCGGCTCTCTGTGCAATTGGAATAAACAGTATTGATTAACAGGTGTCTAAGCAACTATTCAGTTGGAATATATCTTTATGACATTTGTCAAATTGATAAAAATAATATTAAAAAACAAAAAAAACGTTGTGTTTATCCAATTAATAAGTATCTTAGATAGCTTAACTATGTCCCTCTGCACAGAGAGACCTCGCAGAACTACACCACCCAGATGAATCCTATGATGGACTATGCAGATGGTGGTTAAGATAAAAGAAAAAAAAGAAAAGAATAACTGAAAAAAAAAAAAAAACTATGAAGAGCAGCAGGTAAAAATAAAAGGAGTATTGGCCAAAAGTATGACAATTACTTTTACTTTGTTGGTATCACCATTAAATAATTGGTGTTCTTGAGTAAAAGTAAAAACAAATAAGAAACAGCAATAATAAATAGCACTGATAATATCGCCTAGTAGCATTTTATTTAACCATCAAAATATGGTGACTATGAATGTGTGATATTGTCTATCATCTGTTAAGTATTTTGTTATTGCAAGTGTTTATATACTAAACTATAGTACATTTAGTTTGAGGAGAATTTTAGTAATGGAAAAACAAATAATGAATCGAAAAAAACAGGAAGAAAACAAGTAATTAATAATAATAATAATAATAATAATAATAATAATAATAATAATAATAATAATAATAATAATAATAATAATAATAATAATAATAATAATAATAATAATAATAATAATAATAATAATAATAATAATAATAATAACAAAGAAGGTAGTAATTTACACACTAGATTCAATTATTATGATTTTTTGCTGGAAAACTCAAATGACAAAACGATTAAATGTAAATATATTTAATATTTAACACTAAACGAAATTCATAAAATAATAATCATTAATTTCAAAGGAGTGCTCAAGGGTAGAACTTAAGTAATGAAAAAAAAAAATGAAAAAAAAACGACTATAGAAAACCTTTATATGGAGCATATGCAAGTGTGTTACCAACCTAATTATTATAAAAAACATTGAAGCAAAAAAAACAAAAAAAGCCTATCGAATTTCAGATACAAAATTATAAATAGTAAATATACCAAAACCCTCCCCAAAACAAGAAATATTAATGACCTATAGTTATAGCACTAACGAAATTTGGTATGCCTAATAGTAATCATAAAAAAAGAAAGAAAAAAAAAAAAGCTGAATAGCCAATAATAATAATTATGATGGAAATAAAAACCAAATATGTAGGCTATAAACTGTAGATGCCTCGAAAAGAGAGGGGATTTGCAATAAGGCCTATTAATAGTGAGCCATAAAGCACCAATAAGCTACTTTTTTAACACGACAAGAAAAATTGACAAAGCCTGTTTATATGTATATATAAACAGGAGAACTGCAAGCAAATAGCAAGTGGGGGGGGGGGAAGAGAAAAAGAAGTAAGGAACCCCACCTCATATAAGCAGAGAGGCTATTGGACAACATTTGAGAGAAATAAATTAAAATAAAGAGTCCATTAGACCATGTCGGGTTTTCTGATATTACTTAATAGCCAATATCAGCGTGAAGTTACTCAGCAGGTTATAATAGACAATAGATCATTTTGATACCTGCTTTCTTGTAATGTCCTTGCGCCGATTAATAGATAATTCACCATTTGCTGCTCTAGACGTCTCCCTCCTGAGACGTCCCCTCTTCTCTCTCCTTGCTCTGAGAAGCATTATCCTCGTTGCCCTCCGCCTCAACATCCGTGGGCTTTATGTAGTTGTCAAAAAAGCCCTGAGCAAGCTCCGCCGTAGGAAACTTGTGTGTCACATCTTGGAAAGTTAGGATGAGTGTTGACGACGATGGGTTGATAAATCCACATCTGATATCAAGCCTTCGCAGCTCAGATCTCACCTCTTTAAATTCAGATCTTTGCTTAAGGATTTCGGGATTAACATCGGGAAAAATGCTGATCTTTGCCCCATTGTAGCTTATGGATTTTGATTCTGCTGCTTGTCGAACAATCTTTCTTTTGACCTCAAGACTGTATAGCCTCGCAATCATGCAACGAGGAGCATTCTTCACGGGGCCCGTGCGGTGCGCCACACACACGACTGGAGCGGGTCCAATAAAGTCATCTCCAAACATCTCATACAGGAGCTTGGTGGTATAGGCAGTGGGGTTACCAGCTTCAATACCAGCAGAGAGCCCGAAAATTCTTATATTAAACTTTCGGCTGTGATTCTCGAGCTGTTCTGTCTTCTGTCGCAGACATTTATTTTCTTCCATTATCGCATTCTGGCGACGCTCCAGCTCAGAGATTCTCACATCAGCTTCCACACTGGCCTGGTCATGGTCATTCATTCTGTCAATACAGGAGCCCATCTGGGTCTTTAGCTTATCCAGACTTGTATTAACTGAAGCCAATTTAATATCCAAGGCTGAAGTGATTTCTTCTCTCACAATTTCACGCATTACCGTAGCCATTTCAGCAGTGAAAGATTTACCGTGGCGTGTGCCTTGAGCCATGGTGAACAGCAGCAGGTGCGCCTGTACGTGGCTCGTTAGACCAACAGGTGTAGTCAATCCAGATTGTGTCGTCTTGCGCTCTTACAAGCTTTGATAGTTCAAGTTCAACGAGGTATCACACAGCAAAAAATATAAAAGTATTTCTCAGGACAAAGAGATTATAATTAATTAGCAGCAAAAGTCCATCGGAATACTTATATTAGATTAATGGGAGCAGCCGGAGAGAAGCAACCAAACGTGTCACAGCCACCGGAAACGGAACGGCAGCTCCTTCTTACTTTGAGTTCTTGTTCCGTAATTATTTTATTTAATTCTTCATTCTGTTCTTTCCCTATCGATGGTAACTCTAGCTTCTCCAGATATGTTTCTATTTCCTCTTCTCCCGCTGCTTTTGGCTGTGTGTATAATTTCTCATAGTATTCTCTAAATGTCCTCTCTATTTCAGCTGGGTCCCTCAATATTTCATTAGTCTTTGTATCCCTTATTGTGTGTATCGTGTTCAACTTCTGTTGCGTTCTAATTCTCCTAGCCAACAGTCTGGTCGCTTTTGGTCCCCCTTCATAGTACGTTTGTTTCATGAACCTCGCTTTCTTTTCTATTTCCGTCAATAATTCCCTATTTATCCTGACCTTTACTTCTTTGATTTCTCCGAGCGTTTCCTGTTCTTTTGATATCTGGTGTCTCCCCTCTAGCTTCTTCAGCTTCCCTATCAGATTGTGATATGTCTCCGTTCTGGCCTTCTTCAGCATTGCTGTTTTTTCCATCAATTTCCCCCTTATCACTACCTTCAGTGTGTCCCATAGAATGTTCGGGTCTACCGCCCCGTTGTCATTTTCTTCCTTATATCTGGCTATCTCCTCCTTGATCTGACTCACCACCCCCTTGTTATTTAATATTCCTACATTTAGTCTCCAAATCGTGTTCCTCCGTCTCCCTTCTAGATCTACTGTCAGATATATGGCACTGTGATCCGATATGTCCGCCACTCCTATACTGCTCTCCCGTGCCCTGTAACTGTCCCCCGTCGTCATCAAAAAGTAGTCTATTCTCGCATATGTCACGTGTGGGTGTGAGTAATGTGTGTATTCCCTGTCCATGGCGTGCATCCCCCTCCAAACGTCTGTAATTCCCATTTCCGTCATCTACTGATGGGCGCCCGTCCTTTTCTAGTACTCGTGGTGTCTAGGTCGTGATTCAGTACTACGTTAAAATCTCCCGTACATATCAATATCCCTTCTAGTTCCATCACTATCATGTCAAAAATGGTCTCATATAAATCCCTCTCACTCTCTGGGGGTGCATAAACATTTACTAACGTAACCATTTGGCCCTCCATTTTCCCCTTCACCAGAACAAACCTTCCCTCCTTGTCTCTTACTTCCTTGATCAATTCAAATTTGACTGTGTTTTTGATTAACGTGATTACTCCTCTCCTCGGGTTTTGTTCAAAGGAACTATAGTATGCATTTTCATATCCAAATCTCTTCAGTTTCTCATGACCCTGTGCTACCAAATGTGTCTCCTGCAGAAAAATCACTTCCATCTCACTTTTTTTACATTTCAACATCACTTTGCCCCTTTTTATCGCATTATTCATTCCATTAACGTTTAACAACATCATTTTTATACCTTTAACCCTTGTCATCTTTCTTCTTCTTTCGTCTGTCAGTCCCCCCCATGTCACACTCATTCCCCCCTCCGGTTGGAGCCTCCGCTCTCTTCACCGAATACATATAATGATTAACATAAATAAAAAACATAAACTTTACATAAAGTGCTCCCAAGGCGTTCGGGGGGTCCCTGTCCCCCCCCCCTGTCCCCTGCTGGTGGGTGAGGGGTAATTGCCCTCCTAGCGAGGGGCCCCCTCCTGACGGCTTGGGGGTTGGAAACCCTTGCCCCCAATCGCTCGTCATATTTGTCCAGCTTTCTTACTGTTTTTTTTTTTGCTTTCGAGCTCCTGGTCAAAAGCGCTCTGTCCTTCCTTTTGATCAAAGACCCTCTTTTCTTGGTCCCTCTCAATGTGACTCATATGTTTCATTGTCCCTCCTTCCTCCCATATCCGTGTGCGGTGTCTCCCGTGTACCCCTTATTACTTTCTTTTCCTCTCCTCTATTTTCTATGTGATGTCCATTTATCCCCTTAATCCCTCCCAACTGTGTTACTCACAGCGTGTGTCTATGTATCTGTTTCAGTATGTTCTGTGTCTCGCCTATCAAACCTAGTTATATTTCCATTTATTTCCTCCATCAGCTTGTGTATTATGTGTCCATGTATACGTTACGTTCATTTCTATATCCTGCCTCTACCTGGGAATGTGTGCTTATGCATATGTTATTTCAGTTTCTATACTTTGTCTCTATTTGAATAGTTTTTTCAATCTCTTGTGCGTGTACTCATCCGTTCGCCTCCTCTCCGTCTGGCCTCCTCATCCGTCTCCGTCCTCGCTCCGTCACGTTTCACCTCCGCCTTCTCCTCTCTCCTCCCTCCGGTTTCGGTCTCCCACTCTGATCCACCTGCGGGCTCCCTCCAATCTCTGCTGCAAGCTCCGCGTCTGTTCCTCCCGCCTCCTTCCTTCTCCGTCCTGCGTCATCCGCATCCCTCGCCGTCTCATCTCTCGCTCCGCTTCTCGTGCCGTCGCGTACATCGCCGCCCCTTCCTCCCAGTGAATCCTTAGCGAGGTCATGGGTGACTGGAATCTCATTCCGTTTTCTTTCAGGGTTTTCTTCAGTCCCGCGTAGGACCTGCGTGTTATCGCTACCGCTGTCGAGTAGTCGTGATCAAATGATAGTCTTTTCCCATCGATTTCAATCTTCTTGGTCCACGCGGTTCTGAGTACCAATTCCTTAACCTCGAATCTCAGAAAGTTAATAATCACCGCCCTCGGAGGTCTGTCCGGTTGTGGTCTCGGAGCCAACGCCCTGTGGGCCCTCTGTATCTCCATTTTTTCCAGTCCCGTTTCCTTCAGTTGTTCTTTGATAAGCTTTTCCACATATAGGGTCACCGATTCCCCTTCGACTCCTTCTTTCAGTCCCCATATTCTGATGTTATTTCTCCGTGACCTCCCCTCCATGTCCGACATCTTTGTCTCCATCTGTTCTTGTTTCTGAATCACACATGTTAATACCTCGTGTATCTCCGTGTTCCATTCCTCCGCGTGTGCCGTCCTAGTCTGTAACTCGGTCACGTTTCTGTCCTGTTCCGCCATCTTCTCCTCCACCCTTTTGATTTCTGTATTCATTTCACCTCTGAAGTCCTCCTGTTCCTTCCTCAATTCCTCCCGTAGCTTCCCAATATCATTCCTTATCGTGTCCGTGTTCAGTTTTATCGCCGCTGTTATGTTCTCCAGTATCCCGGCCTGCATGATCATGGCCCATCCTGGCATTCCCGTGTCTGCCTCAGCGGTACCTCCCCCTTCTTCCGCCTGGCTTTTCTCGGCTTCGCTTCGGGGATTCTGTTTCTTCAGATTCTCTCCTTCTCGTATGTTCTCCATTTCTATTTCCTTCACAATCGTTGTCTCTTCCTTACTTCTCGTGAGCATTTTCCTTTTTAATTACTTTTCGGGTCTTTTTTTATCCGTTTTTTCGCTCATTTGACCAGGAGCTCTATCGCACGTGTGTTATCCGTCTGCTCTCATACCGGAAGTCCCTTAAATTACCTTTCTAAATGTATTTAGCTTTGACCCTTTTAACCTCCTTCCAGTTAAGAGTACCCTCCTCCCGTTCGGATGCACTCCTTCTCCTACTTAGATGCACCTCTCCCCGTAAGGCTTAGGTAGTCCGCTACAACGGTACAACCAGCCTTGGCTGCCTTGCCCGACGCCGGCCCCTCTCCCCCAACAGAGATGCAGGTCTCCACTTCCGGCGGTAAGGTCTCCTCTCATGAACGGAAGAAGTCCCCTTATTTTACCTTCAGGTGCAGTTTTAGGCTGGGTCCCTTTCCAATCTTAGGAGTGACAGTCCAGATTCCTCTGAATTGACACCCCTTACCCCTCTGCTTCCCAGTGGTTCTTTTCAAACCTGCTGATCACAGAAGCACAACTCGCCTACTAACGCATTCGGTTTCGGCTTACTGTGGCCTGACTGTACATTGAGCCAGACGCATTTATGCCAATAGGGTCATAATGCTCTCTGACCGGCCGGTGACGCAGTCGATAGATATCTCATAGTCCGTCATCAAGTCAGGACCCCAAGCAGCTAATTGTCCGTAGTACCTATCAGCCACTCAGTTTTGAAACCTACGGTCTGCTCCCCATCCCACTTGCTATGGGTATGGAAACTTTGACCGTTTTCACCAGCCTAGCCTGTTCACAGCAGGTGCTGTGCCCCTCCCGGTGCACTGCCCTACTTCTAGGTGTGGACCGTCGTCCACGTACCACCCAGTGCCCACACTTACTTACGTGCGACGTTTCCTGGGCCGACTAGACGGAAACACAGTAAGATGTTGGTCATCTTGCCAGACACGGGGGCCATTCAGTCTCTCCCCAGCTTACTATAGTGTGTGTTTAACGTGTCCAGGGAATCTTCCGATTCCACTGCCGCCTGCTATGGGCTAGAGGTTCGGAGTGCCTACCTCCTCCCTAACCCCTATTTTGCCACCTTAATCTCCTATTTTTCCTATATTACTGGCTTAATTATACTTTGCAAAGGTGAATAAGAGTCTAGTTTGGTCTTTTCTTAAATATGGGATTCATAAAGGGTTCTGGTGGTCTTTTACCCACTTAAAACTAAAATGCATAGTTTAGAATCCCTATCTCCCTCTCCCCGTTTGCCAAGGGGGTGAGAAAAAGATTCTTGTCTGGAGGACAGCTGCATCTCTGGTATGTCCTGTTTGTGGTATCAGTGTTGAGTGCCTAAGGGCCATCTCTTTGTTCTACTTTGGCTTGATCAACAGACCACTCTATACAGATGCTAACTTTTAGCCCGCTAGCAGCTCAGTCTTTTGTTACTAAGTTCCAATGTGGGGGAAGAAGACAAAGGCTGTGTTTACTGTTACCACTGTAATTGTAACTGAGGGGTACAATTCCCTGACTGTATTGATAGTATGGTATCATTAAACCACTACTTAGTTATGTACTTTAATTACTGGCCATACAGTACATGATATATCTGGTGAACACCCACACAAGAATACGGCAATGACAAAGAAAGTTCTAGTTAGAGGTATTTATTATTATTAGAGCAGCAACGGTAGGTTACAGATAGAGAATTATAATTGCGCTTGTAAGGCGAAGAACACTTAAAGTAGGTCAAGAGCGTAAGTCCATGAGAATAGTAAGATGGGTATAACTGACGCCACCTGTAGCATAGTAATTACATAAGGCACACTCGTAGTCAGCTGGAGACACTAGGGGGTTCCCTCCGGTTGTAAGCCGGCAGGGTAGAGGAATGTTCGGGAGCAAAGTCTGGATCAACGCGGAATAACGAGGCTCCAGATACAGGAGCCAGTGCAGTACTCCCTTGGTCCGCAGACAAAGCAACAGCTATAATACAGTATGCACGACAGCATGGATGAAAGCTAGCCAGCCTCTGGTCCTAGAGGCGGGCTCGAGGGTGCTCCTCACAGGGGTAGATCCCACACGACAGTGGGGTAGACGGTTCTCTGCTCCAGCAGCCACGGTACCAAAGCAATATAATCCAGCCGGAAAAGGCTCTGCATTCGCCGGTGTAGGTTCTCCGGTGTACATATCCAGCGGTTCTCGTCTAGGACTCCTCGGGTGGTGGCGCGAGTTTAGGCCGCCCAGCCTGGATAAGTGCACTAGCTATAGGTACGACGAACCGGTGGTAATGCTGGTCACTGTAGAACGGTAGCCGCACGATACACTATAAATAATAGACTATTACTTCACAATAGAATAAGTCGAACTCGACGATACGGCGTTAAACTCTGACACATTAGCTATATATTCGCACGCGGTTCTCAAGGCTCTATTCAGGGGCAAAGAGGCCCACTTCACGGCACGTTGTATCGTGGTGAAGGCTTCAACGTTTTAGGATACTCAACACTGCTGTATCCACCTGCGACGTATTTATACGTAAGGTGAATAATCTAGTGCCAACCTCAGTTCTGTCTCGCATTACTGCGCAAACCTGGACATGTTGAGACATGCCTTGGCGGTGTCTTTGAACTTGCCATTGGGGGTATGGCCGTTGGCGCCTAGGGGTCGCTGTCCAATAGGAGAACGAATATTATGGTCTGGCTTGTACCCAGGTAAAGGGATATTCCGTGTATATATACAAAGAATATACAAGGGATATCAAACGATATACAAATATTATACAAGGGATCTCAAGTAATAAATATATATATTCGGTTTAATCTGACCCTTTGTAACAGTAATGCTAAATCACTTTGTCTCAAGTCCTGTCTTTTTAGGAAGAGAGACCAGCCAGTATGGTCCCCCAAACTTTGCCCAACCCTTTTGGTCCCACTATTATTCGTTTTAGCTTGTTTTATAGAGATCTAACTAGTATCTTTTTTTTCTAGTTTTGCCAATATATGATTACTTCTAAAACACATGTATCTTAACTAACTGTTTGGGAGAAAAGCAGAACTTTATATATCAATAACAAAGTGAATCTATTGAATCACAGCAGAATTGAGCCAGAGTTATATTGAACTATATCAGAATGTTTTCTGGATTTTATGGTTTTCTCCTATCACCAAACTTACACACAGCCGTCGCTAAAGATTTCTGGGAGTTAAAGCATGGTTATGAGTCAGAATATACCACAGCTGTTTGTTCTATTTTGGCCTATGTGCCTTAGTTTTGTTATTGACCTTTGGAGTCTGGAACACCCAGCTCTCACCCTTTTGTCCATTTAAATAGCTGTTCCAATAAATATTGTTATTTTTGATAAACTCCTGTCTTGTCCTGTGTCCACCACTTTGCATTCAAGGCCTACACGAGCCATACTTTAGGCTTGAATGTAACACCCACCAACCAACCAACTCACCAACCAACAAACCAATCTAATGAACCAACCAACCAAACTAATGCACCCACCCACCCACCAACCAACTCACCCACCAACCAACCAATCTAATGCACCAACCAACCAACTCACCCACCAACAAACCAATCTAATGAACCAACCAACCAAACTAATGCACCCACAAACCAACCAACCAACCAACGCACCTACCCACCAACCAAACTAACTCAACCACCCACCAACCAGCCAACCCATTAACCAAACTAACTAACGCACCTACCAACCAAACTAACTAATGCACCCACCAACCAATCAACCAACTAACCAACCAACTAAACGAATTAACCAACCAACCAACCAAACCAATGAACCGACCAACCAAACTAATGGACCAACCAACCAAAGTTAGGCACCCACCCACCCACCCACCAAGCTAATGAACCAACCAACCAGATTAATGAACCAACCAACCAACCAAACGAATGAACCAACCAACCAATCAAACTCATGAACCAACCAACCAATCAAACCAATGAACCAACCAACCAAACAAATGAACCAACCGACCAATCAAACCAATGAACCAACCAATCAAACTAATGAACCAACCAATCAAACCAATGAACCAACCAACCAAACTAATGAACCAACCAACCAATCAAACTAATGAACCAAATAACTCAACCACCCACCAACCAGCCAACCAACCCACTAACTAACACACCCACCAACCAAAATAACTAATGCACCCACCAACCAATCAACCAACTAACCAACCAACCAACCAAACTAATGAACCAACCAACCGACCAAACCAATGAAGCAATCAACCGACCAACCAAACAAATGAACCAACCAAACAAACTTAGGCACCCACCCACCCACCAACCAACCAACTTGACTCATCCACCAAAAAAACAACCATAGATTGTTTATAATATGAGTGGCACATGATTTCTTTTTGCTTGTGCAATTATTTAGTCTCACAAGACTTGTTTCCCACTTAATATCCGGTGACGTGTTTCCGCCTTTCTTTGAGACCCGACATGACTTGATGGATGGCTGTCTTGACTTTGCGGTCAATTCAAGCAAGTAAAATAGTTGTCTAACACAAGACAATATAACAAGAAAAAGGACAAAGACACAACACAATCGATGTTATCTTATACTGGCACGCAGCCAATAAGGTATTGATTGCTATGGATGATGATTTTCGTTATATTTTGACGGTTGATGTTAGCTACGTTTTTGATGGGCTTTCAATTGCTAATGGTATCATTTGTATGTATTGTGTATGTATTTACGGTTTGGATGGAGAATGGACAAGCTTCATTAAAATCAGTTCAAGAAATCTACTTGTATACTGCGTCGTGCCTGGAGGATGTCACAATATATAAATATGGATAGATACATATTAATACAACAACTCTGTACATACATCTGATTAGCACTATTGCTCAGTAGTATGAATGAATGAAAACTTTATTATTATCAATACACACAATTGTTAAGGGGATGCAGACCAGAGAAAGACTTTCGTCTTGTTTACATCAGGGTCCCCCATTTTCAATTCATGATATTTATGACATAGGGACATACAGGTATATAGTACTGTTACATTTGTGACATATACGATATGCAAATATACAGTACTGTTACCCAGAGATCCTAAAAGAAAATATATACATACGGTGGGGAGGAGACTGTACATTAGGAAGGATTGGGTTTGGGGGCTGGGGTTTGGACATTTACAGTGGCTAGTTTCTAATTTCAGTCTCCCGTAGGTGCTCTTTGAGGGCGGTTTTGAAGGAGGGTAGTGATTCACATTCCTTTACGGCTGTGGGTAGGGCGTTCCACATTGTTGTGGCATAATTGCGAAAACGTGTTTAATCCCTTGTTTGAGCCGAATTTGGGTTGAACATGATTTGTGGAGCTCCCTCTGGTGTTGTGGGCGTGGTATTCACTGACCTTTGGGAAGTATTTCGACATGTACATGGGTACCTTAGTGGTGTAGTGTATCTTGTAGATCAGGCCCATTTAATAAAGTGTTCAATCAATCCACACAGTACATACAGTAACAAGGAAAGATGAAATTACCTACCTGGGTTCCATCCTAGAGGCTAATCTTTCCTGTGACAAAATGGCATCCAATGTAATAAAAAAAGTCAACCAACGAACTCGATTCTTGTACCGGATCTCCTCTCCCGTAAACAAGAATACCCTGAAGACTCTGGCAGGAGCACTCATTCAAGGGTACTACGACTATGCTTGCACCTCATGGTACCAAAGCACCTCAAAGGCGCTAAAGACAAAATTACAAACATCTCAAAACAAACTGGTCAGACTACTGCTTGACCTTACTCCTAGAACCCACCTCACCCCTGCCCACTTTGACAACCTAGGATGGCTTAGAGTAGACGACAGAGTACAGCAACTTGCAATGGGCCTGGTCTACAAGATACACTACACGACCAAGGTACCCATGTACATGTCAAAATACTTCCCAAAGGTCAGTGAATACCACGATCACAACACCAGAGGGAACTCCACAAATCATGTTAAACCCAGATTTGGCTCAAACAAGGGACTAAACACGTTTCGCAATTATGCCACATCAATGTGGAACGCCCTACCCAAAGCGGTAAAGGAATGTGATTCACTACCCACTTTCAAAACCACTCTCAAAGAACACCTACGGGAGACTGCAATTCGAAACTGGCCCCTGTAAATGTCCTAACCCAACCCCCTCCAATGCACAGTAAATTACCAAGTATGTGTAACCCAGGGTTCAGATTCATAACTATCATAACTATCATAGGGGCATAAATAGTTAATGCTATTAGGTAAGAACTTTCTAGAACGTAAAACATTCTAGAACCAGCGTAGATGTCATGATAGAAGATCTGCAACCTTTGTGATGTCACCATATGATGTCATAATAGAATGTTCCAGAACATCTTGGATTCCTATAAAAACAGGCGAGTCCAACAGCCATCCCTCTCTTCTCCTCGACATCCGAACCAGCAGCACTGACCAGACGGACGGGACTAACCAACAGACTGAAACCTGCAAGTCTCAACCAGCATCCCGGAGCAGTCCAGACCACCCATCACCACGTGTGCCCACGCGGGACGAGGTGGTGTGCCGGACCGATACCCGATGGTGAGCCAACCCCGGAACATTTGATATAACTCAAGGCTAATGCCAGCCTGATGTGAATACCCCTGATGCTCAACTCTTGTTACACCAACAGTCCGGTAGGCCTGAACTGAACGAGACTACAAGGACTTCCAAGGGCGTCGACCCCGTTCACCTTGTGTTATTTTGATATTGTATTTTGTATTTGATTTGATTTAACTTGATATATGGGTACGGATATTCTCCTATAAGGGGGAATTAAAGGATAAATGCTTAATCACAGTATGATGTCATAATAGAACATTCAAGAACATAGAACCTTTACTTCTAGAACGTTTGTGGTGATGTCATAATAGTACATTCTAGAACATAGAACCTTCTAGAACGTTTCTGGTGATGTCATAATAGAACATTCTAGATGACATATTGATTATAGCTGAATCACTGATGGTTCTCCTGTAAAGAAAGATGGTTTAAAGGGCAAATTCACCTAATAAGGTATTTGCATTCCCTGATAAACGGATATAGAGTTACCAATGATAACCTCAGAGACGTCTGAACGAACCCCAATGTGTTGATCCAATCAACCTAGGACTAGATATCGAACTAACCCTCCCGAAAAGGAGAGGTTACTGAAAGAACCTAAAAGGGATACTTAAAAGCATTACTTGTACTTTACGTCTGTATGTATTATTACTATTTAGCTAGCACGCTTTTAATTAAAACACCGGGTATTGTTATAACTCTGTCTCTGGTCTACTATTCTTTTAATTGTGCATATTACTCCTCTCCTCATTCGAACCTAGAACTGTGCCCGTGGCGAACAGCTGTTACTGTTAGTGACACAGGTGCTACATATGGTTTTGTCAATATTCCAATGTACAGTTTTGCTTGTACAGTTGTACAGTGTTCCGGTGCTCTGGTCTGCATCCCCTTAACAATTGTGTGTATTGAGCTGTACTGTATTGTACCCATTCTGCAATCTGTTAATAAAGTTTTCAATCAATCAATTCAATCAATCCACACAGTACATACAGTAACAACAGCTACCACTAGGTGGCAGTGAGATCCTGTCACACCACCTCATTGCATATCGCGCTGTCTGTCGTCCCGATTGTGTTGCCGCTCTCTGCTGAGGGGAGGTGATTCAGTTTGAAATATAGCTCCTTATTTCACTTGTTTCTGCTAAATGTAACTCCTTTAAGTTTTAACTTGTAGGGGCGGCTACGTGGCGTAGTGGGCAAGGCGCTCGCCACGAATACTGGAGACGCTAGGCTTGAGCGCTCCACATTGTTTTCAGTTTAGCTGGTCGTCCGTACTAATACACATTGGCCATATTGGATGCTGCGTTGTGGACAGCGACTCCTACAGGTCGGTTGGTGCGCCTGCGCAGTAGAATCAGGAAGTCTCGGGGGCAGCGTGAGCCTCCCACACGTTACTCCTCGCCACTGAGAGATCCTGCTCTGTTCAGCATGTGGCGCTAGTTTACCATTTCTGTTTTAAGTAATGTTTTGATTTTATTTTGGTTTAGTGTAAGAGTTTAATTGTATAAAGCTCCCAGCCATACACATGTCTAGACAGTAGCTTATGTACTGTGTTGTAGTACGCAAGCGTTTTCACGGCGCGTCATCAAACCGGAAGTCGGCCATTTTGGAGATACTGAATGTTTACAACACAACCAAACTCGCAACTGTTCCTGGTCATTGTTGCTCAAAAGGGTAAATTATTGTTGTGTTTTTGGCTGTACTAATCGGTCGGACTGGGAAAAGCATTTAGAGTACTTCAGATTGCCAAAAGCTATTACAAATCAGGGAGAAGAGTGCAAAGAATTGTCTGAGGAAAGGAGGCAAACACCCCCTCTCCTCTCCTCTCCCGCCTGAACGAACTACCAAAGTACCGATCAGCATTTTGATCCAAACATTTGTACTAATAGACTATTTGAAAAAAAATTCGAATGTAAAGATCAGTTGATCTAGTAACATTATTGAATCACCTACCTTGGCTTTCACAATAGACAATTCACAATACACATGTGACATGTCACCTCCCACCCACCCACCCACTCCCTCCTAATATACAGTTTCCTCCCCCTCGTATGTATATATTTTCTGTTAAGATCTCTGTTTAACTACTGTATATTTGCATATCTTGTATGTCACAAATGGAACAGTACTGTATACCTGTATGTCATTTATGTCATGATATATATCTGTATGTTGCGTCATTTATGTCATTTTAATCATGGGCCGACATAGTGAACTACCTCGTTTTTTTCACCATCTATGTTCTTCCTGTGCCCCAGGACAGTTCAGTCAGTATGTTCTTCCTGTGCTCCAGGACAGTTCAGTCAGTATGTTCTTCCTGTGCCCCAGAACAGTTCAGTCAGTATGTTCTTCCTGTGCCCCAGAACAGTTCAGTCAGTATGTTCTTCCTGTGCCCCAGGACAGTTCAGTCAGTATGTTCTTCCTGTGCTCCAGGACAGTTCAGTCAGTATGTTCTTCCTGTGCCCCAGAACAGTTCAGTCAGTATGTTCTTCCTGTGCCCCAGAACAGTTCAGTCAGTATGTTCTTCCTGTGCCCCAGGACAGTTCAGTCAGTATGTTCTTCCTGTGCCCCAGGACAGTTCAGTCAGTATGTTCTTCCTGTGCCCCAGGACAGTTCAGGAAGAACATACTGACTGAACTGTCCTGAGACACAGGAAGAACATACTGAATGAACTGTCCTCAGGAAGAACATACTGACTGAACTGTCCTGGAGCACAGGAAGAACATACTGACTGAACTGTCCACAGGAAGAACATACTGCCTGAACTGTCCTGGAGCACAGGAAGAACATACTGACTGAACTGTCCTCAGGAAGAACATACTGACTGAACTGTGCTGGGCCACAGGAAGAACATACTGACTGAACTGTCCTGGGGCACAGGAAGAACATACTGACTGAACTGTCCTCAGGAAGAACATACTGACTGAACTGTCCTGGGGCACAGGAAGAACATACTGACTGAACTGTCCTGGGCCACAGGAAGAACATACTGACTGAACTGTCCTGGGGCACAGGAAGAACATACTGACTGAACTGTCCTCAGGAAGAACATACTGACTGAACTGTCCTGGGGCACAGGAAGAACATACTGACTGAACTGTCCTGGAGCACAGGAAGAACATACTGACTGAACTGTCCTGGGGCACAGGAAGAACATGTGTGAATTCTTTAAATGGGTGGCTTTCCAATGGTGACAGCAATTACAACTATTCATGTTATTATTCTGCCTCCCTCCAGACCCCCCACAGCTCTCTGTCTGTGAAGAGGAGGTTCCCCCTGAACAGCAGGAGAGGAGCCCCAGTCTGAGCCAGGAGCAGCCAGAGCTCCTACAGATGAAAGAGGAACAGGAGGAACTCTGGACCAGTCAGGAGGGAGAGCAGCTTCAAGGTCTGGAGGAGGCTGATATCATCAAGTTCACATTCAACCATGTCCCTGTGAAGAGTGAAGATGATGAAGCGAAACCTCAGTCCTCATGGTTTAACCAAACCCAGGACCCAGAGCTCCTACAGATTAAAGAGGAACAGGTGGAACTCTGGACCAGTCAGGAGGGAGAGCAGCTTCAAGGTCTGGAGGAGGTTGATATCAAGTTCACTTTCAACCATGTCCCTGTGAAGAGTGAAGATGATGAAGAGAAACCTCAGTCCTCATGGTTTAACCAAACCCAGACTGAGGAAAACAGAGAGACGGAGCCTCTAGCCAGCACCTCAACAGAACAGATGAAAACAGAACCTGATGGAGAGGACTGTGGATTATCAGAACCAGTCAGTAACTTAGATCCAGCTGGTGATTTAGAACCAACTACAGATGGCCAGCTCCTCTCTTCACACTGTTCTGGAACTGATACTGATGACAGTGATGATTGGCTGGAGACTAGTGAACCTCATCCTGGTTTAAACTCACTGACATCAAAGAAGACACAGAAAAACAAAGGACAGAGTTTGTCTAACAGCAACCAGTTCAAGAGCTCTGTGGTTTCATCCCATGAGGTGAAATTATCAAACCAAATACCGTGTGAGACCTGGAGCTGTAAAGTGTGTGGGAAATGTTTTCCTAATAGGAAAGCTTTAATGCCCCATCTTAAAGCCCATTCTAGTGACTGTGGTTTGTGTGGAAAACATTTAGAACCCACAGAGAGCTTAAAACTTCACTTTCAAACTCACATGACATGTACTGTTTGTGGCAAGACATTTACTACCATTACACTCTTGGAAGAACATATGAGAAGCCATACTGGGGAAAAGCCCTATAGTTGCACACTGTGTCCTAAAAGATTTAGTAAAAAATCTAACCTAAAAGTACACATGAGAAGCCATACTGGGGAAAAGCCCTATAGTTGCACACTGTGTCCTAAAAGATATATTACACAGGGAAACCTGAATATTCACATGAGAAGCCATACTGGGGAAAAGCCCTATAGTTGCACCCTGTGTCCTAAAAGATTTAGTCGAAAATCTCACCTAAAAGTACATATGAGAAGCCATACTGGGGAAAAGCCCTATAGTTGCACACTGTGTCCTAAAGGATATATTACACAAGGACACCTGAATATTCACATGAGAAGACATACTGGGGAAAAGCCCTATAGTTGCACACTGTGTCCTAAAAGATATATTACACAGGGAAACCTGAATATTCACATGAGAAGCCATACTGGGGAAAAGCCCTATAGTTGCACCCTGTGTCCTAAAAGATATAGTACACAGGGAAACCTGAATATTCACATGAGAAGCCATACTGGGGAAAAGCCCTATAGTTGCACCCTGTGTCCTAAAAGATATAATAGACAGGGAAACCTGAATATTCACATGAGAAGCCATACTGGGGAAAAGCCCTATATAGTTGCACACTGTGTCCTAAAAGATTTTGTGTAAAATCTCACCTAAAAGAACATTATAAGACGCCATACTGGGGAAAAGCCCTATAGTTGCACACTGTGATAAAATATTTGGTGCAAAACGTGACTTAAAAGTACATATCAGAACTCATACTCGGGGAAAAAACATTTAGTCGTGAAGTTTGTGGGAAAGGATTTACTCGGAAGGCATATATAAAGACACACATGAGGATTCACACCAGAGAAGAAACAAACTCACGTCCCTCCCTCCCTCATCTAGTTCACATTCAACCCCGTCCCTGTTAACTCATTGACCGCCACGCTCTTTTCCCATCTTTACTCAATGGCACCAGCGTTATTGACCATTTTAGCGATGTTTGCGGACCCATTGTGTGTTCTGTATTATAGCTATGGAGACAATAGTATGGCTCATTTGACAGGCATTGTTTATAGTCCAAGACTGACTAACCAGTTAATTTCTACATACTTTAGTTTGTGCGCTATTCCATGCAAATTATATATATTTTTTTTTACAGTGCAATAAAATAGTTCTGGATTACTGTTCAACAGTTCAAAGTCGTCTTTACCTTCTCTGTTTGGTATCCACAGTTTAAAACTTGACAGTCTTCCCTCCTGTCTTATACCCACTTTGACCCTTCGAACCTCCCTCTCAGGGTGCAGTTCCCTCTCAGAGTGCAGTTCCCTCTCAGGGTGCAGTTCCCTCTCAGAGTGCAGTTCCCTCTCAGGGTGCAGTTCTAGGCCTGGTTCCTACACAGTTTTAAAACCTGACAGTCTCTTGTTTGATACCCACACAGTTTAATACCTGACAGTTTTGAACCTGTAATAAAAAGCAATAGACAGTGTAACTGAGGGGTACAATTCCCTGACTGTATTGTTAGATATGATACTTACTACCACTACCTCTTGTACTTTAGACTCTGGCCACCCAGTACTAGGTATAAATAATTATGATAAACACTCCCACCTGATGAAACGGATCCAACACAAATGTACCAAGTCGAAAGTCTGCGTTTAATAATAATACATAGCAAAAGGTATGTACAACGATCACTTAATTACATTTATGATTTGAAATAGTATGCACTTTTATGGCAAATGAGTATTCGTAGGTAGATCAATATCGAATGTCCAATCTCTGATTGCGCAGGAAGCGAATATACAACCTGGAATATTTAGGGAACAATAGCAATGATACTTGAATGATTATATAGCTGGATACACTAGGGGAAGGTTCCGACTGCTTGTAGGACAGCTGGAGGGGGGGGGGTAGAGTCTGGCTGTATCCCGTCTGGCCGAGGGTATCCTGGGAGAGCCCACAGTCGTGTGACTCGGTGCCCAGCGATCCTCGATCCACAGATGAAAGCAGTTGGACTCTCTGTGGCCGGCGTCCTCCGGTCCACGATGGAGAGACGTGAGGCGACCTCGTCGTGTAGAGCGTCTCCTCACCTGTCGTCCTCTCCGGGGGGGGGTATTTCCAACACACCGCAGTGTTGGCCTTTATCCATAGAATAATCAAAGTACTCAAAGCATACCGTATCCGCCAAAAAACGCCAAAAAATGCATTTCTGTGTAATAGGGACATCAAACGTATTCAAAAACGTATAAAAACGAGCCACAAAAACACTAGTCTAACCATGGCCTTAGATAGGCTTTTTGTTTCAACTGTGGGCCCACTGTATTTTCTGGTTACATGTGTTGTATGGTCAAGTTGTGCAGACAGCACGTGTGTATAATAATAATCTTTCCCATCGAATAGCTCGCGGAGCTCGCCAGTACCCTCTCTCTCTCTACCTACGGGTGAATGAAAAGTATCTTAACCCTTATGCAGGGCCCTGTGCGAGATTTAAACGCGACGGGACCAGATGACTCTCCAGGTGCAGATCGACCTCGGTGCAGACCTCTGCGTTGACCACGGCGCAGGGCTGGACCAGACGACTCTCCAGGTGCAGATCGACCTCTGTGCAGACCACGGCGTAGACCACGGCGTAGACCACGGGGCAGGGCTGGACCAGACGAGGAGCCGGGACCAGGAGACCTCCCGGGGACAGGAGCACGACCCGGACTAGACGTCAGGGTCTTCCCGGGAGCCGGAGGAACAGGGGCAGCTAGAGCTGCTCTAGCAGGGGCTAAACTGCAGTAGAGACTGGGTTAGCTACCTGGGTAAAGCTAGCTGCTAGGGCTACACTAGCGGGGGCTAGGCTGGCAGTAGCGGCTGGGTTAGCTGCCCTGGCAGTGCTAGCTGCAGGGCCTGTACAAGCTGCGGAGGGTGCACTAGCCGAGAGGGTTCGGGTGCTAGCTGTAGGTGCTACACTAGCCGGCGAGGCTAAGGCGCTAGCAGCAGGGGCTCTAGCGGACGAGACTGGTGCTAGCAGCAGAGGCCCTAGCGGATGAGACCGAGGTGCTAGCAGCAGGGGCTCCAGCGGACAAGACAAAGGTGCTAGCAGCAGGGGCTCTAGCAAACGAGGCTGAGGAGCTAGCAGCAGAGGCTACATTAGCATTCTGGAGTAAGCTAGCAGGGGCTGAGCTAGCAGTGGGGGCTGTGCGAGTAGCCTGGGCTGAACTAGCTGACGGGGCTAATCTAGCAGCTGAGACCATGCTTGCCTTCTTAGCCTTGCTAGCCTTCTGAGACCTGCTAGCTGTCCGTGCTACGCTAGCAGACGGGGCTAAAGTGTTAGTCGGAGTAACATGGGTATAACCCATCCTGATAACTGAAGGGGCAGTTCTAGCAGGATAGTAAACACTGGCTGGAGGGCCAGACCAAGGAACTGAGACCAGTGAAACAGGGGCCATAGGGAACGAGCTAGCTGACGGGGCAGTCCTAGCTGTTGAGGCCTTGTTAGCTGCAGAGGCTAAGCTATCAGACGGGGCTGTACTAGCTGTTGAGGCCTGGTTAGCTGCATGGGCTAAGCTAGCAGACGGGGTTGGACTAGCTGTAGGGAACAGGCTAGCTGACGAAGCTACAAGGGCTAGGCTAACCACAGGGGCAGGGTTAGCCATCGGGCCAGTGCTAGCTGCGGGGCCTAAGCTAGCCTTCCTAGATCTTCTAGCTCGCCGTGACTCGGTAGCAGTAGGAGCTAACGGGGTAGCTGTCGAGGCTACAAGGGCTAGGCTAACCACAGGGGCAGGGTTAGCTATAAGGCCAGTGCTAGCTGCCTGAGAAGTGAGAGCTGCGGGGCCTAAGCTAACTGCTACACACACCGTGGGTCTAGCAGGCAGGGCTGAGGTGCTAGTAGTAGGTACTCTAGCAGGTGAGGCTATGCTGGTGGTAGAGGCCTTACCAGCAGTAGGGGCTTGACTGGAGGCTGGAGGTTGGAATAGGCACTGGATCCAGTGTCTGCCATACTCCTCCAGCTGTGGGGCCAGCTCAGGGTGCCACTGCCTGAGAGAATAGAGCAGACGCAAAACCTCCTTCCTCTCCTCCAAGGAGGAGGAAGGTAAATCCCCCAGTCTGAACGCCTCCAAGGCGCTCAAAGCCTCCCTCGTTCTGTTCGCTGGGTCCAGACATGGTCGGTTCATTCTGTTAGGGATTGTTAGCAGAGGGCCCAGGCGCAAACAGATACGAGGGAGAGGTAAAGGTAGATTGTCAAATATGAGCACTACTCCTTTAATTCGAGTCACTTGGAGCCAGGGGTGAAGTGTAACAAAAACAGCTTTACTTCAAAAAGGAGCAAATAGCAACAAACAAGGATTCTCCAAGGACAAAAACAAACTCAGCAAAGCTGGCAAGAAGATGATTGCAAAATCTAACTACAAAATAAACACTAACCAAAAACTCGAACTGTAAATGCAAAAAACAAGGAAAGTCACAAAACAAACACTAATACTTGGGAACACTTACTATGAGGCAAAAACAGGATCACGTGAGACAGAGAGCAGAGCAACAGCAAACAGGAATCTCAACATGGAACCGAAACAATGAACCGACAACAATAGTAGGGAACACACACCAGATATAGGAAAAACAATTAACACTAGAGACAGCAGGGCAATTAGCAAAACGAGACACACATGAGGGAAAGGCAGAACTAACAGGGCTACAGGAAAACACCAGACCAAACAAAATGGGGAATATAAACAGGGAAGCACACATATCTAACTACACAAGAAGACTGAACACTAGACAGAGTAAACAAAACATACAAGGAACTAATAATTAATTACAAAGGGAACGAGACTAAAGACAGAACACAGTTAAAAAACACAGGAGACAATAAAAACGCCAAGAGTATAAGAATGTCCAAAGGTGGGGGCTGTTGAGGAGAGTAGGAAGCAGGGAAAAGTTCCTGCAAGGGTGGGGGCTGTTGAGGAGAGTAAACAGGGAAAAAGGGTCCAGGGACAGGCGAATCCTCACACCTACACTACAGTCGGGGACTCAGCCGGACCCAGATCTGCTGTGTTCCCACTACCTGGTGACAGTGCACATCTACTCTCATAAAGTAGGGATAATCCACCCTTTTACACTTAGCTACTCAGAATCCCTAACTAAGTCTGTTTTACCAAAGGTTTCAAACTAGAAATGGTAACAACAGCTGAGGTACTCAAAAAACTGAGCGCCCTCCAACCTAACAAGGCCACTGGCCATGACAATATCACCTCCAAATTCCTCAGAGACTCAGCAGCCGCCATCACCCCAGTCATCACACACATAATAAACCTCTCCATAAAACAGGGACACGTCCCCAAGGATTTCAAAATTACGAGAGTAACCCCCCTGCACAAAAAGGGCAGCAAATTAGACCCAGGCAACTACCGCCCTGTTTCTATTCTTACCTCCATCTCGAAAGTCATGGAAAAAATGGTATATGAACAGGTCGAAAAGTACCTTGCAGGAAAAAATCTAATCTACAAATTCCAATCTGGCTTCAGAACATCCCACTCCACTGACACATGCCTTCTCTATTTGAACAACCACATCAAACAAGAGGTGGACGCAGGCAAATACTGCGGCATGGTCATGCTGGACCTACAAAAGGCCTTCGACACTGTCAATCACTCCATTCTGATTGACAAGCTAAAAGCAATTGGTTTTGATAGTCTATCAGTGAGCTGGATGCAATCCTACCTGGAGGGGATGAATGGATGAATGAATGAATGAATGAATGAATGAATGAATGAATGAATGAATGAATGAATGAATGAATGAATGAATGAATGAATGAATGAATGAATGAAAACTTTATTTAACAGATTGCAGAATGGGTACAATACAGTACGGCTCAATACACACAATTGTTAAGGGGATGCAGACCAGAGAAAGACGTCTGTCTTGTTTACATCAGGGTCCCCCATTTTCATTTCATATTGACATTTAAGACATACTCAACATACATGACATTTATGGCATAGGGACATACAGGTATTTAGTACTGATACATTTGTGACATATATGGTATTCAAATATACAGTACTGTTACTCATAGATCCTGACAGAGTATATACATATGATGGGGAGGGGACTGTACATTAAGAGGGGGTGGGTGGGTGGGAGAGAAATATACATATACGGCGGGGAGAGAATTATATACATGCGGTGGGGAGGAGACTGTCTATTAGGAGGGGGTGGGGGTGGGGGGTTTGGACATTTATGGTACGGGAGAGAACAGATGCTGGAGGTAAACGGTACCCTATCCCCCCCCCCCTCCTAGTGAGCTGTAGTGTTCCACAAGGAAGCATACTAGGACCGCTACATTTCCTAATTTATGCAAATGACATGTCGTCAGCTTGTGACTGCAACTTGTTCCTGTTCGCGGATGACTCAGCCCTGCTGGTCTCTGACAAGAACAAGTTACAGGTTGAAAAAACCCTCAGCTCTGAACTAGGCAAAATCTGCACCTGGCTCACTGATAACAATTATCATTACACCTGGGTAAAACAGAGTCCATTCACTTCGGTTCAAATAACAAACTCAGCAAGACCGACGGCTTCTCAGTGCTGTACAGTGTGACGAGGTTGTCGCAAATTGCCCCTTAATTTTGCCCGTGCGAGTGGTAAATAATATTTGGGGGCAACCTTGCGAGTAGTGATTTCAACCCTTCATTCGCATTTCACTCCTAAATTAATCCATACAAATTGGATAAAAAAAATTGTAAAACATTAGCCTACAACCAGGGCTGTACAGTGCGACATAATGTTGCGGTGCTATGAAGAAATCTGTCGGCGATGAATGAATTTACTGCGTAGCTGCGTGTACTGTGAAGTGAATCTGGGCCACGCTATTCGACTTGGTAGTTGTAGTCTATCGTGCGATTAAATACCATGTCCCCGTCTGCGTAGAGTCCATACATCCAACACCAAATCCCATAATTCCTAGCGAACAATCGAATCGAAACTGAATGTGGGCTATTGCATCGCCAAAGAAGAACTTCCTTTCAATAAGTTTAAGCCGCTAATTTTGCTCTGCAAGAAGAACGGAGCGGATATCAGTCCATCTTATGACAACCACGTCCGATGTGGAGAGATGATAGAGACCATAGCCGATGAAATTAAGTCGGATCTGGCAGTGATGATTGACGGGTCGGGGACACACTTCTAACATTCAGCCATGCATTAGGTGAGTAGCCCACTATTAGGACGTGAAATACTGGCTACTTAAATTTCCCTCCGGGGATCAATAAAGTATCAACCTATCTATCTATCTAATAATGAGACAATATGCAAATAAGATAATACTAATAATGGTCACGGTTCCCCGTATGAAAGTGGCTTGCAACTTACTGCTGGTAAAATCACTGTTTATTTCTCGTTTTGCATAGTATTACATTCCTCTTCTATAAACAATCAAAGTCCCACCGTAAGAGCCTCATACGGGTCAATTAATCCTTTTTGATTAGAGTCTTTCCTTCGAGCTAAGTTGAACTGAACATTTCACTGTCAAAAGCGCAAACGTAAACAAGGTTGCGTCACAACACGTTTTCAAAATAAAGATCATATACAATACAATACAAATATACATATTTGTCATACATCATATACAAATACCGTAGTAGGCCTCTCAATTCTTATAAAAAAAAGTCCCGGATATACATAAACATTAATTGGCATAGATCTCTATAAACGGCCCAACACATTGATCACTTTAGGCACACCCTGAAACCAGTAACATCACAAATATGAAGCGGGTAATTACCCATACAAATTATAAACCTTTCATGGGGTTATTTACAATAAAAATAATTCATTTTATTTATAAAGCACTTTTCATTGTGAAACAAAGGTATGCAGAGTTTCTTGTCCTCCTGATTAATGCAATGGTGTGTGTGTGTGTTGTGATGATCTCATTCAAGGAGCACTACAAGCACGCACACACACACACACACACACAGTTTGTTGTTTTTGTTCTATTAGTGATTTACACACTTTATCAGTTGGTTCATTATAAAAGATACAAACCTATGCGATGAACGAAACAATCATTACATTTGTTTCATCGTTGCTTCTAATAATGACAACGACGTTGTCAGCGAGAGCTTAGTGCTGGGTGTGCGAACTTTTGTGAAGCTGCAGAGCCGGAGCAGCAGCAGCACAGTGCAGTACTCCAGCAGTACTCCAATTCAGCCATTTGCAATTCAATGTTGGGTGGGGGGTGCTGCTGTGCGGTCCCCAGAAAAGAGCCAATAACAGCTGAATCTGCTGCTCTGCATCGACATACTCTCGCAAATAAGTCATTGGGAGGTGGAGAGAGAGAGTCGTCACGCAAACCCACGATAATGTTGCCGTCTCTCTCTGCCAAATTTCTCAGTTCTTCGCTTGATATAATTAATACAAATGTCCAATATAACGGAATTCGTTAGCTCATAAAAATGTGATTATAACAGACTGTTGTTTATTAATGTCGGGCGACTGCCCACAGACACCTATTTGATTTAAAGTCGGCAGCAGCACGAGTCTCGGGACTTATTTTATTTGGAATATAATGACTTTATACGCAAAAGTAGCCTAGTTTTAAGTAAAAATATTATAAATCTACATGCCTTGATGATGTCATTCTTTTGTTTTGTTGTCATTCTTTTGCCTATCAATTGTTTTTAAGCTCAATAAACTCTGACCGGAATTTCTCTCATTTGACACTGAGGCCGGCAACAATTTTTTCTAACGGAAACCCTGCACAACACTTGACGGTACTTCACAGCACTGTCGTAAGACCACTGTGCTGTCTTAAAGGCACAGTGTGCCTACCCAGATGCATACACAACATTGACGCGGCTTGACATACAAAGAAGTAAAATCACAATTAGCGATTTTTTTTGTCTGGTAAAAAATCTGTTTGGCTGGTAAAAAAAATCAGATACTCGCCAGTTGGCTGGTAAGCCAAAAAGTTAGTTTCCTCCCCTGACAGGGACTGCTTACTCTTACAGAGAGACGTAAAGGAGGGGACAGGGACTGCTTACTCTCACAGAGAGACGTAAAGGAGGGAACAGGGACTGCTTACTCTCACAGAGAGAGAGACGTAAAGGAGGGGACAGGGACTGCTTACTCTCACAGAGAGAGACGTAAAGGAGGGGACAGGGACTGCTTACTCTCAGAGAGAGAGACGTAAAGGAGGGGACAGGGACTGCTTACTCTTACAGAGAGACGTAAAGGAGGGGACAGGGACTGCTTACTCTCACAGAGAGAGACGTAAAGGAGGGGACAGGGACTGCTTACTCTTACAGAGAGAGACGTAAAGGAGGGGACAGGGACTGTTTACTCTTACAGAGAGAGACGTAGAGGAGGGGACAGGGACTGCTTACTCTTACAGAGAGAGACGTAAAGGAGGGGACAGGGACTGCTTACTCTTACAGAGAGAGACGTAAAGGAGGGGACAGGGACTGCTTACTCTTACAGAGAGAGACGTAAAGGAGGGGACAGGGACTGTTTACTCTTACAGAGAGAGACGTAGAGGAGGGGACAGGGACTGCTTACTCTTACAGAGAGAGACGTAAAGGAGGGGACAGGGACTGCTTACTCTCACAGAGAGAGACGTAAAGGAGGGGACAGGGACTGCTTACTCTTACAGAGAGAGACGTAAAGGAGGGGACAGGGACTGCTTACTCTTACATAGAGAGACGTAAAGGAGGGGACAGGGACTGCTTACTCTTACAGAGAGAGACGTAGAGGAGGGGACAGGGACTGCTTACTCTTAGATAGAGAGAGGTAAAGGAGGGGACAGGGACTGCTTACTCTTACAGAGAGACGTAGAGGAGGGGACAGGGACTGCTTACTCTTACAGAGAGAGACGTAAAGGAGGGGACAGGGACTGTTTACTCTTACAGAGAGAGACGTAAAGGAGGGGACAGGGACTGTTTACTCTTACAGAGAGAGACGTAAAGGAGGGGACAGGGACTGTTTACTCTTACAGAGAGAGAGAGACGTAAAGGAGGGGACAGGGACTGCTTACTCTTACAGAGAGAGACGTAAAGGAGGGGACAGGGACTGCTTACTCTTACAGAGAGAGACGTAAAGGAGGGGACAGGGACTGTTTACTCTTACAGAGAGAGACGTAAAGGAGGGGACAGGGACTGCTTACTCTTACAGAGAGAGACGTAAAGGAGGGGACAGGGACTGTTTACTCTCACAGAGAGACGTAAAGGAGGGGACAGGGACTGTTTACTCTCACAGAGAGACGTAAAGGAGGGGACAGGGACTGCTTACTCTTACAGAGAGAGACGTAAAGGAGGGGACAGAGACTGCTTACTCTTACAGAGAGAGACGTAAAGGAGGGGACAGGGACTGTTTACTCTCACAGAGAGACGTAAAGGAGGGGACAGGGACTGTTTACTCTTACAGAGAGACGTAAAGGAGGGGACAGGGACTGCTTACTCTTACAGAGAGAGACGTAAAGGAGGGGACAGAGACTGCTTACTCTTACAGAGAGAGACGTAAAGGAGGGGACAGGGACTGCTTACTCTTACAGAGAGAGACGTAAAGGAGGGGACAGGGACTGCTTACTCTTACAGAGAGAGACGTAGAGGAGGGGACAGGGACTGCTTACTCTCACAGAGAGAGACGTAGAGGAGGGGACAGGGACTGCTTACTCTTACAGAGAGAGACGTAAAGGAGGGGACAGGGACTGCTTACTCTTACAGAGAGAGACGTAGAGGAGGGGACAGGGACTGCTTACTCTTACAGAGAGAGACGTAGAGGAGGGGACAGGGACTGCTTACTCTCACAGAGAGAGAGACGTAAAGGAGGGGACAGGGACTGCTTACTCTTACAGAGAGAGACGTAAATGAGGGGACAGGGACTGCTTACTCTTACAGAGAGAGACATAGAGGAGGGGACAGGGACTTCTTACTCTTACAGAGAGACGTAAAGGAGGGGACAGGGACTTCTTACTCTTACAGAGAGAGAGACATAAAGGAGGGGACAGGGACTGCTTACTCTTACAGAGAGACGTAAAGGAGGGGACAGGGACTGCTTACTCTTACAGAGAGACGTAAAGGAGGGGACAGGGACTGCTTACTCTTACAGAGAGACGTAAAGGAGGGGACAGGGACTGCTTACTCTTACAGAGAGACGTAAAGGAGGGGACAGGGACTGCTTACTCTTACAGAGAGAGACGTAAAGGAGGGGACAGGGACTGCTTACTCTCACAGAGAGAGACGTAAAGGAGGGGACAGGAACTGCTTACTCTTACAGAGAGACGTAGAGGAGGGGACAGGGACTGCTTACTCTTACAGAGAGAGACGTAAAGGAGGGGACAGGGACTGCTTACTCTTAGATAGAGAGAGGAAAAGGAGGGGACAGGGACTGCTTACTCTTACAGAGAGACGTAGAGGAGGGGACAGGGACTGCTTACTCTTACAGAGAGACGTAAAGGAGGGGACAGGGACTGCTTACTCTTACAGAGAGACGTAAAGGAGGGGACAGGGACTGCTTACTCTTACAGAGAGACGTAAAGGAGGGGACAGGGACTGCTTACTGTTACAGAGAGAGACGTAAAGGAGGGGACAGGGACTGCTTACTCTTACAGAGAGACGTAGAGGAGGGGACAGGGACTGCTTACTCTTACAGAGAGACGTAAAGGAGGGGACAGGGACTGTTTACTCTTACAGAGAGAGACGTAAAGGAGGGGACAGGGACTGCTTACTCTTACAGAGAGAGACGTAAAGGAGGGGACAGGGACTGCTTACTCTCACAGAGAGAGACGTAAAGGAGGGGACAGGGACTGCTTACTCTTACAGAGAGACGTAAAGGAGGGGACAGGGACTGCTTACTCTTACAGAGAGACGTAAAGGAGGGGACAGGGACTGCTTACTCTTACAGAGAGACGTAAAGGAGGGGACAGGGACTGCTTACTCTTACAGAGAGAGATGTAAAGGAGGGGACAGGGACTGCTTACTCTTACAGAGAGAGACGTAAAGGAGGGGACAGGGACTGCTTACTCTCACAGAGAGACGTAAAGGAGGGGACAGGGACTGCTTACTCTTACAGAGAGAGACGTAAAGGAGGGGACAGGGACTGTCCGCACACGGCGGGCAAGCGACGTCGCCTGGCGATGCGATCGTCTGTCGCTCAACGACAAACGCTTGGCCCCCCACACCACACCAAGGCCGACCGTCGCTCTGTCTAGCTGGGGGTGTGGTTACTTGTTCCCCCCCGGAGGGAGATATGGGAGGACGGATCAGACGTTAGGTTGTTGTGAAGCGAGCGTATTAGCAGGTAGCTGTGTTGTGCATTACGAGGGAATTAAACCCATATTGAGCTGGAATTAAACCACCTATACGAATACAACCTCTCCTCATTCTTCCTGACATTACACTGCATGACGATCGCTACAATACGTTCATTACCACCGATTGGACAAGTAATGTTATGCACCTGCTGAGAGATAATGTTTTTTCACTGAAGACGCTGTTCTGTTCTCAACCATCATTTTCTTTGGACAATAAACCTTATAAACCACATCAGCTGCAGCCTGGACATTAAACTCTGTCAACACCCACAACTTAATTTTTTACCAGAGTCTAAAAACACTAGTAGGTGCATCGTGGCGCATTGTTCATTTATTAGTTAATGACACATTGACATACTTTCGACATGGACAGTCGCATTATTCTCAGCTCCCAACAACGACGTCAAAGTAAATCAACAACAAGGTTTACTATACACTTTCTACTCACCCTACTTTGGATTACGGATCAGTACCTTAATTCAACATGGAAATACCACCAGACAGGAGTGGATAAGGTAAAAAAAGAGTCCCATTGCGACTTTTACCTTCTAAATGGCTCGGAGAGGAAACATCCATCCATGGGGACTGCAGCAATACACAGCGTGTTAACGTCGAATCCGGGACGAAAGAGTTTACCCCCATCGGGCAGGTTTGATAGAAGATCAATGATCTTCTTATACCTGCTTCTTTCGGGAGACATTCCGCTGAACCCAGGTCCAGTTATCACTCGGTACCAAGCGAGACAACTCGGACTACAGACGCAAACAGCGACGACCACCGTTGCGACCAATGCATCATCCAACATCAACAACCCTCCACCGCCCACTACTGGATCACCGGCGCAACTACAACGGAACGCCCGAGGGACCAGAACTAGACGGGATGAACCAGAGGCTACAACACCGGTGCAAATCACAAGAAATCCAACCGGCAACCCCACGGACAAATCGCCTGATAAATTAGCCAACCTAGCCAGGCTGGCTATGTTTACCAGCCCAGGAGAACAAAGGGTTGCCGCCAGAAAAGACAGGACAAAGGATCCCCCCTCCCCACACACCAGCACACAGACCTCACGGAGACAACAACAAAGCCCCCCCCCTCCCTCCCCCACAGCAGCACCAGAAAACCATTACCTGGAACTTGAAGACATCAATAACACAGCTAATAAAAACGGACTACACATCTTTCACCTTAATGTGAACAGCATTAAGCATAAGCTGGACGAAATAAGAAACCTGTTTATGAGCGGTAAGGCAGACTTATTATGCTTTACTGAAACTAAACTTGATCCATCTGTAACAGACTCTGAAATAGAAATAGAGAACTATACTATAGTCCGTAATGACAGAAACCAGTAAGGAGGTGGTGTTTGTATGTACATACATAAGGACACCAAATTCATTACCCGTACTGACCTTCATCATGAGACAATTGAAACCGTATGGGTGGACATTTTATTTGAAAGGGCAAAATCTGTTCTAGTCGGCACAATATACAGACCGCCAGATCAAACTGGCTTTTATGATACTATGGATGTGTGCTTAGCTGGAGCTGAGGATGCGGAAAAAATTCTTATTGGGGATTGGAACACGGATATGCAACAAAAAGATGCACCCGTCTTCAAATCCTTCAATAGGTTTTGTGATCTGCACGGCCTCAGCCAACTAATCACCCAACCCACAAGGATATGTGAATCAACTCAGACTACCATTGACCTCATACTGACCTCTGACAAGTCCAAGATATCCAATAAAGGGGTTATAGCATGCGGGTTAAGTGATCATTATATGATATTCTGTACCCGCAAAAAGCTCAAACTAAAGGCTGGCTGTCACAAAACAGTCACATCTAGAGACCTCAAAACCTACTCTAGCGAGGCCTTTAACCTTGAACTGGAGAGTCTGGACTGGTCAGATGAACTCAATGGTACACTGGTTGAAGAAACTTGGCTTGGCTTCAAAACCAAATTTTCATCAATACTAAACAACATGGCCCCCCTAAGAACCACCAGGGTAAAAAATCGTGCTGAGCCATGGATGCACACTGAAATACTGACCGCTATGAAAGCCAGAGACAAAAAATGCTCTGAGTTTCGTAAAAGTCAGTCAAAGCTTACCAAAAGCACGAGCAGTGAACTCCAAGACCACGTGACTGAACTCAAACTAGAAAGAAACAGACTAAGAAATGACGTAAACTCCATGATCAAAACTGCTAAAAAAAATTTCATCAATGACAAAACCGAGGAAAACAAAAATAAACCACGTGAACTTTGGAAATGACTCAACAATCAACTAGGCTGCAGTAAAAAACTCAAAACCAGGTTCTCAAACATAAACATAAAGACGGACAACACGCTCATCACAGACAAGCTGGATGTAGCCAATTACTTAAACACTTTCTTCACAAACATAGCCACAACACTGGTAAACAAACTACCCTCCCACTCAGGGCAGTATGGGGTAGAACACATAGTAGCATACTACAAGAACCTAGGCGTCCACAAAGACGACTTCAAACTGGAAATAGTAACTACAGATGAGGTACTCAAAAAACTGAGCGCCCTCCAACCAAACAAGGCCACTGGCCATGACAACATCCCCTCCAAATTCCTCAGAGACTCAGCAGCAGCCATCACCCCAGACATCACACACATAATAAACCTCTCCATAAAACAGGGACACGTCCCCAAGGACTTCAAAATTGCGAGAGTAACACCCCTGCACAAAAAGGGCAGCAAATTAGACCCGGGTAACTACCGCCCTGTTTCTATCCTTACATCCATCTCGAAAGTCATGGAAAAAATAGTATACGAACAGATCGAAAAGTACCTTGCGGAAAAAAATCTAATCTACGAATTCCAATCTGGCTTCAGAACATCCCACTCCACTGACACATGCCTTCTCTACTTGAACGACCACATCAAACAAGAGGTGGACGCGGGCAAATACTGCGGCATGGTCATGCTGGACCTACAAAAGGCCTTCGACACTGTCAATCACACCATTCTGATTGACAAGCTAAAAGCAATTGGTTTTGATAGTTTATCAGTGAGCTGGATACAATCCTACCTGGAGGGGAGGGAACAGATGGTGGAAGTAAACGGTACACTATCCCCCCCCCTCACAGTGAGCTGTGGTGTTCCACAAGGAAGCATACTAGGACCGCTACTATTCCTAATTTATGCAAATGACATGTCGTCAGCTTGTGACTGCAACTTGTTCCTGTTTGCGGACGACTCAGCCCTGCTGGTCTCTGACAAGAACAAGTTACAGGTTGAAAAAGCCCTCAGCTCGGAACTAGGCAAAATCTGCATATGGCTCGCCGACAACAAACTATCATTACACATGGGCAAAACAGAGTCCATTCTCTTCGGTTCAAATAACAAACTCAGCAAGACCGACGGCTTCTCGGTTACAGTGGGTGACAATATTATCACAAGGAAAGATGAAATTACCTACCTGGGTTCCATCCTAGAGGCTAATCTTTCCTGTGACAAAATGGCATCCAATGTAATAAAAAAAGTCAACCAACGAACGCGATTCTTGTACCGGATCTCCTCTCTGGTAAACAAGAATACCCTGAAGACTCTAGCAGGAGCACTCATTCAAGGGTACTACGACTATGCTTGCACCTCATGGTACCAAAGCACCTCAAAGGCACTAAAAAACCAATTACAAACATCTCAAAACAAGCTAGTCAGACTACTACTTGACCTGACTCCTAGAACCCACCTCACCCCTGCCCACTTTGACAACCTAGGATGGCTTAGAGTAGACGACAGAGTACAGCAACTTGCAATGGGCCTGGTCTACAAGATACACTACGCGACCAAGGTACCCATGTACATGTCAAAATACTTCCCAAAGGTCAGTGAATACCACGATCACAACACCAGAGGGAGCTCCACAAATCATGTAAAACCCAGATTCGGATCAAACAAGGGACTAAACACGTTTCGCAATTATGCCACATCAATGTGGAACGCCCTGCCTAAAGCTGTAAAGGAATGTGAATCACTACCCACCTTCAAAAACACTCTCAAAAAACACCTACGTGAGACTGCAATTCGAAACTGGCCCCTACAAATGTCCTAACCTAGTTGTACAGTAAATGACCAAGTAAGGCTTTGTCAATATTCCAATGTACAGTGTAAAATGTGTGTGTGTCCCCTTCCCAACCCCCCCCCCCCCCCCCCCCCACCTCCAATGTACAGCCCTCACCCAACCCACCCAACCCCACCCCACCCAACCAACCTCCTCCAATGTACAGTTTCTATGCCAAATGTATATACACTCCTTTTCTGGACACTTTTGTATCACAAACAGTACTGTATTTGCAAATCTGATATGTCATAAATGTATAGATGTAGCAGTACTGTCTATCTGTATGTCATGTATGTCATATATGTTATGATGAATTGAAAATGGGGGACCCTGATGTAAACCAGTCGAAAGTCTTTCTCTGGTCTGCATCCCCTTAACAATTGTATGTATTGAGCTGTACTGTACTGTACCCATTCTGCAATCTGTTAATAAACTTTTCAATCAATCAATCAATCGACAAGCGGCCACTATAGCTTCTCCAACTAACGTTATTTATTTAAATTGTTCCTGTTAATAATAATTAACATAAGTAGCATGGTAATAATATGTAGGTTATTGATCAATGAATGTATTGATACATTAATGGTGTACAAATGATACACCAGTAGAACTTCTGTACTACTTCTACTGTAGAAGTCATGTTATTTCCTCATTGTCCTTGCTGTGTCACCTGCCGTCGCCTCAAAAAATAGGATCGAGGCGATTTTTTGCCAGGCGACAGAAATAGCTGCGCGACCGCCGCTTCAAAATCTCCTGCCGTGTGGGTTCTCTTATTCATAACAATGTCGGTCGCCTCGCTTAAAAACTGGTCGCCTGGCAAAAACCGCCCGCCGTGTGCGGACCACTTGACAGAGCAACACGGTCTCATCTGAAAGCATTAATAAAGTACTTAATCAACAAAAAGAAAAAAGGTACACAATGTTACTACAGATAGCTCCTGACATCAATGTCCTACAACATGCGTATTCGAGCCCCTGGCTTACATCGCATGAGGGCTGCTGAATAGGGTCCAGGTGCAGCGCAGGAGAAGCCTTTCATGCTGAATGTAGGGTTTAGGGTCCAGCTGCAGCGCCGGAGAATCCTTGCTGGAGCTGGAGGCCACTCGAGTATACACACAGACAGTGGAGCTGTTTGCAGACAGCGAGGTGGCGATGTCTCGCAGATAATACAACTACAAGTATGATTATATAAAATATATATTTTATTAAAAAAAAATTATAAAAAATAATACTTTTTTTTTTTATCAAAAAAAAGTTGGCAGGTAAGAAATATGCTTGGTGGGTAGATTCTTCCCATCTACCCGCCACTGGCCGGTGAGTCAAAAAGTTAATTTCGCCCCCTGGCTGTACTGTATTGTACCCATGCTCAGGGCTCTACGCTAACCTTTTTCACTAGGGGCACAGGTGCTCCTAAATGAAAAAATTTAGGAGCACACAAAGAAATTTAGGAGCACCCAAAAATATTTAGGAGCACAGTGAAAATATGTCAAGTAACAGAGTTTTTATTTTTTTTGTATGTATATTTGTACTGTGCGTGCATGTGTAAACGGGAACGGGACACATCTGTGCAATAGCACATACGACCAAAGTCACTGGCCCACTGTGTGCGTGTGTGTGTAGAGCTGCCGCGGTATTGATGTTTTCCTTACCGCACACATTTGCAGAATATTTCCTACCGCCGCGGTATTACCGCACACACACACACAAAAAAAAGTTTGAATGCATTTTTTTTGTAGTCTACTCTTTATATAGCATATAGCCTGCCTCTAGTCTAAATGTCTATCTTTAGAGGATGACTTTGCAGCATGAATATTGTTTGGGATTCGGCAAGCACGCATTCGTTATTAAAAGTGAAACACGGATTCGAAGTCTCCCCTCGGTGTCGCGCCCGCCGGTTACCCCCCCGACCCTTTCTTCTTCTTATTATTATAACGTTACTACTTATGATTACAAAGGCATTCGATTTGTGGGATTAACGTTAGTATAGTTACACGTTCGTATTTACCGGACCACATAGCAAGGCAAGCGTTACTCAATTAATATCTAAGTTCCTTTCTTTGCTCAGAGCGTGCCGAGTTGTACCCATTCTGCGGTCTGTTAATAAAGTTTTCAATCAGACAAGTGTATAGAACGAAGGGCTTTTATTATAACATTTCGTTGCAGTAAAATCATTATGCCTCGTTCCCTGCGGAGCGACGGCGTCGGTAATCCACTCCGGTCTCCGGTGGGAGCTAACATACTATTAGCCGTGTTGTGATGGCTGAGATTCAGGAAGTAAACGCACTGCAAGATGCTCCAAGCATGTGACGCGTATCTCTTCTGACCAATCAGTGGTCTGCAGTGTTTCATGTGACTTTTCTGGTACCCAATAGGGTCGCTTGGAATCTCGACAGAGAAGTAGGGTATATCTGCAGAGCCGCAAGCCCAACGAGAGCGTAATAATAATAATAATATAATAAAAAACAGCGGTGATGCCGGTATTCAGCCCAACGCTGCGGTGGGCATGATGTAACAGCGATACCGCGGTAATACCGATACCGCGGCAGCTCTATGTGTGTGTATCATCTGCGTGTGCAAACAGGAATGGGACACAGACATTTGAACTATTAATTAAGTGATTAATGCCTACTATGGCAAAGTTGTAGCCAACAACTAGGCCTAATAAGAAAGGCAGTCACATTGAACAAAAAGGAGACACTGGCTTTACAACCAGGGCCATCAGTAGAGGGGGGAGCTAGTGTTGCTCTTTTAGAAAAATAATCCTTTCAGGGTTGCCTATTGAAATACTGTACACCTCCAGTACAGAAACATTGTTTATGAGTTTGCGTGTCAGGTAGACCATTGATTGACAGTCGATTCTGCCAATTACGACGTCACACCGTTGCACTCTGGCCGTCCAGCGATGCAGCTAGACCCTATTGCCACACCGCTTGCACTCTGGCCGTCCGGCGATGCAGCTGGACCCTATTGCCCACCTCTGCGGTTGATAACGCTAGCCAAGTTAGCTGTACACACATACACAGTGGGCCAGTTGTAGGGGTGTAACAATGCATCGCAATGCATCGATCCTACTTTGCAATATTTACAAAACATGACAATGTTTTCGAACTCTAGCCATGGGGAAATGTTTAGCCAATTCACGTTAAATTTGTATACTTCCCTCCGGCTCCAGTGGGTGTAGCTTCGCTAGCTACAGTGGCTACATTGGGTGCTACAGTGGGTGTAGCCTCGCTAGCTTGGCCAACTTCGCTAGCATGCTGGCTAGCGTCAGTATCTTGGTTAACGTTAACCATCATCTCTGTAACATGAGCTGCCTCGCCTGACTTCTCATTCTCCGGTATCTTTCGCGCAAAATAAAAATGAATGGGCTTCGACATGGCTGTATTGTCTGACTCAGACAGTGACGCTGATCGTTACTTTCAGTTTCCAGTCACGTGACCACAGGAAACTCTACTGTGATTGGAACGTTTATGCGGCTGTGAACTGTGGGAATTGTAGTTTTTTAACGATTCTCGCAGCGGAGGAAAAAAAAGGACTAAAGAGGCTGTACTATGCATTCGCCGGCCCCACTCGCACGCCGTGCGAGTACTTGATTTTGCAGGATCGCACACACATATTTTTAGGGGCATATGCCAGCAATATGGTCGCACTGTAGAGCCCTGGGGCTCTACGCTAACCTTTTTCACTAGGGGCACAGGTGCTCCTAAATGAAAAAATTTAGGAGCACACAAAGAAATTTAGGAGCACCCAAAAATATTTAGGAGCACAGTGAAAATATTTAAAAAATAAATGTATATTTGTACTAGGGCTGGGCGATATGGAAAAAAATCATATTGCGATAACGATATGATAATGTTATATTTCTCGATATCGATAATTATCGAAATTGTTATAAGTATAAAAAAATTTAAAATTTTTTTTTTCTTTTCTTTTTTAACAACAGATGTATGTTTATTTTGCAGCAATTCTTTGTCGTTGCCGCCACCTTTAGTGTTACATCCCCTCACACTCCAGTTCTCAGGCCGCAGCTGGTTTAAAAGCTAAAGTAAACCGGCTTCTCTGCTGGCTGTGGCTCCAGGGGAGTTGACCAGTTCTGGCTCTGCTAGTTTATTTTCTATCTTTTGGCACTTTTTTGGTGGACAAACCACCGCACATGTGCACCGTGACTCGTGACTGGAGTCTAGTTCTGCTAGCACACATAGCCTACTGTGTACAGACGGTTTCAAACTGTATTTTAAATTAGAAAGCAAACAAAATAAATGGACAAGAGAAAAATAAATCTCAATTTGGTCAGTATTGTCATTTGGACAAGCAAAGCCATTACTTTAAGTTGCAGGCAAGAAAGACAAGTCTGTCCACTGTCTCTGGTTTTAAAACTGCCCTGTTGCAGGTCAATTATTTTTTTTTAATTAAAAAAAAAAAAAAAAAATTTCAATTTTTTTTAATTTCGATATTCGATATCGATTATTAAAATATATCGCGATATTTATCGTTATCGTTATATCGCCAAGCCCTAATTTGTACTGTGCGTGCATGTGCAAACGGGACACACATCTGTGCAATAGCACATACCACCAAAGTCACTGGCCCACTGTGTGCGTGTGTGTGTTTAAGTTTAAGTTTATTTGGATCCCCATTAGCCACAGCAGTGCTGGGGCTATTCTTCCTGGGGTCCATAACACATAAAATACAGTTACAGACTTATACACTCACAACATTTACATGTCATACAGACAATTAAAACAACAATAAAAACCCTAATCAAATTCATAATACAATATAACAATATATACGCCTTATGAATTCATAATACAATACAATAATACCTACTCATAATTAATTCATAATACAATACAGCATAATATACTATTTAGCTTTTACATACATTATCTATGTTCATATCAGCCAATTATACAATATTTTAATAATATATCCCTATCAGACACATGCCTTTTCATCCATATATACCTATCTCTTCAGACACACATCTAATCAGACTAGAGCTGCCGCGGTATCGGTATTACCGCGGTATCGCTGTTACATCATGCCCACCGCAGCGTTGGGCTGAATACCGGCATCACCGCTGTTTTTTATTATATTATTATTATTATTACGCTCTCGTTGGGCTTGCGGCTCTGCAGATATACCCTACTTCTCTGTCGAGATTCCAAGCGACCCTATTGGGTACCAGAAAAGTCACATGAAACACTGCAGACCACTGATTGGTCAGAAGAGATACGCGTCACATGCTTGGAGCATCTTGCAGTGCGTTTACTTCCTGAATCTCAGCCATCACAACACGGCTAATAGTACGTTAGCTCCCACCGGAGACCGGAGTGGATTACCGACGCCGTCGCTCCTCAGGGAACGAGGCATAATGATTTTACTGCAACGAAATGTTATAATAAAAGCCCTTCGTTCTATACACTTGTCTGATTGAAAACTTTATTAACAGACCGCAGAATGGGTACAACTCGGCACGCTCTGAGCAAAGAAAGGAACTTAGATATTAATTGAGTAACGCTTGCCTTGCTATGTGGTCCGGTAAATACGAACGTGTAACTATACTAACGTTAATGCCACAAATCGAATGCCTTTGTAATCATAAGTAGTAACGTTATAATAATAAGAAGAAGAAAGGGTCGGGGGGGTAACCGGCGGGCGCGACACCGAGGGGAGACTTCGAATCCGTGTTTCACTTTTAATAACGAATGCGTGCATGCCGAATCCCAAACAATATTCATGCTGCAAAGTCATCCTCTAAAGATAGACATTTAGACTAGAGGCAGGCTATATGCTATATAAAGAGTAGACTACAAAAAAAATGCATTCAAACTTTTTTTTTGTGTGTGTGTGTGTGCGGTAGGAAATATTTTGCAAATGTGTGCGGTAAGGAAAACATCAATACCGCGGCAGCTCTAAATCAGACACATACATTTTCATTTACGTACACACTATCTATTAGGGAATGTCATCATCTGCGTGTGCAAACGGGAATGGGACACAGACATTTGAACTATTAATTAAGTGATTAATGCCTACTGTGGCAAAGTTGTAGCCAACAACTAGGCCTAATAAGAAAGGCAGTGACATTGAACAAAAAGGAGACACTGGCATTACCACCAGGGCCATCAGTAGAGGGGGGAGTTAGTGTTGCTCTTCTAGAAAAATAATCCTTTCAGGGTTGCCTATTGAAATACTGTACACCTCCAGTACAGAAACATTGTTTATGAGTTTGCGTGTCAGGTAGACCATTGATTGACAGTCGATTCTGCCAATTACGACGTCACACCGCTTGCACTCTGGCCGTCCGGCGCTGCAGCTGGACCCTATTGCCCACCTCTGCGGTTGATAACGCTAGCCAAGTTAGCTGTACACACTGTGAGGTTTGGTCCGCTCCCCACCCACACGCTCCGTTCCTTTAAGGTATTTTGTTGATTAATTGCATTCCCCGCCACACGCTCCGTTCCTGTAAAGTGCCGTGTTGATTGGTGCTCTCCCCACCACACGCTTCTGGAGCAATGATCAATTTCATCCCGCAGCTGTCACAGCTTGTAATCAGCGCCCTGTGGCTTTATATACCCCGATCCCCCTACTATCGATGTTGGATCGTTTTGAATAACTCCTGCATTTGCCTGTCTTCCCCGTCACTGTTCCCTGTCTGTTGCTCTCCAGGACTTTCGTGAAGAATCCCTGTGGAGAACCTGATTCCCCGTTCGGAGCTGCGCCTCGTTATCTGCCCGATTTACGCGTTGCGCTCTGGTGAGTTTTTGGAAACAGTTCTTTTTGGATCACCAGTTTTTTGTGTGTTTGTGAAACACCGAAGAGATCCCGTTTTTGTGTATACTGTTCTCACCTATTTTTTGTGTTGGATTTACACTTTGGATTACCGTATTGTTTTTTCTCAGGACTCTGCTAACTGTGTGTGGTACACCGAAGATCAAGTCACTTGGATATTTATTGGATCAGTCACCTCTCTGTTTCTGTTGTGCGCTGGGCTAACTCAGATTTCTCTCTCTCTCCGTTTCCACCGGGAGTGAAAGCTGGGAGGATCTGCAGAGCGGCTTCAGACGTCACAAGCTAATTCCTCACCACCACCTACTGGGAGAATCTGCAGAGCCGCAAACAATCTTCACATGCCAGATTCCCCGTTTGTTCGGTTGCTCAACTTAATTCAATCTTGTAACTCTGAAAATAAATACGCCCTTGCTTTGGCTAACTCTGAAACAACTCTCTCTGTGCCGTTGCGCTTGAGGTCGGTTACAAACCCTAACACACACATACACAGTGGGCCAGTTACTTTGGTGTAGGGGTATAACAATGCATCGATCCTACTTTGCAATATTTACAAAACATGACATTGTTTTCGAACTCTAGCCATGGGAAAATGTTTAGCCAATTCACGTTAAATTTGTATGTCTTCCCTCGGGCTCCAGTGGGTGTAGCTTCGCTAGCTACAGTGGGTACATTGGGTGCTACAGTGGGGGTAGTAGTGGGTGTAGCCTCGCTAGCTTGGCCAACTTCGCTAGCATGCTGGCTAGCGTCAGTATCTTGGTTAACGTTAACTATCACCTCTGTAACATGAGCTGCCTCGGCTGACTTCTCATTCTCCGGTATCTTTCGCGCAAAATAAAAATGAATGGGCTTCGACATGGCTGTATTGTCTGACTCAGACAGTGACGCTCCTCTATTGTTCTATAAGGTAATTTAGAACTGAACTTTGTAAAGAAACTCAAAGTGTTAAGAGCGATGCACTGCTCTGTTGTTCTATTAAGTGTTATGAGTGATGCTCTGTTGTAAATGTTATTGTATATTTTTTATTGAAATATTTTATCACACTTTTTTCTCTGTCTATTATATTTTATTATTTTTAGAATTGTCTATTTTTAAACTGAATCAAACTGATTGATTGATTGAAAACTTTATTAACAGATTGCAGAATGGGTACAATACAGTACAGCTCAATACACACAATTGTTAAGGGGATGCAGACCAGAGAAAGACTTTCGTCTTGTTTACATCAGGGTCCCCCATTTCAATTCATCAGGACATATATGACATACATGACATACAGATAAGACAGTACTGCTACATCTATACATTTATGACATACCAGATTTGCAAATACACTACTGTTTGTGATACAAAAAGAGTCCAGAAAAGGGAGTATATACATTTGACGTAGAAACTGTACATTGGAGGAGGTTGGGTGGGGTTGGGGGGGGGGGGTTGGGTAGGGGGGGGAAACACTGTACAACTGTACAAGCAAAACTGTACATTGGGATATTGACAACCATACTAGGTAATTTACATTGGAGGGGGTTGGGGGGGGGGAACACTGTACAAACAAGCAAAACTGTACATTGGAATATTGACAAAACCATACTAGGTAAGTTATGTACATTGGAGGGGGTTGGGTTAGGACATTTACAGGGGCCAGTTTCGAATTGCAGTCTCCCGTAGGTGTTCCTTGAGTGGTTTTGAAAGTGGGTAGTGATTCACATTCCTTTACAGCTTTGGGTAGGGCGTTCCACATTGATGTGGCATAATTGCGAAATGTGTTTAGTCCCTTGTTTGAGCCGAATCTGGGTTTAACATGATTTGTGGAGCTCCCTCTGGTGTTGTGATCGTGGTATTCACTGACCTTTGGGAAGTATTTTGACATGTACATGGGTACCTTGGTTGTGTAGTGTATCTTGTAGACCAGGCCCATTGCAAGTTGCTGTACTCTGTCGTCTACTCTAAGCCATCCTAGGTTGTCAAAGTGGGCAGGGGTGAGGTGGATTCTAGGAGTAAGGTCAAGCAGTAGTCTGACCAGTTTGTTTTGAGATGTTTGTAATTTTGTTTTTAGTGCCTTTGAGGAACTTTGGTACCATGAGGTGCAAGCATAGTCGTAGTACCATTGAATGAGTGCTCCTGCCAGAGTCTTCAGGGTATTCTTGTTTACCAGAGAGGAGATCCGGTACAAGAATCGAGTTTGTTGGTTGACTTTTTTTATTACATTGGATGCCATTTTGTCACAGGAAAGATTAGCCTCTAGGATGGAACCCAAAAATGTCATCTTTCCTTGTGACAATATTGTCACCCACTGTAACTGAGAAGCCGTCGGTCTTGCTGAGTTTGTTATTTGAACCGAAGAGAATGGTCTCTGTTTTGCCCATGTGTAATGATAGTTTGTTATCAGCGAGCCATATGCAGATTTGCCTAGTTCTGAGCTGAGGGTTTTTTCAACCTGTAACTTGTTCTTGTCAGAGACCAGCAGGGCTGAGTTGTCTGCGAACAAGAACAAGTTGCAGTCACAAGCTGACGACAATGTAATTTGCATAAATTAGGAACAGTAGCGGTCCTATATGCTTCCTTGTGGAACACCACAGCTCACTGTGAGTGGGGGGGGGGGGGTAGAGTACCGTTTACCTCCACCATCTGTTCTCTCCCCTCCAGATTCTTGACCTGGCATTCTGCAAGGGCAACGGCTCCGGTCAATGGTCTCTTTAACGCCTTTAAAACCCCTATGATCTGCATCTTCTGGCGCTCTGCTTCGATTCACGTGCGACAGCGCCATCTGGAGGACTTTCTTTATGTATGTAGCTAACAGGAAGTACTAGGTAGTGTTCTCTTTGGTTTAAAAAAGCATTGGATGTAAGTTTATTTTATTCACTTCATGCTTAGACTCTTATATTGAAGAATATTTTTGATGGATAATATTTGGCACTGTAGTATTTGTGAATGTTCAGTTTGCTATTAGCATGTGACGTGTAGTTGTGTTGTAGCATGGATAACATACAGTTAATATAATTTTATAGTAGCACTAGCTGGGTCAAATATATTTTACTCTACCCGCTTCAATAATTTGTTTATTGAACTAACAGTTCAGCTGGCTGTCGAATCTACGTTCCATTAGTTTGTAAATCACGTTGGGAGGACAATTGCCCTCTTTACTGTCTGGATCTGATGAAACACCAGCTTGTTGATTCACATGATTTAGTTGTTTTAATTTCTGGTCCAGACTCTGCAGACTCCTCTTCTATAGACTGTGGTTCTGGTCCAGACTCCTCTTCTATAGACTGGTTCTGGTCCAGACTCTGCAGACTCCTCTTCTATAGACTGTGGTTCTGGTCCAGACTCTGCAGACTCCTCTTCTATAGACTGTGGTTCTGGTCCAGACTATGCAGACTCCTCTTCTATAGACTGTGGTTCTGGTCCAGACTCCTCTTCTATAGACTGTGGTTCTGGTCCAGACTCTGCAGACTCCTCTTCTATAGACTGTGGTTCTGGTCCAGACTCCTCTTCTATAGACTGTGGTTCTGCCTGTGATCTCATCTATTCTTTGCCCGTCTGGCCCCTGTAAATGTCCTAACCCAACCCCCTCCAATGTACAGTAAATGACCAAGTATGGTTTTGTCAATATTCCAATGTTCAGTTGTACAGTGTTCCCCTCCCACCCAACCACCTCCCATGTACAGTTTTTACGTCAAATGTATATACTCTCTTTTCTGGACTATTTTTGTATCACAAACAGTACTGTATTTGCAAATCTGGTATGTCATAAATGTATAGATGTAGCAGTACTGTCTATCTGTATGTCATATATGTTATGATGAATTGAAAATGGGGGACCCTGATGTAAACGAGACGAAAGTCTTTCTCTGGGCCCTATTCCCCGTACCTGGCTAACTGAGTTAGCCGGATAATTTTCAGCATAGCTTGACTTAAGCCAGACATTTGCGTTCCCCGAAGTCGGATTTTCTAAATCGCCATGGTAACAGATCAGAAAGTTTGAACCTGCTCCGGAGCAGGGTTTAGTTCAGTTAGCCACACCCTCGCAAAGGAGTGCCAGCTCGCTTCCTGAAATAATTACCACAGTGTAGATCTGCATTATACCATTCTAAATAATGTTTTTGTGCTTCGTTTTCCTAGAGGGGGCTTTTGAAATGTAAAATAATAGACCTAAATGCTGATAATAAATCATATTCAGCCTATAGATTTACTTTGTCCTAAATAAAATAATGCACGTCATATACGGCGCTCGGAGTCGCGATACACACTGCATGTGGTTATTTTAATAACGGCACATTGCAAATGTGAATCCCGCGGGGATATTTTTAATGAATGAAACCTATCAGCCGTTTGGCTCTGATTAGTTTCATATATTCTCCGCTGTAGATTTGCTTAACGGAGCGCCCGGATTGTGTTTCATTCAAGCATAAAATGTAAGTGTCTATGCGTGGATTGTGGTCTTTGTGGATTATGAATTACGAGGAATCTGAGGATTGTTGAATTGTATCATCACTCACACGTTATTGTGATATTGTAACAGGAATTAAAATGTCTGATGAGATGCGCTGTTTGACGGATTTGAGCAATTGAATGAGCCGTTGATGTCACATTAATGCATTTGAGAAAATGCATTTATCTGTTCAAGCACTGTTATCTGATGATGAACATGCGTCACTGGTATAAACCAAAGGTTAATCAATTCAATGCATATGGATTATGTCCAAAACAGATTAAAACCTGATTAATAGTGAAACCGTATAGCCGGCTCCAAGCCTCTCTGTTATTTCGGGGGTCGCGCCTTGAAAATTGTATTTATATATAAAGTACATGTTACCTAAGCCGAGCGCATACAGTGCAGATATCCTCATAAGCATCTATTAATTCTTATCAATTAGATACTCTTTGGGCTTGTTTGCATCTACTTATTCTGAAAGAGTTTAACTAATTATTTTCACTAGCAATAGATCTCATTCGATTATTCATTCCATTAAGCCTACTGCCATCAGGCACATTTAAAGAAATATAATCTGATTGATTGGGGTAATGAGGGATTTAACATTAGCCTATAGATTATGCATTTAACTTGTCGGCGAGGCTATTGAGCCGTGTGTATTGTACCCATTCTGCAATATGTTAAAGTTTTAAATCAATCAATGCCGTTAAAAAAAAAATCAGGATTTCTGCGATCGACACCTGCTGTCTTTTCAGCTGAGGCGGCCGCACGCACTTATCCTGAGTATCAAGTCTGGTTTGAATGAACGAGACTGAATCAGGGTTCGAGGAACAGGGAAAGCGCGGATTCAAACATCAGGTTAATTGAATCTGGATAATGGGACTTTTGATCGACTTAGTTGAACCAGGTGCGGGGAATAGGGCCCTGGTCTGCATCCCCTTAACAATTGTGTGTATTGCACTTTTTTACTCTGTCTATTGTATTTTATATGTGTATTACTGAATGAAAGCATAAACAGAGAGGCCTAAGAATAGAAACAGGGCGGTAGTTGCACTGCACTGTTGTTCTATAAGGTCATTTAGAACTGAACTTTATAAAGAAACTCAAAGTGTTAAGAGCGATGCACTGCGTCTGCTCTGTTGTTCTATTAAGTGTTATGAGTGATGCTCTGTTGTAAATGTTATATTTTTATTTAACTATTTTATCACACTTTTTTACTCTGTCTATTATATTTTATTATTTTTAGAATTGCCTATTTTTAAACTGAATCAACCCGCACTTTTTTACTCTGTCTATTGTATTTTATATGTATTACTCAGGGAACAAAATAAGTACCAGCCAACTGCCAATGGCTGGTAAAAAATCTGCCTGGCTGGTAGTTTTTAAAATCTACCAGCCTAATGGCTGGTAAGTCAAAAAGTTAAGTTTGTTCCCTGAGAGCAGAGCTACACAGCAGTGCGCCTATTTTGCGAGCCGAAATAAGTCTGTGGTTTTTTTTTTCTCACAACGGGTCAAATGCATCTAACATGCATTGCATCTAGGGGTGGACGGTATGGTCTAAAATGTATATCACGGTATAATTTGAAGCATAGACGGTAACGGTATATATCACGGTATCAGTGTTTCTGTTAGAATAATTTTTTTTGCCTGATAGGCAGGCTATATAAAGAATGACATCCTCAAGGCATGTAGATTTATAATATTTTAACTTAAAACTAGGCTACTTTTGCGTATAAAGTCATTATATTCCAAATAAAATAAGTCCCGAGTCGAGACTCCTGCTCCCATTGCAAACAGCGGGGCTGGATTTTGCTAGAAGCATATGTAGCTGCAGAGCCGCAGAGCGAATTGAATTGAATAAGAATTGAGACAAAGGTGCCACTCATCCTCAGCTTTAAGAATTGACAATTGTGTCAACAAATTGACACATGTGTCAACAAATTGACACATGTGTCAACAAATTGACACACAAAATGCTTAGAGACGATGGGGGTCAGAACGGCGCAAGGGTAGGGCGGTTAGGTGGTCGAGCGGAGATTGCGTTCGTCACCAGCCCCGGAGCTGAGTTGGATTTGCCTGTTCGAATCCAGCTCACAGCTCCGGGGTTGTCACCAGCTTGGCTGGCCGTCTGCACTGATACGATTGGCTGTATCAGAGGGTGGGAGAAGCTGGCGGGGTGGGTCCGGGTCGTTGTAAACAGCGACTCCTACAGTTCGGTCGGGGCGCCTGCTAAGCGCGGATTGGACGTGAGGGGGATAGTGTGGTCCTCCCACACGCTACGCCCTCTCAGTGAGAATCCGCGCTGCCAGGTGAAAAGAAGCGGTGATTGGCTGGACGTGTGTCGGAGGAAGCACGTGGTAGCCTCCACTCTCCCATATGATCTGACTGTAGGGGGTAAAGCGCAGCAACCAGGAAGGGACTGGGAATTGGCATACGACTAACATTGGGATGGGGAGAAAATCGGAGGAAAATGGAGGGGGAAAAAGACCAATAAAAAAAAAAAAAAGAGAACGGCGCAAGGGTGGGGGGGGGGGGGCGCTGTTTGACGGGCCTGTGACCAGACCTGAAAGAGCCACAGGCTCTGCGGCTCTGCAGCTGCATGCTATTCGCAAATCCACTGCTGCCAGCCTTCCTCCCGGCTCCCGCTGCTGCCGTCGTTATCATAACACTACACACATATCGTAATGTTTACAGCAAACTGTAGTTGATCACCAGACCTGTATGTTTTATTAACGTAGAATAATTCATATAAGAAAAATGATAGGGAAATATCTTACCTTTCTCCACTGGTTAAAAATGCCAGGAACTGAAATTGAAACTTGCTGTGCGCCGCCGGTGATATGTGTTTATTATGAAATGACAATTGCGTGTTGACACGCCCACTGCGCGAAGCCTCCTAAATAACTTTTTCCAGTTTGCACATATCTATTATCTATGACTAATTCTATCTATTTTTAGGGGCAAATGCGATTGAAATAGTCGCGCTTTGGTGTCATGACGTCATTGCTATTTTAGAGCTGCTCTACCGGTTAAACGGTATAGTCAAAATCCATACCGTAGAGCAAATTAATACCGTTTATACCGTATACCGTTTATACCGTCCACCCCTAATTGCATCGTCGCCATTCCTTTATGCCCACATCGCCCGAAATGAACGTTATGTTAGCGTAAGCTAACAAGCTAATCCTGATCAGCGGCAGAGCCATAGAGAACAGCAGACAGTGTGGACTGGGGAAAGGGAAATGGGGGGGGCACTCTCCCTTTCTCTGTGTGTGTGCGTGCGTTTGGAAAGACGATGAAGTCACTAGTCAGGACTCAGGAGAGGAGTATATTGTAGTAAACTGAGGATTACTGAGGATGCACAGATAATGTTGATATTCAAATATAAAAAGGTTTTGAGAGGAGTGGAAGTTTGAAGACAGACTAGACTACAATATGATGCGGGGGTGGTGAGTTGAAACAGTGTGTGTGTCCCCGACCCCACTTCTATGTTTCAATAAATTATTTGCATTTAAAACTATTAACGCCGACTCATTCCTTCAGTCCACTCAAAATTATGCTAATATTCCTTATGTTGTTTATGATATTAATTGAAAATAGCATATGAGAGTATTATATATTAATAATAACACATGGCGATATACTAAAAAGCTATTTTTAATTTTTGGCTGGTAAAAAATCTGCCTGGCTGGTAGTTTTTAAAATCTACCAGCCAAATGGCTGGTAAGTCAAAAAGTAAATTTTGTTCCCTGGTATTACTGAATGAAAGCGTAAACAGAGAGGCCTGTTGGGATGTTAGATCCTAAAGTGAACAGCTGATGGACCTTACCTTGCTGCCTCTCTCTTGTTCTGCTCGTGGAGCCGGACTAGTTCTACTGCTCACAGACCCTTGTTGCTACGACTCTGTGTTTTGTTGTGTTTTTCCAGACAGAGAGATTAATGTTCATCTTTAAGTGAAGCTAGTGGTGTATTTATGTTCAGCCTGTTCGGTAATAAAGACAGAAACAGTGCAGCAGCATTAGGTACAATGATGGCGTCTGCAGCACACAAGGCCCAGCTGCTGATGAAACCACTGCAAGCGGCTGGTAATATGCAGAATAAAACATTACATTGTGCAATGTCGTCATCTCAAATGGGAGCCTGTTGATCAAGAGGGTGACATTAAAGTTCAAAGGAGCTTCTGATTTAACAAACCTGCTTTGTGTTTCTTCATCTCAGTTTCAGCATCAAAACATTCAGTAGTTTCACGGTGAAGAATGTGGAGATCAGTGTCTCCTCTAGTTCATCCTCCTCCACGGTGCTGCAGCTTAGTCCTTCAAACACTTCACATATATCTTCTGCAGCTGCAGTTAGTCCGTTCATTACACCATCTCTGCATTATAGTTCTAGATATCATCAGAGAAGTAGATTAGCATGAGCTTATTAGCCATAGTTCTATATGATCAGAGAAGTAGATTAGCATTACCTTATTAGCTATAGACAACGAGGTGAAGCTCCAACGAACGCGATTCTTGTACCGGATCTCCTCTCTGGTAAACAAGAATACCCTGAAGACTCTAGCAGGAGCACTCATTCAAGGGTACTACGACTATGCTTGCACCTCATGGTACCAAAGCACCTCAAAGGCACTAAAAAACAAATTACAAACATCTCAAAACAAGCTAGTCAGACTACTACTTGACCTGACTCCTAGAACCCACCTCACCCCTGCCCACTTTGACAACCTAGGATGGCTTAGAGTAGACGACAGAGTACAGCAACTTGCAATGGGCCTGGTCTACAAGATACACTACGCGACCAAGGTACCCATGTACATGTCAAAATACTTCCCAAAGGTCAGTGAATACCACGATCACAACACCAGAGGGAGCTCCACAAATCATGTAAAACCCAGATTCGGATCAAACAAGGGACTAAACACGTTTCGCAATTATGCCACATCAATGTGGAACGCCCTGCCTAAAGCTGTAAAGGAATGTGAATCACTACCCACCTTCAAAAACACTCTCAAAAAACACCTACGTGAGACTGCAATTCGAAACTGGCCCCTACAAATGTCCTAACCTAGTTGTACAGTAAATGACCAAGTAAGGCTTTGTCAATATTCAAATGTACAGTGTAAAATGTGTGTGTGTCCCCTTCCCAACCCCCCCCCCCCCCCCCCCACCTCCAATGTACAGCCCTCACCCAACCCACCCAACCCCACCCCACCCAACCAACCTCCTCCAATGTACAGTTTCTATGCCAAATGTATATACACTCCTTTTCTGGACACTTTTGTATCACAAACAGTACTGTATTTGCAAATCTGATATGTCATAAATGTATAGATGTAGCAGTACTGTCTATCTGTATGTCATGTATGTCATATATGTTATGATGAATTGAAAATGGGGGACCCTGATGTAAACAAGTCGAAAGTCTTTCTCTGGTCTGCATCCCCTTAACAATTGTATGTATTGAGCTGTACTGTACTGTACCCATTCTGCAATCTGTTAATAAACTTTTCAATCAATCAATCAGTACACAAAGAGCGTGTGTCTGACGTCATTTCCGCTGGGCGGGAACTGCGTCAAAGCTCTATAAAGGAGAGGACCAACTCTAATGCTGCCAGTAGAGGGCGCTCGAAGCGCAGTCATTGTAATTGCGGGAGGTACAGTAAATGGGAGGTTTACACAAAATCACTATTTATAACTAACAAAAATACATTTTGGAGAATGTTCTTTCTTCTCTCTAAATGCATTCCATTGAAGTGGGAACTAGGATACAGTGGTGTGGTCTCGGTAAACACGTTTAAAAAGCAGCTAAAGACAAACAGGCTTTTGGCTAACTATGTCTGAATGAATGATGAATGAATGAAAACTTTATTTAACAGATTGCAGAATGGGTACAATACAGTACGGCTCAATACACACAATTGTTAAGGGGATGCAGACCAGAGAAAGTCGTTTGTCTTGTTTACATCAGGGTCCCCCATTTTCAATTCATAGTGTAAATCACTGTGTAAATCTCTGTGTAAATCTTTTAATCTTGTTTTTTTTCTTTCACATTTTTAATTACTTTCTTTTTAACACGCTGCTATCCTTGCACTTTATTGATTTTTTTATCCACTTTTTCTCCTTATTTTTCTCCCATCCCAATTTCGTATTGCCAGATGACCCTCCCCTGTCTTGAACGTTGCTAGACTATGCCCCCCTCTGGTCGGTTGTAGTGAGGATAGAAGCCTTGCATCACGTGTCCCCTCCGGTACACGAGGAGGCAGCCTGTCGCATCTTTTCACCAGACAGCGCAGACTCTCAGTGGCGAGGAGTAACGCGTGGGAGGCTCACGCTGCCCCCGATACTTCCTGTCTCTGCTGTGCAGGCGTCACCCAACCGACCTGTAGGAGTCGCTGTCCACAACGTCCAATCCCCACCCATCGACTTCCACCCGCTGGCTCTGCCAAATGAGCCAGTACGACGGCCGGCCCAAGTCGAAGGCAATGCTGAGACTGGGATTCGATACCGGAGTCTCTTGCATTGGTGACGAGCACAATCTCCGCTACGCCACCCAGCCGCCCATCCTTGCACTTTATTGATGTTTTTATATGTGAAGCACTTTGTGACCCTGGTCTGTGAAAGGTGCTATATAAATAAACCTTACTTACTTACTTACTTACTTACTTACTTACTTACTTACTTACTTACTTACTTACTTACTTACTTACTTACTTACTTACTTACTTACTTACTTACTTACTTACTTACTTACTTACTTACTTACTTACTTACTTACTTACTTACTTACCCTGGTATGTATGCCCTCTCAGAACACATACTGTGTGAGAATGCTCTTCATTGATTATGGCTCAGCATTCAACACCATCATTCCCTCTAAACGTGTCTCTAAGCTTGTTGATCTTGGACTGGAGACCTCCATCTGCAGCTGGATATTGGACTTCCTGACAGGCAGGCAGGCCCCAGGTGGTGAGGCAGACGCCTCCGTCTCACTGACCCTGAGCCTCCTCCTGTAGTCCCTGCTCACCTACAACTGTGTTGCCAAGCACAGCTTCAATATCATCATCAAGCCGACAACATGACCATCCTGGGCCTCATCACATGCCAGCATCCTCAGTGCACCATTGAGAGCTTGCTGAGGGCCTGCATCATAGCCTGTACAGAGACCTTTCTGCCTGCATCACAGCCTGTACAGAGACCTTTCTGCCTGCATCACAGCCTGTACGGAGACCTTTCTGCCTGCATCACAGCCTGTACAGAGACCTTTCTGCCTGCATCACAGCCTGTACGGAGACCTTTCTGCCTGCATCACAGCCTGTACAGAGACCTTTCTGCCTGCATCACAGCCTGTATGGAGACCTTTCTGCCTGCATCACAGCCTGTACGGAGACGTTTCTGCCTGCATCACAGCCTGTACGGAGACCTTTCTGCCTGCATCACAGCCTGTACGGAGACCTTTCTGCCTGCATCACAGCCTGTACAGAGACCTTTCTGCCTGCATCACAGCCTGTATGGAGACCTTTCTGCCTGCATCACAGCCTGTACGGAGACGTTTCTGCCTGCATCACAGCCTGTATAGAGACCTTTCTGCCTGCATCACAGCCTGTACGGAGACCTTTCTGCCTGCATCACAGCCTGTACGGAGACCTTTCTACCTGCATCACAGCCTGTACAGAGACCTTTCTGCCTGCATCACAGCCTGTACGGAGACCTTTCTGCCTGCATCACAGCCTGTATAGAGACCTTTCTGCCTGCATCACAGCCTGTACGGAGACCTTTCTGCCTGCATCACAGCCTGTACAGAGACCTTTCTGCCTGCATCACAGCCTGTACGGAGACCTTTCTGCCTGCATCACAGCCTATACGGAGACCTTTCTGCCTGCATCACAGCCTGTATGGAGACCTTTCTGCCTGCATCACAGCCTGTACGTAGACCTTTCTGCCTGCATCACAGCCTGTACGGAGACCTTTCTGCCTGCATCACAGCCTGTACGGAGACCTTTCTGCATGCATCACAGCCTGTACGGAGATCTTTCTGCCTGCATCACAGCCTGTATGGAGACCTTTCTGCCTGCATCACAGCCTGTACGGAGACCTTTCTGCCTGCATCACAGCCTGTATGGAGACCTTTCTGCCTGCATCACAGCCTGTACAGAGACCTATACCCCTACCAACCCGCCTACTGGACAGGATACGCCGTACAGTATACACAGGTTGGCCATCAATGAATCGAGGGGGAGGTGGAGGTCTCTCTGCAGGAACCAACCTGCTCCTCCGAACCTGCTTACGTTGCGGAATACGTGAAACGTAGGGTGTACCCTCATCGACGAGGGTAACCGAAGACGCATCGTGACTGGGTTTATCTTGCGAACAATAGTGAAAGGGCCCACAAAACGGGGAGCGAGTTTGCGCGACTCTACCCGTAATGGAAGGTCGCGTGTGTTGGCCCACACGTTAGGAAGGCGCAGGGCGACGGTGTACATCCGCCGACCGCTTGTGCCGGGCCGCAGCACGCACAAAAGCTGAACGCACCCTCTTCCATGTCGCCCGAGACCGACGGATAAATGCCTCGGCAGATGGCACCCCCACGTCCCTCTCCTGTTCAGGAAACAGTGGAGGCTGATACCCAAACTGAACCTCAAATGGGGAGATACCAGTGGATGCATTGCACAATGAATTATGCGCATATTCTGCCCATGCCAGTTGGTGACTCCAAGTGGTCGGATTGGATGAGGCCAAGCAGTGAAGCGTACTCTCCATAGACTGGTTGGTGCGCTCTGTTTGCCCATTGCTCTCCGGGTGGAACCCTGATGACAGGCTAACCGTCGCACCCAGTATAGCACAGAATGCCTTCCAAAACCGAGCAGTAAACTGGGGTCCACGGTCCGACACCACGTCCTGGCAGATGCCATGAATTCGCAAGACATGGTCAACCACCAGTTGAGCGGTCTCCTGAGCAGATGGCAGCTTGACCAGCGGAATGAAGTGAGCTGCTTTGGAGAACCTATCCACCACCACCATGATGACGCTGTGACCATCAGAAGGAGGCAGACCAGTCACAAAATCCATGGCGATGTGGCTCCACGGACGACTAGGAATGGGCAAAGGATGAAGCAGCCCTGGTGGTGACTGTTGAGAAACTTTGTTCCGCGCACAAACGGGGCAGGCTGCCACAAATTCCCGAATGTCCTTCATCATACCAGGCCACCAGAACCTTCTGGCCAAGAAGTCACGAGTTCTGTGCACTCCGGGATGTCCTGTCAGCCGAGAGGAGTGGCCCCACTTCAACACCCGAGAATGAATGCTGTTTGGTACAAATAACCGACCCGGGGGCACCCCACCCGGATCTGGTTCCAAACGTTGTGCCCTCCGCATGAGGTTGTCCCTCCCCTCCCCTCCTGCAGGTGGGCCTCAGGTTGTCCCTCCCCTCCCCTCCTGCAGGTGGGCCTCAGGTTGTCCCTCCCCTCCCCTCCTGCAGGTGGGCCTCAGGTTGTCCCTCCCCTCCCCTCCTGCAGGTGGGCCTCAGGTTGTCCCTCCCCTCCTGCAGGTGGGCCTCAGGTTGCCCCTCCCCTCCTGCAGGTGGGCCTCAGGTTGTCCCTCCCCTCCCCTCCTGCAGGTGGGCCTCAGGTTGTCCCTCCCCTCCCCCCCCTCCTGCAGGTGAGCCTCAGGTTGTCCCTCCCCTCCTGCAGGTGGGCCTCAGGTTGCCCCTCCCCTCCCCTCCTGCAGGTGGGCCTCAGGTTGTCCCTCCCCTCCTGCAGGTGGGCATCAGGTTGTCCCTCCCCTCCTGCAGGTGGGCATCAGGTTGTCACTCCCCTCCCCCCTCCTGCAGGTGAGCCTCAGGTTGTCCCTCCCCTCCTGCAGGTGGGCCTCAGGTTGTCCCTCCCCTCCCCTCCTGCAGGTGGGCCTCAGGTTGTCCCTCCCCTCCTGCAGGTGGTGTCTCTACTTTCCGTAGCTGCATTTCTGCAGACCCCTCTCTGATTGGTTGAGCCCATTTCTGCAGACCCCTCTCTGATTGGTTGAGCGAAGCCCCTCTCTGATTGGTCGCGGCAAAAGGCGGACGTAATGTTATCATATCAAGAAGATAAAAAGAAATGTACTACCTGATTCGCGTATAACGTTATTTCGCGTGACTTCGCGGTTTATTCATAACGTTATGCACATTTCACAACACAGCCAGCTGTCAGAAACTGTACATTGTAACGTTATATAACATAACGTTGTTATTTCGCGGTTTATTCATAACGTTATGCACATTTCGCGTGACAACACAACGTTATTTCACGTGACAAGTTCAACACAGCCCAGCTGTCAGAAACTGTACATTGAATCACTGTTTAGTGTTGACACTCCCCACTTACTGTAACTGTACCATGTTCTACATGTAACGGATGGTATCGTGAAGCGCAGTCAAGAAGGGCTGGGGTGAGTAGCGGTGCTATGGGTTAAACTCACTCTCACATCCTCAAAAGACGCATAGACTGAGCGCTTAGGAGGGATATCCTTCCCAGCGCAAAGGTCTGTGATGTCGCCCCCAGTGCCGGAGACCGGGGTTCGAATCCCACTCAAGGCATCGTCGAAGTGGCAGGTTCAGTGTTGGACTGTTACAGTGGTGCCTTGGGTGGAGTAGAGATCCTCGGAGGCAGGATAGACATGGTTAGTTAGTAGGGATATCCTTTCTTGGCGCAGCGGTTTGTGATGTCGGCCCCGGTGCGGGAGACCGGGGTTCAACTCCCACTCGAGGCATCGAAGTTTAAAGTTAACGTTGTCACAACCGTCTCATGCACCTTGTTGTGTATCCCGTTTCTTTTTCCTCATTATTATATTCCGAGTTAATTATATTGTTTACACTGTCTTTCTTCTATTATTACCCTGCCCATTTGATGTTCCCAAACATTTTGGGAACATCATATTCAGAAAGTATCACAGAGACTTCTATTGACCAAGGAATTAGTTATTATTAGTAAGACACAACATTTCAATCAAACATATAATAACATGTGTTTTCATCATACCAACTGATCCTGGTGTGACAATACCTAACATTTAGATTAACCCAGTTAATGCCTTAACTAGACAGTTACAATGTAACATTTAGATTAACCCAGTTAATGCCTTAACTAGACAGTTACAATGTAACATTTAGATTAACACAGTTAATGCCTAACTAGACAGTTAGAAGAAAGCAGGAAGCCGGACCAGCACTCTCAGATTCAAAGTTTTAATTGCAGCCTGGCACATACATGTTTCGGAACCAATGTGTAACTAGACAGTTACAATATAACATTTATATTAATTAACCCAGTTAATGCCTTAAGAGAAAGAGACTGGTGGTCAATGTCACTTGGGATTGCTACGACACATCTCTACTGCTTGTGACAGGCTGTGGTGCGTTCCAGACTTTACTCCTGTTGGGAAACTGTAGCGATGGTCTGCGCTCACCACACTTTTCCTCTGCCTCCCCGCAGCGAGCCGGCGTCGACCCCCGAGCTTCATGTCACGACGGGCAACAGAGGTGGGTTGAGCCGCTCTGCTTGGCCCAGCGCGGTTAGCGACTCGCCTGAGCGCGTGTGCACGTTGTGATGCATGGCTGATCCCAGAGCGGCCGAAGGTGTGTAGAGCTGCCAGCAGCTGGGAGGGATTCCCCTTCAGCTGATCCCAGGTCTGCATCACGGCTGACCCTCCCACTTGAAGCTCCTCATTGGTCAGCATCACGGCTGACCCTCCCACTTGAAGCTCCTCATTGGTCAGCAGCATTTCTTGGAACTCCTCCAATTGGGACTGATACCTCTCTCTGGCTAAAACAGCTGAAAAAAGATGGAGCAATAGATGATATTGTATTTGAACTGTAGTGTAAACATTTATATAAATTATCCAGAACACGGCCATACTGACCTGACGCTTCAGCGCCCTCAATGGGTTCAGCAGCTATTATAGAGAGAGAGAAAGAACAACTTTATTGCAAGTTTATTCAAATACAATACAGAGTTCAGTTCAAAAATGTTTGTCTACAAAGCACTAAATGGTCTCGCTCCGGAATATATCACAGAAGTCCTACAATACACCTTAACACCCCCCTTTCAAAAATGGTCAGCAGAGGAGATCGAGCCTTTGAGGTGTCAGCGCCTAGAGGTACGCCTTGCCAATGATAGATTAGTTCATTGATTCCTGGTAATATTTGATGTCTGTGCTTAGGCTGCACACTGCTCTCTGTGTCTCTCTCCCCCTGCATGTGGCGTGACCTGATGACCTCTGGCTGTAGGCACACACACCCACACACACAGGACCCCTCTCCCCACACAGACCCATACACACATGCACCCAGAAGCAGATCTCCTATTGATGCTTGCGTCTGACGACTGGCCGGCGCACAAGCACGCACGCACACTCACGTGCACACGCGCACAAGCTGTCACGCCCCTTTGAGTTATGGAGATGTTGTTCAAGAATAGGGGTCTTCTACATCTGGAAGCAATTAGCCCCCCTTCTTCTGACCAAGCACACACACACACACACACAAGCACACACCACACAAACACCCATACATACACACACAGAGACATACACACACACCCCCCTCCCCTTTCTCAAGAGTGTATAAAATGACATGTAATATGGACATTCTGCCTCCTTCTTCTACTGTCTACTGGTGATGTGCCCGCGCGGGGTAACTGTCTTCTTCTCTAATGAATAAAAGCTCCGTTTGAGAAATACTCTGTCTCCGCTTCGTCTTTCGGCCGACTGGTCCACAACTAAATCAATTAAGAACTCACGACCAGGGATAGGAAATCCCTAACAAATGGAGGTTCCAGTGAGAATTGATGTGGGCCAGCCCAGAGGACGGAGGAATGGAGACACGCGGAGGAGGAGAAGACGATGCAGAAGATCCAGCCAGACAGTCACTACCAGCTGTCTGCAGCGCGTCTGACCCAGGGGTGAGCTACCAACGGCAGCCCCTCAGACGTCCGTGACCAGACCACCAGACGACCGGATGACAGGCAGGAGGAGATGAAGGACAGACGGGCCAGGATGAGAGGCGACCGGAGGAGATGGCAGCTGTGCGAGAGGCCGGAGAGGAACACCGCAGCCAGGCACCGCGGAGACCGCAGATCAATCACCGCTGATCGTCGTCTACGACACGCAGTTCATCCACGACTAGAACGGGGGAAGCGGCCGCAGGAGAGACACTGAGCTGAGTTGGAGTGACGGTGGGGCCGGCCGGCGAGAGGTGGAGCGGACAGTCTGAGACACTGGGAAGGCAGCGGACCAGGGGAGACACGTTTGCCTAGGGGACCGCACCCTGGAACGGGAACCAGCTCAGGAGGAGACCCACATCCCCTAGAAGACGGGACCAGGGGTGCACTGTAAATAGAGGGGGGGTTCCTCTGGGTTAGGTGAATGAGTAAGGGGGGTCCAACGGGGTTACTGTATCTTCTGTTAGGTTGCCAGAATCTGTGTTTCTCTCTTTCTTCTCTCTCTCTCTCCCGCTCTCCCCCCCTCCCTCTATCTCTCACTCTGCTCTCCTGATGTTGATTATCCCGTCTGGTATTGGATGTGATGCATGTAATGAGGTGACAATCGACGGATACAGATCAATGAACTGTGTGTTGACGTTTTATTTAACGTCAAAAGGGGGAATTGATAGATTAGTTCATTGATTCCTGGTAATATTTGATGTCTGTGCTTAGGCTGCACACTGCTCTCTGTGTCTCTCTCCCCCTGCATGTGGCGTGACCTGATTACCTCTGGCTGTAGGCACACACACCCACACACACAGGACCCCTCTCCCCACACAGACCCATACACACATGCACCCAGAAGCAGATCTCCTATTGATGCTTGCGTCTGACGACTGGCCGGCGCACAAGCACGCACGCACACTCACGTGCACACGCGCACAAGCTGTCACGCCCCTTTGAGTTATGGAGATGTTGTTCAAGAATAGGGGTCTTCTACATCTGGAAGCAATTAGTCCCCCTTCTTCTGACCAAGCACACACACACACACACACACAAGCACACACCACACAAACACCCATACATACACACACAGAGACATACACACACACCCCCCTCCCCTTTCTCAAGAGTGTATAAAATGACATGTAATATGGACATTCTGCCTCCTTCTTCTACTGTCTACTGGTGATGTGCCCGCGCGGGGTAACTGTCTTCTTCTCTAATGAATAAAAGCTCCGTTTGAGAAATACTCTGTCTCCGCTTCGTCTTTCGGCCGACTGGTCCACAACTAAATCAATTAAGAACTCACGACCAGGGATAGGAAATCCCTAACAACATCAGATCGGACCCTGATCTTTCAAGCTTAAAAAAATAACTCAAAACCCACTGTTTCACATGATCAAACCACTGAGCTTCCCTTCCCTGATTTGCATGTCCCCCTCCTCTTGTTGCTCCTTGTCCATTCTGTGAATATAGTTCTTTGTCGCCTCTACTGTTATTTTGTATGTCTAGTACCTTGTCTGTTCCAAACTGTTAGTAATCTGTCTATAATTTGTCTGTCTATTCTCTGGAACCCACGCGTTGAGCAACCTAATTGTTGTATTTATAATGCATGTATAAATACATTGACTATTGACCATGACAATGAACAAAATTTCGAAAAAACAAGTCTCCACCTTCAACGCCGTCAGCTCCCATAAATCTGGTCTTGTGGCTCAGCTCTGGAGTGACCTGTGACCCACTGGATACACCCATCACATGCTGAGGGTTCAGAGGCTCCAGGACCTGTGACCCACCAGATACACCCATCACATGCTGAGGGTTCAGAGGCTCCAGGACCTGTGACCCACTGGATACACCCATCACATGCTGAGGGTTCAGAGGCTCCAGGACCTGTGACCCACCGGATACACCCATCACATGCTGAGGGTTCAGAGGCTCCAGGACCTGTGACCCACCGGATACACCCATCACATGCTGAGGGTTCAGAGGGCTTTTTTTGCCCCCCTTAATTGATTTCCGGGGGCTTTTCTTTTATTTTGGGGGCACAACATTTTTATAATGAAAATTAACATAAAGATTATAAAACATTGTTGACACTTTTTTGACAGTCTTCGTCCCTATGTTTGATAACGTAATGTTAATGTCTCCATATATAGGGCTCTACGCTAACCTTTTTCCCAAGGAGCACATGTGCTCCTAAATAAAATGTTAATAAATAAAATCTAAATACAAATTTAGGAGCACACAAAGAAATTTAGGAGCACAGTGACAATTGTTCAAGTAACACACACACACACGATGTGTGACATGGCTTGGTTTCATGTTTTGAGGTACCTTCAATTATCTGTAAATAATACATACATACTCTATCTAAATAGATTAAATATGATTGTCCCTGAGGGCAAGTTGTGTTGTTGTCTTGATATATCTACAAATAGCAGACGAATAGCCGGTTGCCTCTGGATCAATGAATGTCTAATATTGAATAATATTATTAGCTATTTTATTTTTAACATCCCTAATTCCAACAGTCAAGAGGCTTGTTTCAAATTGATACATGAAAAACCCCACACACGCAACAACATCCACCTCAAACACAACAAAAGAACAGAGCATCTCATGAACTTATGTCATTGACTGTCAGCTGAACTCGCACCAATACATAGGGAAATAGTCAGACATCCCAGAATTATTTCATAATACAAGTTTTGAATGGACGTTTGGATTAAAATCATCCCGAAGACAGCACTGGAACGTTTGTGAGTATAGGCTCTGGCCAGATCGATCAATGAAATATGTTGCACGTTCAGCGCTGTGGAATGAAGGAAACGTTTATTTTGTACATTATCTAACGTTAACACGAACCTAAACTAACTTTAGGTTAGTTGTAACGTTAGTTTAGGTTCGTGTTAACATTAGATAATGTACAAAATAAACGTTTTCCGCTGTTATAAATGTCGCACTTTTATTTTGAAAACCCCAGAAAGGAAGTCATTATATTTGCTTTACACATCCTGTTCTGCGTTAGCTCCGGTTAGCTCCGAGCGTCCAGTAGGTAGTAGTATATTATCAATACCAGCCATTGGATTACTGTTTTCTAAATTGGGGAGGCTTTTAATCGTCAAGGTAAGAGGATTTTAAGTCATGGTATCCATAAACTTCAATAGGTTCAGATCCTTTAAAGCAGGGGTGTCAAACTCGTTTTCACAGAGGGCCACATCAGCATTATGGTTGCCCTCAAAGGGCCAAAGACCGTATAGATGTTAATGTAATGTAAAATAAATGTAGCTACTCATTTACATATTGTTAAACATGTTGTTTAACCTTGAACCTTGGCTCAGCGGAACAACAACACAATCATCAAATTTGCTGACGACACAGTCGTGGTGGGCCTGATCTCTGCAAACGACGAGAGGGCCTACCTGGAAGAGGTCAAGGTCCTGGCGGGATGGTGCCAGGAGAACAGCCTCTCCCTGAACGTCAGCAAAACAAAGGAGATGATTGTGGACTTTAGGAGGTCGGGGGTCAGGGACTACAGCCCCCTCAGCATCGACGGGGCACCGGTTGAGAGAGTGAACAGTTTTAAGTACCTCGGAGCCCACATATCCGAGGACTTGACATGGACCACACACATTGACAGTGTTATGAAGAAGGCACGACAACGCCTCTACTTCCTCAGGCGCCTAAGGAAGTTCCAAGTCAGTCAGAAGATCCTTAAGAACTTCTACTCATGTACAATAGAGAGCATCCTGACTGGCAATATCACCTCCTGGTTTGGGGATAGCACCGCACAAGACCGAAGCAGACTACAGAGAGTGGCACGTTCAGCCGAATGCACAATTGGAGGGGGGCTTCCCACTCTCCAGAACATTTACAACAAGCGGTGCAGGGGTAAGGCTAAGAGAATTATCAAGGACTCCAGCCACCCAAACAACTGCCTCTTTGAACTGCTGCGGTCAGGCAAGCGATACCAGAGTCTCATGGCAAGCACAGAAAGACTCAGAAGAAGCTTCTATCCCCAGGCCATCAGGTTGCTCAATGAACAATAACACTATGCAACAACCATCAAATGCACTCACAACACACATCCACACGCACACACTCACTTTAAACAAACAACACACTGCAGCACCCACTCTCCACACTTTATAACACCTAAACACACTTTATATTTATTGGTAAAGGATTTGCTCTACAACCCATACCTCAGTACACCTTAAAATTGTACCTAAATTGTACCTCATCCCATTTCTGCTTTGCACTATATAGTATTGTATATTAGTATATTGCATAGTATATTGTATATTGTATGGTAACTCAGTTACTTCTATTCTGCATCTGACATTGTACATATGTATATACTGAACACTGTGTCTACGTACGTGACTTCTATTTTGACTTCTATTTTGACATGCTATACTATTTTATTTTACTTCATACTTATCTTTGTCTAGCACAGTCTCTGGAGCGTAACAGAAAGAAGCATTTTGTATAAAAGTATTCTGTACTTCTGTATGACAACTATTAAAGAAACTTGAACTTGAACTAGTATTATCACTTACTGTACCTTTTCAATATCAGGATAACCGTCAGCTAAGTAACAGTATAGTATAGTATTATGCTATTGTAATGGAGGTCTACCTGGTAGATGACCTCACTCTCTTCTGACTGGGTGATGAGGATCCCCAGGGGCAGGCCGCCTGCACAGCTGTGCATCAGGATCAGGAAGACACGGCAGTGTTGTCTGTCCATGTTACCGGATGCATCCATAAAGGCCATCTCTTCACTGGGCTTAAGGCCAGCATGAACCCTCTTCATCAGAGGAGAGCAGATCACCATCCCCTGTCTGGCTCACTGTGGCCCAGTCACTCCCACACTGAGCAGTGTACAGTTCAACCTGCCTCTCCAGAGCCTCTCACAGTCACTCCCACACTGAGCAGTGTACAGTTCAACCTGCCTCTCCAGAGCCTCTCACAGTCCCTCCCACACTGAGCAGTGTACAGTTCAGCCTGCCTCTCCAGAGCCTCTCACAGTCACTCCCACACTGAGCAGTGTACAGTTCAACCTGCCTCTCCAGAGCCTCTCACAGTCACTCCCACACTGAGCAGTGTGCAGTTCAACCTGCCTCTCCAGAGCCTCTCACAGTCACTCCCACACTGAGCAGTGTACAGTTCAACCTGCCTCTCCAGAGCCTCTCACAGTCACTCCCACACTGAGCAGTGTACAGTTCAACCTGCCTCTCCAGAGCCTCTCACAGTCCCTCCCACACTGAGCAGTGTACAGTTCAGCCTGCCTCTCCAGAGCCTCTCACAGTCACTCCCACACTGAGCAGTGTACAGTTCAGCCTGCCTCTCCAGAGCCTCTCACAGTCCCTCCCATACTGAGCAGTGTACAGTTCAACCTGCCTCTCCAGAGCCTCTCACAACCCCTTCCCCTCTGAGCTTCCATACTCTGCCTTGAATATCTGTTGGTACAGTCTGTTAAAATAGAACATGACACACAATGAAAATCTAACAATATGACATCAGTTCATGTTGATTTGTCCCAATTTGTAATGTGCCGTGTCAAAAATACAATGCATGGAACATACAACACATATCACGGTAAAACAGGTACAGGATGTTGTCTCATGTGAAAGTGTATACATCACCACAAACAATATATGGGCTGACTTTGTAATGTCAGTACTATCCAGTCATCATACATACCTATAGCAGAACCGCAGGTCAGGACAGATGGAGCGGTCTGCTGAGGCGTAGATGTACTCATCCCCATGTTGGACCTGCAGATCACACTTGAACACGTCCAGTGCAGAGGACGGCGAGTGTCCAGACTCCAACAGCTCGGTGAGCTTCTCTACGGCTCCGCTGCCCACATCCTTGTGACGCACAGCAGCAGCCACATGGATGTTGTGATTGTGGATATTGCTGATATACACGCTCATGGGATAGGCGGAACTGTGGGGATCAGTGCTGCTGGTGTGGTAAAACATATTGTTAAACAGAGAAATAAAAAACAAAAAATATAAAATTTGAATTCCATTTGGAATGTAAATGGGTTTGTGTGTTACACATACGTGCTCGGTTGTCCACGGGAGTCCACAGTGGGCAGGGGCGTACCTGACGCCGGGGACATCGGAAAGTGTCCCCCCCACATTTTACCGTCCAAAGAGCTGAGTCTGACTACCTGTCCTATTATTATGCAAAGAGCAGTAGATGGGGGTTGCATTCTTGCCCTGCATGGGCCAAGTACCCACTCGCTAAAGTACTTGTCTTTGCATAATAATAGCTCGGGTCGTCAGCCGAGGTGTGTTAAAATACGTCAAACATATTGTTTACACTGTCTTTCTTCTATCAAATCATATTCAGAAAGTATCACAGAGACTTCTATTGACCAAGGAATTAGTTATTATTTCGCGGTTTATTCACATAACGTTATATTGTTTACACTGTCTTTCTTCTATTATAACCCTCCCAAATCATATTCAGAAAGTATCACAGAGACTTCTATTGACCAAGAAATTAGTTATTATTTCGCGGTTTATTCACATAACGTTATATTGTTTACACTGTCTTTCTTCTATTATAACCCTCCCAAATCATATTCATTTAATGATTCGTTATGGCGTAATCAATACTTCCATGCGTATAAATTGCGTTCGCGACCTCCGTGTTTTTGGGGTAGTCATCAGAAACCTCGGATCCGGGATTCGCTCCCATCCGTCGGGCAAGACCTGTGGGTTTTCAGCCTCTCTCTCTGGAGCTTAACAGAGTTTCTGGAGGAACTTGTCGCGGCTCATGCGCATGCGCACGCTCAACCAATCAGAGAGGGGCTTCGCTCAACCAATCAGAGAGGGGTCTGCAGAAATAGAGTTCAACCAATCAGAGAGGGGTCTGCAGAAATGCGGCTACGAAATGTAGAGACGCAGAGGGGGGTGGCCCCCCCTAACCCCCCCCCATCGACGTCACTCGCCACGCCCCCAAATCTGTCCCCGGCACACATTGAGAGAGAGTTACGCCACTGACAGTGGGCACAAGGGTGATCTTCATTCCAGCCGGGCAACCTGTGTTTTTAGACACCCTGCGGGGTGTTGGTGTGCACCTGGTGTTGTGCTGGCACCTGTAGTCTCTCTGTATAAAAATGATAAGATATTTATTTTACCAGAAAGATACTCCCAAGATGTTGCTTTGTCATGAACCCAAGTAATGACATCCACTGTATTTATGCAAAAGTCCTTCAACACACAAGCAACAAGATGTTATTTTTTTTAAAGCCAGTAAATAGTGACAAAAAAAAGCATAGAAACTTAGAAGAAGCACATAGGCCTACCACAAGTTCAGGGTACGCGTCCAGATTAGATTCACATGGCGCAGTACAGGAAAAACGCTCAGCATTGCTGATGCGTCCTTTAAGATTTGCTGATCTATGAGAAAGTCAAACATATCAGCTGGATTATTCACAATTCATAAATATGTATTCTACATTCAATATATACATGGATTCGAACATAACATTACATTTCCGGCATCTTCTTATCTTCTTGACTTAAGGCACGATTACGCTCGCCTCTTGGCGCGTGAGGAGCTAAACCAATCAGAGAGGGGCTTCGCTCAACCAATCAGAGAGGGTCTTCGCTGTACGAGGCTAGCCAATCAGAGAGCGTCTCCGCAAACATAGGCTACGGAAAAAAATCACGCGTCCTGCAACTGCGAGTCTGCGACTCAAGTAAAAAGTAAACAGTACATCACATGCCGCCAGAAAAAATGCTTAACCTGCCACAAAGCTGTACAAGGCTGGACAGCTTCATCTTTATAAAAAGGCCAAAGACTAGTCGACTAATGCTGTTAGCGCAGCAGCTAGCAGTGCTACTGGTTGACACTGCCAGACCAGAGTCTCCACCTAGACTGCGCTGCTGCTCAACCACCACAATGCTGGGGACCGAGTCAGTGGACCTTTTGGAAAACTAAATACAGCTGGTTATTTGCCAAGGAGGTAAATGCTGCTGTTCTGTTCCACACTAGCTCACGCTCAGCGTTCATTGCATATATCTCGCTTCAGCATATATACACTGAATAATTTCACAAATGTACCTTTAAATGCCAGCATTCATCTGGCCACACCCCCATCCGCTTACCTATATAAGCAGGGGTGGTGCCACACACTCATCTCCTTCTCAAATTTCATCACAAGCAACGTGTTGCTCATATGCCCACTTGACGTGGAGAAAAATATTGTTTACAAGGAAAGGAAGAACAAGGAGATACGTTGACATCATATCTTTATTTTCTCTCTCACTATTTTCGAGAAAATACGGCAATGTTGTCTTCGTCACTGGAGTGTCTGGAAGATGGTGATCATTCTAAAAACCCTCCACCGGTTTTCATATTGGGAGCACGCCGCTGCATGCTTCTCAACTGCAGTTCCTTGCTGTGTTTGTTGGGGTGAAACCTGTCAGGCCACAGCTGAACTGTCGGATGCGCCGCTGTTGTGAGAAGCGGTGGGTTTCAGGTTGGGTGAGTACTGTTGCTGGCGGGCTTCACTTGTCTGTTAGTGCTATGGGGGCTACTTGACAATGTTTATGGAAACCGGCCCCAGGCTAGGGTCCTTTGTTCAGCCACCTAGGCGACAGAAGACCTTGGTCTGAAGACCATTGTAGTTTAACTAGTGGGCCGCGACCATTAACACTGGTGATCCCTGTGTGTTCTGGACGAGTGGATATCTCTCTGTCCCGTGTTAAGCCCCTTCTTTCGTATCCGAATGAGAGTATTCCTTCACGAGGAGATATGTGCATGGATGTGCGATAGCGGCAGATCCATGTTCAAGTCAGCTACACAAGCCAGTTTGGTATTGTGCTGATTCCGTCGGGTGTTGGTAAAATCACCGTTGTAAAGCTGTGTGACATCTTGTTTCTCTTTTCGCTTAAAAAGTGAGGAGAGTTTCAGAACGGCGGCCTGTCTGGGTGAGTGTTATGTCATTGTGTACAAAGTTCAGGTGATAGCTGCTTAGCTTACGGTTAGCCAGTCAGCTGTTAGCTGCGGCGTTAGCCTGCTGGGATCACTGCGTGGCCTACAGAGGTGGGCCTACTGTTAGCCAGTCAGCTGTTAGCTGCGGCGCTAGCTGTTGTGATCACTAGAAAACGTTAGCTTGCTGCTATCGGACAAGGCCAGCGCGAGGTAGCTTCTGCTACTCGCGCGCCGCCGTGAGCTCCCCTCTGGTCGCGTGCGCCGTTCGCTCGGCGTCTCGCGAGCAGGGGTAATAGCGACCGACGGTTGGAGCGGCCGTTAGCTTAATGCTACTCTGTTGTACGTGCTTTGATTGTAACATGTTTTACACTCTTGACTACGACGTCATCCTTGACAGGGGATGTTCGTCGACCCTGCCCTGAGCCTGGACGGGGATTGCGTCAACAAAGAGGACTGTAGCGACTGGTTGGAGCGGCGACGCTGCCCGGATCGAACAACACAGGACGGCTGTGTTCTACGGTGTCTTGTGACTGCACTTCGCTGATCTACGTTCCGGGTAGGACAAGGTTTGACCAGACCTTATAACACGTCTTCTGGTTTTACTTTTCTAAATGTTTTGTGAATGACGATGTTTTCCCAAAACGTGTGTTGCTGCAATGCATTTAGGATACGACGCGAGTTATGTGTGAACTGTCTTTGTCACTGGCAGTTAGCTTCTCCGTGCAAATCGGGTTGTTACAGATGTGAAAATGATCTGGTTGTTGTGTGAGAAACATCATGTGTGTTGTTATGTACCGTGTACTCACAACTAAGGTAACTAACCTATGAAGCTATGCTTAGTGACAAGTGAGTAAAAGAATGTTCTTTTCTCAGCCTGTGATGACAATGAACAGTGTTCACATATTAACAGGTTTTCCTGTTTTAACTGGCCGTATTAAGGGTAAAATAAGAGGATTGTGTTTCCCCCCGGTTCCCTGGGGACTTTTTCATCCTCCTATCAGACATGTTGCACTACGTTGTGTTTTTTGTGTGGTAGGGATGCGATGTAACCCTTAGCTTGATTGCTGAGGTTGTGCTAAAACAGCTGGAGAAACTTTATTTTCCTAAAAGAAAAGATTGTTTGGTCGCTGTCGTGTTAGTTTCCTGGTCCCACGGCCTGGTATATTGGGCGTGTGCACCGCAGAAATTCCCCCGCCATAGAGTACGTCACCGTGCGCGTCTCTGTTGGTAGGACTTCCGTGTGCTGTTCAGGTCCATGTGATGGATCTGTTTCAGGGGGGTGGTCAGGGCTCCTCCTCACCAAGCGCCTATTCGGGCCTTCTGTGAGTTCGGACTCCTTCTTCCATGTGAGGGAGCCTCCATCAGAGTACAGAGCCTTCCTCCTCAGATTGTCAAAGTGAGTGGACCCTCTAGAAGGTGTCCTATTCTATTGTATATGTATTCGATTCAATTCGATTATTGAGTGTGTATGGGTTCAGTGCCTCTTCCCCGGAGAGCCCTAAAACCATTTTTTTACATGGCTCAAGGTGCAATATATTCTTTTCAATCTGTACAGCTCGCGTGGGAAGTCTCTCTGGGGATCCCCGTCTCCTTCCTATGGGAGGGTGGTGGGATGTAAAAATGTGAAATTTTTTTACCCCCGGCTGTGTAGACTGGGATACATACTGTTGATGCTTCCTTCTTTTCTATTCAAAAAGTGTTGGAGTTAGGAAGTGTCACACCCCTCTTGTCGTTCCCCTGGGCGCCTTGGGGATTCAATGACAGGTCTAAATAGCCTGTTCATTGATGGGGGTGTGTCCCGACGCACGTATAGTGCTAGCTCACTGTAAACAGGCGACTGACTGGCACGCCTTGGTTGCTTGTGGTTAAAACGGCGTTTTTATAAAGCGACTGAGATGGGGGTTTTTCCTCTTCCGACGACCACATCCCACGACCTGGGTTGGTTATCGACGGATTCTCGTTCATGTCTGGGGGATGATGACGGAATGGATCTGAACATATGTAGAGGGGTCTCACGCCCTTGGGGTGGGCCACCAGGCGCGGTTCGCCCGAACGTCTGGGTGGCGCCTTCTTTTCATGTTAAGATCGACACGCATATCTGCCCTTTCTCCTGGAGTAGGCATGTCGGCGTGGTTAGGGCACGGGACTGGTTCTGGTCACGCTGGTCCGGATCAGTTGAACCCGTTGTCCGCCGGGGATGCAGATCTGCTGTTCTGGTACCCTGAGGGACTTGGGCTTTTTTCAGGGGGAAAAATGCCAGGTCGGTCCGGGTGTCACAGGGTTAAGCGCTATGGAGACCCTGGTTGGGTACGTTTTTACTCAGCACTGTCGTAATGGCTTACGGCCATGCCAACCTGTACACGCTCGATCTCGTCAGATCTCGGCCGCTACACAGGTTGGTCCTGGTTAGTACTTGGTTGGGAGACCGCCTGGGAATACCAAGTACGGTGTGCTTAGGGGCTGGTTCTCCATTCTTTTTCGCTCCTCTCTCACGCATGGCGAAGAGGGGCCTGTTGGGGTGGTCTTTGACCTCCTCTGGTGACCCTGTGCTTCCCGTATCGCCAGGCCCGGTCCGAGGTAATGTTTCGCCGACCCGTAGGCCTGGGTTAACCCTTTTTTGAAAACTGAAACACTTGTACTGCGGTATAGCCGGTGTATACCCGCAGGTGTGTTTTGGAGTTTTTTCTTGAGGGGTTATAGGAACAACTACCGCTTTGGGTAACGCCAAGGTGGTTGATTCCCTGGTGTGTTGGAGCAGTGTCAACTCTCGGGTTCACCGGTTGAGGGTGCCCCTGCACGTTCATGACGTCTGCCAATCGTGTCAGCCTTCTCTGCCTCAACCCCTCTGGATGGGGGTTTTTGAATGGAGGCTTGGTCATGCAACGCCGCCAGCTTCCGCTCCTTCCGCCGGAGCGGCTGTGTTCAGCTGTCCCCTCTGGCGCCTGTCTCGTCCGCAGTCTCCAGGCTAGGGTTAATAGCCTGTTGCCTGGTTTTCCCCGGTGCGCTGCCTGCTTCCGTTGGTTAACCTTTTTTGTGTGCTTACGGCCATGCTGACTGCCTGTTGCAGGGTCAGTGTGCCAGGCGGTGTACTATTGGGGGGACAGGGCCCGCTCGGCTGAGGGGCTTTTGTCCGAATACGCTGGCGATGTGGGGGGCGCGGCACTACGTGCCCACCTGGTGGGGTCTTGATGCTGGCATCATGGACTTCTCCGGGCCCCCATTCCAGGGAGTCCAGTCCTCTTGGTGGGTCTGGGTCTTCCTTCGCGCTCCGCTGCTACGGCCTTGCCACGGGGTTGGGTTTGCCCTTGACCCCGTGATTCTGGGGGCAGTAACGAGGTTGTTTCCCTCCGTTCGTTCCCGGGTGGCATGCGGGTTGTGCGTGTGTGTAGTCGTGGGGTCAAGCCACGGTCTGGTCACCCTGTGCGTTGAGTTGCTTGAGTGCCTCTTCGCACGGTCGGGTCCGTCGCCCTCCCGTGAAGCCACCAATAGGGGGGGTGCCCTCCATTAGGGTGGGTCGGGGGGGCTCGGCCCTCCCTGGTCTGATGGTTGTGGGGGGCCTCAGCAGGGTACATTTGTCGAGCTTCTAGCTCCCGCTCAGCTCCTATTATGCAATGAACGCTGAGCGTGAGCTAGTGTGGAACAGAACGTTAGGTTATGACTATAACCAAGTTCTGTCAACACTTAGTGAACGCTCAGCGTTTAGACGACGCTGCAGGCCCTTGATTTTTCATTCATTCATTGTGATGAAATTTGTTGGGAAGGAGATGAGTGTGTGGCACCACCCCTGCTTATATAGGTAAGCGGATGGGGGTGTGGCCAGATGAATGCTGGCATTTAAAGGTACATTTGTGAAATTATTCAGTGTATATATACTGAAGCGAGATATATGCAATGAACGCTGAGCGTTCACTAAGTGTTGACAGAACTTGGTTATAGTCATAACCTAACGTTATGTGCCATACAACTATTTATTTTCCATTCGATATTTTTGTTCGTTTTTTATTTATAAGTGCCTAGACAAATAAATGTTCATTCAAGTTCATAAATTTGTATTATTTGATCGGATGCTAAATGCAAATAAGTAAATATGGCATTATATATCAGAGGTGAGTAAGAAAATGAACAAATATTGATGGTTAATAATGAGACTGAATAATGACATCACACAATAGTCTAATGATTAGACTGTTGTGTGATGTGATTGATTGATTGAAAACTGTAACAGATTGCAGAATGGGCACAATATAGTACGGCTCAATACACACAATTGTTAAGGGGATGCAGACCAGAGAAAGACTTTCGTCTTGTTTACATCAGGGTCCCCCATTTTCAATTCATAATGACATTTATGACATACACAACATACAGATATATATCATGACACTAATGACATACATGATGACATACATATATACAGTACTGTTACATTTGTGACCTACAATATATACAAATATACAGTACTGTTAAACAGAAAATATATACATACAAGGGGGAGGAAACTGTACATTAGGAGGGGGTGGGAGGGGGGTTTGGACATTTACGGGGGCAAGTTTCATTAGTTTTCATTAGTATTAGACTCTAATCCTAATGAGATATTCCTCTAAATATGACTTCGAAAACGACAAAAATATATGAAAAGAAATTGTAAAGAAAATTAATTCAGGGGGCCCCCCATAGCTCTCAGGTGATAACTCGAACCATGGCTGCATGCATGTCTTTTCTCCTGTTGTTTACCTGCATGTAATGCTATCTGCAGGCTGTATTATATACCAACCTCACCAAGCCAAATGTATTTTTTTTTTTTTTTTTTAAACTAAATTTTTATTTGCATTTATATTCACAAACATACAAATAGTAACATCTTTGATTGTCAATCTTCCACCGTTTGGCTTTTCAGGTACAGATTACACAGACATAGTGTGCATCAGTGGCGGTTGGAATGCCCCACGGGCCCCGAGGCGAGATTGACAGCTCGGGCCCCCCCCCCCCCCCCGATATTTATTGTATTATTAAATTTTTTTATTAATTTTTTTTCCAACATGAAACAAAACATATCACAATACAATAATAATACGTCAAATGTATATACTCTCTTTTCTGGACTCTTTTCGTATCACAAACAGTACTGTATTTGCAAATCTGGTATGTCATGTATAGATGTAGCACTACTGTCTATCTGTATGTCATTATGTTATAATGAATTGAAAATGGGGGACCCTGATGTAAACAAGACGAAAGTGTTTCTCTGGTCTGCATCCCCTTAACAATTGTATGTATTGAGCTGTACTGTATTGTACCCATTCTGCAATCTGTTAAATAAAGTTTTCATTCATTCACCATGACATGTTTAGGTATTTGGCCAGATCCAGCTTGTCTGTGATGAGAGTGTTTTCTGTCTTTATGATTGACTATCATCATTAGATATTTCAGTTTCGTTATTACAGTAGCTGGCTAACAGTACTAACTGGCTAACAGTACTAACTGGCTAACAGTACGTTAGTTGACTAATACCAGAGTCAGAATTGGGTAATAGGCAGACTACTGGCAGTGATGCGACCTATGTTACCACATAACTTTTGTCATCTCTGGTACTATGCAGTGCACTATGCAAAACGGCAAAGAGATAGGTAATGTTCGTTAAGTGCCAAATTACCATCATCATGATACACCCTCACATAATTCACAAAGTGTTCACGTGCGCCACCCATGTGGTAACCTAGAAATACCATAGATTGTGGCTAGGTGGTAACGTATATGTTTTCTATGATCACTATGAATTGAAAACGGGGGACCCTGATGTAAACAAGACAAACGTCTTTCTCTGGTCTGCATCCCCTTAACAATTGTGTGTATTGAGCCGTACTGTATTGTACCCATTCTGCAATCTGTTAAATAAAGTTTTCATTCATTCACATTACGTTAGTTAGCATCCAAGCTACCGTGATAACGTTAGTAGTTAGCTTACCTGCAATAATGTTGTCATCGTCCTGGACGCGTGTAACTGTTCCGCAACAGTAAGTGACTTCCGGGGTAGGCCTGATTGGCCCCGACAAGGCACGTGACGCGCAACTTTCTCTGCCGCGCGGCACGCTCCGCGGAGCCGAGCGGCAGAGCTTACGGAATTACGTAACCGTCCAAATACGCCATGACTCTCATTCGGCGCTATAGCTCACCTGGCAGAGCAGCGGTCCTGCGATCCTGCGGTCCGTTGTTGGTGAGTTCGAATCCCATCAAAACTTTTTTTTTTAACGTGATTTTTTTTTTTTACATGTATTCTTTCGCCGGTTAAGGTTAGGCATGGTTAAGGTTAAGGTTAAGGTTAGGCATTGTTTCGGAGTTGGTTAAGGTTAGAACGGTTAAGTTTAGGCGCTGTTAAGGAGCTGGTTAAGGTTAGAGTTTGTCTTAGAGAATGGCAATATTCTTTCTATGGTTAAGGTTAGGCATGGTTAAGGTTAAGGTTAGGCATTGTTTCGGAGTTGGTTAAGGTTAGAACGGTTAAGTTTAGGCGCTGTTAAGGAGCTGGTTAAGGTTAGAGTTTGTGTTAGAGAATGGCAATAGACAGCCTATTTCCGCGCGACAGCTCTCAGCAGCCTCGTTGCGCGTCCTGAGTTTGCCGCGTCACGTGCCTTGTCGGGGCCAATCAGGCCTACCCCGGAAGTCACTTACTGTTGCGGAACAGGTACACGCGTCCTGGACAGATAAGACTTGTTAAATCATAATATATCCACACTTTGTGCTGGTCCTCGGTAAATGTCCCCTTTAGCTGCTCGGCGTCGTCGGATTTTAATACACCATGGTAGCGGTGGTGATGTTTCAGGTGACTTATTATGTTGGACATAGCTTGTTGCCCAGCAACATTAGCAAGCGATATTTTTCTCTGATGTCGCGTTCACGTTACGTGGGAAGAACCAGAGGACATCTCGTTGCTACAACTAGGAAGCCTTCACGCATTGACTCGATCAAAACGCCCACATCCATACTTCCGCAATTCGTGACGCGAAGTGGGAGATATCGGGGTCTATAAAAAATGAAATCCCATATGTCCTAGTAGGAATTACAACTAGGAGGCTGACGTGAATGGTTTTTCCCAGTCGGAAGCTGGTTCTTCCGATTCTTCCCACGTAACGTGAACGCGACATCAGAGAAAAATATCGCTTCCCACCTCCGCGCTGCTTGTGAGACTTACGTGGCTACGTCACAGCCAAGGAAAGGGAGCGCTGGATTTGTGCAAAACGCCCTGTTCCTAAACCACACGCTATCAGTCGTACTCGTACCACAGTACTTGCAAAACGGGAGGAGCCTAGAATCAAAACAAACGCACCAGTCCCAGTTGCCGTTACCAGTTACCGTTCGATCCAGTCCCACACGCGAACGGCAACTCCATTCAGTCCCGGGCCTGGGCCCGGGCCCCCCTCCCGCCAGACGGTGGGCGGGCCCTAAGGCAGCTGCCTCTGCAGCCGCGCCTATAGCTCCGCCCCTGGTGTGCATCGCCCTTATACAGGCCTAAACCATAAAGAGAAAATAATTTTTTTTTAAATACCGTTCTTGCAGAAAGAAGAATATATCCCTGAACGTCAGCAAAACAAAAGAGATGATTGTGGACTTCAGGAGGTCGGGGGCCAAGGACTACAGCCCCCTCAGCATCGACGGGGCACCGGTTGAGAGAGTGAACAGTTTCAAGTACCTCGGAGCCCACATATCCGAGGACTTGACATGGACCACACACATTGACAGTGTTGTGAAGAAGGCACGACAACGCCTCTACTTCCTCAGGCGCCTAAGGAAGTTCCAAGTCAGTCAGAAGATCCTTAGGAACTTCTACTCATGTACAATAGAGAGCATCCTGACCGGCAACATCACCTCCTGGTTTGGGAATAGCACTGCACAAGACCGTAGCAGACTACAAAGAGTGACACGTTCAGCCGAACGCACAATTGGAGGGGGGCTTCCCACCCTCCAGAACATTTACAACAAGCGGTGCAAGGGGAAGGCTAAGAGAATTATTAAGGACTCAAGCCACCCGAACAACTGCCTCTTTGTACTGCTGCGGTCAGGCAAGCGATACCGGAGTCTTAAGGCGAGCACAGAAAGACTCAGAAGAAGCTTCTATCCCCAGGCCATCAGGCTGCTAAACGAACAATAAACGCTAAACGAACAATAATCACTATGCAACAACCATCAAATGCACACAGCACACACACCCACACGCACACACTCACTCAAACAAACAACACACTGCAGCACCCACTCTCCACACTTTAGATCACACAAACACACTTACACTTTATATTTATTGATAAAGGATTTGCACTACAACTCGTACACCTACTGTGAATTGTACCTAAATTGCACCTCGTCCCATTTCTGCCTTGCACTATATAGTATTGTATATTAGTACACTGCACAGTATTGTATATTGTATGGTAACTACGTCTATTCTGCATCGAACATTGTACATATGTCTAAACTGAACACTGTGACCTCTTTTTTTTTTTACTTCTAATTTTACTATGTTTTTATTTCATACTTATCTTGTCTTGCACAGTCTCTGGAGCGCAACAGTAAGAAGCATTTTGTACAAAAGTATTCTGTACTTCTGTATGACAACTATTAAAGAAACTTGAAACTTGAAACTTGAAACTTGAAACTTGAACAATTATTGACTAAGTCATTCTTTGAATAGTAATCGCACATTCGTTGGTCTGTACAAAATCCAATGACGTTATGTATATCTTCCTTGAACAGGGATATATAGAAAAGTTTTAAACTCAGTTTTACCTTGCATTTTGTTTTACATACATATATACCCCATTATCCTTGGTTATTAAACCCACATCAGTTGGTTTCCCAGATACTTGGCACTAATACTTAGTGTATGTCGTCCTTAAACCATCCTATCAAATTATAATACTTGCTCTAATTTTTTTTTTTATTCTGACTTAGGTAAATATGCGCGTCATGGGTCCAGGGAGCCTGTACGTTAATGCCAAGCAAGCAGTGCAAAAATGCTTCCGCATTCGTCACCGCACGCTAGTGCGGTAAAGCGCCCTTCTTTTCAGACAAATGCTACCGTGCGTGCACCGGCGGCGGCGTGCTCGCTCAGGTGCGTGCGTGCGCCGGCGTGCTCGCGCGAGGTGCCCGCGCATGCGACACGAGCGGAGCTCAATATATAGAAGTCACCGCCCCTTATTCAGTATCTAGCAAATAGCTCAATTGGCAAGGACACATGGCTGTGGATCCTATGGCTTGTTTGCTGGCGAGTTCGAATCCCATCGAAAATATTTTTTAACGTGATTTTTTTTTAACGTGTATTCTTTCGCCGATTAAGGTTAGGCATTGTTTCGGAGTTGGTTAAGGTTAGAACGGTTAAGTTTAGGCGCTGTTAAGGAGCTGGTTAAGGTTAGAGTTTGTCAAAGAGAATGGCAATATAATTTCTATGGTTAAGGTTAGGCATTGTTTCGGAGTTGGTTAAGGTTAGAACGGTTAAGTTTAGGCGTTGTTAAGGAGCTGGTTAAGGTTAGAGTTTGTCAAAGAGAATGGCAATAGACAGCCTATTTCCGCGCGACCTGGGCGCTGGGCGGCGGAAAATGAAAGGCGCATTACTGCATGCCACTACGGTAAATTTTTCCACTGCTTGCTTGGCATAAAGCTACACGCGTCCAGGGACCCTCCTTGAACCTCCTTCCTCCCTTATCCTTCTATTTCCTTTAAACCTCCTTTTTCTTTGGCTTTTTCTCTTTTTCTTTTCCTTCCCCCCCCCCCCTAAACTCCATTTTTATTTACATAGACTCCCAAACATACAAACAACCTCCTCCTTGAATTATAATCTCACATCCGTTGGTCTTCCATGTACATTATACAAAGACGGAATGTACATAAATAATAAAGTAAAAAAACATAAAACAATTGTCATACCAAAAAAAAATTTAAATAGAAAATACTAACTAAAGCAAAAATGTGCGACATGGGCTCAGAGACCCTCCTTGAACCTCTTTCCTCCTTTATCCTTCGCCTTCTTGTGTTACATTTGTTCCTTCCTCTGTGATGTCGTTCTCGTTCCCCTTATAATCCTCCCACTTTCCCCATCTTTCCTCAAATTTCTCCTCCTGTAGCCTCAGCATGTGTGTTATCCTCTCCATATCCTGTATCTCCTCTACTATTCCTACCCATTGTGCTATTGTTGGTGGATCTTCCTTGTACCACAGTCTCGTTATTGCTTTTCTGGCCGATATCAGCATTATCTTTATTAAATATTTGTCCCCCCCTTGTATACCCTCGTGCGTCAGGTCCCCTAAGTATAGCACCAGTCCCGTTTTGGGTAACCCGTATCCTATTATTCTGGTTATTGCCTCCCCTATCTCCTCCCAAATACCCCTTCAGCTTCTGACATCCCCAGAATACATGTGTGTGATTTGCCCCCTCCTTCCCACACATCCTCCAGCATGCCCTTTGTGTTGGTGCATACTTTCCCTTCAACTCCGGGGTTATAAAGAACCTGATTATGTTTTTCCATCCAAATTCCTTCCATACCCTTGATCCTGTTGTTGAGTGCTGCACCTCGCATATGCTATCCCGTTCCTTCTCTGTTATTCCCATCTCTAGTTCTCTCTCCCATTTCTCCATTATAGTCGGTCGTGTGTCCCTTGCTGGCCATTATAGCCCGGTACAGTGCTGATATTACCCTTCCTTTCCCTCCTTCGTACGCCTTTACTATCATCCTGATTATTCCATTCTGTTCTTCGTCCTTGTCCCCTCTTATTTCTTTGTTATAGTAATCTCTAATCTGTAGGTATCTGAAGTGGTCCCTGTTTTCTAGTCCAAATTTCTCCTTTAATTTTTGTAGGGTCTGCATTTCCCCCTTCTCCATCATTTTGCATATCGCTGTTGCCCCACCCCTTTCCCACCTTCTGAATCCATGGTCCACCCTCCCTGGTTCGAACCTCTTGTCATGTGCTACCCATCTCAGAACCCCTGACTGCTTCCCCAATTTGTGTGCTTTTACTACTCTGTTCCATATAATCAAGGTGCACTTGGTGATTGGATCTAACAGTTCCTCTTTTTCCTTGAATAGTTCCCTATCCCCTACCAGAACCTGAACTTTGTATCCCCCCCCTTCTTTTTCAATGTCTTTCCATCTGGCCTCATAGTTGTCGTTGCACCAGCACGTCACTGCTCTCAGCTGTGCTGCATAGTAATAGTATTGTAGGCTGGGTACTGCCATTCCCCCCTTTTCCTTTGGTAGTTGCAGTGTTTTATATTTGACCCGTGGTCTTCTCCCTGCCCATATGAACCTTGCTATCAGTCTGTCCCACTCCCTGAATTGGTTCTGTGGTATCTGTATCGGTAGTGACTGAAACAGGTATAGTAACCTTGATAGTATGTTCATCTTAATAACCTCTATCCTTGAGTTGAAGTCCAAGGGCATTACTGTCCATCTCTCTAAGTCTCTCTTGATGTTCTGATTGATCTGTGTATAATTCGCCTCAAACAACTTCCCCACCCCTCTCGTAATGTTCACCCCTAGGTATTTAATCCTGTCCATGTCCCACCTTATCCCGTACTCCTCCCTAATTTCTGTCGTTGGAGTATAGTTCCACGCTAAGGTCTGTGTCTTTGTCACATTCAGTTTGTATCCTGAGTAGTGTCCATATTCCTTCAGTAGATCCATCAGTGCCGGGAAGTTCTTATCTGGTTGTCTCATGTACACTATCACGTCGTCCTCAAATAGGCCTAATTTGTGTTCCGTCCCCTTTATCTCTACCCCCTTGATGTCCTTGGTCTGTCTGATCAGTTGTGCCAGTGGTTCTATGAAAACGTCGAAGAGCGTCGGCGAAAGACAACATCCCTGTCTGGTAGCCCTCTCCAATCTGATTCTATCCGTCAGGCTGCCATTCACCTTAATTCTCGCTGTTGGCTCCTGATATAGTGCCTTGATCGTCTTCATTGCCCTCTCGTTTAGTCCGAATTTCTCTAGCGCCTTATATAAAAATACCCATCTAACACTGTCGAATGCCTTTTCTGCATCTAGGCTAATCAGTACCGCACTCCCACCCTGCTTTTGTATCTCCTCCACTATGTGTAATGTCTTTCTCACGTTGTCCTATGTCTGTCTCCCTTTAATGAATCCAGTCTGATCTTCATCTAAAATGTCTGGCATAAACGTCTCGAATCTCTTTGATATTATTGATGTATACATCTTATAATCCACGTTGAGTATGGACACAGGTCTGAAACTACTACATAATTCTCTATCCTTCCCTTCTTTTGGTATCGTGGTGATTATGGCTTCCTTCCATGAGGGAGGCATTTTGCCCTTTTCCATCGTGTGCCTGAATGCCGCTCCTAACATGGGCGCTAATTCTACTCTAAATGTCTTGTAGAATTCCGATGGGAATCCGTCGCTCCCCGGAGATTTGTTGTTTTTTGCTCTACTAATTGCCTCTTCCAGTTCCCGTTCTGTAATTATTTTATTTAATTCTTCATTCTGTTCTCTCCCTATCGATGGTAACTCCAGCTTCTCCAGAAAAACGTCTATTTCCTCTTCTCCCGCTGCCATTGGCTGTGTGTATAGTGTCTTATAGTAATCTCTAAATGTCCTCTCTATTTCAGCTGGGTCGCTCAATATTTCGTTAGTCTTTGTATCCCTTATTGTGTGTATCGCGTTTAACTTCTGTTGGGTCCTGATTCTCCTAGCTAACAGTCTAGTCGCCTTTGGTCCCCCCTCATAGTACATCTGTTTCATAAACCTCGCTTTCTTTTCTATTTCCGTCAATAATTCCCTATTTATCCTGGCCCTTACTTCTTTGATTTCTCTAAGCGTTTCCTGTTCTTTTGAGATCTGGTGCTTCCTCTCTAAATCCTTCAGCTTCCCTATCAGATTGTGATATGTCTCCGTTCTGGCTCTCTTCAGTAGTGCTGCTTTCTCCATAAATGTTCCCCTTATCACCACCTTCAGTGTGTCCCATAGAATGTTCGGGTCGACCTCCCCGTTGTCATTTTCCTCCTTATATCTGGCTATCTCCTCCTTAATTTCACTCACCACCCCCTTGTTATTCATTAGTCCCACATTCAGTCTCCAGATCGTGTTCCTCCGTCTTCCCTCCAGATCTACTGTCAGATATGTCGCACTGTGGTCCGATATGTCCGCTACCCCTATTCTGCTCTCCTTTACCCTATAGCTGTCCCCCGTCGTCATAAGAAAATAATCTATTCTCGCATATGTCGCATGTGGATGTGAGTAGTGCGTGTATTCCCTGTCCAAAGCGTGCATCCCCCTCCAAACGTCTGTCATTCCCATTTCTGTCATCTGTATATTCATATACCTACTGATTTGTGGTCTCCCTTTCCTAGTACTCGTAGTGTCCAAGTCATGATTTAGTACCACATTAAAATCCCCCGCACATATCAATATCCCTTCCAATTCCATTGCTATCATGTCATAAATGGTCTCATATAAACATCTCTCACTCTCCGGGGGGGGCATACATTCACTAACGTAACCATCTGACCCTCCATTTTCCCCTTCACCAGAACAAACCTCCCTTCCCTGTCCCTTACTTCTTTGACCAATTCAAATTTTACAGTGTTCTTGATTAATATGGCTACTCCTCTCCTCAGGGTCCGTTTAAAGGAACTATAATATGCATTCTCATATCCAAATCTTTTCAGTTTCTCGTGTTCCTGTGCTGTAAGATGCGTCTCCTGCAAAAATACCACTTGCATCTCACCCTTTCTACACTTCAACATCACTTTACTCCTCTTTATCGGATTATTCATTCCATTTACGTTCAACGACATCATTTTTATACCTTTAACCTTTGTCATCTTTCTTCTTTGCTCGTCTGTCAGTCCCCCCCATGTCACATACAGTTTTACCTTCAGTTGTAGCCTCCGCTCTCTTTACCGAATACCCATCATAATTAACAAAAAAGAAAAACATAAACTCTACATAAAGTGCTCCCAAGGTGTTCGGGGGTTCCCTGTGTCCCCCCCTGTCCCCTGCTGGCGGGTGAAGAGTAACTGCTCTCTTAGTGAGAAGGCTGCTCCTAGCGGCGTGGGGGCCTAAAGCCTTGGCCCCCATCTTCTCACTATAATTGTCCAGCATTCGTGCTGTTTTTAGTGCTTACGAGCTCCTGGTCAAAGTGCTCTAAATGTCCTTCCTCCTGTCCAAAGATCCCCACCTCCTATGTCTCTCTTAATGTGAGTCACACGGTCCATTGCCCCTCCTTCCACCCAGTCTAACGTGTGGTATCCTCTGTGTGCGCCCATATATATATATATTTTTTTATTTTAATTTTAATTCTTTTTATTTAAAAATGTTTCCCCCCTATTTCCTATGTGTTGCTTATTTATCTTCTTAATTACTTCCATCTGTGATACTCGCAATGTGTGTTTATGTATGTGTTTCAGTAGGCATTATGCATTGTCTTTAGCCGGGACATGCCTGTTCGACCCCGTCATTTCTCATTGTGTTTGTGTGTGATGGCGCCGCTACGTCCGGCCGCCTGTCTGTGCGCTCCGTCGAGACTGTGCTTACTTTTGCTAATATTTATAGTTTTAAGAGTTTTGTCTGTACCAACAGTAGGTGCATTTAATGTGTATGACCGTCAGTCACTTATAGACATCGGATTACGGGAAACTTACCGACTAGATTACTCCCTGGATCAGCTTTCTGAACCGCAGCAATGGCCTGTGGAGATCCTGAGGACATCAGGACCAGGTCTCGACCCCAGGAACAAAGGAACCATCAGACGGCGTGGGAAGAGAGCTGGGATCCGTAACAGACTGAGAACCAGACGACACCGAACGCCACTACCCAGTATATTGCTAGCCAATGTACAATCGATTGACAATAAATTAGACGACATCCGAGCAAGGATTAAATTCCAGAGAGACGTTAGAGATTGTAATGTTCTCTGCTTCATTGAAACGTGGCTGTCGCCAGAAATGCCAGACCACGCCATCCAACCGGCCGACCACTTCTTCATTCACCACAAGGATAGAACAGCAGAGTCCGGCAAACAGCGCGGAGGTGGTATCGCCTTCATGGTAAACAACAATTGGAGCGATCCAGCCAACGTGAAGGAATTATCGAACCACTGCTGCCCCAACCTGGAATATATAACCATCAAGTGTCGACCTTTCTTCCTTCCAAGGGAGTTAACGGCGATCATCCTTGTCGGAGTGTATATTCCACCGCAAGCCAGCGACAGTGCCGCGCTCTCTAGGCTTCACGACGAAGTAAACAAGCTCCAAGCAGCGAACGTTAACGCCGCCATTGTAGTAGTGGGTGATTTCAATAGCGCCAATCTGAGAAAGGTTTTGCCTGACTTCTATCAGCATGTGACTTGTAACACCAGAGGCGGTAACATCTTAGACCACTGTTACACGCAATTCAAGGGTGGATACAAGGCTCATTCTGCTAGTGGCTTTGGGAAGTCTGATCATGCGGCCATCTTTCTTTCTCCAAAGTACAAACAAAAAATCAAGAGCACACCTGTAGTCTCGCGAGAGGTGCAGAAATGGGATGTGACGTCAGAGGAGACGCTCCAAGCTGCGCTTGAGTGCACAGACTGGGGGGTGTTCCGTGACACAGATAACATTAATGTCTACACGGAGACAGTGCTGGACTTTGTTCGTACTTTGGTGGAAGAAACAATCCCCACTACCACAATTAAGGTTTACCCAAATCAAAAACCCTGGGTAGACAAATCCGTCCGTGAAGCTCTGAAAGCGAGCACCAAAGCATACAACGACGGCCTGGTGGCAGGCAACATGAATGACCACAAGGTGGCGCGATACAACGTAAGGAGGACAGTAATAGAGGCAAAACGGCGCTACAGGGATAAAATTGAACTCCAGTTTGAACAGGCCGACTCCAGAGCTATGTGGCAGGGGCTCAAAACAATGACAGACTACAAAGGCACCTCCCTCAAACTGAACAGTGACATCTCCTTAGCAAATGACCTCAATACCTTCTATGCAAGGTTTGATGCTGGTAATAACAACACCAGCCCACAAGCCATGGCAATGGGGGGGGGGGGGGGGGGGGGTCTGCTGCTGATGGAGACTCAGTGTTCAGGGTAACAGAGCATGAGGTGAGGCGGACCTTTAAAAAAGTGAATATCAGGAAGGCAGCAGGACCGGACGGCATCCCCGGCCGCATCCTAAAAGTCTGTGCCGACCAACTGGCCCCGGTATTCACTGACATATTTAACCTGTCCTTAGAACAGGCTGTCATCCCCACCTGCCTGAAGAAGTCCACTATTATCCCTGTACCCAAGAAATCCAAGCCTGCTTGCCTCAACGACTACCTCCCTGTAGCTTTCACCTCCATAGCCATGAAGTGCTTTGAGAAGCTAGTAAAGGGCTACATCTGCTCCTCCCTCCCCATCAACATGGACCCCCTGCAATTTGCATACCACCCCAACAGGTCCACGAAGGACGCCATAGCCCATGTGCTGCACACAGCAGCATCACACCTGGACAAGAGGAAGGGGAACTATGTGAAAATGCTATTCATCGACTACAGCTCGGCATTCAATACCATAGTCCCCTCCAAACTCATAGCCAAGCTCAGGGACCTGGGCTTGAACTATGACCTCTGCCAGTGGGTCTTGGACTTCCTGACGGGCAGACCCCAGGTGGTGAGAGCAGGCAACTGCACCTCCTCATCCATCACCCTCAACATAGGGGCCCCCCAGGGCTGTGTTCTGAGTCCCCTCCTCTACTCCCTGTACACACACGACTGTGTGGCTCAGCGGAGTAGCAACACAATCATCAAATTTGCTGACGACACAGTGGTGGTGGGCCTGATCTCTGCAAACGACGAGAGGGCCTACCTGGATGAGGTCAAGGTCCTGGCGGGATGGTGCCAGGAAAACAGCCTCTCCCTGAACGTCAGCGAAACAAAGGAGATGATTGTGGACTTCAGGAGGTCGGGGGTCAAGGACTACAGCCCCCTCAGCATCGACGGGGCACCGGTTGAGAGAGTGAACAGCTTTAAGTACCTCGGAGCCTACATATCCGAGGACTTGACATGGACCACACACATTGACAGTGTTGTGAAGAAGGCACGACAACGCCTCTACTTCCTCAGGCGCCTAAGGAAGTTCCAAGTCAGTCAGAAGATCCTTAAGAACTTCTACTCATGTACAATAGAGAGCATCCTGACTGGCAACATCACCTCCTGGTTTGGGAATAGCACTGCACAAGACCGAAGCAGACTACAAAGAGTGACGTGTTCAGCCGAACGCACAATTGGAGGGGGGCTCCTCACCCTCCAGAACATTTACAACAAGCGGTGCAGGGGCAAGGCTAAGAGAATCATTAAGGACTCCAGTCACCCGAACAACTGCCTCTTTGAACTGCTGCGGTCAGGCAAGCGATACCGGAGTCTCAAGGCGAGCACAGAAAGACTCAGAAGAAGCTTCTATCCCCAGGCCATCAGGCTGCTCAACAAACAATGAACACTACACAACAACCATCAAACGCACATAGCACACACATCCACACGCACACACTCACTTTAAACAAACACACTGTAGCACCCACTCCCCACACTTTATAGCACACACTCACTTTAAACAAACACACTGTAGCACCCACTCCCCACACTTTATATTTATTGATAAGGGATTGCACTACAACTCGTACACCTTACTGTAAATTGTACCTAAATTGTACCTCATCCCATTTCTGCTTTGCACTATATAGTATTGTATATTAGTACACTGCATAGTATTGTATATTATATGGTAACTCAGTTACATCTATTCTGCTTCGAACATTGTACATATGTCTATACTGAACACTGTGACCTCATTTTCTACTTCTAATTTACATGCTATACTATGTTATTTGATACTTATCTTGTCTAGCACAGTCTCTGGAGCGTAACAGTAAGAAGCATTTTGTATAAAAGTATTCTGTACTTCTGTATGACAACTATTAAAGAAACTTGAAACTTGTCCCTTCTATAGCCTCCCTCCTAGGCCTTTGCTGGAGCGACGGCTCCCTCTACTGGCCACTGTTGGTTTGCCCTTGCTTCATCTGTCTTTGTCTAATTATCTTCTTACTTATTCACCTCTTCAGCGTTTGTAATGTGTGTTCATGTATATGTTTCGTCAGTTCCTATATATTGTCTCTATCTGGGCTGCTTATTCTATTCTTTGTGTGTGTACTCATCGTTCGTTTCCCCGTGCCTCCTCTCCTCTCAGATTCCATCTCTCGCCTCCTCGTCTGTCTCCGCCCTCGGTCTGCCTCGGTTCACTCCGGTCCTCCTTTCTCCGCTCCAGGACCCCGGTCGCCTACCCTGGTCCACACGCGTGCCTTCTCCAATCTCCGTTGCAGGCTCAGCGTCTGCTCCATCTCGTTCCTCCCGTCTCCTTCCTCCGCTGCCTCCATCCCCCTCCGTCTCATCTCCTTCGCCGCCTCCAGCGCCGTCGCGTATGTCACCGCTGTTCTGCTTTCCTTCAGAGTTCTCTTAAGCCCCGCGTATGACCGGCGTGTTATTGCCACCGCTGTTGAGTAGTCGTGGTCAAACGACAGCCTTTTCCCCTCGATTTCTATTTTCTTGCTCCACGCGGTTCTAAGTACCAGTTCCTTTACCTCGAATTCATAATCACCGCTCTCGGGGGTCTGTCCGCTTGTGGTCTCGGAGCAAGCGCCCTGTGAGCCCTCTGTATCTCCATTTTATCCAGTCCCGTCTCTTTCAATTCCTTCTTGATAAGCGTTTCCACATAATTATAGGGCCATTGATTCCCCTTCGACTCCTTCCTTCAATCCCCATAGCCTGATGTTATTTCTCCGTGATCTCCCTTCCATGTCCGACATCTTTGTCTTTATCTTTTCTTGTTGTTGAATTGCTATCGTTAATACCTTGTGTATCTCTGTGTTCCATTCCTCTGCTTCCGCCACTCTTATTTGCAGCGCGGTTACACTCCTACCCTGCTCCGCCATCTTCTCATCTACCGCTTTGAGTCCTGTATTTATTTCACCTCTGAATTCCTCCCGTAGCCTCCCAATATCGTTCCTTATCGCGTCCGTGTTCATTTGTATAGTCGCCAATATTCCGGCCTGCATGATCACGGCCAGTGTTCGAATTATGAGGGGACCAATGGGGGCTCAGCCCCCATAGCTAGAGTCTGAGCCCCCATAGTCAAGACCCCCTGTGGGGGTCTCTCAAAAAAATTATATAATATTTTTTTTTTCTTTTTCTTTTTTATGTACGAATTAGTATTATTTATGTTACCTAAATAAATAGTTAATAGATCATATTTTTCTTTTCAGTTTTTAAAATAACAGAGTAATTAATGTTGTGGAATAGGCTTCATTTCACCTCCAAGCCGCTATGCGTCGCCCATGAGCATCGCCCATAAGTTTAACGCTACTCCAACCTAGTGAAGAAGAAGCAGCAAGCAGCTGCTGTAAACAGAAAGCTGCTGGTCCGTGTCCTGCAACTGAAACACATAAACACTAAACAGTACGCCACATGCCGCCAAAAAAAAGGCTCAACCCGCCGCAAGGCTGTACAAAGCTGGACAGCTTTGGTTTTATAAAAAGGCCAAAGACTGACGCTGTTAGTGCAGCAGCTAGCAGCGCTACTGTCACTGAAGTTGACACTGCTAGTGCTAGTACTAGTGTTAGCTCTGCTGCTCCTGTGCGCAGTGCGCCTATTATTGTTACCGCGCCGGTTGCCACTGCCAGACCCGAGTCTCCACCACTAGACCTGGACTGTGCTGCTACTCAACCACCACAATGCTGGGGTCCGAGTCAGTGGAACCTTTGGAAAAATAAATATACAGTAGCTGGTTATTTGCCAAGGAGGGATGCGCCAAGACATTGTTAAATAAATCATTTGGAGCCCATTTGGCAGAGCAGTGGATGAATGGGACTGTGACTAGCTCTCAGAGCAAGACGTTGAGGAAGAAAATATACTTGCACAGTGATAGCATTGCTCATAAGCAAGCTATAGAAATAGAAAGTCAAAACCAGAAGGAAGTGCTTCCAAAAAAAGTGAGCGAAATCACATCTGCTTTGCTCAAGGAGACAGCCAGTTCATTCAGGGCAGCATATAATGTCGCTAAAGAAAGGTTGCCGTATACCAAATTGAACCCCCTTATGACACTTAATGAGGTGAACGGTGCGACAGTCGGGCCAGCTCACCGATCCGATCATTCTTGTGCACAGATCATAGAGCACATTGCCACAGAGATGAAAAAAAACATTATTTATTTAGATTTATACAAGTATTTATTTTATGTTAATTTTATTATCAGATGATAATGTTACTTACTGTATCCTGATAAATGCTGCTGTTGTGCCATACAACTATTTATTTTCCATTCGATTATTTTGTTAGTTTTTGATTTATAAGTGCAGAGACAAATAAATGTTCATTCAAGTTCATAAATTTGGTCAAATTTTTCAAATTAAATTGTTGTATTTTATCAGATGCAAAATGCAAATAAGTAAATATGGCATTATATATCAGAGGTGAGTAAGAAAATGAACAAATATTGATGGTTAAGAATGAGACTGAATAATGACATCACACAATAGTCTAATGATTAGACTGTTGTGTGATGTCATTATTACTTAGTATTAGACTAATCCTAATGAGATATTCCTCTAAATATGACTTCGAAAACAGCCATAATTTCAGAAAAAAAATAGTAAAAAAAATAATTCAGGGGGCCCCCATAGCTCTCAGGTGATAATTCGAACCCTGATCACGGCCCAGCCTGGCATTCCCGTGTCGGTCGCAGCCGATCCTCCCCCTTCCTCTACCTGTCTCTTCTCGTCCTCGTTTCGGGGGCTCTGTTCCTTCAAATTCTCCTCTTCTAGTGAGTCCTCCATTTCCCTCTCCTTCGCATTTGTTGTTTCCTCCTTACTTCTCGTGTGCATCTTTATTTTTAATCTCTTTTCGGGTCTTTATTTATCAGTTTTTTCGCTCATTTGATCCGTCTGCTCTCATACCGGAACCTCACCAAATGTACTTCTATGTGCAAGACATTGTACCTAAAGGAATGCAGCATTCTTTATGTGATTCTCAAAATACAGATTTTCTATGAAAATCTAATCGTTTCACATCTGGTTTTTGCATACAGGGACCTGTGAGTACCATTCATTCAACATCCCTGACCCACTGTTGCTATCCCTGCTCCAGAATGAAGAAAGGCACAGTGAAATATATGAAGAGGGCGGTCAAATCTATTTTGGAAACAGATCAAATCATTGTTCCAGTTCCACTTCAGTCCTTCCTGAAGGCACTTTAGTGACTCAACTTAAATGAAGAGCAAGGATGATATTGTTGGGCGCTTTAATGAGCATGTTATATCAGCTGGGTCTCTTTTTAATACTGTATGCAGCAGGGTCTCTAAGCTCTCATTAGTTTTGTGAACCTCTATCCTGTGCAGACCAACCTAGAGAGCCCTTTGTTTTAGACCTATTTCCAGTGGAGATCAGTAAAGTTCTGAAAGATATTGATAAAGTAATCTGGACCCAACAACCTGGATCCTCATCTTTTAAAGTTTGTAGCTGATTCAATTATTGAACCTATTGCTCATATTTCTAATTGATTTATATATTTCATAATTTTTTAATGATCAACATTGGACACCTCATTATTCGCTAAAATATTTTAATATTGTATGATGCAGACTGTATAAATCAAGGTGGTGCTATAGACATGAACAGTCATTCACTCCTACATGCTGTAATAGAAGATCATTCACAGGTGAATGGGGGTTTCATCAGTACAAGTTGAGGCATATATCTTTATTTATGCATTTGTCCTTTATTTGTACAGGTAAAGCACTATGAGACTTTCTATCTTTTTTTTCATGAGCTGCCTGTTTACAAGACATAAAAAAAAAACATTGGACAGAAAAGTACAGTTCCGACAAATATTCTGTTGAACATCAACAAACATGTTTATCAAATGAAACAAGTACAAACAACTAAAATATCAAGAGTTAAAAAAAATGTAATCTTCTAAGGGAATGAAATGTTCTAACTTCAAGGTGCATTGCATGTGTTCAACTTCATTCCATTTGTCTGGGGTATAATATTTAAAATCAGTTTTGCCAAGCTCATTTTGTACATGCGGTGTATCTATAGCTAAGCTAAGTAATGCTGTGACCTAGTACCATATGTGCTGTAAGCAGGAGAAAAAACAACCAGGTGCTCAGAAGGGAGAACTTGGTTAGCTCAGTTCAATATAGGTTAAGGTGCTCTTGGATCACCGGGAATGCAGAGTTCAGAGAAGAGAGTCGATCCAGGCACTCAAAAAGATGTAAAATCCAGAGAGAGGATGGTTAAAAAGCCTTTATTAAAAGTGGCTAAGTCATTTAAAATCAAATCAACATGTTTCGACCATAGCGGTCTTCATCAGGATTGGAGTAAAATGTACAAACACATCACCCCCTTAAATAACCATATGTGCTGTATTTAAAAGCAATCAAAGAGCAGAGGTAAACAAATTTAGCATCCTTTGGCTAACCTACCATCTAGCCTGCGTGGATGCGTGTCTGAAGCAAACACATTGATATGTAGCAAACAAAGAAGCCTCCTGGTAAAACATTTTATAAAGTCACTTTGACTCAGTGAGTTGGTGTCGTCTCTCATCATGAAATGTCATTCAAGTACAGTAATATTAGGGGAAATATAATTGTGTCTTTACTGGCCAACAGCGCCCCTCACAGCATCCCGGCTCTGGCATGGTGTGGATGTGCAAGGCTTGTGCTGAGCTAACACCCGCCTAGTGGCTAGTGAAGAGACACAGAGGAAATACTATTATTCCTATACTGTCATGATGATGAGACCCTGACACACACAGTGTGGCTTTATAAGCCATGTTGGTCCGGGGGGCTTCTTTAGTATTCTCGTGTGTTTCAGACCCAGAGGATAACATACATCTAAGGACTAGAAACAGGGAGGGCTAGCTAGCTTACTTCTTAGCATGCCTGGTCTGTAGGCTAACTAGCGTCCACTTTAATGAACAAAGATCCAGAATTATATCCAAGATGACACAGGAGTTTTCAATGGTCCTTTCTACAAGACAGAACGACTGAAACACAGGGTCAGAGGTCAGCCTGAACCCCTCTGGTCAATAGGGAGGTGGTTAATATGAAACACAGGGTCAGAGGTCAGCCTGAATCCCTCTGGTCAATAGGGAGGTGGTTAATATGAAACACAGGGTCAGAGGTCAGCCTGAACCCCTCTGGTCAATAGGGAGGTGGTTAATATGAAACACAGGGTCAGAGGTCAGCCTGAAACCCTCTGGTCAATAGGGAGGTGGTTAATATGAAACACAGGGTCAGAGGTCAGCCTGAACCCCTCTGGTCAATAGGGAGGTGGTTAATATGAAACACAGGGTCAGAGGTCAGCCTGAAACCCTCTGGTCAATAGGAAGGTGGTTAATATGAAACACAGGGTCAGAGGTCAGCCTGAAACCCTCTGGTCAATAGGGAGGTGGTTAATATGAAACACGGGGTCAGAGGTCAGCCTGAAACCCTCTGGTCAATAGGAAGGTGGTTAATATGAAACACAGGGTCAGAGGTCAGCCTGAAACCCTCTGGTCAATAGGGAGGTGGTTAATATGAAACACAGGGTCAGAGGTCAGCCTGAACCCCTCTGGTCAATAGGAAGGTGGTTAATATGAAACACGGGGTCAGAGGTCAGCCACCGTCTGACTGACGACTTTGTCTAAACTCTCCATTCTCCATTCTCCTCTGATTTAGAGGACATAAGCAAAATTACTTTATTCTTCCTTTTTTTGCACTATTTCATGTTAAGGACTCAACCTTTTTATGTTAAGGCCGAAATTGATATAAATTAGGCTTTGGACCCCTATTTGATTAGAGTTTATCTGAGAAGATATTTGATGGTGGATGTAATTTAGTCCAGAATTCCGTAGCTGAGACAACAGTAGAAAGTGAAACCTACAGTATAACATACACAGGATAATCAGTATATGAAGATCGACTGTGACCTTAAGATGGACAAACAGATACGTGTTGTTGTGGGAGCTTTTTCCAGCTTAGGAGGCTGTCCAAGGTCGAACCTTTTTTATCTCAATGTTTTTGAAAATGTTATACATGCTTTTATGACCTCTGGTCTTGATTATTGTAATGCCTTGTATGTTGGTGTCAGTCAGGCCTCCCTCTCTCGCTTGCAGTTAGTCCAGAACGCTGCTGCTCATCTGCCAACTGGAACACGTAAGCGAGAGCACATTTCCCCTGTATGTGACATATTTTTTATATCTGTGTAAATATTTGTTGTGTGACTTATACAGCACTTTGCTCAATTTTGTTGGAGTGACATAAAATAAAATATATGGAAGGTTCCTATTGTTTATACTGCAAATTGTGTTTTGGGAGCTGTTCTCTCTTCTTCTCCAGTCTACTCCGAGCTTGAACTGAACAACTAAATGGTTTCTCTTAAGTATGAGTTCTATTGTGTTTCTTCAGATGTCCCTTCTGACTGAACCCTTTCCCACAAACTGAACAACTAAATGGTTTCTCTCCTGTATGAGTCATCATGTGTCTCTTCAGATCTCCCTTCATACTGAACCCTTTCCCACAAACTGAACAACTAAATGGTTTCTCTCCTGTATGAATTCTATTGTGTTTCTTCAGATGTCCTTTCTCACAGAATCCGTTCCCAGAAACTGAACAACTAAATGGTTTCTCTCCTGTATGAGTTCTCATGTGTCTCTTAAGATGTTGTTTCTGACTGAACCCTCTCCCACAAACTGAACAACTAAATGGTTTCTCTCCAGTATGAGTTATTGCGTGTTCCTTCAGATGTTGATTCATACTGAACCCTTTCCCACAAACTGAACAACTAAATGGTTTCTCTCCAGTATGAGTTATTGCGTGGTCCTTCAGATGTTGATTCGTACTGAACACTTTACCACAAACTGAACAACTAAATGGTTTCTCTCCAGTATGAGTCATCATGTGTCTCTTCAGCTGTCCCTTCATACTGAACCCTTTACCACAAACTGAACAACTAAATGGTTTCTCTCCTGTATGAGTTCTCATGTGTTTCTTCAGATCTCCCTTCATATTGAACCCTTTTCCACAAACTGAACAACTAAATGGTTTCTCTCCTGTATGAGTTATCATGTGTTTCTTCAGATCTCCCTTCATACGGCACCCTTTCCCACAAACTGAACAACTAAATGGTTTCTCTCCTGTATGAGTTATTGTGTGTTTCTTCAGATCTCCCTTCATACTGAACCCTTTCCCACAAACTGAACAACTAAATGGTTTCTCTCCTGTATGAGTCATCATGTGTCTCTTCAGATTCTCTTTCCTACCGAACCCTTTCTCACAAACTGAACAACTAAATGGTTTCTCTCCAATATGCTTATTTATGTGTATCTTCAGATCTCCCTTCTTTCTGAACCGAGGACTGCTGTTAGACAAACTTTGTATTTTCTGTGTCTTCTTTGGTTTCAGAGTCATCAAACCTGGCCCTGCAGTCTCCTTCCATTCATCACCGTCATCAGTCTCAGTTTCAGGACTGTCATCACCACTGTCATCAGTCTCAGTTTCAGAACTGTCATCATCACTGTCATCAGTCTTAGTTTCAGAACTGTCATCAGTCTCATTTCCCGAAGAGTCTGAAGAGAGAAGCTGGCCATCTCTAGTCGGTTCTAAATCACCAGCTGGATCTAGGTTACTGGCTGGTTCTGATACTCCACAGTCCTCAGCATCAGGTTCTGTTTTCATCTGTTCAGTTGAAGTGCTGGGTAAAGAATATGCTTCTCTGTTTCTCTCCCTCTGGGTTTGAAGAGGCTGATCATTCTTTTCACCATCTTCACATTTCACTGGGTCTACTGTGATCTTTGAGCAATCAGCTTCTTCCAGCCCTGGATGTAGTTCAACTTTAATCTGTAGGAGCACTGGGTCCTGGGTTTGGCTGAGTTGTGAGGACAGAGTATTCTCACTATAGTTTTCATATTTCACAGGGTGTAAGGTCATCTTGCACCTATCAGACTCCTCTAGATCTTGACATAGTTCCTCCTGTTCCTCTTTAATCTGTAGGGGCTCTGTGTCCTGGGTTTGGTTAAACCACGAGGACTGAGGTTTCTCTTCATCATCTTCACTCTTCACAGAGACAGGATTGAATGTGACCTTCATGATATCAGCCTCCTGCAGACCTTGAAGCTGCTCTCCCTCCTGACTGGTCCAGAGTTCCTCCTGTTCCTCTTTCATCTGTAGGGGCTCTGGCTTCTCCTGGTCCAGACTGGGGTTCCTCTCCTGCTGCTCAGGGGGAACCTCCTCTTCACAGATGGACAGTTGTAAGGCAACGGAGTCTAGAAAGAAGAAGAATTTAAATGTAATTAGTTGTAACCATTACCTTTGAAAGTAACAAACACTACACTCTTGCCAGGAAAGTAACATGTTGAACGAATAGTCCTATATAGGGATGCACAGATCATATACCCAATATCGCTATCAGGGTGATACTAGCTACATTTCATTGATCTGTATCGACTACAGTTGGTCAGATCTATTACCAAGTTGTCATGAAGCTTCCTCCTCCAGTAACATCAGAGGAGAAGGAAAAGGTAGCTTTCCTCCAGAATGGATCTGAATTCTGTTTTTATCTCTGGTCCCATTCCCTCACTGGCCTGTTGAGTAGAATCCTCAGTCTTCACACCTGGCTCCAGTGTTCAGGACATGGCTTTCATTGACAATTTGAATCTGTTTTGGGAATGTTCCTCGCATTTTAGAACTGAAGGAGTCCATCCAAACAGACTGGGTAGTGTGAGACTTTGGCTATTTTTGCTAACACAAGGCAATTCTATTTGTGCTCACAGGGAATGTCATCAAATTCATATGGACTCACAACAGCCACCTGTGTTCTAAAATGAAGAACTGTTGAAATTCTAGACCCTCTTTTAAGTCTGCTATTAAAAAAGAAAAAAGAAAAAAAGCCTGTCCTTGTTTGGTCTGATACTATTTTCTGAAAAGCCATTTCATTGGCTTAGTGACGATAAGACACTTGTTTTCTCTGTTCTGGGCAGAATGTCTTGGCGTCTCCACGCTACTGTATATTCTTCCCGTTGCAATGTATAATTTTCCCATTGCAACGTATTATTTTCCTGTTTTTTGTTCACTTTTGAATAAACCTCTGAAAGATGAATTCTACCTTTTATTATTGAAGAATATCAGATAAACGCAACAGCAGCCGTATGCTAGTGGCTAACTTACAGCACGCTGTCCAGTCACGTGATTGACTGTTTACATCCCACACCTTACTCGCGGACCCCTCCCCCTCCTTCATGCCACTGTGTCATCACCTGAATCAGCCTCATTAGTCCACACTCTTTTAAACATAGGAAAGGCTAAGTGGCGCAGTGGGCAAGGCGCTCGCCACTAATGCAGGAGATGCTGGGTTCGAGCCCAGCTCCCGGCATTGCTACCAGCTTGGCTGGTCGTTCATACTAACGCAATTGGCAGTGTTAGGGGTGGGAAGCTGAAGCTTGTACTCATGTACAATAGAGAGCATCCTGACTGGCAACATCACCTCCTGGTTTGGGAATAGCACTGCACAAGACCGAAGCAGACTACAAAGAGTGACGTGTTCAGCCGAACGCACAATTGGAGGGGGGCTCCTCACCCTCCAGAACATTTACAACAAGCGGTGCAGGGGCAAGGCTAAGAGAATCATTAAGGACTCCAGTCACCCGAACAACTGCCTCTTTGAACTGCTGCGGTCAGGCAAGCGATACCGGAGTCTCAAGGCGAGCACAGAAAGACTCAGAAGAAGCTTCTATCCCCAGGCCATCAGGCTGCTCAACAAACAATGAACACTACACAACAACCATCAAACGCACATAGCACACACATCCACACGCACACACTCACTTTAAACAAACACACTGTAGCACCCACTCCCCACACTTTATAGCACACACTCACTTTAAACAAACACACTGTAGCACCCACTCCCCACACTTTATATTTATTGATAAGGGATTGCACTACAACTCGTACACCTTACTGTAAATTGTACCTAAATTGTACCTCATCCCATTTCTGCTTTGCACTATATAGTATTGTATATTAGTACACTGCATAGTATTGTATATTATATGGTAACTCAGTTACATCTATTCTGCTTCGAACATTGTACATATGTCTATACTGAACACTGTGACCTCATTTTCTACTTCTAATTTACATGCTATACTATGTTATTTGATACTTATCTTGTCTAGCACAGTCTCTGGAGCGTAACAGTAAGAAGCATTTTGTATAAAAGTATTCTGTACTTCTGTATGACAACTATTAAAGAAACTTGAAACTTGTCCCTTCTATAGCCTCCCTCCTAGGCCTTTGCTGGAGCGACGGCTCCCTCTACTGGCCACTGTTGGTTTGCCCTTGCTTCATCTGTCTTTGTCTAATTATCTTCTTACTTATTCACCTCTTCAGCGTTTGTAATGTGTGTTCATGTATATGTTTCGTCAGTTCCTATATATTGTCTCTATCTGGGCTGCTTATTCTATTCTTTGTGTGTGTACTCATCGTTCGTTTCCCCGTGCCTCCTCTCCTCTCAGATTCCATCTCTCGCCTCCTCGTCTGTCTCCGCCCTCGGTCTGCCTCGGTTCACTCCGGTCCTCCTTTCTCCGCTCCAGGACCCCGGTCGCCTACCCTGGTCCACACGCGTGCCTTCTCCAATCTCCGTTGCAGGCTCAGCGTCTGCTCCATCTCGTTCCTCCCGTCTCCTTCCTCCGCTGCCTCCATCCCCCTCCGTCTCATCTCCTTCGCCGCCTCCAGCGCCGTCGCGTATGTCACCGCTGTTCTGCTTTCCTTCAGAGTTCTCTTAAGCCCCGCGTATGACCGGCGTGTTATTGCCACCGCTGTTGAGTAGTCGTGGTCAAACGACAGCCTTTTCCCCTCGATTTCTATTTTCTTGCTCCACGCGGTTCTAAGTACCAGTTCCTTTACCTCGAATTCATAATCACCGCTCTCGGGGGTCTGTCCGCTTGTGGTCTCGGAGCAAGCGCCCTGTGAGCCCTCTGTATCTCCATTTTATCCAGTCCCGTCTCTTTCAATTCCTTCTTGATAAGCGTTTCCACATAATTATAGGGCCATTGATTCCCCTTCGACTCCTTCCTTCAATCCCCATAGCCTGATGTTATTTCTCCGTGATCTCCCTTCCATGTCCGACATCTTTGTCTTTATCTTTTCTTGTTGTTGAATTGCTATCGTTAATACCTTGTGTATCTCTGTGTTCCATTCCTCTGCTTCCGCCACTCTTATTTGCAGCGCGGTTACACTCCTACCCTGCTCCGCCATCTTCTCATCTACCGCTTTGAGTCCTGTATTTATTTCACCTCTGAATTCCTCCCGTAGCCTCCCAATATCGTTCCTTATCGCGTCCGTGTTCATTTGTATAGTCGCCAATATTCCGGCCTGCATGATCACGGCCCAGCCTGGCATTCCCGTGTCGGTCGCAGCCGATCCTCCCCCTTCCTCTACCTGTCTCTTCTCGTCCTCGTTTCGGGGGCTCTGTTCCTTCAAATTCTCCTCTTCTAGTGAGTCCTCCATTTCCCTCTCCTTCGCATTTGTTGTTTCCTCCTTACTTCTCGTGTGCATCTTTATTTTTAATCTCTTTTCGGGTCTTTATTTATCAGTTTTTTCGCTCATTTGATCCGTCTGCTCTCATACCGGAACCTCACCAAATGTACTTCTATGTGCAAGACATTGTACCTAAAGGAATGCAGCATTCTTTATGTGATTCTCAAAATACAGATTTTCTATGAAAATCTAATCGTTTCACATCTGGTTTTTGCATACAGGGACCTGTGAGTACCATTCATTCAACATCCCTGACCCACTGTTGCTATCCCTGCTCCAGAATGAAGAAAGGCACAGTGAAATATATGAAGAGGGCGGTCAAATCTATTTTGGAAACAGATCAAATCATTGTTCCAGTTCCACTTCAGTCCTTCCTGAAGGCACTTTAGTGACTCAACTTAAATGAAGAGCAAGGATGATATTGTTGGGCGCTTTAATGAGCATGTTATATCAGCTGGGTCTCTTTTTAATACTGTATGCAGCAGGGTCTCTAAGCTCTCATTAGTTTTGTGAACCTCTATCCTGTGCAGACCAACCTAGAGAGCCCTTTGTTTTAGACCTATTTCCAGTGGAGATCAGTAAAGTTCTGAAAGATATTGATAAAGTAATCTGGACCCAACAACCTGGATCCTCATCTTTTAAAGTTTGTAGCTGATTCAATTATTGAACCTATTGCTCATATTTCTAATTGATTTATATATTTCATAATTTTTTAATGATCAACATTGGACACCTCATTATTCGCTAAAATATTTTAATATTGTATGATGCAGACTGTATAAATCAAGGTGGTGCTATAGACATGAACAGTCATTCACTCCTACATGCTGTAATAGAAGATCATTCACAGGTGAATGGGGGTTTCATCAGTACAAGTTGAGGCATATATCTTTATTTATGCATTTGTCCTTTATTTGTACAGGTAAAGCACTATGAGACTTTCTATCTTTTTTTTCATGAGCTGCCTGTTTACAAGACATAAAAAAAAAACATTGGACAGAAAAGTACAGTTCCGACAAATATTCTGTTGAACATCAACAAACATGTTTATCAAATGAAACAAGTACAAACAACTAAAATATCAAGAGTTAAAAAAAATGTAATCTTCTAAGGGAATGAAATGTTCTAACTTCAAGGTGCATTGCATGTGTTCAACTTCATTCCATTTGTCTGGGGTATAATATTTAAAATCAGTTTTGCCAAGCTCATTTTGTACATGCGGTGTATCTATAGCTAAGCTAAGTAATGCTGTGACCTAGTACCATATGTGCTGTAAGCAGGAGAAAAAACAACCAGGTGCTCAGAAGGGAGAACTTGGTTAGCTCAGTTCAATATAGGTTAAGGTGCTCTTGGATCACCGGGAATGCAGAGTTCAGAGAAGAGAGTCGATCCAGGCACTCAAAAAGATGTAAAATCCAGAGAGAGGATGGTTAAAAAGCCTTTATTAAAAGTGGCTAAGTCATTTAAAATCAAATCAACATGTTTCGACCATAGCGGTCTTCATCAGGATTGGAGTAAAATGTACAAACACATCACCCCCTTAAATAACCATATGTGCTGTATTTAAAAGCAATCAAAGAGCAGAGGTAAACAAATTTAGCATCCTTTGGCTAACCTACCATCTAGCCTGCGTGGATGCGTGTCTGAAGCAAACACATTGATATGTAGCAAACAAAGAAGCCTCCTGGTAAAACATTTTATAAAGTCACTTTGACTCAGTGAGTTGGTGTCGTCTCTCATCATGAAATGTCATTCAAGTACAGTAATATTAGGGGAAATATAATTGTGTCTTTACTGGCCAACAGCGCCCCTCACAGCATCCCGGCTCTGGCATGGTGTGGATGTGCAAGGCTTGTGCTGAGCTAACACCCGCCTAGTGGCTAGTGAAGAGACACAGAGGAAATACTATTATTCCTATACTGTCATGATGATGAGACCCTGACACACACAGTGTGGCTTTATAAGCCATGTTGGTCCGGGGGGCTTCTTTAGTATTCTCGTGTGTTTCAGACCCAGAGGATAACATACATCTAAGGACTAGAAACAGGGAGGGCTAGCTAGCTTACTTCTTAGCATGCCTGGTCTGTAGGCTAACTAGCGTCCACTTTAATGAACAAAGATCCAGAATTATATCCAAGATGACACAGGAGTTTTCAATGGTCCTTTCTACAAGACAGAACGACTGAAACACAGGGTCAGAGGTCAGCCTGAACCCCTCTGGTCAATAGGGAGGTGGTTAATATGAAACACAGGGTCAGAGGTCAGCCTGAATCCCTCTGGTCAATAGGGAGGTGGTTAATATGAAACACAGGGTCAGAGGTCAGCCTGAACCCCTCTGGTCAATAGGGAGGTGGTTAATATGAAACACAGGGTCAGAGGTCAGCCTGAAACCCTCTGGTCAATAGGGAGGTGGTTAATATGAAACACAGGGTCAGAGGTCAGCCTGAACCCCTCTGGTCAATAGGGAGGTGGTTAATATGAAACACAGGGTCAGAGGTCAGCCTGAAACCCTCTGGTCAATAGGAAGGTGGTTAATATGAAACACAGGGTCAGAGGTCAGCCTGAAACCCTCTGGTCAATAGGGAGGTGGTTAATATGAAACACGGGGTCAGAGGTCAGCCTGAAACCCTCTGGTCAATAGGAAGGTGGTTAATATGAAACACAGGGTCAGAGGTCAGCCTGAAACCCTCTGGTCAATAGGGAGGTGGTTAATATGAAACACAGGGTCAGAGGTCAGCCTGAACCCCTCTGGTCAATAGGAAGGTGGTTAATATGAAACACGGGGTCAGAGGTCAGCCACCGTCTGACTGACGACTTTGTCTAAACTCTCCATTCTCCATTCTCCTCTGATTTAGAGGACATAAGCAAAATTACTTTATTCTTCCTTTTTTTGCACTATTTCATGTTAAGGACTCAACCTTTTTATGTTAAGGCCGAAATTGATATAAATTAGGCTTTGGACCCCTATTTGATTAGAGTTTATCTGAGAAGATATTTGATGGTGGATGTAATTTAGTCCAGAATTCCGTAGCTGAGACAACAGTAGAAAGTGAAACCTACAGTATAACATACACAGGATAATCAGTATATGAAGATCGACTGTGACCTTAAGATGGACAAACAGATACGTGTTGTTGTGGGAGCTTTTTCCAGCTTAGGAGGCTGTCCAAGGTCGAACCTTTTTTATCTCAATGTTTTTGAAAATGTTATACATGCTTTTATGACCTCTGGTCTTGATTATTGTAATGCCTTGTATGTTGGTGTCAGTCAGGCCTCCCTCTCTCGCTTGCAGTTAGTCCAGAACGCTGCTGCTCATCTGCCAACTGGAACACGTAAGCGAGAGCACATTTCCCCTGTATGTGACATATTTTTTATATCTGTGTAAATATTTGTTGTGTGACTTATACAGCACTTTGCTCAATTTTGTTGGAGTGACATAAAATAAAATATATGGAAGGTTCCTATTGTTTATACTGCAAATTGTGTTTTGGGAGCTGTTCTCTCTTCTTCTCCAGTCTACTCCGAGCTTGAACTGAACAACTAAATGGTTTCTCTTAAGTATGAGTTCTATTGTGTTTCTTCAGATGTCCCTTCTGACTGAACCCTTTCCCACAAACTGAACAACTAAATGGTTTCTCTCCTGTATGAGTCATCATGTGTCTCTTCAGATCTCCCTTCATACTGAACCCTTTCCCACAAACTGAACAACTAAATGGTTTCTCTCCTGTATGAATTCTATTGTGTTTCTTCAGATGTCCTTTCTCACAGAATCCGTTCCCAGAAACTGAACAACTAAATGGTTTCTCTCCTGTATGAGTTCTCATGTGTCTCTTAAGATGTTGTTTCTGACTGAACCCTCTCCCACAAACTGAACAACTAAATGGTTTCTCTCCAGTATGAGTTATTGCGTGTTCCTTCAGATGTTGATTCATACTGAACCCTTTCCCACAAACTGAACAACTAAATGGTTTCTCTCCAGTATGAGTTATTGCGTGGTCCTTCAGATGTTGATTCGTACTGAACACTTTACCACAAACTGAACAACTAAATGGTTTCTCTCCAGTATGAGTCATCATGTGTCTCTTCAGCTGTCCCTTCATACTGAACCCTTTACCACAAACTGAACAACTAAATGGTTTCTCTCCTGTATGAGTTCTCATGTGTTTCTTCAGATCTCCCTTCATATTGAACCCTTTTCCACAAACTGAACAACTAAATGGTTTCTCTCCTGTATGAGTTATCATGTGTTTCTTCAGATCTCCCTTCATACGGCACCCTTTCCCACAAACTGAACAACTAAATGGTTTCTCTCCTGTATGAGTTATTGTGTGTTTCTTCAGATCTCCCTTCATACTGAACCCTTTCCCACAAACTGAACAACTAAATGGTTTCTCTCCTGTATGAGTCATCATGTGTCTCTTCAGATTCTCTTTCCTACCGAACCCTTTCTCACAAACTGAACAACTAAATGGTTTCTCTCCAATATGCTTATTTATGTGTATCTTCAGATCTCCCTTCTTTCTGAACCGAGGACTGCTGTTAGACAAACTTTGTATTTTCTGTGTCTTCTTTGGTTTCAGAGTCATCAAACCTGGCCCTGCAGTCTCCTTCCATTCATCACCGTCATCAGTCTCAGTTTCAGGACTGTCATCACCACTGTCATCAGTCTCAGTTTCAGAACTGTCATCATCACTGTCATCAGTCTTAGTTTCAGAACTGTCATCAGTCTCATTTCCCGAAGAGTCTGAAGAGAGAAGCTGGCCATCTCTAGTCGGTTCTAAATCACCAGCTGGATCTAGGTTACTGGCTGGTTCTGATACTCCACAGTCCTCAGCATCAGGTTCTGTTTTCATCTGTTCAGTTGAAGTGCTGGGTAAAGAATATGCTTCTCTGTTTCTCTCCCTCTGGGTTTGAAGAGGCTGATCATTCTTTTCACCATCTTCACATTTCACTGGGTCTACTGTGATCTTTGAGCAATCAGCTTCTTCCAGCCCTGGATGTAGTTCAACTTTAATCTGTAGGAGCACTGGGTCCTGGGTTTGGCTGAGTTGTGAGGACAGAGTATTCTCACTATAGTTTTCATATTTCACAGGGTGTAAGGTCATCTTGCACCTATCAGACTCCTCTAGATCTTGACATAGTTCCTCCTGTTCCTCTTTAATCTGTAGGGGCTCTGTGTCCTGGGTTTGGTTAAACCACGAGGACTGAGGTTTCTCTTCATCATCTTCACTCTTCACAGAGACAGGATTGAATGTGACCTTCATGATATCAGCCTCCTGCAGACCTTGAAGCTGCTCTCCCTCCTGACTGGTCCAGAGTTCCTCCTGTTCCTCTTTCATCTGTAGGGGCTCTGGCTTCTCCTGGTCCAGACTGGGGTTCCTCTCCTGCTGCTCAGGGGGAACCTCCTCTTCACAGATGGACAGTTGTAAGGCAACGGAGTCTAGAAAGAAGAAGAATTTAAATGTAATTAGTTGTAACCATTACCTTTGAAAGTAACAAACACTACACTCTTGCCAGGAAAGTAACATGTTGAACGAATAGTCCTATATAGGGATGCACAGATCATATACCCAATATCGCTATCAGGGTGATACTAGCTACATTTCATTGATCTGTATCGACTACAGTTGGTCAGATCTATTACCAAGTTGTCATGAAGCTTCCTCCTCCAGTAACATCAGAGGAGAAGGAAAAGGTAGCTTTCCTCCAGAATGGATCTGAATTCTGTTTTTATCTCTGGTCCCATTCCCTCACTGGCCTGTTGAGTAGAATCCTCAGTCTTCACACCTGGCTCCAGTGTTCAGGACATGGCTTTCATTGACAATTTGAATCTGTTTTGGGAATGTTCCTCGCATTTTAGAACTGAAGGAGTCCATCCAAACAGACTGGGTAGTGTGAGACTTTGGCTATTTTTGCTAACACAAGGCAATTCTATTTGTGCTCACAGGGAATGTCATCAAATTCATATGGACTCACAACAGCCACCTGTGTTCTAAAATGAAGAACTGTTGAAATTCTAGACCCTCTTTTAAGTCTGCTATTAAAAAAGAAAAAAGAAAAAAAGCCTGTCCTTGTTTGGTCTGATACTATTTTCTGAAAAGCCATTTCATTGGCTTAGTGACGATAAGACACTTGTTTTCTCTGTTCTGGGCAGAATGTCTTGGCGTCTCCACGCTACTGTATATTCTTCCCGTTGCAATGTATAATTTTCCCATTGCAACGTATTATTTTCCTGTTTTTTGTTCACTTTTGAATAAACCTCTGAAAGATGAATTCTACCTTTTATTATTGAAGAATATCAGATAAACGCAACAGCAGCCGTATGCTAGTGGCTAACTTACAGCACGCTGTCCAGTCACGTGATTGACTGTTTACATCCCACACCTTACTCGCGGACCCCTCCCCCTCCTTCATGCCACTGTGTCATCACCTGAATCAGCCTCATTAGTCCACACTCTTTTAAACATAGGAAAGGCTAAGTGGCGCAGTGGGCAAGGCGCTCGCCACTAATGCAGGAGATGCTGGGTTCGAGCCCAGCTCCCGGCATTGCTACCAGCTTGGCTGGTCGTTCATACTAACGCAATTGGCAGTGTTAGGGGTGGGAAGCTGGTGGGTGGGGATCGGAAGTTGTGGACAGCGACTCCTAGAGGTCGGTTGGTGCGCAGCAGAATCAGGAAGCAACGGGGGTGGCGTGTCCCTCCCACGCAGACCCTCGCCGCTGAGAGATCGCGCTGTGCAGGTGAAAAGATGCGACGGCTGCCTCCTTGTGTACCGGAGGGGACACGTGATGCAAGAAGGCTTCGTCCACATTGCAGCCGGCCTGTGAGAGGCATGGCCTAACAGCGTTCGAGACAGGGGAGGGTAGAATTAGACAATACGAAATTGGGATGGGAGAAAAATTTAAAATGGGGGAAAAAGTAGATAAATTTTTTTTTAAAACATAGGAAAGGCCTGGGACTAATTAATGTAAATGTAAGGAGTCTGGTAAAAGAACAAAATATGGATAATCTGAAAATTCTGGTCTCTCAGATTGATTCTGATATTTTAGTGTTAACTGAATCAAGTGACATCAGCTCCATTGATAAACTAGCAGAGTTACTCTCCCATTATTCAGACGTTGAGATGATTGTCTTTGGTGATTTTAATGTTAATTGGTTAAGTAATGCCTCCAACTACTATAAGGAGGTTAGTGGTAATTTATATCTTCCCCAGCTGGTTACTGAACCCACCAGGCCAAACCTGAAAAACATGGCTAAATCAACCTCAATTGATTTGATTTTCTAAAATAGATCTAATAATAATTCAGCTTGCAGAGTATTTGAGTTGGGAATCAGAGATCACTGCCCGACAGCATGTATCAAAAACTCCAGAAAACAAAATCTCACACTATTTCCAAAAGACACCCCTGATGTTGTTCTCTCTCAGTCATCAATACACATGCTCCTTTTAAATAAATTAGGATAAAAGATAGATTAACCCTGTGGTTCTCACATGAGATATGTGATTTAATTAGAGAAAGGAACACACAGACACTCTGGAGACCCTTCCCATCTGTTATTATTTAGGCAATTTAGAAATAAATGTGCATCTGAGGTAGTGAATGCCAAATCAAACTACTATTTGAATTTCATCACCAGCTCATATTACTCTCATAAGTAAGTGAAGTCATATTTAGATCCCTTTATACGGGCAGAATTTTTTGAAGTGGTGAATTCAATTTAATAGTCTAATATCTGAGCAGAAAGAGATTTGTCTGGCCTTTCATAGGCACATTTTCTGAAGCCGGTCATTTGTTTGATAATAATAATATGGAGCCCCCTCTTGGTGATCATGAGCTGGTGCACGCTATGAGGCATGCCTCACAGTTTACCTTGCAGCCCTTCTCTCCCTGTGTTGTTTTTGAAGTATTACAGACCATTGATACCAGGAAATCAACTGGAGAGGTTAAGCTAGACTATTTTTTTCTCCTCAGGTTAGCTGCTCCAGTAATTACAGAACTAACATATATTTATTTTTTCATTGCCATCATGTATAGTTCCTAGTATCTGGAAAATAGCTCATGTTGTTCCATTACATACAGGTGGAGATAGAAGTCATCTTAATAGCTATTGACCAATGTCCAAGCTATCCTGTCTTGGAAAGATCTGTTTATCTCAGATCACTCTATATTAAGCCCACATCAATGTGAGTTTAGAGCAGGGGTCCCCAAACTATTTCCTGTGAGGGCCACATAACTTTTCCCTTCTCTGGTGGTCAGTTTGTAACAGAAAAAGTGTGACGATCGCAGGGGTGCCTAAACGTAAACATTTATTGTTTTCCAGAAAGCCACACATAACCAAATATTAATAACCCTTTCCGGGATCATCACAGAAAAAAAAGTCAGGAAATAAATATTAATGAAATAAATAACACTATTTATGAAATAAATATACAGTACCTACAGACCACCTAGCTCTAGCTCTGTACTATTTAAAAGCACAGTGCAGGACACACTCAAAGGTTATCGCACCTCAGAGATGGCAGTGGACATGTATGACAGGACAAAGGCCATATGTAATGGCCTTGGGATTGAGGAACATACTACCAGCCAAAGATTATAGGATCAAATGAAAACCACTACTTACTGTACTAAAAATGGATGTTTAAAAGTACTAAAAACCAACAACAAATATCAAACACTAACAAACATTCAGCACAGACAATGGGGATGCTGCCATCTTTAAAAAAAATTAAATAAAGGTTGCAATGAAATATCTGCAACCCTGTTAATTGTGCTTAATTGTTAAGGGTGCTCTTGTATATGGAAGCATTATATGCAGGTATATTCAGACAGATATGGATATATATGCAGTAAATATAAATATATAAATGGATATATCCAGCACTATTGTACATGCTATCATACAGAGTTATATGGGTAGACTATTTCACGTCTGGTCAATGTTAGCATGGTGTTATTCAAAGATGGAAAGAAAATAATGAATAATAATCAATTATATTCTCCTTTGGTTCATTACAATTTACTCAAGAATAGTAACAGACACAATATTTCTGACACTGGGAATACATTCCCTGAGGTGCATAGATGTCCCTAGATACAAAGAACATGCAAGTGGATCTGGAAGAAGTGGAGCAATGTTCCTTTTACTTGGGTATGTACTTTTAGGCAAATTTAGAGAGTCTGGCTTAACACATCCACCGCCGGAAACGCTTTAAAACGTTATTGTCGGCCATGCGTTGCCTGCCAGACCACGCTGTACAGCGATATTGAGATCATATTTAATTTTTTCGCCATGGCATTCATAAATTCGCCACCCAGCCTCTGGTGATACAGTGGGACCCTGCACAATAGTGCAACGCCTCAATACCGCCGCCTGGTGGATGATCAGGCAAGTTGCCATCGGTGCATCTGGGAAATCCGTCCGGCAGTCACATATCGTTGCGGGACTACAGACAAAGACTGGCGTGCATATGGATCGCTGCCATAACTCAATAATCGATATGATTTGGCCGTTTATTGCGCCATACAAACCGGAAATGGATCTAGTAGATCGACATCAAATAAGTGGGATATTTTTCCTCCAGTCTCATCGGCGAACGGTAAGAGGACAGTAACGTTATTTTCAAGCCGATTGTACATTTCTTTATTTACAAACCATCTGATCAATAAATCAACCCATACTACATAAAGCATTTACTGACGATCACGGAATTATAAACGACCCCCCCTTTCATCCGCGCATGATGAGGCATAACGTATACGATCATGTACAGTTGAATTTTTTAATTTAGCGTGTATGGGAAAGAAACGGCAATCGATAATCTATATATGCGTTTAGGCCTATATCTCACGTTCTAGGAATTACTGCAGAAAACGATAAAAACACTCATATTCTAGAGACGGTATTAACACAACAATGTATGAATGAAAAGGTATAACGTTCCTACATCCTAAACGATAGATAATCGATGTTGAATGGACCATAGTAATGTCAATATAGCAATACAATTAAAAAAGTTATAGCCCTGCAAAGAAGGTGAACATCTCCATAGGCAGACTGGCTATATTGATGGATAGAACCAGTGGCAGGGAATGTGTTAATAGGTTAAAGTCAACACTTATAAAGTCATAATGTTTACAGCTTAAAGTCAACATTTCCATACTTGTTTCCATGCAGTCTAAACAGCTCTTACCCTGGTCCAGCTGTGATGGTTTCATGCAGTCCACCAAACAGACAGACAGTTCTCTCAAACCAAGGTGTGAGCGGCTATGAGGGGTAGTCATATTCAGGCCAATCTTGGGGGGAAAATAAGGAAAGAAATATCAGTACATTTTACATTCATCCTAACAAACAAAGGTCTAACTTTTCAGTTGAAATTCATCAGGAACACAGAAAACCAAGCAATAACCACCAGTCCTCAACACTTTCAGTGCCCAGCAGGGGGTGCTAATTTAGTGCTTGAATGCCCAGCACCACTCCAATGTTAATCTATGTTTTACATTATGGCTATGTGTCTAATCTGCCCGTCGCATTATCAATGACCCATTTCCAGTCAACATTGTCGAAGCAGATTGTTTTTTTTATCGGTTAATTTCCATTTTATAGCATTTTGAAAAGCCCTCGTTTTCACGGAGAAAAGAAGAGATTCCATGATAATCGCCCTTTACTGTAATATTCTAGAACGTTGTCATTTTTCGACCTATTTATGAATCGTTTTCAAATAAACGCTAGATTATCGATAGTATATGTGTACGTGTGCACGCTGGTGCCGCTCGCTGAACATCGATTCTCTCAGTTCCTGATCACTCTTACAGTCAAACAGCCATATCACATTATAGGGGAAACGCTTATATCTCCGTGAAAAAAGGTCTGATTATCCTAAGACTGGTAAAATAGATTCCTTACTTGAGATCAGATGGTATCCAAATGGATTATTCCAATTCCTGATCGCCATTCCGAAAATCGATCCTTTTATTGATCCAATGCTACGTACTGTAAAACACAGTAACCACGCTGTCCTGAGAGTCCAGCATGAAGCTGATCGACTCCAGTTACATGCGTGAGAAGTAAAATGTGGAGTCTGGGTTTTTTTTTTTCATGCATTTTCATTGAATCCAATCCAAAAGGGTGAATTACCATCTGGGAGACTATAGGGGGCGCTTTTTTCACATCTGAGCGCCTGGGGTGGCTGATTTACCAACGGTAGACTCGGTTGATGAAATATGAATTCAGATCGCTAATAAAAAATAAGAAAACGAGAAAAAACGAGAATTCTCGTGATGGGCATTCAACCCGCGGGGGGTAAACCCGAGAAAACTCGGGTTGGGCAATCAAAGTGTTAACCAGCTATACAGGCAGTGCTCTTTTCCTAGGCTAACAAATTGGAAAGGAAGGAAAATCCTGACAGGAAGATTTACATAAGAACTGATGATGCACTGCTATAGTTCTGATCTATGAATATCTGGCTGATGCTGAAACCCTGGCTGATGCTGAAACCCTGATTCATGCTTTTGTCTCATCACGTCTGGACTACTGTAATGCACTTTTTTCAGGCCTACCTAATTCAAGCATCAAAAATCTTCAACTCGTGCAAAATGCGGCTGCACGGATACTAACTAGAACTAGAAAATTTGATCACATCACACCAGTTTTGTCCGCGCTACATTGGCTTCCTATCCAAGCCCGCTCTGACTTTAAAGTGCTACTCCTCACCTACAAAATTTTAAATGGGCTTGCACCGCTCTATCTATCCGATCTCATCTCCCGATACTCGCCCGCTCGTGCTCTGCGCTCACAAAATGCGGGGCTTCTATCGACCCCTAGGGTTAAAAAGAAATCCGCCGGCCACAGAGCCTTTGTCTACCGCGCTCCCTACCTGTGGAACAAATGACCTGCCGTCATCAGGGGCGCCTGCTCTGTCGAAGCTTTTAAATCCCTGCTTAAGACTCATCTTTTCTCTCTCTCCTTCAACCTACCTTGATCTCACCTGGTCGGGGACTGACCTTTAGATTAATCTGTGTAGTTTAGTTATGGTACAGGGTACTACATGGTACCACTGGGTAGTTTAGTTAGGGTACAGGGTACTACATGGTACCACATAGCTCTACATGGCACTACATGGAACTACATGGCACTACGGGGTACTACATGGTACCACAAGGCACCACAGGGTACTACATGGCACTACAGGGTAGTACAGGATACTACGGGGTACTACATGGCACTATGGGGTACTATAGGATACTACATGGCACTACGGGGTACTACATGGCACTACAGGGTACTGCATGTCTGCTCCTTTGCAGCACCACAAACATGGGAACTCTCTAACTCTCCCCCCCCTTCTATTCACATAATACGCTTACTTCATATATCTACTCCATTCACATATATGCCTACCACTTGTATCTATTGCTATGTCCGCCTACTACAATCTCATGAGCTGTCTAACGCCTGTCCCGTCTCCCTGTCTTCCTATGACTTGCTGTCCTGGAGTGTTGACCGGAGTGTTGGACGTCCCGTGACGAAGGCCGGGAGATTGCGACCCCCTCTGCATGCCCCCCTGTCTCCGGAGGTCTCGTAGTGGTGACCGAGTGCCGGATGTCCCGCGATGATATCGGGGAGTTCGCGACCCTCTCTGCGCCACCCCCTATCTCCCTGTCTCCGGCTGTCCCTGAGCAACGACCGGAGTGTTGAATGTCCCGTGACTAAGACGGGGAGGACGTGACCCTCTTTGCGCCGCCCCTGTGCCTCAAATAGATCCGCTATCAACTCTATCTTTAATCTTTCAAAATGTTCAGTTGCTATCGCTATTAGCTCTATCTTTAATTTTTCAAAATTTACAGTTGCTATTGCATGCACTCATCTGTGTTTCACCACACACATGAGTGCATACTTACCAACTGTCCGTCTGCAACACTACTATCACCAACATCTAAGAAGGGAGATCCCCCCTTGAATGGCCCTTCTAAGGTTTCTCTCCTCCACACTGCCTGTGGAGCTTTTTTCCCTATTGTTAGGTTTTAGTGAGTTTTTCCTTACCTTCGCGTGGGGTATGTCTGGGAGTGCTTGCATTCTTTCATTTATTTGCATTCATCTAAAAAATGTTTGGACCTTATGGTGTTCTTGTTCTGTTCTTGACTTATTGTTATGTTGTCTTCTTGACTTGTTTAAAGAAGACCTGTACGGCCCATGGGGACATTAACGTGTGTTGTCGGGCCCTATAAATAAATTTGATTTGATTTGATATAAGCATTTGCATTTCAAATGATATTGCATTTCATTTGATGGCCAACTAACTAAGTATTTTGTATTTTTTTTGTATTTTTTTATTAACACAGTTAAACAAAAGTAAAAAAATACATAATAAGTTATAACCATATTGTGAAGGAGAAGTTAGAAGCCTAGAGGCTTATCGAGAACTAAGACCATGTCCATACCAGAAAGTACACTACATTAAATGAGAATACAACTAAATAATGCAATATCATGGACATCTACAGAAGATTGAAAAATAATTGTTTGGTAAACTGCAAATAATACAACTTTACCATGGACTCCTAAGCCAAGCTAAACTAGGATAATGTATGTCAGATAAACAAATGAGAAACACTGCTAAGCTAACATTAGTTCTGGATTTTGCTAATGAAGGGCTAATATCTGAGGCTGCCGCAGCTAATAATAATATAAAAGAACAGCCATGGATGGTCACCACAGATAATTCAACAGTTGGATAATAGATTTCTACCACTACTGAACAAGCCCGGATCACCATCAGATCCTCATCACCGCTCGGTAAGGACTTGCACGCTTTCAAAACACCAGGCCACAGCAACAGCAAGCAAGCTGGCACTAACGTTACTAGGTCAACAACATGTGCGTCTGTGTGCCCGTCTGCCAGTTCTTCATGCCAGTGGCCACCAGGCTCCACAACCGGGGGCACAGACTGCTTCCAGCAGCTGGAGAACTAACGGCTGCAGAACTTGAGAACCATTAGGAATGTCTGACTCTTAACCACTAAACCCTGCATGGACTATAACGCATATTATGATCGATAGGTACAGACCATCATCTGCACCTTTGTGTATACTGTTTACGTTTAGTCATATTTTATTATTGCCTATATTTATTGTAACTTATATTATGACCAATAGGGTATACAGACTCATTTCCTTTCAGCCATTTTCATCTAGTGAAACTCTCAATATCTTGCAATCCATAGACCCTAAGTGTTCTACTGGTGTGGACAATTTAGACTATTTTCTTTATAAAACTGGCAGCCCCTGGCCTGTCATTTGTGAGCCATTGTCACACATCTTTAACCTTTCTATTGCATCTGGCATAGTCACGCAAGTTTGGAAATCTGCCAAGGTGCTCCCCTTGCATAAAGGGGGGGATAGGGATAAGATGGATAACTATCGTCCTATCTCCAAACTATCATGCCTAGCCAAAGCACTGGAGACCTTGGTGAACAACCAATTAAAAACCTTTTTCTCAAGTTGCTCAGTGCTAAGTACTCACCCCCGCATTTCATTGTATACTTGTATGCCGTGACAAATAAAACTCTTGACTTGACTTGACCAATCAGGTTTCAGAGCAAATCATAGTACTATTACAGCTGTTACTTTGGTCACTAATGACATTATTTCAGCCCTGGACAATGGGAAGCATTGTGCAGTTCTCTTTGTAGACCTCTCAAAGGCGTTTGATACAGTAGAGTCGACCATCACTTGCTTTTGAATAGTCTAGCTAGCATTGGCCTGGATAAAGCCGCTTGTGCTTGGTTTCAGGACTATTTATCTTCAAGGTGTCAATCTGTGAATTCAGGTAACTTTCAATCTGATTTCCTGCCATTGTCTAAGGGTGTACCACAGGGTTCGGTATTGGGGCCGGTCCTCTTTACAATCTATATTAATCATATTGTTTCTAGTCTTTCAACACTAGCAGGTTGTCAGGCTCATCTTTATGCGGATGATACAGTTATAACCATATTGTGAAGGAGAAGTTAGAAGCCTAGAGGCTTATCGAGAACTAAGACCACGTCCATGTCAGAAAGTACACTAGGCCTACATTAAATGAGAATACAACTAAATAATGCAATATCATGGACATCTACAGAAGATTGAAAAATAATTGTTTGGTAAACTGCAAATAATACAACTTTACCATGGACTCCTAAGCCAAGCTAAACTAGGATAATGTATGTCAGATTAGGGCTGGGCGATATAACGATAACGATAAATAGCGCGATCTATTTTAATAATCGATATCAAAAAAGAAATATAAAAAAAAAAAATCGATTATTATTATTATAATTTTTTTTTATTGTGTGTGTGACCTGCAACAGGGCAGTTTTACAGAGACAGAGACAGTGGACAGACTTGTCTTTCTTGCCTGCAACTTAAGGTAATGGCTTTGCTTGTCCAAATGACAATACTGACCAAATTGAGATTTCTTTTTCTCGTCCATTTATTTTGTTTGCTTTCTAATTTAAAATACAGTTTGAAACAGTCTGTACACAGTAGGCTATGTGTGCTAGCAGAGCTAGACTCCAGTCACGAGTCACGGTGCACATGTGCGGTGGTTTGTCCACCAAAAAAGTGACAAAAGATCGAAAATAAACTAGCAGAGCCAGAACTGTTCAACTCCCCTGGAGCCACAGCCAGCAGAGAAGCCGGTTTACTTTTGCTTTTAAACCAGCTGCAGCCTGAGAACTGGAGTGTGAGGGGATGTAACACTAAAGATGGCGGCAACGACAAAGAATTGCTGCAAAATAAACATACATCTGTTGTTTAATTTTAATTTTAAATTTTTTTTTAACTTATAACAATTTGGATAATTATCGATATTGAGTGATATGATAACATTTAAATTTTTTGCCATATGGCCCAGCCCTATGTCAGATAAACAAATGAGAAACACTGCTAAGCTAACATTAGTTCTGGATTTTGCTAATGAAGGGCCAATATCTGAGGCTGCCGCAGCTAATAATAATAATATAAAAGAACAGCCATGGATGGTCACCACAGATAATTCAACAGTTGGATAACAGATCTCTACCACTACTGAACAAGCCCGGATCACCCTCAGATCCTCCTCACCGCTCGGTAAGGACTGGAGCGCTTTCTAAACACCAGGCCACAGCAACAGCAAGCAAGCTGGCACTAACGTTACTAGGTCAACAACGTGTGTGTGTCTGTGTGCCCGTCTGCCAGTTCTTCAAGCCAGTGGCCATCAGGCTCCACAACCGGGGGCACAGACTGCTGCCAGCAGCTGGAGAACTAATGGCTACAGAACTTGAGAACCATTAGGAATGTCTGACTCTTAACCCTGCATGGACTATAACGCATATTATGACCGATAGACAGACCATCATCTGCACCTTTGTGTATACTGTTTACTTTTAGTCAAGATGATCAACATCATCTTTTAAATTGTTTAAAAATATGTTGTCCTCTCATGGTGAGACTATCTGCTTATGCTTTGGACCTCAATAGAATAATATTAGATAGATGAAACATTGCTGGTGTTACAGTTCATATTCTTGTCGTTGTGTTGTTGTTGCCGATATAATGTTGTATGCTTTTTATCTTTGGATTACTTTATTTTCTTGGCTGGCGTTGCTTACTCTGTTGTTTTGTTGTTTTTGTTTCTGTTTTGTTTTGTCTAGTTTTTTTGTTGTTTTTGTTATATATTATTGTCAAATAACTCTGTATTGTCTTTGCGGACCCCCTTGAAAACGAGATGGTTTCATCTCAAGGGGTTATTCCCAATAAAGAAATTTCAATATATATTTTATATTGCCTATATTTATTGTAACTTATATTATGACCAATAGGGTATACAGACTCATATGCAACTCTGTGTGTATAGTTTATTTATAAAAATGGTATATTCAGATTACATTTGTTTATTGCTTATATTTATTGCTCTCCTATTACCCTGATCATTATCTGTACGCCCTGCTGCTATGAGACTGAATCTCCCCAAGTAGATCACTAAAGGAATCTCCAGTCCAGTCCAGAGACCCGTTTGCTGCCATCTTCTCCATCCCAACCTCCTCCTAGAAGCATTTCAGCAGCATATCCTCTCAAGTAAAGTGACACAGTGGCTGAAACACTCAACAGTTGAGATGTTCTGTCATTATTAGTAACGAGCTGAATAAACGCACATGTCTCTCTATAGAGTCGCACCAAACGATAAGAGTCTGAGGCGGAGTCTCAAAAGAGAATGTTGAATATTTATTGTGCATTAAAAATCACAACAGAGCCTCTGCTACTACAGTAGCTAACCTAAACGGAGCCTTCTGGATAGGAGGAAGTGCGCAACAACGTATAATGTCCGTGTGGAACCAATGTGCCAACAACCTTTCCGTGGGTGAAGCATAGTTGAGCATAGAACTTTTAATGATACTAATACTAATCTATACAATCACCTGTTGTTGAATAAATACCATTACTTTCTAGTTATTACTAAAAAACAGTATATATAAAACAGTAGCTGTAAAAAAGAAAAGAAAAAAAAGTTTTATAATTTATATAATATATATTTTTTGTACATTAATTAAAAATAGACAAATTTCATCCGTTTGTGTCGACAAAATCTAGACTAAAACAAAAAAGACAAAATTGAGACAAAAACTGACTAAGACTAAAATGCTCAGACATTTAGTTGACTAAAACTGACTAAACGAAAAATAAATGAAGATTACTAAATATGATGAAAACGAAAAAGGAGCACTTGACACATGACTAAGAAGACTAAAACTAAAATGAAAATAGCTGCCAAAATTAACACTGCCCCCCACCTAGGGTTGGGCATCGTTTGGATTTGAACGATTCCGGTTCCGATTCCGATTCTCCATATCGATTCCTGTTCTAAACGATTCTCGATTCTGATTCTTTGAGGTGCAGGTCAAAACAGGTCACAGCTTATTTTCGCAGGAGAAATTATTTATTTTTGAAAAAAAAAATCATACTATTCACATTTTCAGTTGACTTGATACAGTTTAATTTGGTTGCTGTACTGTAACTAGGGTATTAATTAACAAAGTAAAAAAAATAAAATAATCGAAATTAAGAACCGGAAGTTAGAAACCGGTTCCTATTAGAACCGGTTTAAGGTGCCCAACCCTACCCCCACCCCACCTACCCAACCTCTTCCAATGTACAGTTTCTTCCCCCTCAAATGTATATACTCTCTTTTTAGACTATTTTTTTTTTATCACAAACAGTGCTGTATATTTGTAGATCTGGTATGTCATAAATGTATAGATGTAGCAGTATTGTTTATCTGTATGTCATGTTATGATGAATTGAAAATGGGGGACCCTGATGTAAACAAGACAAAAGTATTTCTCTGGTCTGCATCCCCTTAACAATTGTATGTATTGAGCTGTACTGTATTGTACCGATTCTGCAATCTGTTAATGTTAAGTTTTCAATCAATCAATCACAAATGTAACACAAGACGATGTTGTGTATGTCGTAAACAAGGAGAGAGAGAGCCCCCCCCCTTATCCACAAGCGCAGTAGGTACAACAAGGTACAAGCCACGACGCCCCGCCCACGCACAGTCAAACCTAGTCCAAGCCACGAAGTCCCACCTCAAACCTAGTCCAAGCCACGAAGCCCCACCCAGACGTTGGGCTTGTGGCTCTGCAGATATACCCTATTGGATATAAGGGCATTTTCATTCAATCAATCCATCTGCACGGTGATTGATTGAATGCAAATGTTATTAACAGATTGCAGAATGGGTACAATACAGTACGGAAATCCTGACAAGATTTTCATAAAAACTGAAAAACACATGGGTGTATCACAGATGCAGTGATATAGTTCTGATCTATGAATATAAGCCTATGATATTGCATTTCATTTGATGGCCAAAACATATGATTGGTTATTGATGCAGGCAGCTGTTGTTTTTGGCCAATCCAATGTTTTTGTCAGAAAGTACACTACATTAAATGAGAATACAACTAAATGTAATATCATGCATGGACATCTACAGAAGATTGAAAAATAATTGTTTGGTAAACTGCAAATAATACAACTTTACCATGGACTCCTAAGCCAAGCTAAACTAGGGTAATGTATATCAGATAAACAGATGAGAAACACTGCTAAGCTAACGTTCGTTGTGGATTTAGCTAATGAAGGGCTAATATCTGAGGCTGCCGCATAGGGATGGGAATCGAAAACCGGTTCCCGTTGGGAGCCGGTTCCCAATTGTCCGATTCCTGGTATTGCATGCCTCCGCAGGGATTAAAGCAGAAAAAAATCTCCTGACTGAACTTTTTTTCAGGCCAAGTCATATTCTTATTTTAACCTCCACTATATATTTTTATTTAATAGCGTTCGCGTTTTAAGGCAACTAGATCATTTTGAACAGCTTTTTTATTGCCAGTTTGCTGATTGCAAGGGTTGACAGACTTTGTCATACAAATAAACAAATCTACATACTGTAACTTTTCAGTATTGTGTATAGTTCAAATTCAGTATTGTGTATTGTGTATAGTTACCATTTTAAGCGTTACCTTTACCTTTTTTTGTCAGTTCCCATACACATTAGTAATTTCTTAAGATGTTATGTAAATGATTGTAAAAAATAACATTGTATTACAGTTAGCTCACAAAGTCCAATCCTTCACTTTTTTATGTCTATTTTAACACATTCAACTCCGCTCCAGTTAGAGCTGTCCCCAAGCCTGTTTTGGGGATTTGAACATTCGCAAGGGTTTTTGTAACGGATGTTTGAACCATCGTTTTTAATCATGCAAACAATTTGCTCCTAAATAGGGATGTGTAGTCTGACGTCACTTTGTGTACAGTCTCCTAATGTACTGTCTCCTCCCCATCATATGTATATATTCTGTTAGGATCTATGGGTAACAGTACTGTATATTTGCATATCGTATATGTCACAAATGTAACAGTACTATATACCTGTATGTCATGTATGTCCCTATGTCATAAATGTCATGATGACATGTATGTTGTGTATGTCATAAATGTCACTATGAATTGAAAATGGGGGACCCTGATATAAACAAGACAAACGTCTTTCTCTGGTCTGCATCCCCTTAACAATTGTGTGTATTGAGCCGTACTGTATTGTACCCATTCTGCAATCTGTTTATAAAATTTTCATTCATTCACCTCCCTCTGGTATTTTATGGCCACTTCCGTCTGCGCCTCACTCCAGCATACTTGACTTACTTGCAGGTTTTTTCTAGTTCAGTACTGTGTAGAGTCTTGACTTTAGGCACATAGTGATTGAATGAAAACTTTATTTAACAGATTGCAGAATCAATGGGTACAATACAGTACGGCTCAATACACACAATTGTTAAGGGGATGCAGACCAAAGAAAGATGTTTGTCTTGTTTACATCAGGGTCCCCCATTTTCATAGCCCCTTTCGTGACTGTGATGCACGCCAACAAGGTTTGGCCAAACGGTTGAGTAGTAGTAGTATCTACTTACTGGTCACGGGAGGCTTCAATAACGTTTGAATGATAATCCATTTTGTGAATACATTTGTTGAAACTTTGTTGGTTGACAAGCCGGCTCCTGCTACCTTAACGTTAGCTGCGTTGACGTGCATGACACATACCTGTAATGTTAAGCAGCTTGTGTTCCGCTGGGAAAGCATCACTGCATACACTTTGTTTAATCCAAACGTCCATTCGGAAACGTTGTATTATGAAACAAGTATGAGACGACGCTTACTCCTTCCAAATCGGTATAGCTAACAGATTTCTACCACTACTGAACAAGCCCGGATCACCATCAGATCCTCCTCACCTCCACACCGCTCGGTAAGGACTGGAGCGCTTTCAAAACACCAGGCCACAGCAAGCTAGGGCTGGGCGATACGGCCTCTAAATGATATCACGATAGTTTGACATTTCCTCAAAAGCACTTAAAAATGCTTGATTTAACCCTTTGATGCATACAGTCACGGCAATATGATGATTATAATAAGTCCCTGCAACATATGCTTGCATTATTAAACCATGAAGATGCTTTAAAAAATAATTAAATGAAAATGTACTAAGAGTAGTCTACTGACACACTAATAAAAAAATGTATTTACATCCAAGACAATTTATATAAAATACTTTTGCACAGTACTGTGTTTTCTATCCACTTTACAGGGCTGTACACTGCGACGAGATGGTCGCGAATTGCCCCTTTAATTGGCCGTTGCGATTGGTAAATATTATCTGGGGGCGGGCTTGCGAGTAGTGCTTTCAAGCCTTGCATTCGCATTTCACTCCTAAATTATCCAAGGCGTGTGATGACGCGATGACGTCACTCACGCGAGCTGAGCAGTGAGCACTCAGCAGGTATGATCAGCGGGAACAATCGACTGAGCACTCACTCTGATAGACTGGCTGACTGTCTGATTTAGCTATGAAGAAAAGTAAAGTTAGTATTGCTTCATATTTTCGACGCGTTCGACCTCCTATAGTGAACCGAACTGAACTGAACTCAGACACACGGAGAGAGCTGCAGCGTCTGCTGCTCCTCCCGCACCCGTGGCTGTTGTAAACACTAGTCTCTAGTGGGACACTGGGACCTCGGTGAGCCTGCCAGCCGGCTAGCTACTGATATCAACAAATGCTCCACAGCAAGTCTAGTAGTGCATGATAGCTCGCGTTAGCTTACTGTTCAAAACGAAACGTCCCATTAAACTAAATAGTTCAGATAGCTCCTGATATCAATGTCTTATAACACTGAGTCGATGCGTATTCGAGCTGAGGGCACGCTGAATATAGTCAATAGGGTCCAGCTGCAGCGCCGGAGAATCCGGCCGTAGCTGGAGGCTACAGTATAGGGTCCAGCTGCAACTCCGGAGAATCCTGGCCGTAGCTGGAGGCTACTCGAGTACACACAGACAGTGGAGCTGGTTGCATATAGCGAGCATTTTGACTTGTTGCGTGGTGGCGATGTCTCGCAGATAATACAATTACAAGTATGATTATATAATATATTGTAGTGACTACATTATTGGTTACGTGTTCTCCTCTGATGTGTTGTGTAGTGGGAGGGAACGAATGATCTGGCGCCGTGGCCAGAGGGGACAAGTATTGCGGTTGCACTCGCTGTTATTCAGTCATTGATTCATGTGCTCTTGTGTTCTTGTTTACTGACGTGGCTTTGTATAATAAACAAGCATTACGTTACCTCCGTTCATTCCTCTTTCCTCCGGCACTACAATATATATTTTATTAAAGAAAAATTATATAAAATAATTTTTTTTTCTTTTTTTTTTCAATCAAAAACAATCGATATAAATAATGGTAAAATTGTTATTTAAAAATGTGCCCCTAAAAAATATTTTTTGTCCCTAAATCTCATTTTGGGGCAAGTGTGCCCCTAGTGAAAAAGCTTAGCGTACAGCCCTGCTTTAGCCTAACACACACACACACACATATATATATACACACACTACTGTGAGAAAATAATAATCACACACAAAGGGATGATGGCTTATAGCAGACTTAATGATTTTAGAATATTTCAGATAATGAAATAAAATGTTTATATCATCAACTATCCAGTGAGTATTTATACTGTAACATTTGGCTACGAGAGAGAGAGAGAGAGAGAGAGAGAGAGAGAGAGAGAGAGAGAGACAGCCCGCCCCCCCCCCCCCCCTCGGGTTTTGTTCTAGGTTTGCGTTTTGATCGTCTAAGCTGCCGTAGGTGATGTCACTCGAATGTAAAGTTTTTTAAAACACGGAGATGGAAACTGGATGATATAAAGAAACGAATAACCAATAAATATGAAGTTATGTTTAAACTTCTGTTGTCAAGCGTCGTCAATATAACTCACCCCCTTTCCTCACGAATGGAACTAGTGTTGTGGTGTCCGCTTTGAGTGTTTTCCAGGTGTTACAAAGGGTCAGATTAAACCGAATATATATATTTATTACTCGAGATATATTGTATAGTATTTGTATATCGTCTGATATCCCTTGTATATTCTTTGTACATATACACGGAATATCCCTTTACCTAGTACAGGCCAGACCATAATATTCGTTCTCCTATTGGACAGCGATCCCCTAGGCGCCACGGCCATACCCCCAATGTCTAGTTCAAAGTCACCGCTAAGACATGTCTCAACATGCCCAGATTTGCGCAGTAATACGAGACAGAAATAAGGCTAGTACTAGATTATTCACCTTACGTATAAATACGTTGCAGGTGGATACAGCAGTTAGTTACCCTAATAAGTTGGAGCCTTCACCACGATACAACGTGCTGTGAAGTGGGCCCGTTTTGCCCCGAAATAGAGCCTTGAGACCGCGTGCGAATTGATAGCTGAAGTGTCAGAGTTTAACGCTGTATCGTCGAGTTCGACCTATTCTATTATTAAGTAATAGTCTATTACAGGGCTATTCAACTAAATTGTTCAGGGGGCCACATTGTCAGAAACCCAAGGGGCCAGGGGCCGGACTGCCACGGCGCCTTCCCCGTGATATGTACACTTGACACAACACGCAACCACATTTTCACAACTTTTATTTAACTACATTGCAAAAGTAGTATACTTTTCAAAAAAAGTGCTTCATTTATGTGCCACATCTGCAACATCTCCTGCAGAAAGTGCTTCATTTATGACTGTGCAACAACTGCAACATCTCCTCTTCAACATTTCAATATAAAAATAAAATAAAAAACAAACAAGTGCATGATGTGCATCTGAACATTCTAACATCAACACTTGAACAAAAAAACACATTTATAGTGCAGCTGAGCTTATGAAAAAGTGCTTCATGTCTGTGCAACAACAGCAAATCACAGCATCTTATTAGCACTTATTGTCCACTCTTAACTCTCAAACATCAGGGGGGTGGGGGGCAGACAGGCCTAGCCTACATACACACATCTAATGAGAGCGATTGCACTTCTTTGACTGGGCAATGGCAGAGAAAGAGGGTTCATAGGAAGTGAGGGCTACCCGCAAACAGTGATGCAAATGCTCATTTGTCAAGGAGGCACGTTGCTTGTTTTAATGGCATTCATGTGAGAGAAACTGGATTCACAGGTGTATGTTGAGCCAAACATTGTTAGCACAGATATTGCCAGCGTTTTTATTTTGGGGAATGTCTTGACATGAATACACTTTATCCAAAATGTTGTGGTGGATTAATTCTCAAGTGCCTGCTTCAGAGCAGATGATGCTTGCATGTCAATTATTTCAAGTTGCAGGAGACCTTCATCAATGTGAAGTGATGCAAGGAACTCTTGTCCTTTTGTGGAAATAGCAGCTACATTGGCAAATGGGTTGCTCACAAAATGCATCAATTCTCCGGACATGTCAAATCATCAAATCGAACGTTTTCCCTCAATTTATCAATGAAATCTGTCATTAATTGAGTGACTTTTGGCTCAATTGTGCGTGTTAACGTTGACATGAAAAGAAAAAAGTAAAAAAAAAAAAAAAAAAAAAAAAAAAAAAAAAAAATTTACAAATTTTTTTATTTTTATTTTGTTATCATGTCATCTTTGGCGGGCCGGTCAGAATCATCCCGCGGGCCGGATCTGGCCCGCGGGCCGCCAGTTGAATAGCCCTGGTCTATTATGTATAGTGTATCGTGCGGCTACCGTTCTACAGTGACCAGCATTACCAACGTTTCATCGTACCGAGCTAGCGTGCTTATCCAGGCTGGGCGGCCTAACCTTGTGCCGTCATCCGAGGAGCCCTAGACGAGAACCGTGTGGATATGTACACTGGATAACCTACACCGACGACTACAGAGCCCTTTTCGGCTGGATTATATTGCTTTGGTCCTGTGGCTGCTGGAGCAGAGAATCGTCTACCCCCACTACCGTGTGGGATTTACCCTGTGAGGAGCACCGTCGAGCCCGCCTCTAGGACTCTGAGGCTGGCTGGCTTTCATCCATGCGGCAGTGCATACCGGAGAATAGATGTTGCTTTGTCTACGGATCAAGGGATTATTGCACCGTCTCCTGTACCTGGAGTCTCCTTATTCCTCGTTGATCCAGACTTTTGCTACCGACAAATCCTCTCCCCTGCTGGCTTACAACCGGAGGGAACCCCCCTAGTATCTCCAGCTGACCTACGAGTGTACCTTATGTAATTCTTATGCTACAGGTGGTATTAATTATCCCCTTCGTAATATGCTCATGGACTTACGCTCTTGACCTATTCATGCACATTCTTCGCCTTACAAGCGCAACTCTCATTCTTAATAAATGTAAGATAATCTTGGTGCTCTTCTAATAAATATTACAAACAGTACTTTCTTTGTTAAGCCGTGTTATTGTGTGGGTGTTCATCTCATATACATGTGTACTGTATGGCCAGTAGTAATGTACATAACTCAGTAGTGGTTTAATGATACCATACTTATTCAATACAGTCAGGGAATTGTACCCCTCAGTTACAATTGGTCCTTCGAGCCGGATGGTAATTAGCGTAATATTAATATAATATTAATATTGACATGGCCAACGATGAACACTCCACAAACGGTTATCCTAAGCTAGATCACCCGCAGCGCAGACGGCAGCCACCTCCTTACCTAGAGGACTACGCTGCCAGTCTATTACCTAGCTTTATACAGACGTTAAACGCGGAAAAAGCGGATAGTAAAAGTATGTCAAACCCTACCGACCAGGCGACCCTGCCAGTAGAGACCCTAGTGGGTTCTAACGTAACTGACCAAGCTCACGGGGGGGACCAGGAGGGACATGACATGACTTTACCCCCCGACAACGTCAACGGGATAGTCCCCGGAGAGCTCCAGGATAAAGAAAGCGCTCCAGGGACGGAACCCGACCCACCACCAGAAGAGACGCGCACCCAGGAGATGGACCTCCTCGGAGCGCGACAGGAGAACGGATCTCCAACGAGCACTGCCAGAAGCCGATCACCTCCATCAGTGTCTTCCCCCAGCGAGGCGGACAAGATGCTGGCGCAGGCATTTATCGCCACCCTGGCAGCCTCCACTGAACGCGATCGACTCCAAGCACAGACGCTTAGCGAGCGCGAACATTCTTCCATGGAACAAGAGCGCCTCCGAGCGCAACACCAAAGTGAGCGCGAACACTCTACCATGGAAAGAGACCGCCTGCAGGCTCAACAACTGAGTGAGCGCGAACAATCTGCAGACCAAAGAGAACGCTTCCACGCGCAACTCCAAGCGCAAGCCCTTAGTGAACGCGAACACTCTGCGACCCAGCGAGAGCGCTTCCAGGCGCAACAAAGGAGCGAAGATGACCGCATACGCCTGGAGACCAGACGCCTCCAGACGGAAGAGAATATTGAAAGGGACCGCGCCGAAGCCCAGCGCGCCGCCGCCGATGCATAGGCGCGAAGCCGCCAATGCACAGCACGACGCAGCCCAAGCCCAGCGCGAAGCAGAGCGCGACCTCGCTCACATCAAGCGCAAAGCCGAGCTCGACCGATTACAAGCGCAGATAATGGAGCAACTGATTGCCAGGGCGACTCCCCCTCCCTCCGCACGGAGCTCCAGGGCCTCGTCAAGACAAGGGTCTAGGGCACCCTCCCCTACCCGATCAAGCGACCCGGAGCCCGGCCAACAGAAAGAGCCTATACACGTCTCCGAACCCCTTCCCCGACCGGTCCATGCGAGACCCAGCAACAGGGAAGAACCGGCCTACGCTGCCGAGAGACTAAATAGACGATTACAGGATCTAGAAGACCTGGCAGAGGAAGAAGAAGAAGAAGAGGAAGAGGAGGAAAGTCAAGCCCAACAGCAGCATCGTACTCCACAGGACCAGGAGGTCCAGTACAGCCCAGACTTTACCCCCGAGGCCCTGTGTTACAGACCCCCGACTCAACTCAAGGGTGAGTTTGACGCACGACCAGCCCCGAGGAACAGACCTGGGTACCCGGGCCTTGGTACCCACCAGGTACCAGCCCACAACGACACGGAAGGGGAGACTCGCCTAGGAGGCCTCTCCCCCAACGCTCACCGATGTGCCAGCCATCCATGGCATCGTACCTTGGCACACCGACGTTCCCGGACTTCACACACGAGGACAGAGCACAGTACACAGAGCTACGAATGTGCTTAGAGACAATGATGTCCGATGTCCCCGATGAGACGTACAAGTATGCTATCCTACTCAAGCACCTGAAGGTGCCCAGAGCGCACAATATAGCGCTGGCATATTCCAACTCAAGTACCCCATACACCGCGGCTCTAGTAGCCCTCGACCAACGTTATGGACGCATATGGGACTACGTAATACAAGAGATAAGGAATATTGACCGTCTACCCCCAGCCACAGACAATCGCTCATTAGATGACCTCTCTATCAAGGTACAATCCCTGGTAGGGATGCTGGGGGCACAAAAGGAAAAGGGTAGGCACGAACTGTACGCGAACTCTAATGTTGAAAGAATATTAGAGAAGCTTCCGCCTGCCCGACAAGAGCGCTTCAGGCGGCAAAGAGACCACCGTGATCCCAACGGTCCCGAGCCATCCCTCCTAGACCTGGCCGACTTCCTGGCGAGAGAAGTCAGCAGCCTACGACTGGATACGTTCGTGCGGAGCGTACCAAGCTCCAGAGAGGGACCTAGGAGATCAAACGATAACCGCAGGCTGGTGACCGTCATGCACCAAGCCGAATCAGTACCGCGTAACAAGAACCACAGCACCCCCTCGACGAAAGAGAAGTGGAAGATTGTATGCCAGTACTGCGAAAAGGAACACTGGCTGTCACACTGTGACACGTTCAAGAAGATGACCGCCGACGAGGTGAGTCAATGGATAAAGTCCAACCGCCGCTGTTACCGCTGTGCGCGCAGTCACATGGCAGCCGAGTGCCGCTTAAAGAAGAGGTGTAGTCGGTGTGACGGAGCCCACTTGGACGTTTTACATGACAGTAACAGAAGAAAACCCGCACCTTCAAGCAGCACCAAAGCAAGCGTTATGTACATTGACCCCGCCAGCAGCGGGGGCGCCCGGGTGCTCTTGAAGGTGGTCCGCGTAACATTGAGCTACGAGGACAAGGTCATGGACACCTACGCCGTCCTTGACGACGGGTCAGAAAATACCCTCCTCCTCGCATCCGCTGCGGCCCAGCTAGGGCTGCGGGGGAGCGAAGAAACGATGACGATTCGGACTATAAGAAGAGACCTGAAGACAATCAAGGGTGAGAACGTCTCCTTCACTATCGCAGCAAGCGGGCAGCCAGAGAGACGGTATAGGATCACTAACGCTTTCACCAGCCAAGACATAGGCCTGTCGCGGTACACCTACCCCATCGCCAAGCTGATGGACAAATACGTGCACCTGCGTCAACTACCTATACCGCTCATAGACGGCGCCACCCCGACCCTGCTCATAGGATCCGACCACGCACACCTCATCGTCCCGATGGACCGGGTCCACACTGGGCCCAGAGGCTGTCCAGCAGCAGTCGAGACCCGCCTAGGATGGACACTACAAGGCCCCCTCTCCAGGTCTCCCAACCGAACAGCAGCCACTCGCTGCCTCCACTCCAGAGTGACAGAAGAAGACACCGCCCTCTTACAGCACGTCGAGAGGCTATGGACACTAGAGACAATGCCCTTTAAGAACGAAAAGAAACACATTCGTTCCAAGGAAGACATTTATGCCATAGCCCTCCTCGAGCAGGGGACAAAGAGAGTCAAAGTCAACGGAGTGATGAGATACGCAACTCCACTCCTGAGGCGAGAGGGTATGCCTACCTTCCATGCCCCAAAAGAAGCGACGGAGCGGTATCTATCGAAAACAGAGCGGCGCCTAGCCAGAGACCCCGCTCAAGCTACTGTGTACCGCGCTGAGATTGACAAGCTAATCACAGCGGGACACAGAGAATTGACATTAAAGAGGCCGATCAGACGACCGAATCATGGTACGTGCCGCACCACAAGGTCCACCACAACGGCAAGGATCGTATTGTGTTTAACTGCAGCTAAAAGATCGGATCACAAAATCTGAATAAAGAGCTCTTGCCCGGCCCAACACTCGGCCCCTCTCTACTAGGCGTGTTGCTACGTTTCCGCCAGAACAAGGTGGCCATCAGCGGCGACATCAAAGGGATGTTCCTGCAGGTGCGACTAGTGGAAGAGGACAAGCCCCTGCTGCGGTTCTTATGGAGAGAGAGGATCGGGGATGAGCAACCATCCATCTATCAATGGGAAGTCCTCCCTTTCGGAACCACATGCAGCCCATGCTGTGCTACGTTCGCACTGCAAAAACACGTCGCAGAGGACCCAGCAGCTGATGAAGAGGTCCGACAAAGTGTAGGAAATAGTTTCTACGTGGACAACTGTCTGCAAAGCGTCTCGACGCCAGAAGAAGCCGAGGCCCTCCTACTCAAGCTCCGCGCCTCCCTGATCAAAGGCGGCTTTGATCTCCGGCAGTGGGCCAGCAGCGACCCTCAAGTATTGCGCAGCCTCTCCCCAGAGGACAAGGCAGCAAGCAGCAAGATCTGGATGGCGACCATCCCAGGTGAAGCCCAAGAAATGACATTAGGACTAGTCTGGCGCTTCAAAACAGACTCGCTCCATTATAGACACACACCCCTGACCCAGGAGCAGGGAAGGTCGATTTCACTACCGACCACAAGACGGAGTGTATACAGAACACTCGCCAGACAATATGACCCGTTGGGATGTATTCTACCTTACACCACCAGGGCAAAGATGATTGTACGAGCGCTATGGGACAAGGACCAGGGCTGGGACGACCCCATACCCGACCACCTTGCCTCCACATGGAGAGAGTGGGAGACAGAACTCAGCTCGCTCCCAGGTGTCAACATACGCCGCAGCTACTTCCCACCCACAGTGAGGCCGGAAACGTGTCAGATGGACCTGCACGTCTTCAGCGACGCCTCCGAAGTAGCCTACGGTTCGGTGGCCTACTTGCTGGCCCGAGAGGAGGGAGGAGAAATACATACTGCCTTCATCCTGGCTCGCTCAAGAATAGCCCCCCGCAAGCAACAATCTATCCCGCGTCTAGAGCTCTGCGCAGCCCTAGTAGGAGCGCAACTCGCCACGTTAATCCAACGTGAACTCACCATCCCGGTGCAAAGAACAATCCTGTGGCCAGACTCCATGACCGTACTCACATGGATCCAGTCCGATTCGTGTAGATACAAGGTCTTCGTGGGAGTCAGAATCACAGAGATCCAAGATTTAACAGAAGCAGCATGCTGGAGGTATGTGGACACAAAGCAGAACCCAGCCGACGTCATCACACGGGGAATGTCCCTGGATGACCTCACACGTCACAATCTCTATAGTGACGGTCCCGAGTTCCTCAAGCTCCCAGAAGAAGAGTGGCCTACACCCACCCCACGGGAGGCTAGTAAAGAGGAGGCAGAGATGAAGAAATCTATGTTCTGTGGGTTGACACACACACTAGTCCCCACAGATCCCAACATAGACGACTGCCCTACCCTTGAGAGTGCGCAGTTAAAGACATTCCTGTGGCACCACCCTGAGGACCCAGCAACAGGGAAGAACCGGCCTACGCTGCCGAGAGACTAAATAGACGATTACAGGATCTAGAAGACCTGGCAGAGGAAGAAGAAGAAGAAGAGGAAGAGGAGGAAAGTCAAGCCCAACAGCAGCATCGTACTCCACAGGACCAGGAGGTCCAGTACAGCCCAGACTTTACCCCCGAGGCCCTGTGTTACAGACCCCCGACTCAACTCAAGGGTGAGTTTGACGCACGACCAGCCCCGAGGAACAGACCTGGGTACCCGGGCCTTGGTACCCACCAGGTACCAGCCCACAACGACACGGAAGGGGAGACTCGCCTAGGAGGCCTCTCCCCCAACGCTCACCGATGTGCCAGCCATCCATGGCATCGTACCTTGGCACACCGACGTTCCCGGACTTCACACACGAGGACAGAGCACAGTACACAGAGCTACGAATGTGCTTAGAGACAATGATGTCCGATGTCCCCGATGAGACGTACAAGTATGCTATCCTACTCAAGCACCTGAAGGTGCCCAGAGCGCACAATATAGCGCTGGCATATTCCAACTCAAGTACCCCATACACCGCGGCTCTAGTAGCCCTCGACCAACGTTATGGACGCATATGGGACTACGTAATACAAGAGATAAGGAATATTGACCGTCTACCCCCAGCCACAGACAATCGCTCATTAGATGACCTCTCTATCAAGGTACAATCCCTGGTAGGGATGCTGGGGGCACAAAAGGAAAAGGGTAGGCACGAACTGTACGCGAACTCTAATGTTGAAAGAATATTAGAGAAGCTTCCGCCTGCCCGACAAGAGCGCTTCAGGCGGCAAAGAGACCACCGTGATCCCAACGGTCCCGAGCCATCCCTCCTAGACCTGGCCGACTTCCTGGCGAGAGAAGTCAGCAGCCTACGACTGGATACGTTCGTGCGGAGCGTACCAAGCTCCAGAGAGGGACCTAGGAGATCAAACGATAACCGCAGGCTGGTGACCGTCATGCACCAAGCCGAATCAGTACCGCGTAACAAGAACCACAGCACCCCCTCGACGAAAGAGAAGTGGAAGATTGTATGCCAGTACTGCGAAAAGGAACACTGGCTGTCACACTGTGACACGTTCAAGAAGATGACCGCCGACGAGGTGAGTCAATGGATAAAGTCCAACCGCCGCTGTTACCGCTGTGCGCGCAGTCACATGGCAGCCGAGTGCCGCTTAAAGAAGAGGTGTAGTCGGTGTGACGGAGCCCACTTGGACGTTTTACATGACAGTAACAGAAGAAAACCCGCACCTTCAAGCAGCACCAAAGCAAGCGTTATGTACATTGACCCCGCCAGCAGCGGGGGCGCCCGGGTGCTCTTGAAGGTGGTCCGCGTAACATTGAGCTACGAGGACAAGGTCATGGACACCTACGCCGTCCTTGACGACGGGTCAGAAAATACCCTCCTCCTCGCATCCGCTGCGGCCCAGCTAGGGCTGCGGGGGAGCGAAGAAACGATGACGATTCGGACTATAAGAAGAGACCTGAAGACAATCAAGGGTGAGAACGTCTCCTTCACTATCGCAGCAAGCGGGCAGCCAGAGAGACGGTATAGGATCACTAACGCTTTCACCAGCCAAGACATAGGCCTGTCGCGGTACACCTACCCCATCGCCAAGCTGATGGACAAATACGTGCACCTGCGTCAACTACCTATACCGCTCATAGACGGCGCCACCCCGACCCTGCTCATAGGATCCGACCACGCACACCTCATCGTCCCGATGGACCGGGTCCACACTGGGCCCAGAGGCTGTCCAGCAGCAGTCGAGACCCGCCTAGGATGGACACTACAAGGCCCCCTCTCCAGGTCTCCCAACCGAACAGCAGCCACTCGCTGCCTCCACTCCAGAGTGACAGAAGAAGACACCGCCCTCTTACAGCACGTCGAGAGGCTATGGACACTAGAGACAATGCCCTTTAAGAACGAAAAGAAACACATTCGTTCCAAGGAAGACATTTATGCCATAGCCCTCCTCGAGCAGGGGACAAAGAGAGTCAAAGTCAACGGAGTGATGAGATACGCAACTCCACTCCTGAGGCGAGAGGGTATGCCTACCTTCCATGCCCCAAAAGAAGCGACGGAGCGGTATCTATCGAAAACAGAGCGGCGCCTAGCCAGAGACCCCGCTCAAGCTACTGTGTACCGCGCTGAGATTGACAAGCTAATCACAGCGGGACACAGAGAATTGACATTAAAGAGGCCGATCAGACGACCGAATCATGGTACGTGCCGCACCACAAGGTCCACCACAACGGCAAGGATCGTATTGTGTTTAACTGCAGCTAAAAGATCGGATCACAAAATCTGAATAAAGAGCTCTTGCCCGGCCCAACACTCGGCCCCTCTCTACTAGGCGTGTTGCTACGTTTCCGCCAGAACAAGGTGGCCATCAGCGGCGACATCAAAGGGATGTTCCTGCAGGTGCGACTAGTGGAAGAGGACAAGCCCCTGCTGCGGTTCTTATGGAGAGAGAGGATCGGGGATGAGCAACCATCCATCTATCAATGGGAAGTCCTCCCTTTCGGAACCACATGCAGCCCATGCTGTGCTACGTTCGCACTGCAAAAACACGTCGCAGAGGACCCAGCAGCTGATGAAGAGGTCCGACAAAGTGTAGGAAATAGTTTCTACGTGGACAACTGTCTGCAAAGCGTCTCGACGCCAGAAGAAGCCGAGGCCCTCCTACTCAAGCTCCGCGCCTCCCTGATCAAAGGCGGCTTTGATCTCCGGCAGTGGGCCAGCAGCGACCCTCAAGTATTGCGCAGCCTCTCCCCAGAGGACAAGGCAGCAAGCAGCAAGATCTGGATGGCGACCATCCCAGGTGAAGCCCAAGAAATGACATTAGGACTAGTCTGGCGCTTCAAAACAGACTCGCTCCATTATAGACACACACCCCTGACCCAGGAGCAGGGAAGGTCGATTTCACTACCGACCACAAGACGGAGTGTATACAGAACACTCGCCAGACAATATGACCCGTTGGGATGTATTCTACCTTACACCACCAGGGCAAAGATGATTGTACGAGCGCTATGGGACAAGGACCAGGGCTGGGACGACCCCATACCCGACCACCTTGCCTCCACATGGAGAGAGTGGGAGACAGAACTCAGCTCGCTCCCAGGTGTCAACATACGCCGCAGCTACTTCCCACCCACAGTGAGGCCGGAAACGTGTCAGATGGACCTGCACGTCTTCAGCGACGCCTCCGAAGTAGCCTACGGTTCGGTGGCCTACTTGCTGGCCCGAGAGGAGGGAGGAGAAATACATACTGCCTTCATCCTGGCTCGCTCAAGAATAGCCCCCCGCAAGCAACAATCTATCCCGCGTCTAGAGCTCTGCGCAGCCCTAGTAGGAGCGCAACTCGCCACGTTAATCCAACGTGAACTCACCATCCCGGTGCAAAGAACAATCCTGTGGCCAGACTCCATGACCGTACTCACATGGATCCAGTCCGATTCGTGTAGATACAAGGTCTTCGTGGGAGTCAGAATCACAGAGATCCAAGATTTAACAGAAGCAGCATGCTGGAGGTATGTGGACACAAAGCAGAACCCAGCCGACGTCATCACACGGGGAATGTCCCTGGATGACCTCACACGTCACAATCTCTATAGTGACGGTCCCGAGTTCCTCAAGCTCCCAGAAGAAGAGTGGCCTACACCCACCCCACGGGAGGCTAGTAAAGAGGAGGCAGAGATGAAGAAATCTATGTTCTGTGGGTTGACACACACACTAGTCCCCACAGATCCCAACATAGACGACTGCCCTACCCTTGAGAGTGCGCAGTTAAAGACATTCCTGTGGCACCACCCTGAGGTTCCCTCCACTACTGACATTAATGCAGCTAACTACGAAGAAGCAGAACTCCTGCTACAGCGAGCCCAAAGAGACTCGTTCCCCGACGAGCTAGACTGTCTGCAGGGATCAAAGCCAGTCCCGTCAGACAGCAGACTGCTCCACTTGGCCCCTGAGAGCGACGCCCATAATCTCATCAGAGTGGGTGGTCGTCTGAGAAGGGCCCCAGACTTAACGGATGATGTCAAGTTCCCGATAGTCTTAAACAGCCGACACAAGGTCACAGAGCTCATCATAAAGAAATACGACGAGGACGTGCACCACGCCGGGGCAGAGAGAGTCTTCGCTGAGATCAGACGTCGCTATTGGATACTGCAAGGAAGAGAAGCAGTACGACGCTTCCAGCGGACCTGTCTAGACTGTCGCAAGTGGCGAGCACAGCCCAGTATACCCCGGATGGCTGACCTACCCCCGTCGCCTCCGACTCGGCGACAAGCCCTTTCACTCCACCGGTATGGACTGTTTCGGCCCGCTGTATGTGAAGAAAGGAAGAGGGACGGAGAAGCGGTGGGGTATTGTATTCAAATGCATGACCACCCGAGCGATACACATAGAACTCCTTCCAACCATGAGTACGGACTCATTCCTTATGGCCTTCTGGAGATTCACAGCGCGGAAAGGAAAACCGTCTATATTATTGTCTGATCACGGGACAAACTTCAAAGGCGGAGAAAGAGAGCTGAGAGAGAGCTTCCAAGCTATGGGCCCAGAACTTAAGACCCACCTCGCTCCCTCTCAGATTGATTTCCAGTTTAACCCCCCGAATGCACCTCACTTCGGGGGAACTTGGGAACGAGAAGTACGTTCAATAAAGACAGCCCTGTACGCCGTGCTTGGGGCCCAGACCGTGGCGGAAGAAGTCCTCACGACAGTCCTCACGGAGATCGAGGGAGTATTGAACTCAAAGCCCCTCGGTTACGTCTCAAGTGATGTAGCAGATGTCGACCCAGTCACCCCCAACACTCTCTTGATGGGGCGGCTGGATCCCGCGCTCCCACAGACAGTGTACAGACCTGAAGAAGCGAACGGCCGAAGAATGTGGAGGTACAGTCAAGTATTGGCTGACAAGTTTTGGAACAGTTTCCTCCTCCACTATCTACCGTCTCTACAGACCCGCCAGAAATGGGTAAAAGAAAGAGACAATTTGACGAAGGGCACAGTCGTCATGATTATCGACCAGTCACTACCCCGAGCTATGTGGCCGGCCGGCCGCGTAAGCAAAGTGATCACTGGTGCCGACGGAAAGGTCAGAGCGGCAGAAGTGCTCGTCCAGGGGCGGACATACACCCGACCCGTGGCGAGGCTGATAGAGTTGCCAAGGCTCCCCGACTCTCTTAATGACGACCATGACCCCCTGACTTTGTGAATTGCCCTACTCCTCACAACGGACATTGAGTAGTGGATAGTGCGGTTAATCTGTCTCTGCTTATCTAATTAGGTGCGGACTAATTAGGAGGCGGCTGTTACAAAGGGTCAGATTAAACCGAATATATATATTTATTACTTGAGATATATTGTATAGTATTTGTATATCGTCTGATATCCCTTGTATATTCTTTGTACATATACACGGAATATCCCTTTACCTAGTACAGGCCAGACCATAATATTCGTTCTCCTATTGGACAGCGATCCCATAGGCGCCACGGCCATACCCCCAATGTCTAGTTCAAAGTCACCGCTAAGACATGTCTCAACATGCCCAGATTTGCGCAGTAATAAGAGACAGAAATAAGGCTGGTACTAGATTATTCACCTTACGTATAAATACGTTGCAGGTGGATACAGCAGTTAGTTACCCTAATAAGTTGGAGCCTTCACCACGATACAACGTGCTGTGAAGTGGGCCCGTTTTGCCCCGAAATAGAGCCTTGAGACCGCGTGCGAATTGATAGCTGAAGTGTCAGAGTTTAACGCTGTATCGTCGAGTTCGACCTATTCTATTATTAAGTAATAGTCTATTATGTATAGTGTATCGTGCGGCTACCGTTCTACAGTGACCAGCATTACCAACGTTTCATCGTACCGAGCTAGCGTGCTTATCCAGGCTGGGCGGCCTAACCTTGTGCCGTCATCCGAGGAGCCCTAGACGAGAACCGTGTGTATATGTACACTGGATAACCTACACCGACGACTACAGAGCCCTTTTCGGCTGGATTATATTGCTTTGGTCCTGTGGCTGCTGGAGCAGAGAATCGTCTACCCCCACTACCGTGTGGGATTTACCCTGTGAGGAGCACCGTCGAGCCCGCCTCTAGGACTCTGAGGCTGGCTGGCTTTCATCCATGCGGCAGTGCATACCGGAGAATAGATGTTGCTTTGTCTACGGATCAAGGGATTATTGCACCGTCTCCTGTACCTGGAGTCTCCTTATTCCTCGTTGATCCAGACTTTTGCTACCGACAAATCCTCTCCCCTGCTGGCTTACAACCGGAGGGAACCCCCCTAGTATCTCCAGCTGACCTACGAGTGTACCTTATGTAATTCTTATGCTACAGGTGGTATTAATTATCCCCTTCGTAATATGCTCATGGACTTACGCTCTTGACCTATTCATGCACATTCTTCGCCTTACAAGCGCAACTCTCATTCTTAATAAATGTAAGATAATCTTGGTGCTCTTCTAATAAATATTACAAACAGTACTTTCTTTGTTAAGCCGTGTTATTGTGTGGGTGTTCATCTCTTATACATGTGTACTGTATGGCCAGTAGTAATGTACATAACTCAGTAGTGGTTTAATGATACCATACTTATTCAATACAGTCAGGGAATTGTACCCCTCAGTTACACCAGGGTTAGCATCTAACGCTAGTTAGCTTAGCATAGTCATCATGGATAACTTGGTTAGCAGCTAACGTTAGCCCATTGGTTGCGTCAATTATATTGCATGTCATTAACACAATGGGGACCAGCCGCAAGTTTATACAGGTTTCAAATCCATGCGTTGTGGACCAGAGGCACGTATATAGCCGTGGCATTTGTTATTGCTGTTATTCCATTTTAATAACCGGCTCAAGGTCGCCGACCGGCTCTGCAGATCTACCCTCGTCTGTGAAATCGAGAACATGCAATACCGGCCAGATCCTCTTAGGGGAGACATTGCTCCACTGCAGTATTAGTCCATGGGCCAGAGGCCAAAATTTCACTTGTCGGTGCCACTCAGGGTGAATAAACGTACATATAATTTTTTCAAAGATCTATGTCTGTAGATGATATTTTTGTATGATAGCCCTTCCAGAGTGGTAGCTTTATCATAATTATCAAGTCATGAAGTATACCTACCCCCTCAGGAAATTGCATTTCAGATGCTGGTGCATATCCTGCTTTAGACTCACGTAGAGGACATCTGTCAATGTTTCACAATATTGTGTTTGGTATCATTTTAAAGGGGACTATGTAATCTTTCATTCAAGCTAAGATGTGAATCTTTCTGATCAATATAGAGATCACTGGAGCTCTTTGAACAGTCAACAACACACATTTCTACCCGATTTTCGCCTAAATGATATACTATCGTTTAGCCTTGTGTCATCTAGGAGCAACAGAGACACAAAATACAATATCTGCAATACTCTCAGGACCATAAGGATTCAGGACATATATAATATGCCTATACTATTTCATTGTTACAGGTCATTGTGAGCCTTAAATTAGAAAAGCAGTATTAGGCTCCTATTAAACTATACAGAACAGCCACTATAGTCTAGAATGGAAACATAGGTCCACCTGCATATATTGTTATTTTTAAGATTCAAACACATCTTGATTAAATTTCAGGACAGAAAAAGCAAAAAACGCTGAAAAAACATATATCACATCTCTATTTTCCCTTTTTACTGAAATGTAGTGCATTGGACGAGATCGATTTAGGTTAATATTGGAAATAATATTGTAATAAAGATTGTCTCCATGCTGTTATGCCCTAAATATTATAGTTTTGCATAAACAATTATATAGAGACAAATTAACACATTTTCCCATGCGATTTTGATCAGTGATTTATTTATTGTTAAGGTTCAAACTATATGTTTTCATATGCACTGGATATCATGGACTGGATATCTTCTTTGTTGACACAACATTCAAGTATTTTTTTCTATTTGTATTTTATACCCTAAACTACTAATCATCATCATCACTAAAACAATTGTCAAAGTCTATCTCTTCGATCTCCATCTCTTCCTCCGCCTCATCACACTCGTACTCTCCATCCTCCTCATCCATGTTCTTTTTTGCGTAATCTGCCTCCTTATCAAGAGCTTCTTGCTCTTCTGACTCCACTTTCTGGGCCAGTACCTCAACAAGAGAAGGACGGAGGATGGGTCCAACTGTCCAGACAGGTTCTAACACCTCCTCATCCATTGTTTTTCCCAGTCGATACTTTGATCATAGGCTTTGGGCCTCTTGAATATGGGCTGTTCTGCTCTTTTGTAAGTTGGCTCGCTGTACATGTGGGATGAGACAGACCTTGGGGGGAGGCAGGCGTTCAATGTCTACTTTGGAGTTTGCATCCAGGACTTTATCAGCACCCATCATTTTCTGCAGCATCTTGGCTCACACAGCATCAACTGACTTCATCCGACCATGGCCATCCATAATGCATGTGAAGGACTCCATCTCCTGTTGGAGCTCATCTGTTACCAGCGACAATGGGCCAAGCTGACTAAAAGCCTTCTGGAATCTAGGGTTCTTCTGCAGATTATTCAACGGATTCACCTGTCTCTTTCCTTTGAAAGCGCTGGCACAGTCATCCCCAGAAAAGTCATAGTATCCCAGTAGAGTGCTGCAGTACTCTGAGTCCAGAGACTCAGCCAGTTCGGACACATGTATTAGCTTGCAGTGCCAAGGTGCCAGTGCCGTGGTCCAGGTATCTGGAGAGGTTGGTCAATGGTAGATGATGATCATCAGTATATAGAGGTTGGTCATGCTGACATGGTAGAGGAGGATCATCAGTATATAGAGAGGTTGGTCATGCTGACATGGTAGAGGAGGATCATCGGTATATAGAGGTTGGTCATGCTGGTAGAGGAGGATCATCAGTATATGGAGAGGTTGGTCATGCTGACATGGTAGGAGGATCATCAGTATATAGAGGTTGGTCATGCGGACATGGTAGAGGAGGATCATCAGTATATGGAGAGGTTGGTTATGCTGGTAAAGGAGGATCATCAGTATATAGAGAGGTTGATCATGCTGACATGGTAGAGGGGGATCATCAGTATATAGAGAGGTTGGTCATGCTGACATGGTAGAGGAGGATCATCAGTATATAGAGAGGTTGGTCATGCTGGTAGAGGAGGATCATCATTGTTTGTCTTGGCAAAAAGCCATCAGGAGAGCCAAGTGCATGAGGCGAGAGAGGGTAATGCATGAGTTCTTGGAGGTTGATGGGCATATCCAGATCCAAAGTAGACCTTGAACACCTGCCTCCTCCCAAGGTCTGTCTCATCCCACATGTACAGCGAGTCAACTACCATGTCAGCATGACCAACCTCTCTACTATATACTGATGATCCTCCTCTACCAGCATGACCAACCTCTCTACCATATACTGATGATCCTCCTCTACCATGTCAGCATGAGTAAACCTCCATACACTGATGATCCTCCTCTACCAGCATGACCAACCTCTCCATACACTGATGATCCTCCTCTACCATGTCAGCATGACCAACCTCTCTATACTGATGATCCTCCTCTACCATGTCAGCATGACCAACCTCTCTATACTGATGATCCTCCTCTACCATGTCAGCATGACCAACCTCTCTATACTGATGATCCTCCTCTACCATGTCAGCATGACCAACCTCTCCATACACTGATGATCCTCCTCTACCATGTCAGCATGACCAACCTCTCTATACTGATGATCCTCCTCTACCATGTCAGCATGACCAACCTCTCTATACTGATGATCCTCCTCTACCATGTCAGCATGACCAACCTCTCTATACTGATGATCCTCCTCTACCATGTCAGCATGACCAACCTCTCCATACACTGGTGACCCTCCTCTACCATGTCAGCATGACCAACCTCTCTATACTGATGATCATCCTCTACCATGTCAGCATGACCAACCTCTCCATACACTGGTGACCCTCCTCTACCATGTCAGCATGACCAATCTCTATATACTGATGATCCTCCTCTACCATGTCAGCATGACCAATCTCTCTATATACTGATGATCCGCCTCTACCATGTCAGCATGATCAACCTCTATATACTGATGATCCGCCTCTACCATGTCAGCATGACCAACCTCTATATACTGATTGTAACTGAGGGGTACAATTCCCTGACTGTATTGATAAGTATGGTATCATTAAACCACTACCGTCTTATGTACTTTAATTACTGGCCATACAGTACATGATATATATATATGATGAACACTTCCCACAATGAATCGGTTCCACACAAAGTTGTAATTAAGTATTTATTGCAGCAAAAGGTACATAATATACTTCTCTATTTACTTTGAATGAGCTTATAAGGCAAAGGAATGTGCGTAGGCAAATCAATAATGAATGTCCATTCTCTGGTTACGCAGGAGGTAATTATACAACCTGAATCTTAGGGAATTATATCTATGGTACACTAGTAATATATAGCGTGAGATACTGGAAGGGTCCCCCCGGTTGTAAGCCAGCAAGGGTAGAGGATCTGTCGGTAGTAGAGTCTGGGTCAACGATGATAAGGAGACTCCGAGTACGGGAGACGGTGCAATAAGATCTTGATCCACAGACGAATACAGCTGTTCTCCGTAGCCTGTAGATCCACAGGGAAGAAAGCTAGCCTGCCTCAGGCTCTCTGAGGCGCAGACTCGACGTGGCTCCTCACAGGGTAAATCCCACACACGTGTAGGCGTCGGCGATTCTCCGCTCCATTAATTACAGGACCAAAAGCAAATATAATCCAGCCGCAAAGGGCTATGCAGTCGTCGGGTAGATAATCCAGTGTACATGTCCACACGGTTCTCGTCTAGGGCTCCTCGGGTGAAAGCGCCATGAAAGCAGCCCAGCCTGGATAAGCTCTCTAGCTGATACGATGAAGCGTTGGTGATGCTGGTCACTGTAGAACTTTAGCCGCACGATACACTATACACAAATAGACTATTACTGACTTAATAGAAAGATGTCGCACTCGACGGTATAGCGCCAAACTCTGACAATTCAGTTATTAATTCGCACGCGGTCTCAATGCTCTATTTGGGGCCAAAACAGGCCATACTTCACCGCACGGAGTATCGTGGGTGAGGCTTCAACTTTAGTTACTAAGACTTCTGACTAAGACTAAGACTAAGACTAAGACTAAGTGCTTCTGTATTCACCTGCGCCATATTTATATGCACGGCGAACAATCTAGTGCCAACCTCATTTCTGTCTCGTATTCTTGGGCAAAGCCGGGCATGTACAGACATGTCTTAACGGTGGCTTTGAACCTGACTCTGGAGGCATGGCCTTGGCGCCTGTGGACCGCTGTCCAATAGGAGAATGAAATATTATGGTCTGTACTAGGCTAAAGGGATATTCCGTGTATATGTACAAGGAATATACAAGGGATATCAAACGATATACAAATATTATGCAATATATATCAATCAATAAATATCTATATTCGATTTAATCTGATCCTTTGTAACAGCCGCCTCCTAATTAGTCCCACCTAATTAGCTAAACAGAGACAGATTAACCGCACTGTCCACTACTCAATGTCTGTTGTGAGGGGTCGGGCAGTTCACAAAGTCATGGGGTCATGGTCGTCATCGATAGTATCGGGGAGCCTTGGCAGTTCTATTAGCCTCGCCACGGGTCGGGTGTAGATCCGCCCTTGGACGAGCACTTCGGCTGCTCGGACCTTTCCGTCGGCGCCGGTGATCACTTTGCTTACGCGGCCAGCCGGCCACATAGCTCGGGGTAGTGACTGGTCGATAATCATGACGACTGTTCCTTCTGTCAAATTGTCTCTCTCTTTCACCCATTTCTGGCGGGTCTGTAGAGACGGTAGATAGTGGAGTAGGAAGCTGTTCCAAAACTTGTCAGCCAATACTTGACTGTACCTCCACATTCTTCGGCCGTTCGCTTCTTCAGGCCTGTACATTGTCTGTGGTAGCGCGGGGTCCAGCCGCCCCATCAAGAGTGTGTTGGGGGTGACTGGGTCGACATCTGCTACATCACTTGAGACGTAACCGAGGGGCTTTAAGTTCAATACTCCCTCGATCTCCGTGAGGACTGTCATTAAGACTTCTTCCGCCACGGTCTGGGCCCCAAGCACGGCGTACAGGGCTGTCTTTATTGAACGTACTTCTCGTTCCCAAGTTCCACCGAAGTGAGGTGCATTCGGGGGATTAAACTGGAAGTCAATCTGGGATGGAGCGAGGTGGGTCTTAAGTTCTGGGCCCATAGCTTGGAAGCTCTCTCTCAGCTCTCTTTCTCCGCCTTTGAAGTTTGTCCCGTGATCAGACAATAATATAGACGGTTTGCCTTTCCGCGATGTGAATCTTCGGAAGGCCATAAGGAATGAGTCTGTGCTCATGGTTGGAAGGAGTTCTATATGCATCGCTCGGGTGGTCATGCATTTGAATACAATACCCCACCGCTTCTCGGTTCCTCTTCCTTTCTTTATATACAGCGGGCCGAAACAGTCCATACCGGTGGAGTGAAAAGGCTTGTCGCCGAGTCGGAGGCGACAGGGAGGTAGGTCAGCCATCCGGGGTATACTGGGCTGCGCTCGCCATTTACGACAGTCTAGACAGGTTCGCTGGAAGCGCCGCACTGCTTCTCTCCCTTGCAGTATCCAATAACGACGTCTGATCTCCGCGAAGACTCTCTCTGCCCCGGCGTGATGCACATCCTCGTCGTATTTATTTATGATCAGCTCTGTGACCTTGTGTCGGCTGTTTAAGACTATCGGGTACTTGACGTCATCCGGTAAGTCTGGAGCTCTCCGCAGACGACCACCCACTCTGATGAGACCATGGGCGTCGCTCTCGGGGGCTAGGTGGAGCTGTCTGCTGTCTGATGGGACGGGCTTTGCTCCCTGTAGACAGTCTAGCTCATCGGGAAACGAGTCTCTCTGGGCTCGTTGTAGTAGAAGAAGTTCTGCTTCTTCGTAGTCAGCTGCTGTAATGTCAGTAGTGAGCTGAACCTCTGGGTGGTGCCACAGGAATGTCTTTAGCTGCGCACTCTCTAGGGTGAGGCAATCGTCTATGTCGGGGTCTGTGGAGACGAGTGTGTTCAATCCACAGAACATAGATTTCTTGTTTTCGGCCTCCTCTTTACTCGCTTCCCGTGGGGTGGGTGTAGGCCACTCTTCTTCCGGGAGCTTGAGGAACTCTGGCCCGTCACTGTATAGGTTGTGACGGGTGAGGTCATCCAGGGACATTCCCCGGGTGATGACGTCAGCTGGGTTGTGTTTTGTGTCCACATACCTCCAGCTTGCTACTTCTGTTAAATCTTGAATCTCTGTGACTCTGACTCCCACGAAGACCTTGTATCTGCACGAATCAGACCGGATCCATGTGAGTACTGTCGTGGAGTCTGACCACAAGATTGTTCTTTGCACCGGAATGGTGAGTTCACATTGGATTAACGTGGCGAGTTGCGCTCCTGCTAGGGCTGCGCAGAGCTCTAGACGCGGGATAGATTGTTGCTTGCGTGGGGCTATTCTTGAGCGAGCCAGGATGAAAGCAGTATGTATTCTCCTCCCTCCTCTCGGGCACGCAAGTAGGCCACCGAACCGTAGGCTACTTCGGAGGCGTCGCTGAAGACGTGCAGGTCCATCTGGCACGTCTCCGGCCTCACTGTGGGTGGGAGGTAGCTGCGGCGTATGTTGACACCTGGGAGTGAGCTGAGTTCCGTCTCCCACTCTCTCCATGTGGACGCAAGGTGTTCGGGTATGGGGTCGTCCCAGCCCTGGTCCTTGTCCCATAACGCTCTTACAATCATCTTTGCCCTGGTGGTGTAAGGTAGAATACATCCCAACGGGTCATATTGTCTGGCGAGTGTTCTGTATACACTCCGTCTGGTGGTCGGTAGTGCAGTCGACCTTCCCTGCTCCTTGGTCAGGGGTGTGTGTTTATAATGGAGCGAGTCTGTTTTGAAGCGCCAGACTAGTCCTAATGTCATTTCTTGGGCTTCTCCTGGGATGGTCGCCATCCAGGTCTCGCTGCTTGCTGCCTTGTCCTCGGGGGAGAGGCTGCGCAATACTTGCGGGTCGCTGCTGGCCCACTGCCTGAGATCAAAGCCGCCTTTGATCAGGGAGGCGCGGAGCTTGAGTAGAAGGGCCTCGGCTTCTTCTGGCGTCGAGACGCTTTGCAGACAGTTGTCCACGTAGAAACTATTTCCTACACTTTGTCGGACCTCTTCATCAGCTGCTGGGTCCTCTGCGACGTGTTTTTGCAGTGCGAACGTAGCACAGCATGGGCTGCATGTGGTTCCGAAAGGGAGGACTTCCCATTGATAGATGGCTGGTTGCTCATCCCCGATCCTCTCTCTCCATAGGAACCGCAGCAGGGGCTTGTCCTCCTCCACTAGTCTCACCTGCAGGAACATCCCTTTGATGTCGCCGCTGATGGCCACCTTGTCTTGGCGGAAACGTAGTAACACGCCTAGTAGAGAGGGGCCGAGTGTTGGGCCGGGCAAGAGCTCTTTATTCAGATTTTGTGATCCGATCTGGTAGCTGCAGTTGAACACAATACGATCCTTGCCGTTGTGGTGGACTTTGTGGTGCGGCACGTACCATGATTCGGTCGTCTGATCGGCCTCTTCAATGTCAATTTTCTTTATGTGTCCCGCTGTGATTAGCTTGTTAATCTCAGCGTGGTACACAGTCTCTTGAGCGGGGTCTCTGGCTAGGCGCCGCTCTGTGTTCAATAGATACCGCTCCGTCGCTTCTTTTGGGGCGTGGAAGGTAGGCATACCCTCTCGCCTCAGGAGTGGAGTTGCGTATCTCATCACTCCGTTGACTTTGACTCTCTTTGTCCCCTGCTCGAGGAGGGCTATAGCGTAAATGTCTTCCTTGGAACGAATGTCTTTCTTTTCGTTCTTAAAGGGCATTGTCTCTAGTGTCCATAGCCTCTCGACATGCTGTAGGAGGGTGGTGTCTTCTTCTGTCACTCTGGAGTGGAGGCAGCTAGTGGCTGCTGTTCGGTTAAGAGACTTCGCGAGGGGGCCTTGTAATGTCCATCCTAGGCGGGTCTCGACTGCTGCAGGACAGCCTCTGGGCCCTGTGTGGACCCGGTCAATCGGGACGATGAGGTCTGCATGGTCGGAGCCTATCAGCAGGGTCGGGGTGGCACCGTCTATGAGCGGTATAGGTAGTTGACGCAGGTGCACATATTTATCCATCAGCTTGGCGATGGGGTAGGTGTACTGCGACAGGCCTATTTCTTGGCTGGTGAAAGCGTTAGTAATCCTATACAGTCTCTCTGGCTGCCCGCTTGCTGCGATAGTGAAGGAGACATTCTCGCCCTTTATCGTCTTTAGATCTCTTCTTATTGTCCGAATCGTCATCTGGTTTTCGCTCCCCCGCAGCCCCAGCTGGGCCGCAGCGGACGCGAGGAGAAGGGTCTTCTCTGACCCGTCGTCAAGGACGGCATAAGTGTCCATGACCTTATCTTGGTAACTCAGTGTTACGCGGACCACCTTTAAGAGCACCCGGGCGCCCCCGCTGCTGGCGGGGTCAATGTACATAACACTTGCCTTTGTGCTGCTTGAGGGTGCAGGCTTTCTTCTGTTACTGTCGTGTAGGACATCTAGGTGGGCTCCGTCACACCGACTACACCTCTTCTTTAAGCGGCAATCGGCTGCCATGTGACTGCGCGCACATCGGTAACAGCGTCGGTTGGACTTTATCCATTGACTCACCTCGTCGGCGGTCATCTTCTTGAACATGACAACCAGTGTTCCTTTTCGCAGTACGGGCACACCATCTTCCACTTCTCTTTCATCGAGGGGGTACTGTGGTTCTTGCTGCTCGGTACTGATTCTGATTGGTGCATGACGGTCACCAATCTGCGGCCATCGTTTGCTCTCCTAGGTCCCTCTCTGGAGCTTGGTGTGCTCCGCATGAACGTATCCAACCGTAGGCTGTTGACTTCTCTCGCCAGGAAGTCGGCTAGGTCTAGGAGGGATGGCTCGGGACCGTTAGGATCACGGTGGTCTCTTTGCCGCCTGAAGCGGTCTTGTCGGGCGGGCGGAAGCTTCTCTAAAATCCTCTTGACATTAGAGTTCGCGTACAGTTCGTGCATACCCTTTTCTCTTTGCGCCCCCAGCATCCCTACCAGGGATTGTACCTTGATAGACAGGTCATCTAGTGAGCGATTGTCTGTGGCTGGGGGTAGGTGATCAATATGCCTTATCTCTTGTATTACGTAGTCCCATATGCGTCCATATCTTTGGTCGAGTGCTGCTAGAGCCGCTGTGTATGGGGTAGTAGAGGTGGCATAGGCCAGCGCTATATTGTGCGCTCGGGGCACCTTGAGGTGCTTCAGTAGGATAGCATATTTGTACGGTTCATCAGCTACATCGGACATCATTGTCTCTAAGCACATTTGTAGCTCCGTGTACTGTGCTCTGTTCTCGTGTGTGAAGTCCGGGAACGTCGGTGTGCCAATGTATGATGCCATGGATGGCTGGCACATCGGTGAGCGTTGGAAGAGAGGCCTCCTAGGCGAGTCTCCTCTTACGCCTCTTGGTGGGCTGGTACCTGCTGGGTACCATGGCCCGCGTATCCAGGTGCTGTTCCTCGGGGCTGGTCGTGCGTCAAGCTCACCCGTGAATTGAGTCGGGGGTCTGTAGCGCAGAGCCGCGGGGGTAGAGCCTGGGCTGTACTGGACCTCCTGGTCCTGTGGAGTACTGTGCTGCTGTCGGGCTTGACTCTCCTCCTCTCCCTCTTCTTCTTCCTCTGGCAGGTCCTCTAGATCCTGTAGTCGTCTATTTAGCCTCTCCGCGGTGTAGACCGTTTCTTCCTTGTAGCTGGGTCTCACTTGGACCGGTCGAGGAAGGGGTTCGGAGGGGGGTATAGGCTCTCTCTGGTGGTCGGGCTCAGGGTCGCTTGATTGGGTAGGGGAGGGTGCCCTTGACCCTTGTCTTGACGAGGCCCTGGAACCCCGTGCGGAGGGAGGGGGTGTTGCCCTGGTGATCAGCTGCTCCATTATCTGCGCTTGTAATCGGTTGCGCTCGGCTTCACGCTTGGTGAGAGCGAGGTCGCGCTCTGCTTCTCTTTGGGCACCGGCCGCGGCGCGCTGGGCTTCGGCCCGGTTTCTTCCCATATTCTCTTCCGTCTGAAGGCGTCTAATCTCTAGACGTATACGATCTTCGTCGCTCCGTTGCTGCGCTTGAAGGCGTTCTCTTTCCATGGAAGAATGTTCGCGCTCACTAAGCGTCTGTGCTTGGAGTCGATCGCGCTCTGTTGAGGCTGCCAAGCTGGCGAGGAATGCCTGTGCCAGCATCTTGTCCGCCTCGCTGGGGGAAGACGCTGGTTGGGGTGATCCGCTCCTGGCAGTACTCGTTGGAGATCGCAGCAAAAGGTACATAATATACTTCTCTATTTACTTTGAATGAGCTTATAAGGCAAAGGAATGTGCGTAGGCAAATCAATAATGAATGTCCATTCTCTGGTTACGCAGGAGGTAATTATACAACCTGAATCTTAGGGAATTATATCTATGGTACACTAGTAATATATAGCGTGAGATACTGGAAGGGTCCCCCCGGTTGTAAGCCAGCAAGGGTAGAGGATCTGTCGGTAGTAGAGTCTGGGTCAACGATGATAAGGAGACTCCGAGTACGGGAGACGGTGCAATAAGATCTTGATCCACAGACGAATACAGCTGTTCTCCGTAGCCTGTAGATCCACAGGGAAGAAAGCTAGCCTGCCTCAGGCTCTCTGAGGCGCAGACTCGACGTGGCTCCTCACAGGGTAAATCCCACACACGTGTAGGCGTCGGCGATTCTCCGCTCCATTAATTACAGGACCAAAAGCAAATATAATCCAGCCGCAAAGGGCTATGCAGTCGTCGGGTAGATAATCCAGTGTACATGTCCACACGGTTCTCGTCTAGGGCTCCTCGGGTGAAAGCGCCATGAAAGCAGCCCAGCCTGGATAAGCTCTCTAGCTGATACGATGAAGCGTTGGTGATGCTGGTCACTGTAGAACTTTAGCCGCACGATACACTATACACAAATAGACTATTACTGACTTAATAGAAAGATGTCGCACTCGACGGTATAGCGCCAAACTCTGACAATTCAGTTATTAATTCGCACGCGGTCTCAATGCTCTATTTGGGGCCAAAACAGGCCATACTTCACCGCACGGAGTATCGTGGGTGAGGCTTCAACTTTAGTTACTAAGACTTCTGACTAAGACTAAGACTAAGACTAAGACTAAGTGCTTCTGTATTCACCTGCGCCATATTTATATGCACGGCGAACAATCTAGTGCCAACCTCATTTCTGTCTCGTATTCTTGGGCAAAGCCGGGCATGTACAGACATGTCTTGACGGTGGCTTTGAACCTGACTCTGGAGGCATGGCCTTGGCGCCTGTGGACCGCTGTCCAATAGGAGAATGAAATATTATGGTCTGTACTAGGCTAAAGGGATATTCCGTGTATATGTACAAGGAATATACAAGGGATATCAAACGATATACAAATATTATGCAATATATATCAATCAATAAATATATATATTCGGTTTAATCTGATCCTTTGTAACACTGATGATCCTCCTCTACCATGTCAGCATGACCAATCTCTCTATATACTGATGATCCTCCTCTACCATGTCAGCATGATCAACCTCTATATACTGATGATCCTCCTCTACCATGTCAGCATGACCAACCTGTATATACTGATGATCCTCCTCTACCATGTCAGCATGACCAACCTCTCTATATACTGATGATCCTCCTCTACCATGTCAGCATGACCAACCTCTCTATATACTGATGATCCTCATCTACCATGTCAGCATGACCATTGACCAACCTCTCCAGATACCTGGACCTCGGCACTGGCACCTTGGCACTGCAAGCTAATACATGTGTCCGAACAGGCTGAGTCTCTGGACTCAGAGTACTGCAGCACTCTGCTGGGATACTATGACTTTTCTGGGGATGACTGTGCCAGCGCTTTCAAAGGAAAGAGACAGGTGAATCCATTGAATAATCTGCAGAAGAACCCTAGATTCCAGAAGGCTTTTAGTCAGCTTGGCGCATTGTTGCTGGTAACAGATGAGCTCCAACAGGAGATGGAGTCCTTCACATGCATTATGGATAGCCATGGTCGGATGAAGTCAGTTGATGCTGTGTGAGCCCAGATGCTGCAGAAAATGATGGGTGCTGATAAAGTCCTGGATGCAAACTCCAAAGTAGACATTGAACGCCTGCCTCCCCCCAAGGTCTGTCTGATCCCACATGTACAGCGAGCCAACTTCATAGTCGCCTGCTACAAAAGAGCAGAAAAGCCCATATTCAAGAGGCCCAAAGCCTATGATCAAAGTATGGACTGGGAAAAACAATGGATGAGGAGGTGTTAGAACCTGTCTGGACGGTTGGACCCATCCTCCATCCTTCTCTTGTTGAGGTACTGGCCCAGAAAGTGGAGTCAGAAGAGCAAGAAGCTCTTGATAAGGAGGCAGATTACGCAAAAAATAACATGGATGAGGAGGATGGAGAGTACGAGTGTGATGAGGCGGAGGAAGAGATGGAGATCGAAGAGATAGACTTTGACAATAGTTTTAGTGATGATGATGATTAGTTAGTTTAGGGTATAAAATACAAATAGAATAAAATACTTGAATGTTGTGTCAACAAAGAAGATATCCAGTCCATGATATCCAGTGCATATGAAAACATATAGTTTGAACCTTAAAGGGGAACTCCAACATTTTGGGAAATTAGCTTATTTAACATCTTCCCTGGAGTTAGACAAGAAGATACATACCCTTTTTGTCTCTGTGCGTGCATTTAGCTTTGGGAATAGACGCTCCGTTAGCATAGCTTAGCTTCATCACTGGAAGTGAGGCAGATCCGTAGCCTTACAGTGCCTTACAGTGTATTGCAAGGTCTGACATTGACCAAACTTGATATGCATGACCTTGGTGGGCTCTAGGTCAACTCCTGAAAAAGGGGGTCAATGTCAGACCTTGCAATCAAAAGTTAGGGGGCGCACTGAAATTATGGCAAGGGTTATTAGCCCCCTAACTTTTGATTGCAAAGTCTGACATTGACCCCCTTTTCAGGAGTTGACCTAGAGCCCACCAAGGTCATGCATATCAAGTTTGGTCAATGTCAGACCTTGCAATACACTGTAAGGCACTGTAAGGCTACGGATCTGCCTCACTTCCAGTGATGAAGCTAAGCTATGCTAACGGAGCGTCTATTCCCAAAGCTAAATGCACGCACAGAGACAAAAAAGGTATGTATCTTCTTGTCTAACTCCAGGGAAGATGTTAAATAAGCTAATTTCCCAAAATGTTGGAGTTCCCCTTTAACAATATATAAATCACTGATCAAAATCGCATGGGAAAATGTGTTAATTTGTCTCTATATAATTGTTTATGCAAAACTATAATATTTAGGGCATAACAGCATGGAGACAATCTTTATTACAATATTATTTCCAATATTAACCTAAATCGATCTCGTCCAATGCACTACATTTCAGTAAAAAGGGAAAATAGAGATGTGACGTTTTTTTTCAGCGTTTTTTGCTTTTTCTGTCCTGACATTTTATCAAGATGTGTTTTAATCTTAAAAATAACAATTGTACTGAATTCCTTGGGTCAAACTTGTTTGGGAAAATGTTTTAATTTGTCTCCATATGTTGTTAACTTCAAAAGTTAGGCTGTTTTATTTTTCTTATTTTTCAGGTTTTGGTTCAGGATAGGTGTAATAAAGGGTTAAAAATAAACCCCATGGGACATTATTCCAACCTGTTACCTGTCAGAATCTTAAAATAGACACTCCAAGGATTAATAAAAAAAACAGGTGGTGAAAAAAAATCCACCCTATGCAGGTGGACCTATGTTTCCATTCTAGACTATAGTGGCTGTTCTGTATAGTTTAATAGGAGCCTAATACTGCTCTTCTAATTTAAGGCTCACAATGACCTGTAACAATGAAATATAGGCATATTATACATTTCCTGAATCCTTATGGGCCTGAGAGTGTTGTAGATTTTGTATTTTGTGTCCCTGTTGCTCCTAGATGACACAAGGCTAAAAGATAGTATATCATTTAGGCGAAAATCGTGTACAAATTTGTGTTGTTGACTGTTCAAAGAGCTCCAGTGACCTCTATATTGGTCAGAAAGATTCACATCTTAGCTAGAATGACAGATTCCATAGTCCCCTTTAAAATGATACCAAACACAATATTGTGGAACATTGACAGATGTCCTCTACATGAGTCTAAAGCAGGATATGCACCAGCATCTGAAATGTGATTTCCTGGGGGGGGGGGTATACTTCATGACTTGATAATTATGATAAAGCTACCACTCTGGAAGGGCTATCATACAAAAATATTTGAAAAAATTATATGTAAGTTTATTCACCCTGAGTGGCACCGATATCTGGTCTGGCCCATGGACTATATGCCCTGTGGGTGAATGGAAAACTTTTTTTTTTCATTCAGTTTCAGTTTCATTGTAGCCGGATCCTGAACCAACACAATGTACCGTGGATTACGTTTCAAATCGCAGATTTCACCATGGAATAATGGGATTTATCATCAGCCAATGGACATATCGATCTACCAGATGCCGATCGATAACGGGGAAATGCTGGGGGGTATCCCACGGGCTCACGGTAAGACCGTTTTCACCTAAATTACAGCCGGATCGGAGCTTGCTGTGAGACGCAAGCAGCCGATCAGTGAATGTGGCTAGTTACACGGACACCGTTATTGGTAATCAATAATACTAAACTACGTCCTCGGCCCCCCCCCACCCCCCTTTCATGCATACATGCTTTGGGACAGCCCCGATGATATGCAGTTTGAGTTATTTCTTTAGCATATCTAAAACGGAAATGCCGTTGAATATAACGTTAGCAGCTATTAGCCATTTATCTAGCCTCCCAGAAAATATGAGACAAAATCTGCTATATTGCTCATATTCACGACGCTATAAAATGACAACCTATCGATGCATTTTTTTTTCTCTTTAAGCCATTTTGAAGGGACGGTTTATGAACTCAATTGACAATGAGAATGGACAGATAGCAATACTATAAAGTAGTGCTGTCAGGCGATTAAAAAAATGTATCTAATTAATTACAGGATTTGTAATTAATTAATCTAATTAATCGCATTTTAATCGCATTACCATTGTATGCCTCATATTCTATATTCATATTTCAAATTGCATGTGTCCGGATGGCAGAATTCAGTACTGTATCTACAAAACCTTCTGTTTAATCATCTTCCATCTATTAATTTGCTTAGATTTTTCAGGTCTGGTCAATTTGAGCATGGTGTTATTCACAGTCAAAGATAAAAAAAAATTTATTGATATTCTCATTTGGTTCATTACAATTTACTCAAAATAAAATGTTCATTCAATCAATCACCGCGCAGATTGATTGATTGAAAATGTTATTAACAGATTGCAGAATGGGTACAATACAGTACGGCTCAATACACACAATTGTTAAGGGAATGCAGACCAGAGAAAGACTTTCGTCAGGGTCCCCCATTTTCAATTCATAATGAATTGTAAGTAAGGGTGCAACTTGCACCGTGCAATCCATTCTTTGTGGATCTAGCCCACAGTATTTCTGACACTGGGAATACATTCCCTGAGATTCATAGATGTCCCTAGAATCAGATACCAAGAACATGCAAATGGACCAAATTAAAAAAGATCTGTATATGTGTATTCTACATGCTTATGGAATGAATGATACAAAGAAAATATAAAAAAAAAAAAAAAAAAAAATGTAATTAATTTTGAGTTAATTTTCATAACGCGATTATTTGCCGTGTAATTAATTAATCTAATTAACGCGATAAACTGACAGCCCTACTATAAAGTATAGATATAGTTGTACAAAAAGACACCGGTCTGTTGACAAACCCTGGTCCTCAACCACTATATTAGACGCATCCCAGCCGTCGCCAAAGTGTTAAAGGTCCGCGCTGGTCTGTCTAATGAAATTACAATTGCATGTCATTTAAGGTCCGCGCTGGTCATGTGTCTATAATGAAATGAGAGGAAAGCTCTGCGCAAAAGCAAGTCTCATCTCAGCCGCAACGTGACAACATATACTCGATGTTTGTTCATGATATAATAATTTACTACATCTCATGTAGAACAAGCCGCGATACATCGAGTATACTCTATATATCGCCCAGCCCTACAGCAAGCAAGCTGGCACTAACGTTACTAGGTCAACAACGTGTGTGTGTCTGTGTGCCCGTCTGCCAGTTCTTCAAGCCAGTGGCCATCAGGCTCCACAACCAGGGGCACAGACTGCTGCCAGCAGCTGGAGAACTAACGGCTGCAGAACTTGAGAACTATTAGGAATGTCTGACTCTTAACACTTTGAGCGCCACTCACGGCTTTTCTCGGGTTTACGACCCGACCGTTGAATGCCACGTCACGGCTATTCTCGTTTTTTTTTAACATTTTTATTAGCGATCTGAAATCATATTGCATCACGCAAGCCTACCGTTGGAGATCCAGGGACCGCCGGCGATCAGATGTGAAAAAAGCACCCTGTAACTGAGGGGTACAATTCCCTGACTGTATTACTAGATATGATACTTACTACCACTACCTTTGTACTTAATATTCGGCCACCCAGTACACGGCATAAATATATTATCATGAACACTCTCACGTAGATGAAACGGATCCAACACAAATGTACGAATTAGAAACAGGTCTTTATTTCCTACACAGCGATGGTGTGTAGAATAAACACTTAATCACTTAATTACATTTATGAATTGAAATAGTATGCACTTTTATGGCAAGGAGTATTCGTCGGTATATCAATAGAGAATGTCCAATCTCTGAAGGCGCAGGTGGTAAATATACAACCTGGAATAGTTAAGGAATAACAGCAATGATACTTTAATGATTATAGGCTGGATACACTAGAGGGGGTTAATCCGGTCGCTTGTAAGCCGACAGGAGTAGGAGGGGGGGGGGGTAGAATCCGGCTGCCTCGTCCGGCCAAGGGTATCCCAGGTGAACCCACTGTAGTGCCGTTCAATGCGCCGGCGATCCTTGGACCACAGATGAAAGCAGGTGGACTCTTTGTGGGCCGGCTCTCTCCGGTCCACGGGGGAGAGACGTGAAGAGACCTCGTCTTGCAGAGCGTCTCCTCACCTTGCGTCCTCTCCAGGGGGGGGGGTTCCAACACACGGCAGTGTCGGGGGTCTTTATCCATGGAATAATCAAAGTATCCAAAGCATAATCCGTGCCTGGGAAGGCGGGCTGTCGTCGGTAGAATAATCCGGTATACAGGTCCACTCGCTCGTCGGCTCTGGGGCTCCTCGGGTGCAGCTTCACATAGGGTCAACCACCCTGGGTAAGCAGCCAGTTCTCTGCCCGAAACGATGGGGTACTGACCACGGTAGTATTCTCACCGCACGAAGCACTATATATTAACAGACTATTATTAGCTTAATAGACTACGTCCAACTCGACGATATAGTGCCAAATATGACTATTCAAATATTAATATACACGATGTCTCAATACCGATGGTAGGCGAACTTGGCCTTACTCCCACACGTGGCGTCGCGGGGAGGCTTTACGTCTGTGACTCTATTGGAGGGTAAGAAACTGGACTGAAAAGAAAGTCCTACTTTAGTAGCGCAGTATATATACGCACTATGAACAAATAGTCCCATTAGTGGTGCGGTAGCCAAATTCCTACACGGAACTAGGACTTGTTCGTACATGTCGAGCGGTACGTTTGAACTGGGTCTGAGGGGTATGGCAGCCTGGCACCAAGGTCTCGACCAATAGTAGAATGGAGACTATTATGGGATGTTCAGTAGGCTAGAATGGATATTCAATGCATATTGTACAAGGAATATACAAGGGATATCAGGGAATATTAGAGAATATACAAATACAATTAAATATATATAAATAAATATATATATTCGGTTTAATCTGGCCCTTCACAGCCACCCCCTGAATAGGTCCCAGACCTAATCAGTTAAACAGAGACAGATTAATCGCGTTGTCTATTTACACATAAGGGTTTGCTGTAGGGGTCAGTCAACTTCACAAAGTCATAGGGTTGTAGGGTCATGGTCATCATCGATTGTGTCTGGGAGTCGAGGCAGTTCTATGAGCCTTGCCACGGGACGGGTGTAAGTGCGACCCTGGACGAGCACTTCAGCTGCTCGGACCTTGCCGTCGGCACCGGTGATCACTTTGCTTACGCGGCCGGCCGGCCACATAGCTCTGGGCAGTGATTGATCAATAATCATGACGACTGTTCCTTCTGTCAAATTGTCTCTCTCCTTTACCCACTTCTGGCGGGTCTGTAGAGACGGTAGGTAGTGCAGTAGGAAACTGTTCCAAAACTTGTCGGCTAATACTTGGCTGTACCTCCACATTCGTCGGCCGTTCGCTTCTTCAGGCCGGTACATTGTCTGGGGTAATGCAGGATCTAGCCGCCCCATCAGGAGTGTGTTGGGGGTAACTGGGTCGATATCCGCCACATCACTGGAGACATATCCGAGGGGCTTCGAGTTAAGTACTCCCTCAATCTCCGTGAGGACTGTCATTAGGACTTCTTCCGCCACAGTCTGGGCCCCAAGTACTGCGTACAGGGCTGTCTTTATGGAGCGCACTTCTCGTTCCCAAGTGCCACCGAAGTGGGGTGCGTTTGGGGGGTTGAATTGGAAATCAACCTGTGCTGGAGCGAGGTGGGTCTTAAGTTCTGGGCCCATAGCTTGGAAGCTCTCTCTCAGCTCTCTTTCGCCGCCTTTGAAGTTTGTCCCATGATCGGACAATAGGGTAGACGTCTTCCTTTCCGTGATGTGAATCTTCGGAAGGCCATAAGGAATGAGTCTGTGCTCATGGTCGGGAGAAGCTCGATGTGTATCGCTCTGGTGGTCATGTATTTGAATACAATACCCCACCGCTTCTCGGTTCCTCTTCCTTTCTTTATATGCAGCGGGCCAAAGCAGTCCATACCCGTTGAGTGGAATGGCTTGTCACCGATTCGGAGGCGACATGGAGGAAGGTCAGCCATCCTTGGTATGCTGGGCTGCGCGCGCCACTTGCGGCAGTCTAGACATGTTCGCTGGAAGCGTCGTACCGCCTCTCTTCCTTGTAGGATCCAGTAACGACGTCTGATTTCCGCGAAGACTCTTTCTGCTCCTGCGTGATGTACATCCTCATCGTATTTCTTTATAATCAGCTCTGTGACCTTGTGTCGGCTGTTCAATACGATCGGGTATTTAATGTCATCCGGTAGATTGGGGGCTCTGCGTAGGCGACCACCCACTCTGATGAGGGTGTGAGCGTCGCTCTCGGGGGCCAGGTGAATTAATCTGCTGTCGGATGGGACGGGCTTTCCTCCCTGTAGACAGGCCAATTCATCGGGGAACGAGTCTCTCTGGGCTCGCTGCAGTAGAAGCAATTCTGCTTCCTCGTAGTTAGCTGCTGACATATCAGCGGGGGACTTGCACTCCGGGTGGTACCGCAGGAATGTTCTTTGTTGTGCACTCTCTATGGACGTGCAATCGTCTATGTTAGGGTCGGTGGAGGCTACGGTGCTCAATCCACAGAACACAGACTTCTTAATTTCCACCTCCTCTGGACTTGCTTCCCTCGGGATAGGCATGGGCCACTGTCCTTCCGGGAGTCTTAGGAATGCGGGGCCGTCACTGTAGACATTGCGACGGGTGAGGTCATCCAGGGGCATCCCCCGGGTGATGACGTCAGCTGGGTTCTGTTTTGTATCAACGTAGCGCCACTCTGTTTCTCCGGTTAACTCTTCGGTTAGGTCTTGAATCTCGGTGACTCTGACTCCCACGAAGACTTTGTACTTGCATGAGTCCGATTTGATCCAGGCGAGTACCGTCGTGGAATCTGACCACAGGATTGTTCTAGACACCGGTATGGTGAGCTCACGTTGGATGAGCGTGGCTAGGTGCGCTCCGGCTAGGGCTGCGCAGAGCTCTAGACGTGGGATAGATTGTTGCTTGCGTGGGGCTATTCTCGAGCGGGCGAGGACAAATGCTGTGTAGATCTCTCCCCCCTGGTCTTGGGCCCGCAAGTAGGCTACTGATCCGTATGCGACCTCTGAGGCGTCACTGAAGACGTGTAAGTCCATTTTACATGTCTCTGGCCTCACCGTGGGTGGGAAGTAGCTTCGGCGCATATTAACGCCTGGGAGTGAGTGGAGCTCCATCTCCCACTCTCTCCAGGTGGATGCAAGGTGTGCGGGAATGGGGTCGTCCCAGCCCTGGTCCTTGTCCCACAATGCTCGTACAATCATTTTTGCCCTGGTGGTGTACGGTAGAATACATCCTAGCGGGTCATATTGTCGGGCGAGTGTTGTGTACACACTCCGTCTGGTGGTCGGCGCCGCCGCCGGCCTTCCCTGCTCCGTAGTCAGGGGCTTGTGTCTGTAGTGAAGCGAATCTGTTTTGAATCGCCACACCAATCCCAGGGTCATCTCCTGGGCTTCTCCCGGGATTGTAGCCATCCAGGACTCGCTGCTGGCTGCCTTGTCCTCGGAGGAGAGGCTGCGCAGTACTTGCGGATCGCTGCTGGCCCACTGCCTGAGATCAAAGCCGCCTTTGATCAATGAGGCGCGGGGTTTAATCAGGAGAGCCTCGGCTTCTTCCTGGGTTGAAAGGCTTTGTAGACAGTTGTCTACGTAGAAGCTGTTCTTTACGCTGTGTCGGACCTCTTCGTCCGCTGCTGGGTCCTCTGCTACATGTTTCTGTAGTGCAAATGTCGCACAGCAGGGGCTGCACGTCGTTCCGAAGGGGAGGACTTCCCATTGGTAGATGGCTGGGTGCTCATCTCCTGGCTTCTCTCTCCATAGGAACCGTAACAGGGGCTTGTCCGCCTCTACTAATCTCACCTGCAGGAACATTCCTTTAATGTCCCCGCTGATGGCCACCTTTTCCTGGCGGAAGCGGAGTAGAACGCAGAGTAGGGAGGGGCCGAGTGTGGGACCGGGCAGTAACTCTTTATTCAGATTTTGTGATCCGATCTGGTAGCTGCAGTTAAATACTATGCGGTCTTTACCGTTGTGATGGACCTTGTGGTGGGGCACGTACCACGATTCAGTGGTCTGGTCAGCCTCTTTAATGTCCATCTTTGTGACGTGTCCCGCTGTGATGAGCTTCTCAATCTCAGCGCGGTATACACTCTCTTGGGCGGGGTTCTTGGCTAAGCGCCGCTCCGTGTTCAGCAGGTACCGTTCTATGGCGTCTGTCTTGGCGTGGAAAGTAGGCATTCCTTCTCGCCGCAGGAGTGGCGTGGCGTATCTCAACACGCCGTTGACCGGGACTCTCTTGGTCCCTGTCTCGAGGAGGTGAATGGCGTAAATGTCATCTTTAGAGCGAATGTCTTTCTTTCCATTCTTAAAGGGCATTTGTTCCAAGCTCCATAGCCGCTCTACGTGTTGCAGGAGTGCGGTTTCTCCCTCTGTGACTCGGGAGTGGAGACATCTAGTGGCTGTACTTCGGTTGAGAGATTTGGCGAGCGGGCCTTGGAGAGTCCATCCCAAACGGGTCTCGACTGCTGCAGGGCAGCCTCTGGGTCCGGTATGAACCCGGTCTATCGGGACAATGAGGTCTGCATGGTCGGAGCCTATCAACAGGGTCGGCACAGCATTGTCTATGAGCGGGATCGGTAACTTGCGCAGATGTGCATATTTCTCCATCAGCTTGGCGACGGGGTATGTGTACCGCGACAGTCCTATTTCTTGGCTGGTGAAAGCGTCTGCAATCTGGTACCGTCGCTCAGGCTGGCCGCTTGCTGCGATAGAGAATGAGACATTCTCGCCCTTTATCGTCTTCAAATCTCGTCTTATTGTCCGAATTGTCATTTGGGTTTCGCTTCCCCGCAGCCCTAGCTGGGCCGCAGCGGAGGCGAGCAGCAGGGTCTTCTCTGACCCGTCATCGAGGACGGCGTAAGTGTCCAGGACTTTATTCTGGTAGCTTAGTGTCACACGCACTACTTTTAGGAGTACTCGGGCTCCACTGCTGCTGGCGGGATCGATGTACATGACGCTCGCTTTGCGGCTGGATGGTGCAGGTGAAGGACGCCGTCTGTTACTGTCGTGAAGTATGTCCAGGTGGGCTCCATCGCACTTGGTGCACCTTTTCTTTAAGCGGCATTCGGCTGCCATGTGTGAGCGCGCACAGCGAAAACAGCGCTTGTTGGACTTTATCCATTGACCTGCTTCCTCCGCATTCAGCTTGGGGAAGGAGTCACATTGCGCTAGCCAGTGTTCTTTCTCACAGTAGGGGCACACTATCTTCCACTTCTCCGTTCTGGAGGGGGTACTGTGGCTCCTGCTACTCGGTACTGACTCCGATTGGTGCATCACAGTCACTGATCTTCTTCCATCATTTAGTCGTCTGGTTCCTTCTCTGGAGCCAGGGGTGCTCCGTCCGAATGTATCTAGCCGTAGGCTGCTGACTTCTCTCGCCAGGAAGTCTGCTAGATCGAGGAGGTTCGGTTCGGGGCCATTCGGGTTTCTGTGGTCCCTCTGCCGCCTAAAGCGCTCCTGACGAGCGGGCGGCAGCTTCTCCAGAATCCTTTCCACATTTGAGTTGGCGTAAAGTTCATACTTCCCCTTCTCTCTTTGCGCTCCCAACATCCCTACCAGGGACTGCACTCTGATGGACAGGTCGTCCAGTGCTCGATTGTCTATTGCTGGGGGTAAGCGGTCGATGTGTCGGATCTCCTGGATCACGTAATCCCATATGCGCCCATACCTCTGGTCCAATGCTACCAGCGCTGCTGTGTATGGGGTGGTGGAAGTCGCGTAGGCGAGCGCTATATTATGTGCGCGGGGCACCTTTAAGTGCTGCAGTAGGATGGCGTATTTGTGGCGTTCATCCAATACATCCACCAACATGGTCTCCAGACACATGCGGAGTTCTGTATACTGGGCCCGGTTCTCTTGGGTGAAGTCGGGTACCATAGGCGTGCCAATGTATGACGCTGACTGTGGATACATCGGCGAGCGTTGGGGGAGAGGCCTCCTAGGCGAGTCTCCTCCCGCTCCTTGGTATGGGCTGGTACCGGCAGTGTACCATGGCCCGCTTGTCCAGGTGCTGTTCCTCGGTGCGGGTCGTGCGTCGTGCTCACCCATGTATAGAGTCGGGGGTCTGTAGCGCAGCTCCGCGGGAGTATAGCCTGGGCTGTACCGGACCTCCTGGTCCGGTAGAGTACTGTGCTGTCTTCGGGCGTGGTTCTCCTCCTCTTCCTCTTCGTCTTCAGTTAGGTCATCCAGTGCTTGTAGTCTCTGGTTTAGCCTCTCCACAGGATATGCTGCTCCTTCCCGGTTGCTAGGTCTCGCTTGGACCGGTGGGGGGAGGTGGTCTGTGGGGGGTATAGACCTCGTCTGTTGGTCAAGTTCAGGGTTGTTTACTCGGCTAGGGGATGCCTCCCTGGAGGTGTGTCTAGACGAGTTCCTGGAGCCTCTGGCGGAGGGAGAGGGTGTTGTCCGTCTGATCAGCTGTTCTATTAGTTGCGACTGCTGTCTGTCGCGCGCTGCGTCCCGTTGAGCACCGACTCGTTCTCGGGCCACATTCTCTTCCATCTGAATGCGTCTTATTTCTAGACGTATCTGCCCGTGTTCGCTTCGCTGCTGGATCTGCAGTCGGTCGCGTTCAGCAGCGGCGTTCAGGCTGATGAGGAAGGCCTGCTGTAGGGTCCTCTCTGCCTCGCTGGGAGAAGGCGGTTGTATAGGGGAGCCTTCCCTCGGGGTACTCCTTGCGGAGCCTTGGAGCTCTATCTCCACGGTGCTCTCCGCGTCTTCTTCCGTGCCGAGTTCTCTCTCGGTAGCGTTGTATTCCTCCCGGGACTCATCGGGGACTACTTCTTCAGTACTGGCGGGGTGTGAAGTCATGTCTGGTTCCCACTGGTCCCCACCGTGAACTTGGTCAGTTACATTAGAGCCCGTAGGGGCCTCTATGGTCGGGGTAGTCTGGGCGTTGGGGTTAGACATACTTTTACTTTCTAGTTTTACCGCGTTTACTGTTAGTAGAAGACTAGGTTGTTGACTGACAGCGTAAGCCTCTAAGTACTGAGGGAGCCGTCGTTCGCGCTGCGGGCGTTGGTTAGGAGGATCGTTTCGTGGAGTGTTCATCATAGGCCATTTCAATATTAATAACACTATATTAATATTACACTAATTACCATCCGGCTCGAAGGACCAATTGTAACTGAGGGGTACAATTCCCTGACTGTATTACTAGATATGATACTTACTACCACTACCTTTGTACTTAATATTCGGCCACCCAGTACACGGCATAAATATATTATCATGAACACTCTCACGTAGATGAAACGGATCCAACACAAATGTACGAATTAGAAACAGGTCTTTATTTCCTACACAGCGATGGTGTGTAGAATAAACACTTAATCACTTAATTACATTTATGAATTGAAATAGTATGCACTTTTATGGCAAGGAGTATTCGTCGGTATATCAATAGAGAATGTCCAATCTCTGAAGGCGCAGGTGGTAAATATACGACCTGGAATAGTTAAGGAATAACAGCAATGATACTTTAATGATTATAGGCTGGATACACTAGAGGGGGTTAATCCGGTCGCTTGTAAGCCGACAGGAGTAGGAGGGGGGGGGGGTAGAATCCGGCTGCCTCGTCCGGCCAAGGGTATCCCAGGTGAACCCACTGTAGTGCCGTTCAATGCGCCGGCGATCCTTGGACCACAGATGAAAGCAGGTGGACTCTTTGTGGGCCGGCTCTCTCCGGTCCACGGGGGAGAGACGTGAAGAGACCTCGTCTTGCAGAGCGTCTCCTCACCTTGCGTCCTCTCCAGGGGGGGGGGGGTTCCAACACACGGCAGTGTCGGGGGTCTTTATCCATGGAATAATCAAAGTATCCAAAGCATAATCCGTGCCTGGGAAGGCGGGCTGTCGTCGGTAGAATAATCCGGTATACAGGTCCACTCACTCGTCGGCTCTGGGGCTCCTCGGGTGCAGCTTCACATAGGGTCAACCACCCTGGGTAAGCAGCCAGTTCTCTGCCCGAAACGATGGGGTACTGACCACGGTAGTATTCTCACCGCACGAAGCACTATATATTAACAGACTATTATTAGCTTAATAGACTACGTCCAACTCGACGATATAGTGCCAAATATGACTATTCAAATATTAATATACACGATGTCTCAATACCGATGGTAGGCGAACTTGGCCTTACTCCCACACGTGGCGTCGCGGGGAGGCTTTACGTCTGTGACTCTATTGGAGGGTAAGAAACTGGACTGAAAAGAAAGTCCTACTTTAGTAGCGCAGTATATATACGCACTATGAACAAATAGTCCCATTAGTGGTGCGGTAGCCAAATTCCTACGCGGAACTAGGACTTGTTCGTACATGTCGAGCGGTACGTTTGAACTGGGTCTGAGGGGTATGGCAGCCTGGCACCAAGGTCTCGACCAATAGTAGAATGGAGACTATTATGGGATGTTCAGTAGGCTAGAATGGATATTCAATGCATATTGTACAAGGAATATACAAGGGATATCAGGGAATATTAGAGAATATACAAATACAATTAAATATATATATATAAATAAATATATATATTCGGTTTAATCTGGCCCTTCACAACACACCCCCTATCGTCTCCCAGATGGTAAATCACCCTTTTGGAATAGACTCAATGAAAGTGAATGGGAGAACGGATTTCTGACTCCACATTTTACTTCTCACTGATGCAGCCGGGGTTACCAGAGTTCATTCTGGAGCCTCTGAGCCGCGGGGAATCATGTGTTCTACTGTATACACGTTGGATTAATACACTTATCGATTTTTTCGAATGGTGATCAGGAATTGGAATATACCATTTGGATACCATCTGATGTCAGGTAAGGAATCTATGTTATCAGTGTTAGGATAATCAGACTCGTTTTCACGGAGATATAAGCGTTTATGTGATATGTGATATGGCTGTTTTGACTGTAAAAGCCATGAGGAAATAATAAATTAATTATTATTATATTATTATTATATAATAATATAATATTATATAAATTATTATAAATTATTATTAAATAAATAATAATAATAAAAGGTAGCAGTACCATCAATTTGTTCCACCATTTAAAAATACACCCACTACAAAATGAAGAGTGCCTGAAACTCCGCATGTCCACATCTCCTGGCCCCACACTAAAGTCAAAGCAACCAGCCCAGATGCAAATTACTCTGGCTTTTTCATTTTCAAAAGCGATCCCGTATGACAAAAAAAGCAAACAAGGGAGAGAAATCACGGCCGCAGTAACACACTACATCGCCAAAGACATGGCCCCAGTGAGTGTGGTAGAAAAACCCGGATTTAAAAGACTTATAAAGACACTTGACGCACAGTATAACCTGCCTGGTCACAAATATTTTGCGACGAAAGCTCTGCCAGAGTTATACATCAAAGTGAGAGAAAAGGTGACCCGCCAGCTAACAAATGTGACCCACTTCTCTACAACTACAGATTTGTGGTCCAGCAGAACCTGTGAGCCATATCTCAGTTTAACGGTACATTACATTCACAACTGGGAGTTGAAGAGTGCATGCCTCCAAACGTGCTTTTTCCCGGATGACCACACAGGCGAGATCATCGTGCAATGTTTACAAGAGGCTCTCTTGTCATGGAATTTACGAGAAGCTCGTCAAGTGTGTATCACCACTGATAATGGCAGTAACATCATCAAAGCTGCGGGCCTCAATAAGTGGAAAAGACTGCAATGTTTTGGCCATCGGCTGCACCTCGCGATTGGTGAGTTTGTCTCCTTTTTAAAATGATTATTATCAGCAACGTGATAACGACCTGGTAAACATCTAAGGGAATACTTCATAATGTTTAATGCAATTAAAAAGTTTAAAATATATATTAATTGAATACACATGATGCGCACACACTTTTACAGTGTTATGTTTACCAGTAGGATGTTATAACAAATTATTATTATTTTCTCACAGTAGTGTGTAGGCCTATATGTGTGTGTGTATTTTTGGCTAAAGTGGATTTAAAATCGGACAGATTTGAGACTGATTTGTTGAAAACACAGTACTGTACAAAAGTCTTACACCCAAGAGTTTTTATATAAATTGTCTTAGATGTTAATTCATCTTTTTCTGTATGTCAGTGAGTAGACTACTCTTAAGTACGTCTTTTTGATTTTTAATTAATTTAATATTCTTTGAAAGCATCTTCATTCACTTAACTTTTTTTTATTTATTTTCTTTTACAATTACTGACTTTGGCACAGTGCTGCTGTATTTAAGCTGAATTATTGGATTTCTTCTTGTTTGTTTTTATATTCTCAGAGAGAAGCATGAGAGACCCCCGCATTGATCGTGCTGTTGCTGTTTGTAAGAAGGTTGTGAGCAGCTTCTCATTCAGTTGGAAGAGGAGGAGAGACCTGGCCACAGCGCAGCAAGAGCTGAACATACCTGCACACCAGCTGATCAGTGAGTCTCCTACCAGGTGGGGTTCCCGAGCCAAAATGATTGAGCGGGTGCTGGAGCAGCAGCAAGCTATTTCACAAGACTTGGCCTCAGGCATCTTGTTCTGACCTGGCAAGACCTGGAGGTCCTCGAGTCAGTGCACAAGGCCCTAAACCCCCTCCTGGAGGTCCTCGAGTCAGTGCACAAGGCCCTAAACCCCCTCCTGGAGGTCCTTGAGTCAGTGCACAAGGCCCTAAACCCCCTCCTGGAGGTCCTCGAGTCAGTGCACAAGGCCCTAAACCCCCTCCTGGAGGTCCTGGAGTCAGTGCACAAGGCCCTAAACCCCCTCCTGGAGGTCCTCGAGTCAGTGCACAAGGCCCTAAACCCCCTCCTGGAGGTCCTCGAGTCAGTGCACAAGGCCCTAAACCCCCTCCTGGAGGTCCTCGAGTCAGTGCACAAGGCCCTAAAGCCCCTCCTGGAGGTCCTCGAGTCAGTGCACAAGGCCCTAAACCCCCTCCTGGAGGTCCTCGAGTCAGTGCACAAGGCCCTAAACCCCCTCCTGGAGGTCCTCGAGTCAGTGCACAAGGCCCTAAACCCCCTCCTGGAGATCCTCGAGTCAGTGCACAAGGCCCTAAACCCCCTCCTGGAATCCACGATGCTTTATCGGGTGAGGACTACGTCACAGTGGCCCATGTGAAGCCGGTCCTTCATCTCTTCCACTCCAGCATCTTGTTGAGGAGGATGACACTGCACTGACCCAGTCCATCAAAGTCTCCATCCTGGATTACCTGAGTGAGAAATATGATGACCCTGCCACCAACTACCTGCTGGACATGGCTGGCTTAGTGGATCCCAGGTTCAAAATGAGGTACGTAGCAGAAGCCAAGGTCGAGGAAATCAAGTGCAGAGCCATATCAGAGATGGAGGCGATGCTGTCTGACCAGGCCACATCCTGGTCAGACAGCCTCATCAGCACATCTGCTTCACAGCCTCATCAAGCACCAACAGAGCCACCAAAGAAGAAACCCCTCGGAAGCTTCTTCAAAAGGGCAACAGCGCCCTCTGCTGCCACATCACAGAGAGAGCAGGGTTGAAACAGAGTTGTCTGCCTACTTGCAGTCTGTCGATGCTGACAGTGAATCAGATCCCCTACAGTGGTGGAAGACCCATGAGGAAATGTTCCCATCCCTGAAGAATGTGGCAGAAAAATATCTGTGTATGCCCGCCACCAGTTCCCCATCGGAACGATTATTTAGTACCTGTGGGAACATAGTTACATGCCACCGGGCAGCCCTCAAGCCAGATGCTGTTGATAGGCTTGTGTTTTTGGCACAAAACCTCTAGATACCTGTTGGCACTGACTGGATGTCACAAACACACAGGACACAACCATGCACAAAATGCAGCAATTTTTTGTTTACCGTTTGTTTGTTGTGATTTACCCCTTTTGCAAAATAAAATGTTCTAATAGAAACCACTAATGACTACAGTACAGTATAAATAAAGAATGGTTTAATGCAGACATATGTTGCAGGGACTACTAGAATCATCATGTTGGCGTGACTGTATATATTTTTTTTTAAGTACTTTAGAGGAAATGTAAAAATATAGTGTATCGCGATATAGCCTAAATATATCACGATATCATTTAGAGGCCATATCGCCCAGCCCTACTTCACTGCACCAGATCCCCAGTGGTGCTTAGCAGTGTTCATTTTGTCAACGGAAATTATGATGAAAGATGTTCGTCAACAAAGGTTTTTTTCATGACAACGAGACGTGACGTCACGTTATTAAAGACCATGTGACGCTAATAGGTATTTGATTGTACCTATTGTACTTTAATTATTTAAATCCTCTCTATCTTAAAACATACTGGGTTATCACTTAACCCAAAAGAGACTAGTGCTCAAGTTTAACATGGGAAACAAGAATCAACATTGTATTATTGACCATCAGCTGGTGACTGAAACTGTGATTCTTGGATTATGCCACCAGATTACAAACACATTTGTCAGGTCAGGATATTGTTTTACAGATGTGATTTCAAGATTTGCAAAACATCAAATGTTGACATGGTGTATTTTATATTGGTTAACACTTTGGCTGCCTAAGGTTAAATTCATGATATACCATAGATTGCCAGCTCTATTTGTCTATGGAGAAAGTCCCCTTCTTTGCAGGGCTATAACTTTTTAAATTCTATTGCTACATTGCCATTATTAGGGCCCATTCAAAGTCCTATATGTATTGTTCATTGTGTAGCAACTAGGAATGCACCGATATGAAAATTTGCCACCGATACCGATACCGATTGTTCAACTAACACAATCGGCCGATACCGATACCGATTTTTGTGGCAAAATATTTGTTTTAAATATTTTTTAAATATAAATATTTTTTTGTAATATTTTTTTTTTGTAATTTTTTAATTTTTTTTATGAAACTACTGTATATTTGTCTTACAAATTGTGCTCACCGATATGAACATAGACCTCTTTACTTACTTAAAAAAAGGAAACATCAAGAAATAGCACTATCTCTCTCCCAGTATGTTCTGCAGGGCTGCAGCTAGATACTAGTTCTCCCAGCATGGTCTACCTGCTGGGCTGCAGCGAGATACTATTGTCGATTGACAGTCGATTCTGCCAATTACGTCACACACCGCTTGCACCCGCCTCTGCTGTTACCACCAATCGGCAAGCCGTATACATTTTTTACTTCGGCTTTCGTCCGCCATTGATTTTGAGTTGACGAGAGGATTTCTAGAACACGGCGCGGCTGACGTTTAGCTTCGCAGGATGACTTAAATGAGGCATAATGATTTTACTGCAACTAATGTTATAATAAAACAAAGCCTTTCTATACATGTGTCTGATTGAAAACGTTATTAACAGATTGCAGAATGGGTAAAACGCAGGGCTCTGTGAGCAACGGAAGGAACTGAGCTAGTATGAACACTTGCTACGTTCGGGTAAATAATATGCTGATGTTATGAACGTGTAACACTAACTATATAATGTTAATGCCACAAAACGAATGCCTTGTTAATCATAACTAGTAACTTTGATGCAGTAGCTTGTGTGTGTGGGCCGGGGGCGGCGTAGTGCAGGTAGGTCGCGAGTGAACTTTTTTTTGTCTTGACGCTACACAAATTGATGGATATTTATCGGCTACTGCCATGTTATAATAAAACAAAGCTTTTCTATACATGTGTCTGATTGAAAACGTTATTAACAGATTGCAGAATGGGTAAAACCCAGGGCTCTGTGAGCAACGGAAGGAACTGAGCTAGTATGAACGCTTGCTACGTTCGGGTAAATAATATGCTGATGTTATTGTCCGTGTAACACTAACTATATAAGTTAATGCCACAAAACGAATGGCTTGTTAATCATAACTACAGTAGTAGTAACTTTGATGCAGTAGCTTGTGTGTGTGTGGGGGACGGCGGGCGTTGTGCAGGTAGGTCGCAAGTGAATTATTTTTTTTTGCCTTTTGACGCTACACAAATTGATGGTTATTTATCGGCGACTGCTATCGGCACATTTCAGCTTATCGGCCGATAGGCCGATAGCAGTCAACAAGGCACTTATCGGCCGATACCGATACCCGACCGATATATCGGTGCACCCCTAGTAGCAACGTTAAACTTTTTCATTCACATATTCATAGTAAAGTATGGTCTAATGTATAAGTATGTTTTCATCTCTTTCTGCAGCTTTCTCCAGAACGTGATATATAGCCCCAAATGCATTATATTGATGATGAAATACAGTTTGATGGCAATCAGCGCGATATAAAAAATTCCAACTAGACGTACTTCTAGAAGTTACTACACGTCATCTGATGTTGACCGGATGGGCGAGGGAGCATTTATAATTCCGTGGGCAGCGTTATACCAATCATCTAATGTGGGTCAAATGTTGATAATAGCAGTTAGTATCGAAGACGGTAACGTTACACGCTCAAACTCACCCCAGTCTCCGCGCGCCGTTGGGCGATCATCGCAGAGTAGAAATTCTATCATTATGGGATGGCGATTTACCCGGTCCATCTCCAGCTTGTATAATGGTATATACGTCCAAATCATGTTGTTTATAGAGTTATTGGCAATCGATCACTGTGTAGCGTGACGAGCCAGAGTCCCGGGACCTATAGCGAGTGCCCGTAAGTAATACGGAGTCCAGCACAACCTCTATGGCACATCCTGTTAAGCAGTTGTGCCGATCGGCCACCAGATGGCGCTCCTGAACCGCCAGAGAGCTCAGTGGGTCCTGCTGGTGGATCTCAGGCCAGCGGAGGGGACATATGAATCCGATCGCAGATTTTTGAAATATTGATATTAAAGACGCTGTAAAGCATCTTCGGCAACTTGAGCATGGCCAGCAATGACGTCTAAACACGGTTCCCGGCACCCAAAGTGTTAATGTAATTCACAATATATTTCAAAAAATATATTTCTAATGACTCTGCACCCCTTCCTACCCCCAAATAATTTAGACATGAAACTATACAGTGACAATGGAAATACCAGAGCCAGTCATATGTAATAAGCATTTGTATACTATAGCAAGTGAGATACAGTGGCCACATCCACCTCATGATAGATTTGCAATTGAAAAGTAAATATGATGAGACTGAAGTACCCTATAAACATGTACATAGCAGGGAACAATTAGGGTACTAAGGCTGAATGGGGGTAGTTAGTGTGACCAATACAGTAGCATCATAGCATTATTCCTGCTGAATACCTCTGATAGGCCTCCCATCTTCAATGTCCGGTATTCTGCTATATATCCATAGAACTAGGCGTGCCGCGATAAGCAATAAATAGATTAATCTGCGCGATAATTAAAATGAATGCAATGATTTTAACGGGCGCGATTAATTGCTATTTGCGCGTTTGTTTTAATGAGGCGGAAGGAACCAGTACCCCTTGTCAGTCACTCTATGTGTGGGGAGGCGGGCTGCTGGCGTTACTAGAGCACAGCACGGGAGCTCCTGTGAGCACATAGCTTAACTACATTTCTCAATAGTGTTGCTCCTTTTAGGGCTTGTGTCCACCAGGGACGTTTTATGAGTTGTCAGCTCCTTTCTGTCATTAATTTCTATGCTGGAGAAGCGACAGGCGCGCTCCTCTTCCCAGCGCCGCGCCTCGCGTTTATGAGCTCTCGGCGGCAGCGTTTTTTGGCGGAGCGCTCCCAGCGCATAAAGTTGAAACTAGTTCAACTTTTGGAAAGGAGCGCGCTCATCAATGTAACTCATCGAGGAAGGGGCGGTCCGCCTTGAAAAAAAGGCTTTTAGTGGACACATAGCCTTAACCAAGTAGCGTTCTGTGTAGTGTAGCTATTTTTAGACCCAAGTAGTTACTCGCTACTGCCCAGAGAAACTGGACTGCTAAATAAAGATTAAAGATCTAGCGTTGATGCTATTCAATAGGGCTGCAACTAACGATTATTTTGGTAATCGACTAATCCATTGATAATTTTTTCGATTAGTCGACTAATCTAACGATTATTTTTGTCATTCGATTAGTCGACTAATCTAACGATTATTTTTGTCACACCCTCAATCTCTGCTTCCTGTGGGCATGGCTCCTTCTCCAATGCATGTTTTACCTCACATGCTCAAGTCTGCACACCTGTGAATGTCACCCTGTTGTCCAGTCCCTCTGCCTTAACAGTTAACTTAACATAACATGATGATCCCATAGCAAATTAAAATAATGACTCATGAAACATTTGAATTTGGATCTTAAGCAACTTTAAATCAAAATGTATTTGAACAATACAACAATAACTCATAACAAGATAAATAAATTAAATAATACAAATTAAAGTGGAAGTGTTTAAATAACAAAAAATATATAGCAGACTTCTTAGCTTAACATCCCAGGGAACGAATGGGATAACTGGGGATTGATTGATTGATTGAAAACTTTATTAACAGATTGCAGAATGGGTACAATACAGTACAGCTCAATACACACAATTGTTAAGGGGATACAGACCAGAGAAAGACTTTCGTCTTGTTTACATCAGGGTCCCCCATTTTCAATTCATCAGGGATGTTGTTTGCTCCCGACAAGAGTCTCAAAGTCTGGGGTGATGGTAGACAAAGAAACTCTGAGGTCATGCTCAATGTCCAATCTGTTCCTCTGCTTTGTCTTCAGCTGGACCAGAGCTGAAAAGCCACTTTCACAAAGATAGGTAGTGCAAAAAAAAAAAATATATATATATATATATATATATATATATATATATTAAAAAAAATATGACTAATCGACGCAAAAATTCTGCGTCGACGAGTTTTTATGATCGACGTCGTCGATTATGTCGACTAATCGTTGCAGCCCTACTATTCAATGCTAACAACATTAGCAAAATAGCTAACAAACGAAATACAATGTATAGCATAGCTACAACACACAATAACGTTAATACAATTACATGCATCATTGTTTACAATGAACGGGTGGGGCTAGTCAAAGGACTGGACATGGGGACAACTTAAACATGAATTAATGTATTATAACAGGTAGTTTCGAGTCGTGCCTACGCACCACAGGGCTATTCTATTATATACGGCTTTGACGCTTCCTCCTCATCGTTGATTGCCTGTAGTAGCTGCATCTAACGTTAGTAGCTAACGTTAAACTAACCTAAAGTTAGTTGTTCACCAACAATCTCAACATTTGTTGTATCATTAGCTCAAAAAAACAGAACCGGACGAGACAAATTGTCCGCTCATAGGTGCTGCTAGGATAATAACAACAATACTTCCGGTCGGTGGGTTTCAAAATAAAAGTATAAAACACCAGAAAAGACGTTTATTTTGTACAGCGTTTTCCTCCACGAGTACATCATGTGATCAATCAATCTGGATTATTTTTGCCCATCCCTAGTTTATCCTGTGCTGAAGTCTCCATTCCAATAGAGATAGTATATATTTTGGTGTTTATTTGATTATTGTTTCACTGCCTTTTTATTTATTACGTTTCCACAGTTTTTTCCTCATACTTTATTAACATTTTGTACATGGTACCGCAAGGTTCATTAATAATACATGTACATGTTAAAAGGATGACACAAAAAGCCAGACAGAGAGCTTGTTTTATAATAAACAATCAAACTGAGAATTTTTTTATTTAGGATATTTAAAATGTCTTCCAATGTTAAATAAAGGTGTATTGCACTTTGAAACGGTTTCCTTGCATTATTATGCTATTATTATAGTAGTAAAAAAAATAAAAAGGTTAATTGAAAACTTTTGGGAAATAAATTTCTCAAAAAAAAATCTCAAAACCGCAATAATATCGATTATCGCAATAATTTTCTGGGACAATTAATCGCCCAGCAAAATGTGTTATCGTGACAATAGAACCCACGCCTTATTTCTTACTTATCAATGATGATGTTGAATCAGTATAGTGAGTTATTTCGTTCTTGTTTCTCATGTCACAAAACAGTCACATCTAGAGACCTCAAAACTTACTCTAGAGAGGCCTTTAACCTAGAACTGGGGAGCTTGGACTGGTCAGATGAACTCAGTGGTACACAGGTTGAAGAAACATGGCTTGGATTCAAAACAAAATTCACAGCAATACTCAACAACATGGCACCCATAAGAACCACCAGGGTTAAAAATCGCGCTGAGCCATGGATGCACACTGAAATACTGGCCGCTATGAAAACCAGAGACAAAAAATGCTCTGAACTTCATAAAAGTCAGACAAAGCTTTCCAAAAGCTCAAACAGTGAACTCCAAGCCCACGTGGTTGAACTAAAAATTCAAAGAAACAGACTAATAAATGACGTAAACACCATGATCAAAACCGCAAAAAGAAATTTCATCAACGACAAAACTGAGGAAAACAAAAACAAACCCTGCGAACTTTGGAAATTACTCAATAACCAACTAGGCTGCAGTAAAAAACTTAAAACCAGATTCTCAAACATAAACAAAGACGGACAACAGGCTCATCACAGACAAGCTGGATGTAGCCAATTACTTAAACATCTTCTTCACAAACATAGCCACAACACTGGTAAACAAGCTACCCTCCCACTACAAAAACCTAGGGGTCCACAAAGACGACTTCAAACTTGAAATGGTAACAACCGATGAGGTATTCAAAAAATTGAGCGCCCTCCAACCTAACAAGGCCACTGGCCATGACAACAACCCCTCCAAATTCCTCAGAGACGCAGCAGCCGCCATCACCCCAGTCATCACTCACATAATAAACCTCTCTATAAAACAGGGACACGTCCCCAAGGACTTAAAAATTGCGAGAGTGACCCCTCTGCACAAAAAGGGCAGCAACTACCGCCCTGTTTCTATTCTTACCTCCATCTCAAAATTCATGGAGAAAATAGTCTTCAAACAGGTCGAAAAGTACCTGGCGGAAAAAAATCGAATCTACGAATTCCAATCTGGCTTCAGAACGTCCCACTCCACTGACACATGCCTCCTCTATTTGAACGACCACATCAAACAAGAGGTGGACGCGGGCAAATACTGCGGCATGGTCATGATGGACCTACAAAAGGCCTTCGACACCGTCAATCACTCCATTCTGATTCTTGTACCGGATCTCCTCTCTGGTAAACAAGAATACCCTGAAGACTCTGGCAGGAGCACTCATTCAAGGGTACTACGACTATGCGTGCACCTCATGGTACCAAAGCACCTCAAAGCCGCTTAAAACAAAATTACAAACATCACAAAACAAACTGGTCAGACTACTACTTGACCTTACCCCCAGAACCCACCTCACCCCTGCCCACTTTGACAACCTAGGATGGCTTAGAGTAGACGACAGAGTACAGCAACTTGCAATGGGCCTGGTCTACAAGATACACTATACGACTAAGGTACCCATGTACATGTCAAAATACTTCCCAAAGGTCAGTGAATACCACAACCACTACACCAGAGGAAGCTCAACAAATCATGTTAAACCCAGATTCGGCTCAAACAAGGGACTAAATACGTTTCGCAATTATGCCACATCAATGTGGAACGCCCTACCCAAAGCTGTAAAGGAATGTGAATCCCTACCCACATTCAAAACCGCTCTTAAAGAGCACCTACGGGAGGCTGCAATTCGAAACTGGCCACCGTAAATGCCCAAAACCCCCACCACCTCCTAATAGACAGTCTCCTCCCCACTGCATGTATATATTCCCTCCCCGCCGTATGTATATCTCTCTCCCACCCACCCACCCCCTCCTAATGTACAGTCCCCTCCCCATCATATGTATATACTCTGTCAGGATCTAGGGGTAACAGTACTGTATATTTGAATACCGTTTATGTCACAAATGTATCAGTACTAAATACCTATATGTCCCTATGCCATAAATGTCATGCATGTTGTGTATGTCATAAATGTCTATATGAATTGAAAATGGGGGACCCTGATGGAAACAAGACAAACGTCTTTCTCAGGTCTGCATCCCCTTAACAATTGTGTGTATTGAGCCGTACTGTATTGTACCCATTCTGCAATCTGTTAAATAAAGTTTTCATTCATTCATTCATTCGTTCATTCATTCATTCATTCATTCATTCATTCATAAATTCATTCATTCATAAATTCATTCATTCATTCATTCATGTCAATGGGGTCAAGCTACTTTCGATACAAGCTGACTGAAGACCACTGAAACATATTCCACGGTGTACCCAAAGTAGATTTATGTGAGCCTAAGTCAGCCTGTACAGACAGAAACTTGACCCCATTGAATTTACATAGTTTTTTGGCTAACTAGCCAGAACTACAATGAGAAACTGTAGGATTTGTGCTAAGAAAGGACTCTACGCTGGTGTTTCTCCAGACCTCTCTTGGCAGAGCCTGAGGTGTGGCCAGACAATAACAACCCCTTCAACTCCCATTCAATTCTAACCCACACACCTGAGAAAAGTGCTTTACCAAGCAGGGCTCTTTTGCTTAGAGGTTACAGATTATACTGTTAAAAGTGAATCTGCTGCAAGATTGGTATTGAAAACTGGTTCAAGTTTCAAGTTCAAGTTTCTTTAATAGTTGTCATACAGAAGTACAGAATACTTTTATACAAAATGCTTCTTACTGTTACGCTCCAGAGACTGTGCAAGACAAGATAAGTATGAAATAAAATAACATAGTATAGCATGTAAATTAGAAGTAAAAAATGAGGTCACAGTGTTCAGTATAGACATATGTACAATGTTCGATGCAGAATAGACGTAACTGAGTTACCATATAATATACAATATACTATGCAGTGTACTAATATACAATACTATATAGTGCAAGGCAGAAATGGGATGAGGTGCAATTTAGGTACAATTTACAGTCGGTGTACGAGTTGTAGTGCAAATCCTTTATCAATAAATATAAAGTGTGTTTGTGTGATCTAAAGTGTGGAGAGTGGGTGCTGCAGTGTGTTGTTTGTTTAAGTGAGTGTGTGGGTGTGTGTGCTGTGTGCATTTGATGGTTGTTGCATAGTGTTTATTGTTCGTTTAGCAGCCTGATGGCCTGGGGATAGAAGCTTCTTCTGAGTCTTTCTGTGCTCGCCTTAAGACTCCGGTATCGCTTGCCTGACCGCAGCAGTTCAAAGAGGCAGTTGTTCGGGTGGCTCGAGTCCTTAATAATTCTCTTAGCCTTCCCCCTGCACCGCTTGTTGTAAATGTTCTGGAGGGTGGGAAGCCCCCCTCCAATTGTGCGTTCGGCTGAACGTGTCACTCTTTGTAGTCTGCTACGGTCTTGTGCAGTGCTATTCCCAAACCAGGAGGTGATGTTGCCAGTCAGGATGCTCTCTATTGTACATGAGTAGAAGTTCCTGAGGATCTTCTGACTGACTTGGAACTTCCTTAGGCGCCTGAGGAAGTAGAGGCGTTGTCGTGCCTTCTTCACAACACTGTCAATGTGTGTGGTCCATGTCAAGTCCTCGGATATGTGGGCTCCGAGGTACTTGAAACTGTTCACTCTCTCAACCGGTGCCCGGTCGATGCTGAGGGGGCTGTAGTCCTTGACCCCCGACCTCCTGAAGTCCACAATCATCTCGTTTGTTTTGCTGACGTTCAGGGAGAGGCAGTTCTCCTGACACCACTGTGACAGATTCTCTACCTCTTCCAGGTAGGCCCTCTCGTCGTTGGCAGAGATCAGGCCCACCACTACTGTGTCATCAGCAAATTTGATGATTGTGTTGTTGTTCCGCTGTGCCACGCTGTCATGTGTGTACAGGGAGTAGAGGAGGGGGCTCAGAACACAGCCCTGGGGGGCCCCTATGTTGAGCGTGATGGATGAGGAGGTGCAGTTGCCTGCTCTTACCACCTGGGGTCTGCCCATCAGGAAGTCCAAGACCCACTGGCAGAGGTCATAGTTCAAGCCCAGGTCCCTGAGCTTGGCTATGAGTTTGGAGGGGACTATGGTATTGAATGCTGAGCTGTAGTCGATGAACAGCATTCTCACATAGTTCTGGTCAACTTTAGTTAAAATACTGGGCAGTTGCCTGCAATGTCATTGTGGTGGTATCTTTCGTTGTACAAATAAACTATTGAGTCTCAGAATAAAAATTAAATCAAAGAGACTAGTGCTCAAGTTTAACATGGGAAACAAGAATCAACATTGTATTATTGACCATCAGCTGGTGACTGAAACTGTGATTCTTGGATTATGCCACCAGATTACAGGTCAGGATATTGTTTTACAGATGTGATTTCAAGATATGCAAAACATCAAATGTTGACATGGTGTATTTTATATTGGTTAATGTAATTCACAATATATTTCAAAATATATATTTCTAATGACTCTGCACCCCTTCCTACCCCCAAACAATTTAGAAATGAAACTATACAGTGACAATGGAAATACCAGAGCCAGTCATATGTAATAAGCATTTGTATAGTAAGTGAGATACAGTGGCCACATCCACCTCATGATAGATTTGCAATTGAAAAGTCAAATGGGCCTCATTCAACAATACTCTTATTATTTTTCTTATATTCTTGCTTACCTGTCTGTTAAGAGAACAATAAGAAAAGCCACCGCCACATTCATCAAGCCGTTCTTAAAGTCCAAATCTGTTCTTACCCAGGTTTTTTGAATGGTGAATCCCACTCATTCTAAACTGGATGCGCGTTCTTGCGCAAGTCATTTGCATACAGAGACACGCCTCGCGGGCTCATTATAATACGAGAGCCGTGGGTCTGCATTGTATATTAAGGGCCAGGTGTTAGAAAGCACTAATTAGTGATAGGGATTTAAAGGCCTGCTGGCTTAGCGTCAGCGAAGCGTCGAGAAACGAAGAGGGACAAAGAGGAGTTTTCCTGGAGTTCTCTGCAGAGGGATCCAGGGATCCACCCAGTGCTAAGTACATCATAATCCTATCTTACACTCCACTCTGAAAAATCTCCCTTTCCCTCCCACTCTGCTATTCCTCTACTTCCTCCCTGCCACTCTTGACACCACAATGTGTCTCATATCCACAATCTGCTCCCCCAGAACAGACTCAACCCACCCACGGCAGTTTGCTAGCAACCCGGCTAATCTATCCTACCCTCCTACAGCCACTAATACACCTGTCACAGTACAGGGAGGCCTATGGAATTGTCAATCAGCAGTCAAGAAAGCTGACTTCATTACTGCCTACGCCCATAGTCAAAATCTGCAGCTCCTGGCTCTAACTGAGACCTGGATAACCCCCAATAACTCATCAACACCTGCAGCATTATCTACAAACTATAACTTCACTCACACACCTCGACCTTCCAGGCGGGGTGGAGGCACTGGCCTCATGACATCTCCTTCATGGACTACAAACGTAACACCCCTCCCAGCACTGTCACTCTCCTCTTTTGAATATCATGCAGTATCTGTCTCTAATCCTTTCAATCTCACCATTGTTACACTCTACCGCCCTCCAGGTCCGCTCGATCACTTCACAGATGAGCTGGACATGCTTCTAAGCTCCTTACCGGAAGATGGTACCCCTCTCCTTCTATTGGGCGACTTCAACCTGCCTGACTCATCTCAGTCAGTCATAGTAGTCTCCCTCCTACAATCATTTGACCTGACTCCCACTGCCATGCCTCCCACCCACAAAGCAGGCAACTCCTTGGATCTCATATTTTCACGTAACTCCAGCATCATTAACACCACGGTAACTCCCCTACATGTATCTGACCATTCCTTCATATCCTTCTCACTAACTCTCATGCTTAACCGAAAGGTCTTCACCCCAACTCAAACCGTCTCACTCAGACGCAACCTGCCCTCCCTATCCCCCTCCACCCTCTCCTCTGACATACTATCCACTCTACCTTTGAGTGACACCTTCTCTGCTCTCTCCACAGAGATGGCAACCTCCACCCTCCTCTCAGCCCTTGCAACCTCCTTCGACAAGCTCTGTCCCCTCGTTGAGAAACCTGCCCGCCGTTCCCCACCCAGTCCATGGCTGACAGATCCAGTGAGAGAACAAAGACAGGTCCTGAGAGCAGCTGAAAGGAAGTATAGAAAGTCACGCCTCACTGCTGACATCGACACATATCACAACCTCTTGTTAACATTCTCCAAAACCATTACTAATGCCAAAGCTTCTTTCTTTCACCATAGGATCGAGGCCTCTGCCAAGAATCTTCGCAAACTGCATGCTACCATGTCCTCCCTCCTCACTCCCCCCCCCACCCCCCCCTCCCTCATCTTTCTCTGCCGAAGACTTTGCGATCTTCTTTGAGGAAAAAGTGGAGAACATCCGCAGCTCCTTCTCCCAACCCCCACCCATTCCAAATGCTGAATCGAGAACCTCATCCTTCACTCTGTCATCTTTCTCTCCCATTACAGAAGCCGAGACCCTGACACTGGTAACGTCGAACCGTCCGACTACATGCCAGCTGGACCGGCTACCTTCCCCACTCCTCCAGTCCATAGCACCAGACATCCTCCCATTCCTAACTGCAACCATCAACTCCTCACTCAACTCGGGGGTGGTCCCCACCTCCCTAAAACAAGCCAGAGTCACGCCCCTCATAAAAAAACCATCCCTGAACCCTACCGTCATAGGCAACTACCGTCCTGTCTCTCTTCTCTCCTTCCTTTCTAAAACACTTTACGTGCTGTATCCAACCAACTTACTGCTTATCTCTTACAGAATGACCTCCTAGACCCTAATCAGTCAGGCTTCAGGACTGGTCACTCCACAGAGACAGCCCTCATTGCGGTCACAGAGGCACTTCACTTAGCAAAAGCGAAAGGCCTCTCCTCTGTCCTGATTCTCCTAGATCTATCTGCAGCCTTCGACACAGTCAACCACCAGATCCTCCTCGCGGCCCTCGCAGGAATGGGAGTGGCTGGCTCTGCGCTGACATGGTTGTCATCATACCTCAATGACCGCTCCTACCAAGTGTCATGGAGAGGGACCCTGTCGGCCACCCGCCCCCTGCGGACGGGTGTCCCCCAGGGCTCGGTTTTAGGACCCCTTCTCTTCTCCCTCTACACTAAATCACTGGGTAACATTATCACGTCTCATGGCTTCTCCTACCACTGTTATGCCGACGATACTCAACTCTTCCTCTCCTTCCCTCCCTCAGATATCCACGTCTCTGAGCGGATCTCGGCCTGTCTGTCCGACATCTCCGCCTGGATGACGACCAACCACCTCAAACTGAACCTAAGCAAAACAGAATTGCTCCACCTGCCGGCCAAATCCTCCCCCCTGACCGACCTTTCCATCACAGTCGAGAATGCAGCTGTGACCGCGTCCCCGACCGCCAAGAACCTTGGTGTTGTCCTCGACGACCAGTTGAACTTCTCTGCTCACATCGCAGCGACAACCAGAACCTGCCGATTCCTCCTGAGCAACGTCAGAAGGATACGCCCCTTCCTGACAAAAGAAGCCACCCAACTCCTCGTCCAATCAACAGTCATCTCCCGCCTCGACTACTGCAACGCACTGCTCGCTGGCCTCCCGGCCACTGCCACTAAGCCTCTTCAACTCATTCAGAACGCAGCGGCCCGCCTGATCTCAAACCTACCGAAGTCGGCCCATGTCACCCCACTTCTTAGGGACCTGCACTGGCTCCCCATTGCTGCACGAATCCGCTTCAAGGCCCTTGACCTAGCATACCGTGCGGCAAAGGGAACTGCTCCCGCCTACCTCCGGTCAATGGTCTCTAACTACACACCCTCAAGACCCCTACGCTCTGCATCTTCTGGCCGCCTCAGACCTACTCCTATCCAAGCTCCGGGAGGGTCATCAAAGAGAAGTCGCCTATTCTCAGTCCTTGCCCCACAATGGTGGAATGAACTACCCACCCCAGTTAGGACAGCCGAAACACGTCCAATCTTTCGCCGTCGACTAAAGACTCACTTCTTCAACCATTATCTGAATTAAAAAAAAAAAAAAAAAAAAAATCTAACCCTAACTAACCATACTGTCATGCACTTGTCCTAATAAACTAACCTACACTGTAGCACTCAACACTTTGATGAACATTGTTACTCAGCTGATAGAGTTGTGCTCTTCCTGATGGCTTGTCGTACAGAACTTGTAAGTCGCTTTGGATAAAAGCGTCAGCTAAATGACTAAATGTAAATGTAAATGTAAATGTATATGAGCGGATCCCCCAGCCGTATTCCCAACCTTTCTTCCCCAGAGCCCCACGATTCCTTGGAGACATGAATGATATGATAAAGGCTACTGGTCCGTCAGCGAGGAGATAGCCCACAGCGGATAGCCATTTGAGAATAGGCTATTATTTATGGCCAAACGAGGGCCTATAGCCTATACATATTATTTAATGTTTTCATAAGCGTAAAGATACAAGGACAACAGTTAGATTAACAATCAAGTTTGTTTACTGTATGCAGGCTTCGCAGGGCTCCTGTGTCTGTGCCATGCGTTATATGCACAAGTTACTGTTCCATAATAGGCTATGCTATTATATATAGTTTATATAGACTACCTAATACCGACATCAAAATAGATTGTATGCCTCTACAAATCATATTATACCAGGTAGCCAATCGAACTTTAAAAGAAAGAAACGGAAAAAAGGCATTCATATTCCAGCATAAGCAAGCATTGTTATTATGACACCAACGCCAAACAGGTTAACGGTCTTTATTAGTATTTTGCGCTGCCCAGTGCCCAGGCAACAATGGTCTTTAGGGAGTCGTTGATATCCAACATCACCGTGTACAAGTCCGTCAGCCTGTCGCGTATTCTTGGTTCGACAGTGCGTTAAATTAGTTGGTTTTAGACCTCCGTGAACAATCGGCTTAGTCCATTTTTCCACATCCCATGGGTGCGTTTCATTACCATATATGGATAATCATGCACGAGCATAGACGGTAAGAACAATGGTATTTATCAACACTGAGTGTGTGTACTGCGTAGGACCTGTGTACACACGGTTGATAAATCCCGATTTTTCTGTGCGTAGAGACATACTAAATTCCTTGTGTAGGAACGAAAATAGAACACTTTCTACGCATTATTGATAAATGAGGGCCCAGGTTCATAATTCCAAGCCGCGGTCACTTTGCAGAGGAGTGTTTACAAACCAAGTATGATGAGATCGCCTTACTCCTTCATACTCTGATAGACAACGATGCACGGCACGTAAGTTTCACCACGGACATATGGACCTGTGATGTTAACCCTGTCAGCATGCTAGGTCTGACGGCGCAGTGGCTGGACAAAGATTTCAAACTGTACAGAGCGGTGTTGCATTCTCAGGAACTACCAGGTTCACACACTGCCGATATGATCCGTTTGGCTTTTGTAGCTATGCTTCAGAAATGGAACATAACGAAAGAGATGGTCCATGTTAGGGGTGGACGGTATAAACGGTATGAATTTGCGCTACGGTATGGATTTTGACTATACCTTGTGACCGGTAGAGCAACTCTAAAGTAGCAATGACGTAACCACAGTGTGGAGGGAGGGGGCTGCTAAGTGGAGCTAACGTTAGCTTGATGAGGCAGGGCTCTACAGTGTGACCATTTCACTCGCAAAATAGATATGTGTGAACTGGACAAATGATTTAGGAGCACAGAGGCTTTGTGTAGTGGGCGTGTCAACACGCAATTGTCATTTCATAATAGACACGGAACAGAGCGGACCTTCAATTCTAGAAGCGAACTAGCTCTTCAGCACTGCGTTGCACACAACTGTGTGACAACTTCTCTCGCGAGTCGTACAGTTTCTATGTGTAATGTAAACTCTGCGACGGGTCCAATCATCTAACATGCTTTGCATCCTCGCCATTCTGGAATGCCCACGTCGCGCTAAAACCTTATGTAATGTTAACTGTTGATTTAGCCTCAGAAAGCTAACGTTAGCTCCACTCTAGCAGCAGCCCCCTCCCTCCCTCCCTCCCTCTCACTCTGTCTCCCCCATCCCCCTCTCTCTGCTAACAATCCTGATTCGATTTCATTAAAAAGGAAGATATTGATGGACATTAGCTATAGTATAGCTCAGCAGCTGTAACAGAATAATTTTATTATTTTTGATTATTTACGTTTTAAGTTAAGTTAAACAACAAAAAAAGCCAGCGGTGGACCGACATAACAAACGCTGTCACGGTTTACTTGTGTAATGACATGGTTCCCTTTCAAACTGTCGATCGAAAGGGCTTTAAAGACATGGTCAAAGCACTGGATCCAAGATACGCATTACGTTACCTGCAGACACTTGAGAAAAGTTTTTGCATTTTTCTATTGCAGTTTTGCACAATAGATTTTCTTAAAATGCCTCTGTACCATGTGAAATATGTCCTAGAGTACAGTAATAGCTGCCATACCAGTGTTTTACCCCTTCAGAAGCATTTATATAGACATTTTAAGATAAGTTAATATACCGTGATATATACCGTTACCGTTTATGCTTCAAATTATACCGTGATATAAATTTTAGACTATACCGTCCAGCCCTAGTCCATGTTGTCCTAAGAGACAACGCACGTAACATGGCAAAGGCTATGTAGGATTACAATGTTGATAGCCTGGGCTGCATGGCCCACACCTTACAGCTGGCTGTGAACGAGGCTGTGCTGAGACAAAGAGCTGTGATTGACTGTGTTGCCATCGGTCGGAAGATTGTTGGACACTTTAAGTACTCCCAAGTAGCGACCACCCGCCTGGAAGAGTTAATGGTGGCCCTGAAAATAACAAAATCACGACTCCAACCAGACCTGGCCACACGTTGGAAGTTTACAGTACATTATACATGCTCCAGAGTCTGGTGAAGCAGAAGCAAGCTATCGCAGCTTATGCTGTAGAATACAAGTTGCCAGCAACACTCAACGCCGACCAATGGACCCTGGTTGAAAACATTTTGACCATCCTCGATCCGTGTGAACGGCTGACTAGAAATATTAGCAAAGTTACAGCCACTACTGCAGACGTGATCCCCTCCATCCAAGCCCTAACACGCCTGCTAAAACAAACCGTCCCAACAGACCACAGAGTGAAAACTACAAAGGAGACCCTGTTAACACTTTCTGTGCCACGCCGTGTTTTCTTTTTTACCCCATTGATGCCTGTAACTGACCGCCAAGGGTAAAGATGCCTATCATCTTTACTGTCAGTAAGCTTTGATTTGCGTTGGTCTAGATGATCAATTTCTCTGTATAGGCTCAGAATACTGAGCCCTCTATTTATCTATCTAAGAAAATAATATTTCGGAGCCACTTGTGCACTTTCATTTAGTGTCCACATGGGGGCAGAGCTCGTCTTCCTTTAGTATAAAGTCACAGCTTCCTGTGTGACCAACGCGGAAGTAATTCAGAGATAACGACGGAGCAGGCAGCGAATATGTATGATAGAAGGACCTTACTCCAGTTAAATTAACTACCCTTGGTAAAGCGGAATAAGGTATGTCGAACACTCAAATGTATTATTATTATTACTGTTGTTGAAGATATGTTTTTGTATATTTATGTGTGTAACCGCCAAACATTTATAAACATATAAAGTGGTGCACTCACGAAGTAGATTCTAATCAAAGGCACCTGCTGCCGGACAAGTAACGTTATTATATATCATTGTTTTTCCCTGAGTGCCTTTGTTATGGAAGACGAGTTGCAATTGTTTGTTTGAACACTTTGGTATAATAATGAACAACATGTGAACAATATTGAAATGTGAAATATATAACTAATTGTATGTTTGTGTTTGACTGTCCTATGCAGTTTTCATGGTGCAAACGAGGTGCAAACGGGGTGCAAACGGAGCAAATGATGCAACCGTCACTACCTGTACAAACACGGTGCAACGACACAACTACCAAAGAAAAGCTACAGTACTGCTAAGCTGAAATGCAAGAGAAAAAAAAAGAGAAAATAAATAAAAGCATCTGTACGAAACATAACCGCATCTTTATTTCAACACCATGCCGGGGGGCAGTTACAGTGAAAACTTACCGACCAGTGGTGAGTGAAAACTTACCGATCAGTGGTGAGTGAAAACTTACCGACCAGTGGTGAGCGAAGACTTACCCATACTCTGAAGATGATAAACAGTGAGTAAAACCCGTACTCTGAAGATGATCAACAGTGAGTAAAACCCATACTCTGAAGATGATAAACAGTGAGTAAACCCATACTCTGAAGATGATAAACAGTGAGTAAAACCCATACTCTGAAGAGGATAAATGTATTATGAAACCTCATTCTGAAGTGGATAAATGTGAAGTAGACCTTACTCTGAAGAGGATAGATGTTCTGAAGAGGATGGATGTATTATGAAGACTTTATTCTGAAGTGGATAAATGTACAATGAAGACCATACTCCAAAGAAAATGCATGTATGTTGAAGACCTCACTCTGAAGAAAATGCATGTACAATGAAGACCATACTCTGAAGAAAATACATATATGTTGAAGACCTCACTCTGAAGAAAATACATGTACAATGAAGACCATACTCCGAAGAGAATACATGTATGTTGAGGACCCTACACTAAAGAAAATACATGTATGAAGAGAAGGAAGAATGAACCTACTGAGTTAACCCTATGCTGTCTGGTATCCATCCCAGCAAAACCACGGACGTGTGGCAACTCCTGTATATCTAATTAACCCCATGCTGTCTGGTATCCATCCCAGCAAAACCACGGACGTGTGGCAACTCCTGTATATCTAATTACCCTTATGCTGTCTGGTATCCATCCCAGCAAAACCACGGACGTGTGGCAACTCCTGTATATCTAATTAACCCTATGCTGTCTGGTATCCATCCCAGCAATACCACGGACGTGTGGCAACTTCTGTATATCTAATTACCCTCATGCTGTCTGGTATCCATCCCAGAAATACCACGGACGTGTGGCAACTCCTGTATATTTAATGAATATTATGCGGTCTGATATCCATCCCAGCAAGTGGAACTCTTAAATACCATCTAGTTATTTGATATTTTGAGTGTATGTGATCAAGCACAATGTCGGCCCAAGAAGACGAAGCTGGCAACCTCTTGGAGTTGGAACAGAACAGAACGGGTGCTCGCCAAAGAACTCTAACCGAGAAAGGAAAAGAAAACCGTGAAGTGGAGGATAAGAGGAATGAGAAAGCTTTTAACAAAGCTTATCAGAAGTGGAAGAAGATAGCCAAGGAAGCAAGAGGGAAGCTAAGAACCTTCTGTCCAGCAGAAGAACTTGAAAGACTAAAACAAGACATTCAAGCAAGTTGTGACTTAGTAAGAAGTTTATATGAGTCCATTTTACGTAACCATGCCACGACTCCTGAGATCGCAAATAAAATGGACGCCTGTATTCAGCTGACGACAGACACCCAAGAGCTTGTGTGTAAGCAGCTGGAAACAAAAGAGGAAGATTTTAATGAAAGACTTGAGAAGGAGAGGGTGAGAATAGCTCTGAACAAAGAAGAGTACAGATCTGTATATGGTCACACAAATACTGAAACAATTCACTCTCAACGTTCCAAGGCATCAAACAGGCGGAGGGAAGCTGAACTCGCGGCTAAAGTGGAAGAGGTAAAGGCCATTCAAGTGACCCAGGCTCAGCAAACCAGTCTCCTCCAACTAGAGGGGGAAGAGGCAGCCATGCTGATGGAAATGGAGAAGGTGAAGGTACAGAGTCGACGTAAGCTGGAGGAGGAGAGGATGAAGTTACAGTAGCTACAAGCAGAGAAGGAAGTCCAGGTAGCAGCAGCCCGAGTGAGGGCATACAGTTCGGGAAGTGACCTAGACAACGAAGAAGAAGAAGTCACTGACCATGAAATAAATACTGCTCACCAAAATCCTGAATATAGTGCTCCGCTACATCCTACAGCATTCCAACGTCAAGCATCTCCCAGCGCGACGGCAAACCAAGAGGCCTTCAGTCTAGCTGAAGCAATCACAAGTGCATTAAGCATGAATCGCCTACCTACACCAGAACCAACAATATTCAACGGTGACCCTATGAAATTTGTTGATTGGAAAATGACCTTCATGACCCTGATACACCGAAAGCCTCTCCCAACAAGTGATAAGATGTTTTATCTGAAAATGTACCTTACTGGAGAAGCTCGTAAGTCTGTGGAAGGATTCTTTTACAGAGACTCCGAAGAAGCATATAAAGGTGCCTGGAGAGTGTTGGAAGAGAGGTATGGAAACCCCTTCATTATACAAAGGGCGTTCAGAGACAAGCTAATGAGATGGCCTAAGATAAACACAAACGATCCTCTGGCGCTCCGAGAGTTTGCAGACTTCCTACAGGGATGCACAGAGGCAATTCCACATGTCCGAGGGCTGGACATCTTGAACGACTGTGAAGAGAACCACAAACTGCTCAAGAAACTACCTGAGTGGATTGTGCGAAGATGGAGCAGGATCATCGTAGAAGAGCTAGATAAATCTGGAAGCTATCCAAGTCTTGCACACTTTTCAAAGTTTCTGAACAAAGAGGCACGAATAGCTTGTAACCCCATCGCTACCCCACTACTGTTGAACTCCAGAGCCCCAGACGAGAGGTTTTCCAAGAGAGCCAGAGCGTTGAATACAAGCACTCACATAAAGAGCAACATCGTGGAGACACAGTATTCACCCTATAGAGCCAGACCACCTTGCCCAATCTGCAAGAATGAGAATCATGGCATTGCTACATGCACTAACTTCGCATCAAGGTCTATAGAGGATAAGAGAACGTACATCTACCAAAATCACCTCTGCTTTGGATGTCTAAAGAAGGGACACTCCAGCAAGGACTGTAAACGGCGACATACCTGCAACACCTGCAACCGTCGTCATCCAACGTGTCTGCACGAAGAGAGGTCACAAGCACCAGAGACAACCCAGAGTGGCACATCTACTGCAAACTACCGGGGCCAAGAAGTCCGCAGAGTCGTGTCTCACACTACAACCCGATGTGCTTCTGCGACCTCAAGCATTGTCCCAGTCCTTGTGTCTTCAGTTCAAGAGCCACAGATAACGGTGCTCACTTACGCACTACTCGACACACAGAGTGATACAACGTTTATCTTAGAGGACCTGCTTAAGGAGTTAAGTGTGGAAAGTCAACCTGTGAAGCTGAGACTCAGTACAATGACTGCTGTAAATACAGTTATAACCAGCAAGAGTGTCAGCGGCCTACAAATCAGAGGACTCCATTCTGCAAACAACATCAGAGTGCCACAAGCCTACACTCGTAGCTTCATCCCAGTAGACAAATCCTACATTCCTACTGGTAAAACAGCGCTACAGTGGCCTCACCTCAAGCATCTCGTAAACAAGTTACCATCACTTCTAGACTGTGAAGTGGGTATGTTAATAGGATGTGATTGTCCCTCAGCGCTAGCTCCACTCGAAGTCATCACAGGCTGTGAAAACGAACCTTTTGCACAGAGGACAGAGCTTGGCTGGAGCATAATAGGCTCATCTAACCCTCATCTGGACCGACAAGGGAGCCAGAGCTTTGTACATAGAGTGTCAGTAAAAGAAATACCAGCCCCGTCTACAACAGATGTCCTTAAAGTACTTGAGTCGGACTTCTCTGAAAGGAACTACGAGGACAAGTACGTGTCTCAAGAAGATGTTCACTTCATACAATTCCTCAGCGAGAACATCAGACAGAAAGAAGATGGACACTACGAGATGCCTCTACCTTTCAAGGGTAGCAGCCCACCATCCCTACCAAACAACAAGAGACTAGCTACAGTCCGCCTCCAGTCTCTAAAGAAGAAGCTAAAGATGGATAAAGAGTATCACGAACGCTATAAGGCTTTCATGAAAGACATCATCAAGAAAGGTGACGCAGAACTTGACCATACCACTTCATATGGAGAGACCGCTTGGTACCTTCCTCATCACGGCATTTACCACCCTCAAAAGCCTGGCAGGCTACGGGTCGTGTTTGACTGCTCAGCTAAATTCTGTGCAGTTTCCCTAAATGACTGTCTATTGACCGGTCCCGACTTAATCAACTCCCTAATAGGAGTTCTATGCCGCTTCAGAAAGGAAGACGTGGCCATAATCTGCGACGTGGAAAGAATGTTCCACCAGTTCTTCGTCCACCCTGACTCTCGAAAATACCTCAAGTTCCTGTGGTGGAGAGAAGGTGATTTGGAAACGGAACCACAGGAATACAGAATGGCAGTTCACCTCTTTGGAGCTGCTTCGTCTCCTGGATGTGCCAATTTTGGCCTAAGGTACATGGCACACCAACATAGAGAAGACTACCCAGCAGCCTCAGCCTTCATTGAGAAGAACTTCTACGTTGATGATGGGTTAGCCAGCGTTTCATCAGTCGAAGAGGCCAAGAAACTGATCATCGAGGCACAAAAATTGTGCAAACGAGGAGGCCTACGCCTCCACAAATTCAACTCTAACCACAAAGACGTCCTCGACTGTGTGAAACCCTCAGAAAGAGCAACAATCACTGACCCTCTCGAACTTAAGCTGGAAGCAACCCCAACTGAGCATGCACTTGGCCTTCAATGGTCTATAGACAACGACACCTTCAGCTTCAATGTCAACATGAAAGACCAGCCTTCAACCCGTCGAGGAATCCTCTCCATCGTCGCCTCTCTTTATGACCCACTCGGGTTTGTTGCCCCATTCACCCTAAGCGGGAAACGCATACTCCAAGAACTATGCCGCAGAGGCATAAGATGGGACGATCCACTGCCAGATGACTTAAAGCCACGGTGGGAGGAATGGAAGATCGGGCTACATAACTTAAAGGAATTCACAATCCCTAGATGCTATCACCCACATGACTTCGGCAACATCATCAAGACGGAACTGCATCACTTTGCCGATGCCAGCAGCATGGGGTATGGCGCTTGTTCCTACCTCAGGTACAAAAATGACAAAAATACAGTACACTCCAGTCTTGTGATGGCCAAAGCAAGAGTAGCACCCACAAAGGTCTCAAGCATCCCACGACTAGAGCTCTCAGCGGCAGTGGTCGCAACCAAATTAAGTGTGTTGCTGAAAAGAGAACTGCAGATGAAGATCGATGAAGAATTCTTCTGGACAGATTCACAAGTAGTTCTGGGCTACATCAATAATGAGGCAAGAAGGTTCCATGTGTTCGTCGCGAACAGAGTCCAACTGATAAGAGAAAACACTGACCCAAGTAAATGGCACTATATCGAAACAGCAGAGAACCCGGCAGATCATGCCTCCAGAGGCCTTCAGGCATCTCACATTCCTTCAACAAACTGGATGTCAGGTCCTACATTTCTCTGGGAGCAAGAAGTACATCCCAAACTGAATCCCTTCGCAGACCTACTCGTAGGCGATCCTGAGGTTAAGGCTGTCCAAGCTTTCACAACCAAAGTTAACAGTTGTACAGACATTCTAAGTCGCCTAAATCAGATCTCTTCATGGTCAAAGATCCTGAAAGTAGTAACCGAACTGGTGACAGTCGAAGAACGAGAAAGAGCTGCCAAAATAGTGATCAAGCTTGTCCAGCAGCAAGCCTTCTCTCAGGAAATTAAGAGATGCCAGGAAGGAGATGCTCTCCCAAGTTCAAGTGCTCTCCATTCCCTTGATCCAATTCTGCATCAAGAACTTCTCTGTGTGGGTGGAAGATTGAGACGCTCATCCCTCAGTCAAGAAATGAAACATCCCATCATTTTGCCAAAAGACAGCCCTATCACCAAGCTAATTACGGCTCATCACCACGCTCAAGTTTGTCACCAAGGCCGAAGTCAAACCCAAATGGAACTGAGAGCAAATGGATTCTGGGTCATTGGTGGGAGCAAATTAGTAGCCAAGCTGATTCACAACTGTGTACGATGCAGGAAACTCCGACGACCTACTGAAGAGCAGCAAATGGCTGAACTCCCTAAAGAGCGTGTGGAAGACTCACCGCCTTTCTCATACAGTGGCATGGACTGCTTCGGCCCCTTCCTGATTAAAAAGGCTCGAAAGGAGTACAAAAGGTATGGCCTGATACTAACTTGCCTAGCTTCACGAGCTGTCCACATCGAGATGCTTGAAGACTTATCAACAGACTCATTCATTAACGCCTTGAGATGCTTCATCAGCCTCAGAGGAGCTGTTCGGCAACTTCATTGCGACCACGGTACTAACTTCGTGGGAGCTAGAAACCAGTTTAAAGAAGCACTCAAACAATGTGACGCCAGTTTACTGGAGATCTTTCTAGCAGAGAAACAGTGTGAATTTGTCTTCAACGCTCCATCCGCCAGCCATGCAGGTGGTGTCTGGGAACGTCAAATCAGGACAGTAAGAAATGTGCTGAACGCCACTATCGCTCTGTGTCCAGGCAGACTTGATGACGCCTCTCTTAGAACACTCTTCTATGAAGCTACAGCTATTGTAAACAGCCGACCACTGACAGTAGATGGTATCAACGATCCTATGGCGCTAGAACCCTTAACACCAAACCATCTCGTCATGATGAAGTCTAAAATCGCTCTTCCACCCCCTGGGAGATTTGTTAAAGAGGACATGTATGCAACCAAGAGATGGCGCAGAGTCCAGTACCTAATCGAACAATTCTGGAGCCGCTGGAAGAAGGAATACCTCCTGAACATTTCTACACGCCAGAAGTGGCACGTACCACGGCGTAACCTCAAGGTGAACGACATAGTCATCCTCAAGGACAGTAACCTGCCAAGAAGCCAGTGGCAACTATGTCGGGTCGTCGAAGCCACTCCAGAGAGCGACGGTCTAGTACGTCGAGTAAAAATACAGACTGGGGAGCGAAAAGATCACTCTACCAGACCTTCAGTCCTCGAGCGACCGATCCAGAAATTGGTACTCCTCCTTGAGAGTAATTAGTATAGAAATGCTTGAAAAATATTATTTTGATGCTATGTGAAATCTAAAAGGAAATCCTGTATGACTAAATTAATTGTTTTTGTGCTTATCCGTCATAGCAGGATTTGGTGGGAGTGTAACTGACCGCCAAGGGTAAAGATGCCTATCATCTTTACTGTCAGTAAGCTTTGATTTGCGTTGGTCTAGATGATCAATTTCTCTGTATAGGCTCAGAATACTGAGCCCTCTATTTATCTATCTAAGAAAATAATATTTCGGAGCCACTTGTGCACTTTCATTTAGTGTCCACATGGGGGCAGAGCTAGTCTTCCTTTAGTATAAAGTCACAGCTTCCTGTGTGACCAAGGCGGAAGTAATTCAGAGATAACGACGGAGCAGGCAGCGAATATGTATGATAGAAGGACCTTACTCCAGTTAAATTAACTACCCTTGGTAAAGCGGAATAAGGTATGTCGAACACTCAAATGTATTATTATTATTACTGTTGTTGAAGATATGTTGTTGTATATTTATGTGTGTAACCGCCAAACATTTATAAACATATAAAGTGGTGCACTCACGAAGTAGATTCTAATCAAAGGCACCTGCTGCCGGACAAGTAACGTTATTATATATCATTGTTTTTCCCTGAGTGCCTTTGTTATGGAAGACGAGTTCACCTTTTAAATATCTTTGAATGCAATTGTTTGTTTGAACACTTTGGTATAATAATGAACAACATGTGAACAATATTGAAATGTGAAATATATAACTAATTGTATGTTTGTGTTTGACTGTCCTATGCAGTTTTCATGGTGCAAACGAGGTGCAAACGGGGTGCAAACGGAGCAAATGATGCAACCGTCACTACCTGTACAAACACGGTGCAACGACACAACTACCAAAGAAAAGCTACAGTACTGCTAAGCTGAAATGCAAGAAAGAAAAAAAAAGAGAAAATAAATAAAAGCATCTGTACGAAACATAACCGCATCTTTATTTCAACACCAAGCCGGGGGGCAAATAAAAAATTTAAAAAAATTAAAAAATTAAAAAAAATTTAAAAAACGATTTTTCGATTTTTTTTAAATTTCGATATTCGATATATACATATAACGATATAGATAAATATCGCGATATATTTTAATAATCGATATCGAAATTTAAAAAAAAATCGAAAAATCGTTTTTTTTTTTTTTTTTTACCTGCAACAGGGCAGTTTTAAAACCAGAGACAGTGGACAGACTTGTCTTTCTTGCCTGCAACTTAAAGTAATGGCTTTGCTTGTCCAAATGACAATACTGACCAAATTCAGATTTCTTTTTCTCTTGTCCATTTATTTTGTTTGCTTTCTAATTTAAAATACATTTTGAAACCGTCTGTACACAGTAGGCTATGTGTGCTAGCAGAACTAGACTCCAGTCACGAGTCACAGTGCACATGTGCGGTGGTTTGTCCACCAAAAAAGCGCCAAAAGATCGAAAATAAACTAGCAGAGCCAGAACTGTTCAACTCCTCTGGAGCCACAGCCAGCAGAGAAGCCGGTTTACTTTAGCTTTTAAACCAGCTGCAGCCTGAGAACTGGAGTGTGAGGGGATGTAACACTAAAGATGGCGGCAATGACAAAGAATTGCTGCAAAATAAACATACATCTGTTGTTAAAAAAAAAAGAAAATAAAAAAATGTTATATACTTATAACAATTCGATAATTATCGATATCGAGAAATAAAATAAAATTATCATATCGTTATCGCGATATGATTTTTTTCCATATCGCCCAGCCCTAGAACGTTGTCATTTGTCGGCCTATTTATGAATAGTTTTCAAATAAACGCTAGATGATCGATAGTATATGTGTGCGCACGCACACGCTCGTGCCGCGCGCTGATAATCGCTGCTCTTATTTCCTGATGGATTTTACAGTGAAACAGCAATATCACATATAGTGGAAACGCTTATATCTCCGTGAAAACTAGTCTGATTATCCTAAGACTGATAACCTAGATTCCTTACCTGACATCAGATGGTATCCAAATGGTATATTCCAATTCCTGATCACCATTCGAAAAAATCGATAATTGTATTGATCCAATGTGTATACAGTAGAACACATAATCCCTGCTGCTCTTCAGGCTCCAGAATGAACTCTGGTAACCCCGGCTGCATCAGTGAGACGTAAAATGAGTCAGAAATCCTTTATCCCATTCACTTTCATTGAGTCCATTCCAAAAGGGTGATTTACCATCTGGGAGACGATAGGGGGCGCTTTTTTCACATCTGAGAGCCTGGGGTGACTGGAATATCCAACGGTAGGCTCGCTTGATGCAATATGATTTCAGATCGCTAATAAAAAAAAATAAAAAATAAATACGAGAATTCTCGTGAGTGGGCATTCGGGCGTGGCGCTCAAAGTGTTAAAAGCAGTCCAAAGGCGTTTTGGTGACATAAGAGGAAAAGCCCATGTATTATCTCTCCACGATATTGGACCAGAGGTACAAGGACCGCTACTTCAGCCGTGCATCCAGGGAGCGAAATTTACTTTTTGACTCACCGGCCAGTGGCGGGTAGATGGGAAGAGTCTACCCGCCAAGCATATTTCTTACCTGCCAAAAAAAATTTGATTAAAAAAAATATATATATATATTTTATATAAAAAAATGTTTTAAATAAAATATATATTATATAATCATACTTGTAGTTGTATTATCTGCGAGACATCGCCACCACGCAATAAGTCAAAATGCTTGCTATCTGCAAACAGCTCCACTGTCTGTGTGTGTATACTTGAGTAGCCTCCAGCTCCAGCAAGGATTCTCCGGCCCTGCAGCTAGACCCTATATTCAGCTAGACCCTACATTCAGCATGCAAGGATTCTCCGGCAATGCAGCTGGACCCATTTATAACGTTACTGTTCTTGTGTCAAATCACATTCAACATGCCCTCAGCTAGAATACGCATTCAATCAATGTTATAAGACATTGATATCAGGAGCTATCTGTAGCTACTGCTAGCCCGGTAGATAACGTTAAGACAATTTAGTTTACTGGGACAGATCGACTAACGTGAGCTAGCTAACGCGAGCTAACGAGGGAACGGAGGTATTATGCACTCGAGTCGACTATTGCTGGAGCATTTGTTGATATCAGCAGCTATCAGTAGCTAGCCAGCTAGATACCGTTAGACAATGCCTCGTCATGTATTAAACTAAAAGTGAATAGTTGACTGGGTCATTGTTTAAACAGTAACGGAGGTCCGCTCTTCTAGAGCAGACTGCCTGTGTTGACATGAGCACTGCGAGCAGAAGCCCTTAGCCAATAGTATCCCGCTGCAGGGCTGGGCGGATATGACTCGTTGCCACGTTTTTTTTCAAAATAAGAGTATCATATGAACCTAATTGTTGCTAACTGCCAGAGCCATCGATATGACTGGAGATGCGCTTGGGGCGGAAATGAGACCCGCACAGATTTTCAAAATAAGAGTATCGTTATGAACTTGATTGATTACACGTCACACGGCGGGCAGCCCTCTAAGTGTCAAGCGCCAACGGTAAAAACTGACCGCCCCTGGCGGGCGGCGGGCTTTAGTTTCGGTCCCTGCGTGCATCAAAACGTCAAGCTACAGAAATGCTGCGGGAACAGCTGCACAATATCGAGACAGACACCCCCAGCCCCCAGTCAGACGAGCCACCGGCAAAGAGGACCAGGGAAGACGAGAACAACAACAACTCGCTCTTGGGAATGTTTGAGGCAATCATGGAAGAAAACACAGATGCTGCAACTGAACAACAGGAAAACAACAGAGTGGATGCGGACGTAAGTGTATATTTTATTTTAATGTTTTATGAACACTGTATAACTTGTGTTATGGAACCAGTAGAACGTCATCATAATTAGATCCCGTTCTTCTGTGCTTTTGTTTTTACTGTTGGCTCCAGTCCTATCTGTTGGAGCCCACGCTGAGCCGTTGCCCGCTGGAATACTGGAGTAGCAGCCAGTCCCGTTACGAGTGCCTGGCCCAACTTGCTCGTACATTTCTGTCAGCGCCTTGCACTAGCGTCGACTCTGAGCATTTGTTTTCTGCTGCTGGACACTTGATGACCGAGCAAAGGAACAGACTCGCATGCGAGAAAGCAGAGATGCTAATCTTCATTAAAAAAAAATCTCCCACTGATCCAACCAGAATTTAAAAAACAGTAGAAGAGTTACCAAAAAAATAACAAGACAGGGTCAAACGTGAATCTCTCTCTCTCTCCCTCTTTGAGAAAAAAACGAAAACAATTGAAAGTTTGAAACCTCAATTCTTTAGTAGTTTAGTGGGAAAAAAGGGTTCACTCACTGTCATTTATATGGATTATTATAAGGCAAGCCATTCATCTTTTGTTCTGTAAAATAACAGTTTGTTACTGTGTGGAACTTGTTTCAGTAGCTTATTTATTTGTTTTTGATACTGTGAGGAATGTACTTTTTCAGTTTGTATACTTTGTTTACATAGACATATCTGATTTTACCTGCCAGTATTGAATTTGAATCCCAGGCTTATGCAACAGTTCTAGAGGCCTTTATTTTATTTTTACATCACTGGGTGATGAACCTCACTATGGCAATTGGCAAATGTTTACATTTTGCAATGTTATGTTTACAAGTTATTGACAGGATGTCAAATACTTTGTTTGGTTTATTTAATTCTTTTTGAGGCGTGCTGTCCTATAAATGCTAAGTAATAGTTGTTTCATGGACCAAGACCACAACAGTCTCCTCTCCTATAGCGTCAAATGTTTTATCTGCTGACAAAGCACAATACCTGTTGGTTTTTTGTTCACTCATTGTCCAGGGAAACACATTGTTAATGACATTGACGGATTGTGTGGATTTTGTGATTAAAATTATATTTATTTGGACAAATAAATATGGTCACTTTATTTGAAGAGTCAAAACTGTTGTCTTGGCTTTGTTTTGTTGATAGTAGTAACGCTCATGTCATGATAAATCTGGTTAGGTCAAAACTACAGGAATACACATTCTTTAAATAATAATAATACAATAAATATATATATATATATTATCGGTTATCGGTATCGGTATCGACCTTGAGGAGCAGAAAGTTCTCGATATCGATATCAAAAAATCAATATCGTGCACCCCTAATAATAATATAAAACAGCCATGGATGGTCACCACAGATAATCCAATATCAGTTGGATAACAGATTTCTACCACTACTGAACAAGCCCATCCGGATTATCCGTAGTGACCATCCATGGCTGTTCAGATCCTCCTCACCCCCACCCCACCTACCCAACCCCCCCCCCCCCCCCCCTACCAACCTCGTCCAATGTACAGTTTCTTCATCAAATGTATGTATACTCTCTTTTTTAGACTCTTTTTGTATCACAAACAGTACTGTATTTGTAAATCTGGTATGTCATAAATGTATAGATGTAGCAGTACTGTCTATCTGTATGTCATGTATGTCATATATGTTATGATGAATTGAAGATGGGGACCCTGATGTAAACAAGATGAAAGTATTTCTCTGGTCTGCATCCCCTTAACAATTGTGTGTATTGAGTTGTACTGTATTGTACCTAGGGATGGTACCGTTCACATTTGAACCGATACCGGTACCTGTGAATCGATACCGGTACCCAAGGGTACTTTTTTCAGTACTTTAGTCTCTAAAAATGTAATCTACCGACCTCAGTTGTAAAAAAAAAAAAATTCAAAACTTAATAAATAAATAATGTATTATTATTACTTTATTATTATTTACATCTTACTGATGTAAAGCACTTTGAACTGCAATCCCCTGTATGAAAGGTGCTATACAAATTGTTATTTTGTTATTTTATTTAGAACAGAATATATATACACAGTCACACACATATCTTTAAATAAATGTTGTTTATTTAAAAAATATGTTTATTTAACAAATTAACTAAAAAAGGTACACATCCAGGGTTTCTCATTAATTACCTATACTGTGGTGGCCAGTTCAACACAGGTAACCACTTTTGCTTCATTTCTTTGATGGCTCAAATGTCTGCTTTAGTCCAGTGGTTCCCAAACCTCTCCTCGAGGCACCCCAGCCGTTCCATGTATTTGTTAAATTCCACCACCAGCACACCTTGATTCAACTAATAAAGGGCTAGTTAAGTTGAATCAGGTGTGCTGGTGGTGGAATTTAACAAATACATTGAACGGCTGGGGTGCTTCGAGGAGAGGATTGGGAAGCACTGCAATCTAGTCGATTTTGTGTTTTGAGCACAAAGTTCATCATAGATCTAGCCTCTTTATTTAGCTTTTTTTTGCAGATTGATGCATTTAACTTTAAAATGTACAAAAAAAAGTTAATATGAAAATCCTGTGGGAAACACTGACATCTATATATTTAAATACAAAATAAATAAAGGTATTGTATTTTACAAAATAACAAGTATAAAACAAGGGTAAACAAACCACTCTAGCAGCAATTAACTATTCTGCTGATCAAAAAATAGTCAAATACACATCTATATATTTAAATAACAAATAAAAGAAAGTATTTTACAACTGATTAAACAAACAAACAAACAAACAATCTAGCAGCAATGAACTACTCTGCTGCTGATTGAGTATTCTAGCAGTTATTTTCGCTCGCTTTGGAGAAGACCCGCTTTGCGGTGTGTTTGGTCTTACATAACAGCCTGTGGCTTGTTTACCGACGTCACATCCGCTACTCTTCTGTCTACTCTTAGCTTACGGAGCGAACGTTATGTCCGACAATTAGCAAACCTTAACTTAATAAAGTTACAAATATGTGAAACTATATGGAAGGAGTAAGCCGACCGCTAAAAAGAAAACCCACACGGCAGCGCGAGCACATAATAAAATAAAGGAGTGGAAGTTTGGAGATAGTAGCAGAGAGCAAGAGCAGAGGTGGAAAACTGAGCTACACTTTCTAACAACCTGCCCACTGTAACAAGAAAGATATCAGAGACATAACAACCTGCCCACTGTACCAAGATATCAGAGACAAGTATAGTCCCCATGAATTGCAAACACCCAAAGAGAGTTTGAAAACATGTATTGTGCCGTTGACATTAACGTGTGGTTTCGTTTTGCAGTAAAAAAGAAACGCGACGTCATGGGACTTTTTTTTCCCCTTTCTCATAACCGAAAGTACGTTGGATCTCACGTGAATCGATACTCGGTAGTACTGACGTGTTTCGATAGGTACCTTTAAAAGTACAGAATTCGGTACCCATCCCTGGTAATCGATTACTCGAGCCTATTCCAAGTTGGCACCTGGCACGGTTCCCTCCGCCGTCGGTGTGTGAATGTGTGAGTGAATGGGTGAATGTGAGGCATAAGTTGTAAAGCACTTTGGATATAAAAGCTGTTACATAAATAGAGTCCATTTACCATTAGCTGCGCTATCGCTCATTCTACACAGAAATACCCCGACAAACACACAATGACAGACAGGAAAATACGACAGGAATTAAATGTAAACCCAGTAGGTAAAATTCACCTGCAGGTGACTTGCTTAATCCTCCCTGTGTCCGTCTCTCTCCACTGGTGAGCCTGTTGTGGGGCTGTGTGTGATGGAGCAGGTGAGCTGGTGGAGTGAATGACTGATGTGGAGGTTTCCAGGGGTTAAGAGCTGGCTTCCCCTGGCTCCTGTGGGATTTATTCAATAACAGGTAGGGGTTTAGGCTTGGGCGGTATGACGGTATTAAGGTATACCAGGGTATTTAGAAATACCTACGGTATTGATTTTCAATACCGTCCGTCACCGTCAAAATCACAGATGCGCTTCAGTTTCTATAACAGTGAAACAGAGTTTTGAGTGTAGTGCACACACTGAGTGTAGTGCACACACGCGCCAGCAGAGGGCGAGACCGCTCTAGTGGTGACGAGAGCAGTGTTGTTGTGGCGCAATCCGTCTCTTATTATATGTGAACTAAATTATTATATGTGAACTAAAGAGTACAAGGTTTACACAACAGCCCCCACCCGCCTTTTTATTGTATTTGTACCGTCCTGTACTATCCGCTGTCAGCTGTTCATCTCTCTCTACGAGCTACTGAGCTTGAATAACTAGCGTTAGCTCACGTTAAGTAGCGTTAGCTCTGCGGCTAAATTTCTTAGATTACCCTGAACTAAATCAATGACTAGGTTATAAAGCATTCGAGTAGTTTTCACTGCACATAGAAGTAGCCAAACAACGGGAGCATTTCGGGAGCATATGACCAAAACCCAGGCAATTTCTAGCCCTTAAGGAATCAAAATAGTCTGCCATGGCTATAGGCTAGATGCTAACGCTAAAACGGTGCGGGCTTCTACCGGTGCGGGACTACCGTTCTGAGAGCTGACGATGATTTGTTTACTTGGTAACACGTAACCCCCCCCCCCCCCCCGCGATGAAAATTAAAGTCATACCGTCAAATACCGTGCACCGGGGTATTATAACATAAAGGTTTGCCGGTTTGAAAATAAGGATACCGCCCAAGCCTATAGGGGTTATTAAGTCAAACGGATTAATACAATGGTGAGTGAGAAATCTCCTGTCATCATTAGGGGGCAGAAATGGAGATAGTCCAGTTCTATAGGTATCTTGGTGTCCACCTGGACAGCAAGCTGGACTGGAAGAACACAACAGATTCTGTGTTCAAGAAAGCCCAGTCTCTGCTTTTTCATTTGAGGAAGCTTAGATCCTTTGATATCAGCAGGTCACTTCTTCATGTGTTCTACCAAGGTATCCTTGCTAGTGTCCTTTTTTATGCTGTGCCCTGCTGGGGGGGGGGGGGGCAGCATCACGGACAAAAAACGTATAAATTACATTTACATTTACATTTAGTCATTTAGCTGACGCTTTTATCCAAAGCGACTTACAAGTTCTGTACGACAAGCCATCAGGAAGAGCACAACTCTATCAGCTGAGTAACAATGTTCATCAAAGTGTTGAGTGCTACAGTGTAGGTTAGTTTATTAGGACAAGTGCATGACAGTATGGTTAGTTAGGGTTAGATTTTTTTTTTTTTTTTTTTTTTTTAATTCATTAAATTCATTAAAAAGGTTGGCTCAGTGATTGGCCTCCCTCCTGATTCCTTGGAGATCATTATTGCCAAGCGAACTAGGACTAAATTTAATACATATCTTTTGAAGGCCACCCTCTGTACAATATATTTGATGCTCTGCAAAGCTCATTTAGCGATAGGTTTCTGATGCCTCTATGCTCTATTGAGCGATTGAGAAGGTCCTTTGTTCCTGCTGCGGTTAAATTATTTAACGAACACCGCTAGCTCTGTGTTGAGAGGCTCTCTTCTAGAGCCATATGAAATCCGTTTTATTTTTTTCCAAATTCCATTTAATTTTTTTCCAAATTCAGTTTTTTTCCGTTTTAATATTTCAGAATTCTGTATTTTGCTTTGTACGCTAATTTTACCATCAGAAATAGTGTCTAATAAGTGGGAATGAATAAATGTCCACAATTTAATAAGATATAACAGTCCATTTAATAGGGCTGTCTTAAATACTTCGAAGCTTCGTTCGATGGGCATGGGATTCGAATATGAAAATAAAATTCGATTATAAAAAAATAATAATAATAATTATATATATTTTTGCAAAATCAACTCTGCCTCTCTTTGTTAACTACAACAAGCAATGCTGTTTGTTATTTAAGATGAGGTCGGACTCGGCACTGACAGATTTGTGTTCATTGTGCTGCTTTTATAAAGCCTCAAATGACGGCTTACAATATTTCATGAAAGCAAAGTGTTTTGTTTGTCTAAGATTTAAAAAGGTTTAAACTTTACAGCACTGACAAAGTTGAACAAAGTGCTGTACAAGTCCCACAACATAAAAAAAAAAAATCTTAAAAAAAAAAAAAAAAAAAAAAAAATTATAGTTGATTCCATTTTTATTGCTCAATTCCGCGATTCCGTCCGCGATTCCGTGATCGCGGATTCCATATGGCTCTACTCTCTTCTTATCTTCTATTTACTGTGTTGTGTCATTTGTACTGTATGTAATTGTTTCTTGTATTCGCTCGGGTGGCAAACCATGTTTCCCCTCTGGGATTAAGAATAAAACCAGACCATGAATCAGGCAGGAGGCAGTACTGGGTATCAGGCTCATTTACTGGAGGTCTCTGTGTGACACACATCAGATGCACAATCATTAGGTTTGGTGTGCAGTTGCTTGGTTTCACATCATAGGCATCCGAAAATACTGTGTTACAAATTACACTATTATACTGTATATATTCTGTTTGGCAAAAAAACTAAATTAAATTCCATAAACATAACAAAAAAATATTAAATTACCCATATTCACTTCTATAACAAATATGAAAATAAAACACATTATAATCACACAGTATCATTCTTAACATTCAAATAGGGCTTTAGTGACCTTAGAACAACATGTAACTGTGTTGTGTTATTATAATAACAATCACACCAGCCAGACTCACCTTATATAGCTGGGCCCTATTCCCCGTACCTGACTAACTGAGTTAGCCGGATCATTTTCAGCCAGACATTTCCGTTCCCCGACGTCGGATTTTCTAAGTCGCTATGGTAACAGATCAGAATGTTTGAACCTGCTCCGGAGCAGGGTTAAGTTCAGTTAGCTGGGATGAACCATGGCCACACCCTCGCAAAGAAATGCAGCTCCCTTCCTGAAATAATTATCACAGTCTACATCCCATTATACCATTCTGAATTATGTTTTTGTGCTTCGTTTTCCTAGAGGGGGCTTTTGAAATGTAAAATAATAGACCTAAAATGCTGATACTAAATTTACTTTGTCCTAAATAATACACGTGACATCATAGTTATACGGATACGGCGCTCGCGACACACAGTTATTTTAATAACAGACTAAACAGATCATTGCAAATGTGAATCCCGCAGGGATATTTTTAATGAATGAAATCGGGCGTTTGGCTCTGATTAGTTTAATATTCTTCGGTGTGTATTTGCTTAACGGAGCGCCCGGATTGTGTTTCATTCAAGCATATGAAGCGTCTATGTGCGGATTGTGGATATGAATTATGAGGAATCTGAATCTGTGGAGTGTTTAATTGTATCACTGTCACACGTTATTGTGGTATTGTAACTGGGTTTAAAATATATGAGTAGATGCGCTGTTTGATGGATTTGATGACGTGACGTGACTTGATCAATTGAATGAGCAATTGACGTTTTTGATGAATGAATTTTTGAGAAAATGCATTTATCTTTTCAAGCACTGTTATCTGATGATGAACATGAGTTGTCACTGGTATAAACCAAAGGGTAATCAATTCAATGCAGATTCAAACCTGATTAATAGTGTAACTGCGTGCAAGCCTCCCTACAAGCCTCTCTTTGGGAACCATGTATTTATATAGTACATAATACCTAAGCACATACAGTACAGATATCCTCATAATATAATTCGTATCAATTAGATACTATTTGGGCTTGTTTTTATCCTTATTCTGAAAGAGTTGAACTAATTATTTTCGCTAGCAAGATCTCATTTGATTATTCATTCCATTAAGCCTACTGCCAGCAGCACATTTAAAAAAATATAATCTGATTGATTGGGGTAATGAGGGATTTAAAATTAGCCTATAGATTATGCATTTAACTCGTCTGCGAGGCTATTGAGCCGTACTGTATTGTACCCATTCTGCAATCTGTTAATAAAGTTTTAAATCAATCAATCAATCAATGCCGTTAGAAAATCAGGATTTCTGCGATCGACATCTGCTGTCTTTTCAGCTGAGGCGGACGTCTGGTTGATTGATTGATTGATTGATTGAAAACTGTATTAACAGATTGCAGAATGGGTACAATACAATAGGGCTGGGCGATATGGCCAAAAACGTTATCGCGATAAAATTATTAAAAAAAAATCATATAACTCGATATTGATAATTATCGTCGATATAATTTCTGTCAAGTTTAATTAACTTCTTATGCCCGGCGCCGATGGACGGGCTATTAATAGACTTGTTTTGCTGCTGCGAATGTCTCGAGTTGATGTCGTCAGGCAAAGTAAAATATATTGTTGGTTTCCTGTTGGTTGTCAGTTTGGCCATGGGTAGGTAGGGAATTTATTTAATTTTATTTTTTTATTTTATTCTTTCCCACGGCGACTATGGATAGGGAATTTCTTTATTTAATTAAAATGTTCACAACAACATGGATGCATGTACTCTGCCAGCATGTTTAATATCCATAATACTAAATGTTTGACTAAGATTTCTATGAAACTTTATTAAAAAAAATAAAAATAAATAAAAATGATTTTTTTTTTTTTTTTTAACTCATAAAATATATTGGGTCGACAGTCGCACCTAAATCGGCAGGGTCGGTCGGCAACCGGAAACCAACTATTAATTTTGTTAGGCCTCATCAGTCCGCGCACGTTCTTCTCCCCAGTGCATAGATTATTATATTCCACCAGGGGGCAACCTACCGCCACTGGATCATATGCATTATAAGAATGGAACACAGTTAGCCAGAGCAAGCGGTGTATCCCACGATAATGTACTAAAATCACCCTAAAATACTCCGTTCCGCCCCAATACCTTGCAACGACGTCCACCGCATACCCCACACTACTCTAACCGTGGCCTCAGAATTCACGCCACACACCCACTCGGCACGTAAACTATAAAATAGCGGCGTGCAAGCTAATTATCCTAGCCAGCCTTGTTTACTACCCAGAGGTGCACCGCAGGTCTCCTTCACTGTCGCCATCTCCTTCACTGATTGGTTGTTAGTGCGTGTGCTCATATCCAAGCTTGGAAAATCGATATATCGAAACTTTGCGACCACGTTTCATGTTTATTTCGAGGAAATAATTTATCGCGATAGTTATCGTTATCGTTTTATCGCCCAGCCCTACAATACAGTACAGCTCAATACACACAATTGTTAAGGGGATGCAGACCAGAGAAAGACTTTCGTCTTGTTTACATCAGGGTCCCCCATTTTCAATTCATCAGGACATATATGACATACATGACATACAGATAGACAGTACTGCTACATCTATACATTTATGACATACCAGATTTGCAAATACAGTACTGTTTGTGATACAAAAAGAGTCCAGAAAAGGGAGTATATACATTTGACGTTAAAACTGTAGGGCTGTCTTAAATACTTGGCACAAGCTTCGAACATATAAAAAAATCGAAGTTTAAAAAAAAATAATAATAATAATATTTTTATTTATTTATTTTCTTTACTTCGATATGTGTGTGTGTGCGTGTGCGTGTGTGTGCATGGGGCCATTGGGTGTGGCCGGGGGACAAATACACTGGAGGAAAGTAACCCAGCTCAGCCCAAATTATATCATCACTATTGCCTGTTTGAAGGATATCATCCTCAAACACATATACACCTACATGCCTTGTAGAATTCCACACATAAGAAAGAAAGATACTGGGATGAATAAACAAAATAGGAAATAAAATGTAGAAATGCATGCAATACATAAATAAATATGAATCTCCATATATGAAATAGAACATTTAGATAAGGTGCTACTTAGATGTTTTGGTGAGTTCTTTGTTTTTTTGTGGAAGTAGCCCTTCTTAAAAATGCATTTTCACTGATAATTGGTCTGTAGTGGAGTCTACAAGGTCTACATTGCCGGACCATGTAGAATCCGGACCTTGTAGACTGACATCATTCTGTGCATAGTTTACACAGGCCATATTTCATTCATCTTAAACATTCTTGATTTGGGGGATTGGTAGTTCCCATGAAATCTGAAGTTGTTCAAACGACAACAGCGATCCACCTTGAATTAAATCACACAGCCGTGTTGGCTGCGTCACAGTCACGAAAGGGGCTACTTAATTAATTAATCAATCCACTTTATTTATAGAGCACATTTAAAAACAACAAAGTTTACCAAAGTGCTGTACAAGTCCCACAACATAAGATAAAAAAAAAATCGAAGCTTCGAATTAAAATCGAAGCTCGGCCCCGAAGCTTCGATTGCCAAAAAAAGCTTTGAAGGTCAGCCCTAATTGGAGGAGGTTGGGGGGCGTCTATGCCAAATACAACGCAGTTTGGTTTCCGGGTTCCTCTGATTGGCCACTAAGCCCACGTGACCGCGCGCTAGCACGCCCCCCTTATCGCCCGCTGCCGCACTGTGAAGCGGAAGAGCCAGCGAGGCGACGCGAGGCAGTGGTTTCAGCAGCAGCGGCCGTCTTCTTCCGAGGCGGCTCGTTCTTATTAATCCCCCATTGTTCAGGTCAACATGGTCATGTATGTTGTGTATGTCATAAATGTCGATATGAATTGAAATGGGGGGACCCTGATGTAAACAAGACAAACGTCTTTCTCTGGTCTGCATCCCCTTAACAATTGTGTGTATTGCGCCGTACTGTATTGTACCCATTCTGCAATCTGTTAAATAAAGTTTTCATTCATTCATTCATTCATTTCTCCCCCACTACTCCCAAAAGTAACACTAAATAGATAAAGTACAACAACGCCAGACTCAAGAAACTGTGTTCCCTTTGGATGTGTTCTCATAAACAATGTTTGTTTACACTGCACACGACACTCGAGGCTGCATGGGTGTAATCTCTCCTCTATCAAAGAGGTTGCGTTCAGGAATCAACGTTGTGATGTCCTACGGATCTTCCTCTCTAAAAGCCCCACGCAATACAGCATATGTCTTGAATGTTCAGGCAGGAATTCACCGCAAGAAAATGTGTTGCTAATCTTTGTTCAGTACAATATGATTGGAAAAATAAGCTACATCTGGAATGAATAAAGTGATTTCTTTTTTTTAACTGTCAAGGGTACCAGCGTCTTTTTCTCCAGTAGCGCGATATCCATATCAGTTACATCATCCAAGGTATTGTTACTCAATGTTTGTGAGCGTGGTTTGGAGATATTCACAGTAATTGTTAATTCAGTAAAGTAGTCAGATCTACTCTTTATTGAAGGTACTGATATATGATTCTACGATTAATACTACAAATGTAATGGTACTCAATGAGTATAACAATTACACAAAACATTAGCTTTATATCAGCCTTTCTGAAAGAAGAAATGGTTTCTTTATACATAGTCCTATGGATTAATAAGAACGAGCCGCCTCGGAAGAAGACGGCCGCTGCTGCTGAAACCACCACCTCGCCCCGCTGGCTCTTCCGCTTCACAGCGCGGCAGTGGGCGATAAGGGGGGCGTGCTAGCGCGCGGTCACGTGGGCTTAGTGGCCAATCAGAGGAACCCGGAAACCGAACTGCGTTGTATTTGGCATAGACGCGGTTGGGGGGGGGGGGGGGGGGGGGGGGGGGGGGGGTTGGGTGGGTTACTGCGGGTCGAATGAACGAGACAGAATCAGGGTTCGAGGAACAGGGAAAGCGCGGATTCAAACATCAGGTTAATTGAATCTGGATAATGGGACTTTTGATCGACTTAGTTGAACCAGGTACGGGGAATAGGGCCCTGAACTGGTGTGGATTAGCTAGAAAGGCTACAGCCTGCCCTTTCATTCCACATAGAACAACGTGTTCAAAAGAAACAGACACAAACATCTCCATACCTGTGTTCCACACATCAGATGCACATCACTAGGTTTGGTGTGAAGCAGCTTGGTTCCAGCTGATCAACAGAACAGAACTTGACTGCAGTCAGCTGGAGCTCTGGAGCTGAGAGGAGAGAGAGCTAACAGGAGCTAGTAGCTGTACAGGAGCATTAGCCTACTTTCTCCCAGACTAAACTAATACAAAGTTAGTATTGTTGGATCCGAACACAATGTACACAGGATGAGTGGAATATTTTACGGAATATGTAGCAACAAGCAGATAACGTTTAAAACACGAATTACACCTTTTATAAGCGTTTATCAGGCGGAGTTTCAGCTCACAGTATTTCCGGATGCGTGATTTTTTTTTCGTAGCCGCAGTTTGCGGAGACGCTCTCTGATTGGCCACTGACGTTTCTGGTCATGTGACATGTGCGCCCAATCGCGTGACGCCTGTGTCTTTGCCCATTTCCGCCTCGAACAACCTGCAAACCATAGATATCTTGATTGATTGATTGATTGATTGAAAACTTTATTAACAGATTGCAGAATGGGTACAATACAGTACAGCTCAATACACACAATTGTTAAGGGGATGCAGACCAGAGAAAGACTTTCATCTTGTTTACATCAGGGTCCCCCATTTTCAATTCATCAGGACATATATGACATACATGACATTGTAGTGACTGTACATAATTCACACGGAACTCGTTGGGAATGGTAGTTCCCCCCGGACGATTTATAGGGTGGCACTTCCGGCCACCGGCATTCTTATTTTACTGTCGATACGACTACGTCGATTTGTTGTTACGCTGATGAATAAAGAAATTGAGTTTAGCTTCGAGACACCGCCTCCGACTCCTTCTTCTCAGCGCTACACTGGTGACCCTGACATTAGTCTCGAGGAAGTTTCCGAGACGGAGAATACGGCGAACATGGCAAACAACGCTGGTTTTCTCAGACTGCCTGAGTTTTGGGAGCAGTCGGCGGCCGCGTGGTTCGCCCAGGCGGAGGCGCAATTCGCCCTACGGGGAATCGTGGAGGACGCCGCTCGATACTTCCACGTCGTCTCGAGTCTGAACAACACTACGGCGGCGAGGACGGTAGGCTTCATTACCGCTCCGCCGGCCCGGGATAGATATGAGGCGTTTAAGACGCACCTGCTCAGGATTTTTGAGTTGTCGCCGTCTGAGCGGGCCCGACGTTTGTTGGATATACGTGGCTTGGGAGACAGCAAGCCGTCGGCGCATATGGAAATGATGCTGAATCTACTGGGCGCCGAGCAGCCGAACTTTTTATTTAAAGAGCTGTTCCTCAGACACATGCCGCCACGGGTACAGACGGCGCTGGCCAATACAAACATTGTGGATCCCCGTGCTCTGGCGGAGGAGGCAGATCGGTTCTACCTGGCCACGCAGCACTTAGCCCCAGAGGTGCTGGCCCCGACACGGGCGCACGTGCCCAGAGGGGGAGGGGCGAAGATGGAGAGGGGCGCCGCGGCCGACGGCAATAATGACACAGGCCTGTGTTATTTCCATGCACGCTTCGGCGCGAAAGCAACGAAGTGCCGCCCGCCTTGTACTTTTGTCAGGGCGGGAAACGCCAACACCTGCGCCCAGTAGCGGCCGTGAGCGCAGGTACGTCGAACAGGCTACTCTTCATTAAGGACACACTCTCTGGTCGAGAATTCCTCTGCGACACCGGGGCACAGAGGAGCGTCCTACCGGCGACGGTGGTAGACACCGCCGGCGGGGGGGGGGGTCCGCGACTGACGACCGCCAACGGTAACCCGATCCGCACCTACGGCACGAGGACCGTGGAGTTGTGTTTCGGGGGACAGCGGTTCACGTGGGAGTTTGTCACGGCCGACGTCTCGTTCCCGCTACTCGGGGCGGATTTCCTCTGCGCACATGGGCTCCTCGTGGACGTGAGGCACGGCCGCCTGGTAGACGCCCAGACGTACGCTTCCTTGACTTGTGTGCGCAATGAAGTGGTATACAGCGGGCTGGCCAGCTCGCTCGCAGAAGGTGACGTGTACCAACGCCTACTGCGGGAGTTTCCCGGCTTGACACAGCCTACGTTCTCGGCCGCGACCACCAAACACGGGGTCGAGCATCACATAGAGACTCAAGGAGCTCCCGTGTACGCTAGGGCCCGCCGGCTCAACCCTGACAGACTAGCAGTCGCTAGGTCAGAGTTCGCCAACATGGAGAAGTTGGGGATTGTCCGACGCTCGGCCAGCCCCTGGGCCTCGCCGCTGCACATCGTGCCCAAACCGGACGGGGGATGGAGACCGTGCGGGGACTACAGACGCCTCAACGACGCTACCACGCCAGACCGCTACCCGGTCCCCCACATCCAGGACTTCTCGGGGCACCTGGCGGGTAAGCTGTTCTTTTCGAAGGTAGACCTGGTACGCGGTTACCACCAAGTGCCGGTACACCCCTTGGACGTCCCGAAGACGGCGGTGGTAACACCCTTCGGTCTATTTGAGTTCCTACGCATGCCGTTCGGACTGAAGAACGCGGCACAGTCTTTCCAGAGGCTAATGGACTCGACGCTCAGAGACATGCCGTTTATTTTTGTCTACCTGGACGACATCCTCGTCGCCAGCTCCTCGCCCGAGGAGCACCTTGAGCACCTACGATGCCTCTTTACGAGGCTGGGCCAAAACGGCCTAATCATCAACCCGGCTAAGTGTCAGTTCGGGTTGACCTCCATACGGTTCCTCGGACACCTCATCGAAAGTGGAGGCCGTTTCCGCTTTCCCACGACCCCCGACGGCCCGGGCGCTCAGGGAATTTCTCGGGATGGTGACGTTTTATCACCGGTTCATCCCCCGGGCGGCCCACACCATGCGGCCGCTTTACGAGGCGCTGAAGGGCAAGTCCCCCAACCAGCCGGTCGACTGGACGGCCGAGAGGACGACAGCCTTCGCGGCCACCAAGGCGGCCCTGGCGGGTGCAGCCATGTTGGCTCACCCGTCACCGGGGGCCCCGGTCGTCATTACCACCGACGCGTCAGACTACGCGGTGGGCGCAGTGCATGAGCAATACGTTGACGGCGCCTGGCAACCGCTGGCGTTTTTCAGCCGTCAACTGACCCCCAGGGAGCGCAAGTACAGCGCATTTGACAGAGAGCTCCTAGGTCTCTGGTTGGCGGTGCGCCATTTTCGTTTCATGCTGGAGGGCCGGGAGTTTACGGCCTTCGTCGACCACAAACCCCTCACGTTCTCCATGTCCAAGGTGGCTGAACCGTGGTCCGCGCGACAACAGCGCCAACTCTCGTACATTTCCGAGTACACGACAGACATACGGCATATCGCCGGGAAAGCCAACGTGGTCGCAGACTGCCTATCCAGGGTCGTCATCGGAGCTGTGCAACTGGGCCTCGACTACGTCGCCATGGGCTCGGAACAGGCCTCCGACCACGACATCCAGGCCCTCAGGACAGCGGATACCAGTCTGCGCCTCAGAGACGTCGCGATTGGCGGCTCGGGCGCGTCCCTGCTCTGTGACCTCTCCACCGGGCAACCCCGGCCGCTGGTCCCTATAGGCTGGCGCAGGCGGGCTTTCGAGGCTGTGCACGACCTGTCTCACCCCGGTAGGAAGCCTTCGAGCAGGTTGGTGTCACAGAAGTTTGTGTGGCGGGGGCTCAAGAAAGACGTGAGGGCCTGGGTCGACGCGTGTGTGTCCTGCCAACGGGCTAAAGTGCACCGACATACCAAGGCCCCGCTTGTGACATTCGTGGTTCCCGAGAGGAGGTTCGACCACGTCAATGTTGACCTCGTGGGCCCGCTTCCTTCCTCTCACGGGTTTACCTACCTGTTCACTATGGTGGACAGGACCACCCGATGGCCGGAAGCCGTTCCCCTCGCCTCGACGTCTTCTTCCGACGTGGCCCGCGCCTTTATCAGCACGTGGATCGCACGTTTCGGGACCCCGTCTGACCTCTCCTCCGACCGGGGCTCGCAGTTCACCTCAGAGCTCTGGAACGCGGTCGCCAGCGGCCTGGGGGTTAAGCTGCACCGTACAACCGCGTACCACCCGCAGGCCAACGGGCTATGCGAACGTTTCCACCGGTCCATGAAGGCGGCGCTGCGCGCAGGCCTGACGGACGGCAACTGGGTGGATAAGCTGCCGTGGGTCATGCTCGGACTTAGGAGCGCCCCCAAGGAGGACCTGCAGGCCTCGTCCGCGGAACTGTTATACGGCCAGACATTGCGCGTCCCGGGGGATTTCATTCCGGACGCGACAACCCCTTGGTCCGCGGCCAGCCAGCGTTCCACCCTGCGAGAAGCGGCTCAGACCTTCGCCCCGATTCCCACGTCGCAGCATGGTACCCCCGTTTCCCGGGTGCCGCGCAGCCTGCACACGGCGGAGTATGTTTTTGTTCGCCACGATGCGCACCGGGGGCCCCTACGCCCCCCTTACGATGGCCCGTTTAGGGTCCTGCGACACGGTAACAAGGACCTCATGGTCGACATGGGCGGTAGGACGGAGACCGTGTCGATAGACAGGATCAAGCCCGCTCACATAGACGTTTCACAGCCTTTGGAGTTGGCCCTTCCCCCCCGCAGGGGTCGTCCGCCGTTGCCCCGGGTGCCACCGCCCACAGAGCCACCGGCGGCCTCACCGATGCCAGCGCCCCCGGGTGTCGGTGAGGGTACGGGCGCTTGCGACGCTTTCCCCTCTCCGCCCCCGGTTTTCCACGCTCGCCGAGGCCGTTTCGTGCCCCCGGGTGTCGTGGACGGCGCGGGCGCTTATGCCACTCCGCCCTCCCCGCCCCCGGCTTTCCGCACACGCAGGGGCCGGGCAATTGTTCCCCCACGCCGGGGGGATTTTGACTATGGGTGAATTCTGGGGGGGCTTGTGTAGTGACTGTACATAATTCACACGGAACTCGTTGGGAATGGTAGTTCCCCCCGGACGATTTATAGGGTGGCACTTCCGGCCACCGGCATTCTTATTTTACTGTCGATACGACTACGTCGATTTGTTGTTACGCTGATGAATAAAGAAATTGAGTTTAGCTTCGAGACACCGCCTCCGACTCCTTCTTCTCAGCGCTACAACATACAGATAGTCAGTACTGCTACATCTATACATTTATGACATACCAGATTTGCAAATACAGTACTGTTTGTGATACAGAAGGAGTCAAGAAAAGGGAGTATATACATTTGACGTAGAAACTGTACATTGGAGGAGGTTGGGTGGGGGGGGTTGGGTACATTGGGATATTGACAACCATACTGGGTAATTTACATTGGAGGTGGTTGGGGGGGGGAGGCACACTGTATAAACAAGTAAAACTGTACATTGAGGGGGGGGGGGGGACACTGTACAAACAAACAAAATTGTACATTGGACTATTGACAAAACCATACTAGGTAAATGACTGTACATTGGAGGGGGTTGGGTTTTACAGGGGCCAGTGTTGAATTGCAGTCTCCCGTAGGTGTCCCTTGAGAGAGGTTTTGAAAGTGGGTAGTGATCCACATTCCTTTACAGCTTTGGGTAGGGCGTTCCACATTGATGTGGCATAATTGCGAAACGTGTTTAGTCCCTTATTTGAGCCGAATCTGGGTTTAACATGATTTGTGGAGCTCCCTCTGGTGTTGTGATCGTGGTATTCACTGACCTTTGGGAAGTATTTTGACATGTACATGGGTACCTTGGTCGTGTAGTGTATCTTGTAGACCAGGCCCATTGCAAGTTGCTGTACTCTGTCGTCTACTCTAAGCCATCCTAGGTTGTCAAAGTGGGCAGGGGTGAGGTGGGTTCTAGGAGTAAGGTCAAGCAGTAGTCTGACCAGTTTGTTTTGAGATGTTTGTAATTTTGTTTTTAGCGCCTTTGAGGTGCTTTGGTACCATGAGGTGCAAGCATAGTCGTAGTACCCCTGAATGAGTGCTCCTGCCAGAGTCTTCAGGGTATTCTTGTTTACCAGAGAGGAGATCCGGTACAAGAATCGAGTTCGTTGGTTGACTTTTTTTATTACATTGGATGCCATTTTGTCACAGGAGAGATTAGCCTCTAGGATGGAACCCAGGTAGGTAATTTCATCTTTCCTTGTGACAATATTGTCACCCACTGTAACTGAGAAGCCGTCGGTCTTGCTGAGTTTGTTATTTGAACCGAAGAGAATGGACTCTGTTTTGCCCATGTGTAATGATAGTTTGTTATCAGCGAGCCATATGCAGATTCTGCCTAGTTCCGAGCTGAGGGTTTTTTCAACCTGTAACTTGTTCTTGTCAGAGACCAGCAGGGCTGAGTCGTCCGCAAACAGGAACAAGTTGCAGTCACAAGCTGACGACATGTCATTTGCATAAATTAGGAACAGTAGCGGTCCTAGTATGCTTCCTTGTGGAACACCACAGCTCAAATCTATGCTGCAAACTACCTAACGCCTAGTTTATCACTGGTTCTTCTTCTTCTTCCATGAGTTAATGGCAGATCGCGACCACAAAAGGCGCATACCGCCACATACTGAGTACAATCCATTCAACCCCATAACACACAAAACAAAACCCCATCCCTAACATCACCACCCAAATCTGGTATGTCATAAATGTATAGATGTAGCAGTACTGAATATCTGTATGTCATGTATGTCATATATGTCCTGATGAATTGAAAATGGGGGACCCTGATGTAAACAAGACGAAAGTCTTTCTCTGGTCTGCATCCCCTTAACAATTGTGTGTATTGAGCTGTACTGTATTGTACCCATTCTGCAATCTGTTAATAACGTTTTCAATCAATCAATCAATCACCCTATCCAAACCTAATCTATGAGTCATATGGCTCGCTGATAACAAACTATCATTACACATGGGCAAAACAGAGTCCATTCTCTTCGGTTCAAATAACAAACTCAGCAAGACCGACGGCTTCTCAGTTACAGTAGGTGACAATATTGTCACAAGGAAAGACGAAATTACCTACCTGGGTTCCATCCTAGAGGCAAATCTTTCCTGTGACAAAATGGCATCCACTGTAATAAAAAAAAGTCAACCAACGAACTAGATTCTTGTACCGGATCTCCTCTCTGGTAAACAAGAATACCCTGAAGACTCTGGCAGGAGCACTCATTCAAGGGTACTACGACTATGCGTGCACCTCATGGTACCAAAGCACCTCAAAGGCGCTTAAAACAAAATTACAAACATCACAAAACAAACTGGTCAGACTACTACTTGACCTGAACCCCAGAACCCACCTCACCCCTGCCCACTTTGACAACCTAGGATGGCTTAGAGTAGACGACAGAGTACAGCAACTTGCAATGGGCCTGGTCTACAAGATACACTATACGACCGGGGTACCCATGTACATGTCAAAATACTTCCCAAAGGTCAGTGAATACCACAACCACTACACCAGAGGAAGCTCAACAAATCATGTAAAACCCAGATTCGGCTCAAACAAGGGACTAAACACGTTTCGCAATTATGCCACAACAATGTGGAACGCCCTACCCAAAGCTGTAAAGGAATGTGAATCACTACCCACATTCAAAACCGCTCTTAAAGAGCACCTACGGGAGGCTGCAATTCGAAACTGGCCACCGTAAATGCCCAAAATCCCCACCACCTCCTAATAGACAGCCCCCCCCCCCACCGCATGTATATATTCCCTCCCCGCCGTATGTATATTTCTCTCCCACCCACCCACCCCCTCCTAATGTACAGTCCCCTCCCCATCATATATATTCTGTCAGGATCTAGGGGTAACAGTACTGTATATTTGAATACCGTTTATGTCACAAATGTATTGTGGTAAATATTGACGTGTTATTTCATAAATAATATGTGTGAATAATCAGAGATCATCACAGCTACCTTTCAATAGCAGAGTGGACTCAGTGGCTAAATAAGGAACCATACTTGAGACAGTTACATCAGATAACAGCACAGCAGTCTCTCTCTGGTGGTGGAGGGGTGGTGGAGCCGCAGACCCCTGGGGTTGGTTCGGTCTGGGCTCCAGAATTACACTTTGTGGGCCCTTATATCCTATCATGTCTAGCCAATATTAGCACATGGTTGATCCAATCCAGCGTCTTCTTCTGGGGGTTGGGTCTTGTCCCACGGGTGGGGGCTGGTGTGATGTCATCTTCCCTCAGTGATAAGAAGGGGGGTCTTTCTGGCCCCCCCTTCCTTGATGTGGCCACTTGAGTACAGAGGCCTGTTTCAATAAACCTTTTACCAACTATATCTCCTGTGTATATGAATTTACACATTTCTAATATTATGGTTTACTCTTTTGATACTAAACAGTTGATTAATAGATTACTTTGTTTGTGAGTTAGTGTCCATGCTTCAACAAGTCTAAACTGGTCTGCCCTGTGTTCAACTCGATTCTTGTACCGGATCTCCTCTCTGGTAAACAAGAACACCCTGAAGACTCTGGCAGGAGCACTCATTCAGGGGTACTACGACTATGCTTGCACCTCATGGTACCAAAGCACCTCAAAGGCGCTAAAAACAAAATTACAAACATCTCAAAACAAACTGGTCAGACTACTGCTTGACCTTACTCCTAGAACCCACCTCACCCCTGCCCACTTTGACAACCTAGGATGGCTTAGAGTAGACGACAGAGTACAACAACTTGCAATGGGCCTGGTCTACAAGATACACTACACGACCAAGGTACCCATGTACATGTCAAAATACTTCCCAAAGGTCAGTGAATACCACGATCACAACACCAGAGGGAGCTCCACAAATCATGTTAAACCCAGATTCGGCTCAAATAAGGGACTAAACACGTTTCGCAATTATGCCACATCAATGTGGAACGCCCTACCCAAAGCTGTAAAGGAATGTGGATCACTACCCACTTTCAAAACCTCTCTCAAGGGACACCTACGGGAGACTGCAATTCAACACTGGCCCCTGTAAATATCCTAACCCAACCCCCTCCAATGTACAGTCATTTACCTAGTATGGTTTTGTCAATAGTTCAATGTACAATTGTGTTTGGTTGTACAGTGTCTCCCCCCCCCCCCCCTCAATGTACAGTGTTACTTGTTTATACAGTGTGCCCCCCGGCCCCCCCCCCCCCCCCAACCACCTCCAATGTAAATTACCCAGTATGGTTGTCAATATCCCAATGTACCCAACCCCCCCCACCCAACCTCCTCCAATGTACAGTTTCTACGTCAAATGTATATACTCCCTTTTCTTGACTCCTTCTGTATCACAAACGGTACTGTATTTGCAAATCTGGTATGTCATAAATGTATAGATGTAGCAGTACTGACTATCTGTATGTCATGTATGTCATATATGTCTATATGAATTGAAAATGGGGGACCCTGATGGAAACAAGACAAACGTCTTTCTCAGGTCTGCATCCCCTTAACAATTGTATGTATTGAGCCGTACTGTATTGTACCCATTCTGCAATCTGTTAAATAAAGTTTTCATTCATTCATTCATTCAACCCAGCTGTCTCTGCTTCTACATTTACATACTGTCAATTCAAGAAGGTGTTGTTTGTTCTCTAAATTAGTCATTGCTTGAGTGGGGGTTGAAATAACTGTTGCTGCTGTTATCTGATGTAACTGTCTCAAGTATGGTTCCTTATTTAGCCACTGAGTCCACTCTGCTATTGAAAGGTAGCTGTGATGATCTCTGATTATTCACACATATTATTTATGAAATAACACGTCAATATTTACCACAGTATCAGTACTAAATACCTATATGTCCCTATGCCATAAATGTCATGTATGTTGTGTATGTCATAAATGTCTATATGAATTGAAAATGGGGGACCCTGATGGAAACAAGACAAACGTCTTTCTCAGGTCTGCATCCCCTTAACAATTGTATGTATTGAGCCGTACTGTATTGTACCCATTCTGCAATCTGTTAAATAAAGTTTTCATTCATTCATTCATTCATTCATTCATTCATTCATTCATTCATTCATTCATTCATTCATTCATTCATTCATTCATTGCCTCCTGTGGGCTGACTCTGGATTTTTTGAACACTCACCACCACCTTCCCTAACTCTCTTACTTGATCACTCACAACAACCTTCTTCCCTAACTTCCCTAACTCCCTTGATACTTGCCCCATTGTCAACCCCTTCATACCCATGTCTAGTACTGCTGCTTCAACTACTAACTTTAACCTCTCTGTCCTACTGATAACCATCACTATTGTATTCACTACTCTTGTCACAAATGCCACTATCTCCAACTTCTCCCCCCACACCCTCTCTTTCTCCTCCTGTACTTCCTCTACTGACAAATGCCCTTTTCTAAACCCCTGATCCACACCTTGCTTCCCCTGATCCTCCTGCACTACCCTTACTGCCAAATGCCCTTCTCCTTCCTTACCTTGCTTTCCCTGTCCTACCTTCCTAACTGCCTCTGCATACGAAATCCTATCCTCCCTTCTCACCTGCTGGACCACTACCTCTCGCTTCATCGCCTCACAACCCCAATACGCTACACTATGTTTCCCACCACGACTACAACACCTCGGCTCCACTCCCAGGTCACACTCCCCATACTCATGCTCCCCACTACATCTACCACATCTCTGTCCCTTCCTACATGACCTAGCTATATGACCAAACTCCTGGCACCTGTAACACCTCAACGGTTTCGGCACAAACTCCCTAACCCTATATGCCAAAAACCCTAAAAATACTCTTGGACTAACCTCACCCTCAAACTGAATAACTATCGTCCCTGTCACCTCCTTCTCTACACCTCTCTTCATCCTATCTACACTCTTAACTTTCCCATTATGTTTGTCACTCCTCAACTCTTCTAACAGCTGCTCCATACTAACCTTAATTGGAATTCCACTAATCACCCCCTTGCAACCACTATCCCTTTTCTCCCCTACTATCACTACTCTACAGACCTTCACTTTGCCAATGCTCTTCATTTCCCTTGCCTTCTCTACCTGCACTACACTTACACACCCTATAAACAAGTTCCCATCGTCTAACACCTTTCCGTACCTTACCTCTCCTAACTGTGCTCTAATGAGTTTTGACAGCTGACTCGGCTCTATGTTCCTAACTCCGTCTACTCCCTCAAATCGCACCACTACATTCAACCCTACAAACTCCTTCTCTCTACCCTCATCCTCTGACCCACTCAAGCTATCTCCCCCCTCTTTCTTCCTCTTACTCCCCTTCCCCCCACTTTCCCTGCTTTTTTCCCCCACCTTTTCCCACACCTCTCCCTCGTTTTCCTCTCCTACTCTACACTCCATATCACTAGCCATCCCCTCTCCTTCATCACGGCCATCACTGTTGGAATTGCACTTGCTTGCTCTACCCCCCCTGGCTCCCGACGTCGAACCCTGGGGGGAACTAGGGCCCGAAAACGGCGACATGCTTCGTTCACTCCTACTCCTACTTCTGGCTCCCGACCTCAAACCCTTGGGGGAAGCAGGGCTCGGATGCGGCAAATCCCATACCATCAACTCGTCAACATGTGAACACAAGTCGCAAATCTCACAACCATCGTCGCCCTAACTCCAATTGTAACTGAGGGGTACAATTCCCTGACTGTATTACTAGATATGATACTTACTACCACTACCTTTGTACTTAATATTCGGCCACCCAGTACACGGCATAAATATATTATCATGAACACTCTCACGTAGATGAAACGGATCCAACACAAATGTACGAATTAGAAGCAGGTCTTTATTTCCTACACAGCGATGGTGTGTAGAATAAACACTTAATCACTTAATTACATTTATGAATTGAAATAGTATGCACTTTTATGGCAAGGAGTATTCGTCGGTATATCAATAGATAATGTCCAATCTCTGAAGGCGCAGGTGGTAAATATACGACCTGGAATAGTTAAGGAATAACAGCAATGATACTTTAATGATTATAGGCTGGATACACTAGAGGGGGTTAATCCGGTCGCTTGTAAGCCGACAGGAGTAGAAGGGGGGGGGGGGTAGAATCCAGCTGCCTCGTCCGGCCAAGGGTATCCCAGGTGAACCCACTGTAGTGCCGTTCAATGCGCCGGCGATCCTTGGACCACAGATGAAAGCAGGTGGACTCTTTGTGGGCCGGCTCTCTCCGGTCCACGGGGGAGAGATGTGGAGAGACCTCGTCTTGCAGAGCGTCTCCTCACCTTGCGTCCTCTCCAGGGGGGGGGTTCCAACACACGGTAGTGTCGGGGGTCTTTATCCATAGAATAATCAAAGTATCCAAAGCATAATCCGTGCCTGGGAAGGCGGGCTGTCGTCGGTAGAATAATCCGGTATACAGGTCCACTCGCTCGTCGGCTCTGGGGCTCCTCGGGTGCAGCTTCACATAGGGTCAACCACCCTGGGTAGGCAGCCAGTTCTCTGCCCGAAACGATGGGGTACTGACTACGGTAGTATTCTCACCGCACGAAGCACTATATATTAACAGACTATTATTAGCTTAATAGACTACGTCCAACTCGACGATATAGTGCCAAATATGACTATTCAAATATTAATATACACGATGTCTCAATACCGATGGTAGGCCGAACTTGGCCTTACTCCCACACGTGGCATCGCGGGGAGGCTTTACGTCTGTGACTCTATTGGAGGGTAAGAAACTGGACTGAAAAGAAAGTCCTACTTTAGTAGCGCAGTATATATACGCACTATGAACAAATAGTCCCATTAGTGGTGCGGTAGCCAAATTCCTACGCGGAACTAGGACTTGTTCGTACATGTCGAGCGGTACGTTTGAACTGGGTCTGAGGGGTATGGCAGCCTGGCACCAAGGTCTCGACCAATAGTAGAATGGAGACTATTATGGGATGTTCAGTAGGCTAGAATGGATATTCAATGCATATTGTACAAGGAATATACAAGGGATATCAGGGAATATTAGAGAATATACAAATACAATTAAATATATATATATAAATAAATATATATATTCGGTTTAATCTGGCCCTTCACAACAGCCACCCCCTGAATAGGTCCCAGACCTAATCAGTTAAACGGAGACAGATTAATCGCGTTGTCTATTTACACATAAGGGGTTTGCTGTAGGGGTCAGTCAACTTCACAAAGTCATAGGGTTGTAGGGTCATGGTCATCATCGATTGTGTCTGGGAGTCGAGGCAGTTCTATGAGCCTTGCCACGGGACGGGTGTAAGTGCGACCCTGGACGAGCACTTCAGCTGCTCGGACCTTGCCGTCGGCACCGGTGATCACTTTGCTTACGCGGCCGGCCGGCCACATAGCTCTGGGCAGTGATTGATCAATAATCATGACGACTGTTCCTTCTGTCAAATTGTCTCTCTCCTTTACCCACTTCTGGCGGGTCTGTAGAGACGGTAGGTAGTGCAGTAGGAAACTGTTCCAAAACTTGTCGGCTAATACTTGGCTGTACCTCCACATTCGTCGGCCGTTCGCTTCTTCAGGCCGGTACATTGTCTGTGGTAATGCAGGATCTAGCCGCCCCATCAGGAGTGTGTTGGGGGTAACTGGGTCGATATCCGCCACATCACTGGAGACATATCCGAGGGGCTTCGAGTTAAGTACTCCCTCAATCTCCGTGAGGACTGTCATTAGGACTTCTTCTGCTCCTGCGTGATGTACATCCTCATCGTATTTCTTTATAATCAGCTCTGTGACCTTGTGTCGGCTGTTCAATACGATCGGGTATTTAATGTCATCCGGTAGATTGGGGGCTCTGCGTAGGCGACCACCCACTCTGATGAGGGTATGAGCGTCGCTCTCGGGGGCCAGGTGAATTAATCTGCTGTCGGATGGGACGGGCTTTCCTCCCTGTAGACAGGCCAATTCATCGGGGAACGAGTCTCTCTGGGCTCGCTGCAGTAGAAGCAATTCTGCTTCCTCGTAGTTAGCTGCTGACATATCAGCGGGGGACTTGCACTCCGGGTGGTACCGCAGGAATGTTCTTTGTTGTGCACTCTCTATGGACGTGCAATCGTTTATGTTAGGGTCGGTGGAGGCTACGGTGCTCAATCCACAGAACACAGACTTCTTAATTTCCACCTCCTCTGGACTTGCTTCCCTCGGGATAGGCATGGGCCACTGTCCTTCCGGGAGTCTTAGGAATGCGGGGCCGTCACTGTAGACATTGCGACGGGTGAGGTCATCCAGGGGCATCCCCCGGGTGATGACGTCAGCTGGGTTCTGTTTTGTATCAACGTAGCGCCACTCTGTTTCTCCGGTTAACTCTTCGGTTAAGTCTTGAATCTCGGTGACTCTGACTCCCACGAAGACTTTGTACTTGCATGAGTCCGATTTGATCCAGGCGAGTACCGTCGTGGAATCTGACCACAGGATTGTTCTAGACACCGGTATGGTGAGCTCACGTTGGATGAGCGTGGCTAGGTGCGCTCCGGCTAGGGCTGCGCAGAGCTCTAGACGTGGGATAGATTGTTGCTTGCGTGGGGCTATTCTCGAGCGGGCGAGGACAAATGCTGTGTAGATCTCTCCCCCCTGGTCTTGGGCCCGCAAGTAGGCTACTGATCCGTATGCGACCTCTGAGGCGTCACTGAAGACGTGTAAGTCCATTTTACATGTCTCTGGCCTCACCGTGGGTGGGAAGTAGCTTCGGCGCATATTAACGCCTGGGAGTGAGTGGAGCTCCATCTCCCACTCTCTCCAGGTGGATTTAAGGTGTGCGGGAATGGGGTCGTCCCAGCCCTGGTCCTTGTCCCACAATGCTCGTACAATCATTTTTGCCCTGGTGGTGTACGGTAGAATACATCCTAGCGGGTCATATTGTCGGGCGAGTGTTGTGTACACACTCCGTCTGGTGGTCGGCGCCGCCGCCGGCCTTCCCTGCTCCGTAGTCAGGGGCTTGTGTCTGTAGTGAAGCGAATCTGTTTTGAATCGCCACACCAATCCCAGGGTCATCTCCTGGGCTTCTCCCGGGATTGTAGCCATCCAGGTCTCGCTGCTGGCTGCCTTGTCCTCGGAGGAGAGGCTGCGCAGTACTTGCGGATCGCTGCTGGCCCACTGCCTGAGATCAAAGCCGCCTTTGATCAATGAGGCGCGGAGTTTAATCAGGAGAGCCTCGGCTTCTTCCTGGGTTGAAAGGCTTTGTAGACAGTTGTCTACGTAGAAGCTGTTCTTTACGCTGTGTCGGACCTCTTCGTCCGCTGCTGGGTCCTCTGCTACATGTTTCTGTAGTGCAAATGTCGCACAGCAGGGGCTGCACGTCGTTCCGAAGGGGAGGACTTCCCATTGGTAGATGGCTGGGTGCTCATCTCCTGGCTTCTCTCTCCATAGGAACCGCAACAGGGGCTTGTCCGCCTCTACTAATCTCACCTGCAGGAACATTCCTTTAATGTCCCCGCTGATGGCCACCTTTTCCTGGCGGAAGCGGAGTAGAACGCCGAGTAGGGAGGGGCCGAGTGTGGGACCGGGCAGTAACTCTTTATTCAGATTTTGGGATCCGATCTGGTAGCTGCAGTTAAATACTATGCGGTCTTTACCGTTGTGATGGACCTTGTGGTGGGGCACGTACCACGATTCAGTGGTCTGGTCAGCCTCTTTAATGTCCATCTTTGTGACGTGTCCCGCTGTGATGAGCTTCTCAATCTCAGCGCGGTATACACTCTCTTGGGCGGGGTTCTTGGCTAAGCGCCGCTCCGTGTTCAGCAGGTACCGTTCTATGGCGTCTGTCTTGGCGTGGAAAGTAGGCATTCCTTCTCGCCGCAGGAGTGGCGTGGCGTATCTCAACACGCCGTTGACCGGGACTCTCTTGGTCCCTGTCTCGAGGAGGTGAATGGCGTAAATGTCATCTTTAGAGCGAATGTCTTTCTTTCCATTCTTAAAGGGCATTTGTTCCAAGCTCCATAGCCGCTCTACGTGTTGCAGGGGTGCGGTTTCTCCCTCTGTGACTCGGGAGTGGAGACATCTAGTGGCTGTACTTCGGTTGAGAGATTTGGCGAGCGGGCCTTGGAGAGTCCATCCCAAACGGGTCTCGACTGCTGCAGGACAGCCTCGGGGTCCGGTATGAACCCGGTCTATCGGGACAATGAGGTCTGCATGGTCGGAGCCTATCAACAGGGTCGGCATAGCATTGTCTATGAGCGGGATCGGTAACTTGCGCAGATGTGCATATTTCTCCATCAGCTTGGCGACGGGGTATGTGTACCGCGACAGTCCTATTTCTTGGCTGGTGAAAGCGTCTGCAATCTGGTACCGTCGCTCAGGCTGGCCGCTTGCTGCGATAGAGAATGAGACATTCTCGCCCTTTATCGTCTTCAAATCTCGTCTTATTGTCCGAATTGTCATTTGGGTTTCGCTTCCCCGCAGCCCTAGCTGGGCCGCAGCGGAGGCGAGCAGCAGGGTCTTCTCTGACCCGTCATCGAGGACGGCGTAAGTGTCCAGGACTTTATTCTGGTAGCTTAGTGTCACACGCACTACTTTTAGGAGTACTCGGGCTCCACTGCTGCTGGCGGGATCGATGTACATGACGCTCGCTTTGCGGCTGGATGGTGCAGGTGAAGGGCGCCGTCTGTTACTGTCGTGAAGTATGTCCAGATGGGCTCCATCGCACTTGGTGCACCTTTTCTTTAAGCGGCATTCGGCTGCCATGTGTGAGCACGCACAGCGAAAACAGCGCTTATTGGACTTTATCCATTGACCTGCTTCCTCCGCGTTCAGCTTGGGGAAGGAGTCACATTGCGCTAGCCAGTGTTCTTTCTCACAGTAGGGGCACACTATCTTCCACTTCTCCGTTCTGGAGGGGGTACTGTGGCTCCTGCTGCTCGGTACTGACTCCGATTGGTGCATCACAGTCACCGATCTTCTTCCATCATTTAGTCGTCTGGTTCCTTCTCTGGAGCCAGGGGTGCTCCGTCCGAATGTATCTAGCCGTAGGCTGCTGACTTCTCTCGCCAGGAAGTCTGCTAGATCGAGGAGGTTCGGTTCGGGGCCATTCGGGTCTCTGTGGTCCCTCTGCCGCCTAAAGCGCTCCTGACGAGCGGGCGGCAGCTTCTCCAGGATCCTTTCCACATTTGAGTTGGCGTAAAGTTCATACTTCCCCTTCTCTCTTTGCGCTCCCAACATCCCTACCAGGGACTGCACTCTGATGGACAGGTCGTCCAGTGCTCGATTGTCTATTGCTGGGGGTAAGCGGTCGATGTGTCGGATCTCCTGGATCACGTAATCCCATGTGCGCCCATACCTCTGGTCCAATGCTACCAGCGCTGCTGTGTATGGGGTGGTGGAAGTCGCGTAGGCGAGCGCTATATTATGTGCGCGGGGCACCTTTAAGTGCTGCAGTAGGATGGCGTATTTGTGGCGTTCATCCAATATATCCACCAACATGGTCTCCAGACACATGCAGAGTTCTGTATACTGGGCCCGGTTCTCTTGGGTGAAGTCGGGTACCATAGGCGTGCCAATGTATGACGCTGACTGTGGATACATCGGCGAGCGTTGGGGGAGAGGCCTCCTAGGCGAGTCTCCTCCCGCTCCTTGGTATGGGCTGGTACCGGCAGTGTACCATGGCCCGCTTGTCCAGGTGCTGTTCCTCGGTGCGGGTCGTGCGTCGTGCTCACCCGTGTATAGAGTCGGGGGTCTGTAGCGCAGCTCCGCGGGAGTATAGCCTGGGCTGTACCGGACCTCCTGGTCCGGTAGAGTACTGTGCTGTCTTCGGGCGCGGTTCTCCTCCTCTTCCTCTTCGTCTTCAGTTAGGTCATCCAGTGCTTGTAGTCTCTGGTTTAGCCTCTCCACAGGATATGCTGCTCCTTCCCGGTTGCTAGGTCTCGCTTGGACCGGTGGGGGGAGGTGGTCTGTGGGGGGTATAGACCTCGTCTGTTGGTCAAGTTCAGGGTTGTTTACTCGGCTAGGGGATGCCGCCCTGGAGGTGTGTCTAGACGAGTTCCTGGAGCCTCTGGCGGAGGGAGAGGGTGTTGTCCGTCTGATCAGCTGTTCTATTAGTTGCGCTTGCTGTCTGTCGCGCTCTGCGTCCCGTAGAGCACCAGCAGCTGCTCGCTGGCTGTCTGCTCGGTCTCGGGCCACATTCTCTTCCATCTGAATGCGTCTTATTTCCAGGCGTATGTGCTCTTCTTCGCTCCGTTGCTGTAGCTGCAATCGATCGCGTTCACCCTGGAGTCTATCGCGTTCAGTAGAGGCTTTCAGGCTGACGAGGAATGCCTGCTGTAGTGTCCTCTCTGCCTCGCTGGGAGAAGGCGGTTGTATAGGGGAGCCTTCCCTCGGGGTACTCCTTGCGGAGCCTTGGAGCTCTATATCCACGGTGCTCTCCCCGTCTTCTTCCGTGCCGAGTTCTCTCTCGGTAGCGTTGTATTCCTCCCGGGACTCATCGGGGACTACTTCTTCAGTACTGGCGGGGTGTGAAGTCATGTCTGGTTCCCACTGGTCCCCACCGTGAACTTGGTCAGTTACATTAGAGCCCGTAGGGGCCTCTATGGTCGGGGTAGTCTGGGCATTGGGGTTAGACATACTTTTACTTTCTAGTTTTACCGCGTTTACTGTTAGTAGAAGACTAGGTTGTTGACTGACAGCGTAAGCCTCTAAGTACTGAGGGAGCCGTCGTTCGCGCTGCGGGCGTTGGTTAGGAGGATCGTTTCGTGGAGTGTTCATCATAGGCCATTTCAATATTAATAACACTATATTAATATTACACTAATTACCATCCGGCTCGAAGGACCAATTGTAACTGAGGGGTACAATTCCCTGACTGTATTACTAGATATGATACTTACTACCACTACCTTTGTACTTAATATTCGGCCACCCAGTACACGGCATAAATATATTATCATGAACACTCTCACGTAGATGAAACGGATCCAACACAAATGTACGAATTAGAAGCAGGTCTTTATTTCCTACACAGCGATGGTGTGTAGAATAAACACTTAATCACTTAATTACATTTATGAATTGAAATAGTATGCACTTTTATGGCAAGGAGTATTCGTCGGTATATCAATAGATAATGTCCAATCTCTGAAGGCGCAGGTGGTAAATATACGACCTGGAATAGTTAAGGAATAACAGCAATGATACTTTAATGATTATAGGCTGGATACACTAGAGGGGGTTAATCCGGTCGCTTGTAAGCCGACAGGAGTAGAAGGGGGGGGGGGGGGTAGAATCCAGCTGCCTCGTCCGGCCAAGGGTATCCCAGGTGAACCCACTGTAGTGCCGTTCAATGCGCCGGCGATCCTTGGACCACAGATGAAAGCAGGTGGACTCTTTGTGGGCCGGCTCTCTCCGGTCCACGGGGGAGAGATGTGGAGAGACCTCGTCTTGCAGAGCGTCTCCTCACCTTGCGTCCTCTCCAGGGGGGGGGTTCCAACACACGGTAGTGTCGGGGGTCTTTATCCATAGAATAATCAAAGTATCCAAAGCATAATCCGTGCCTGGGAAGGCGGGCTGTCGTCGGTAGAATAATCCGGTATACAGGTCCACTCGCTCGTCGGCTCTGGGGCTCCTCGGGTGCAGCTTCACATAGGGTCAACCACCCTGGGTAAGCAGCCAGTTCTCTGCCCGAAACGATGGGGTACTGACTACGGTAGTATTCTCACCGCACGAAGCACTATATATTAACAGACTATTATTAGCTTAATAGACTACGTCCAACTCGACGATATAGTGCCAAATATGACTATTCAAATATTAATATACACGATGTCTCAATACCGATGGTAGGCCGAACTTGGCCTTACTCCCACACGTGGCATCGCGGGGAGGCTTTACGTCTGTGACTCTATTGGAGGGTAAGAAACTGGACTGAAAAGAAAGTCCTACTTTAGTAGCGCAGTATATATACGCACTATGAACAAATAGTCCCATTAGTGGTGCGGTAGCCAAATTCCTACGCGGAACTAGGACTTGTTCGTACATGTGGAGCGGTACGTTTGAACTGGGTCTGAGGGGTATGGCAGCCTGGCACCAAGGTCTCGACCAATAGTAGAATGGAGACTATTATGGGATGTTCAGTAGGCTAGAATGGATATTCAATGCATATTGTACAAGGAATATACAAGGGATATCAGGGAATATTAGAGAATATACAAATACAATTAAATATATATATATAAATAAATATATATATTCGGTTTAATCTGGCCCTTCACAACACCAATCGTCAACACTACCACCACAACACATCCGATATTTCGGCATTCCCAACATCCTCCTTCCCTTCTTCCCCATCGCGCTCCCTCCAGCGCCCTTTTATCACTGGTTAAGCTTAGGCGACTCTTTTGAAGTTGGTTTCATTGATTGATTGATTGACAACTTTATTAACAGATTGCAGAATGGTACCAAAGCACCTCAAAGGTGCTTAAAACAAAATTACAAACATCACAAAACAAACTGGTCAGACTACTACTTGACCTGAACCCCAGAACCCACCTCACCCCTGCCCACTTTGACAACCTAGGATGGCTTAGAGTAGACGACAGAGTACAGCAACTTGCAATGGGCCTGGTCTACAAGATACACTACACAACCAACATCAATGTGGAACGCCCTACCCAAAGCTGTAAAGGAATGTGAATCACTACCCACTTTCAAAAACACTCTCAAAAAACAGGAGGGAGTGGGTGGGAGAGAAATATACATACAGTGGGGAGGAGACTGTACATTTGGAGGGGGTGGGTGGGTGGGAGAGAAATATACATACGGCGGGGAGAGAATATATACATGCGGTGGGGAGGAGACTGTCTATTAGGAGGGGGTCTGTGAGAATGGGTTTTAAGCAGAGCCCAATCGCTGAACACAGGAGAGGAGAGAATGGAGCGTTTCAGGTTGTTTAATAGTATTCCCAAGTAGGCAAGAGTTACATCCAGCAGATCCAACAGATATGAATTGGGAATTTTCTTGGGGTAAGGGGAGCAGGTGCACTCCAGTGCTAGGGCGGACGGAAGAGACGGGTCCGTGTCGAGAGAGGGAGCAGGAACTCCTTGGTAAGCTCCAGGGGGTCCAGACAGGGGCACGCTGGCACGGAGGTCCTAGGTAATGATACTAACACCACGACGACTTCTGGTCAGCGTCGTCCGGTAGAAGTAGGGTCTTCATCGACAGGGGATGGGATACAGCTGTGAGGAGTGAGGTGCCTGACAGCGTGCGAATCAGGGGATGAGGTGCAGCTGAGTTGAGTGACAGGGGGTGAAGGGGTGCTGACCATATATGGGCGTGAGGCTTTCGTGGTGGATGGAAGGGAGGATGAAGAGGAGTGAGGGGGGCGTGTGGTGAATGTGAGGGGGGAATGAGGAGGAGTGAAGAACGCTCTTGCTGTGATTATGACAGTGGGGGGTTTGACGTTTACGGTGGCCAGTTTCGAATTGCAGCCTCCCGTAGGTGCTCTTTAAGAGCGGTTTTGAATGTGGGTAGGGATTCACATTCCTTTACAGCTTTCGTGGTATTCACACAAGTATTTTGACATGTACATGGGTACCTTAGTCGTATAGTGTATCTTGTAGACCAGGCCCATTGCAAGTTGCTGTACTCTGTCGTCTACTCTAAGCCATCCTAGGTTGTCAAAGTGGGCAGGGGTGAGGTGGGTTCTAGGGGTAAGGTCAAGTAGAAGTGTGACCAGTTTGTTTTGTGATGTTTGTAATCTTGTTTTTAGCGCCTTTGAGGTGCTTTGGTACCATGAGGTGCAAGCATAGTCGTAGTACCCTTGAATGAGTGCTCCTGCCAGAGTCTTCAGGGTATTAGAGAGGAGATCCGGTACAAGAATCTAGTTTGTTGGTTGACTTTTTTTATTACATTGGATGCCATTTTGTCACAGGAAAGATTTGCCTCTAGGATGGAACCCAGGTAGGTAATTTCATCTTTCTTTGTGACAATATTGTCACCCACTGTAAAAAAGAAGCCGTCGGTCTTGCTGAGTTTGTTATTTGAACCGAAGAGAATGGACTCTGTTTTGCCCATGTGTAATGATAGTTTGTTATCAGCGACCCATATGCAGATTTTGCCTAGCTGATTATTTTTTTTTTTTTTTTCAACCTGCAACTTGTTCTTGTCAGAGACCAGCAGGGCTGTGTCGTCCGCAAACAGGAACAAGTTGCAGTCACAAGCTGACGACATGTCATTTGCATAAATTAGGAAGAGACCAGTAGAAGTGTACTGTATGTGTAATAGAAGAGACCAGTAGAAGTATTGAAAATATAATGTTGTTTGCAATGTTGCTGGAGCCACTTCATCCACAACAGCGCACCCCGGTCAGAGAGCGGACACAAGAGTCAAGAGAACAGTCCTTTTGTATTTTTATTTAGGATTCTGTTGTTGAGTGAGATCTCTCAAAATGGTGGTGTTTCAGAGTGATTGGTATTCCAGAGTGGGTTTCATCCAGGTTGTAAGGCTGGATGAAAGTGAGAGATTGAGTGAGTGATTTCCATCCAGGTTGTAAGGCTGGATGGAATAGTGGGATATTGAGTGAGTGGTAGAGTGGTTTCTGCAACACATAAGCAGAAAACAAGGAATTATAATACATAGTACATAATACATAATTAGCAGAGGTAAAGGTCATATGCATCATGCACTATACACTGCCTGCATTAGGCCGCTAAGTGACCCATATGCATGACCACAGCTAGTCGCTACCCCGTGCCATGCCCGGCCCATGCGGCCAACCGAGCCAACGCCAGTGCTGACATGCCAATGGAAATATGCCATATAGCATAGCCAGCTGGCTAGCATTAGCTCAATTAGCGGCACGGACCAAACACAACACAAAGCAGCAAACCCCAAGCCATAATCATACACATAAATCACAGCATCCCAACAACACACAATGCAGGCTACATATGACCTTTAACTAGCATAAACCACAGGCATTACATTGGAGGCTGGTGACAACTTACTTCCTCAAGGACGCACTCTGTCTGCAATGGAAACACAGGTGCCGGCAATTCACCACCTGTATTTAATTACCAGACTAAGGACCCTTGGGCTGTCCGGAAAGATGCCTGACTAGGAACAAGAATACCCCCTGGGCTGTCCAAAGTAATGCCTGAATGGAAATAATAATACACAGTATGAAAAATAGTGGGGAATTTACAACAAGAAGTGTACTGTATGTGTAATAGAAGAGACCAGTAGAAGTGTACTGTATGTGTAATAGAAGAGACCAGTATAAGTGTACTGTATGTGTAATGGAAGAGACCAGTAGAAGTGTACTGTATGTGTAATAGAAGAGACCAGTAGACGTGTACTGTATGTGTAATGGAAGAGACCAGTAGAAGTGTACTGTATGTCTAATAGAAGAGACCAGTAGAAATGTACTGTATGTGTAATAGAAGAGACCAGTATAAGTGTACTGTATGTGTAATGGAAGAGACCAGTAGAAGTGTACTGTATGTGTAATAGAAGAGACCAGTAGACGTGTACTGTATGTGTAATAGAAGAGACCAGTAGAAGTTTACTGTATGTGTAATGGAAGAGACCAGTAGAAGTGTACTGTATGTCTAATAGAAGAGACCAGTAGAAGTGTACTGTATGTCTAATAGAAGAGACCAGTAGAAGTGTACTGTATGTGTAATAGAAGAGACCAGTAGAAGTTTACTGTATGTGTAATGGAAGAGACCAGTAGAAGTGTACTGTATGTCTAATAGAAGAGACCAGTAGAAGTGTACTGTATGTGTAATGGAAGAGACCAGTAGAAGTATACTGTATGTGTAATTGAAGAGACCAGTAGAAGTATACTGTATGTGTAATAGAAGAGACCAGTAGAAGTGTACTGTATGTGTAATGGAAGAGACCAGTAGAAGTGTACTGTATGTGTAATAGAAGAGACCAGTAGAAGTGTACTGTATGTGTAATAGAAGAGACCAGTAGAAGGAGTACTGTATGTGTAATAGAAGAGACCAGTAGCAGTGTACTGTATGTGTAATAGAAGAGACCAGTAGAAGTGTACTGTATGTGTAATGGAAGAGACCAGTAGAAGTGTACTGTATGTGTAATAGAAGAGACCAGTATAAGTGTACTGTATGTGTAATAGAAGAGACCAGTAGAAGTGTACTGTATGTGTAATAGAAGAGACCAGTAGAAGTATACTGTATGTGTAATGGAAGAGACCAGTAGAAGTATACTGTATGTGTAATAGAAGAGACCAGTAGAAGTGTACTGTATGTGTAATAGAAGAGACCAGTAGAAGTGTACTGTATGTGTAATAGAAGATACCAGTAGAAGTATACTGTATGTGTAATAGAAGAGACCAGTAGAAGTATACTGTATGTGTAATGGAAGAGACCAGTAGAAGTATACTGTATGTGTTGTGAAGGGCCAGATTAAAGCTGAGAATCTACGTTTATTGTTTTATATACCTTGTATATTATTTATATATACAAGTTATATCCCTTTAAGCCTGCGTTTGAATCCTAGTAATATTCACTTTCCTCATTGGATAATGCCCCTGGCGGCAGCGCCAGGCAGTCTCGTCCTCAGACAGGTTCAAGGGCGAGTCTGGGCATGTTGGAACATGCCTGGAGCCGGCGCATTGATTCGAGACGAGAGCTGAGGATTGGCACTAGAAAGCCACTTAAGTATAAATATCGTGGCAGGTGCGAACAGCAGCAGTTCGGTAGTTCGGTAAAACAGTGAAGTGCAAGCAGTTCGTCTAAACAGAGTGTTGTGAACCACGTGCGAAGTGAATAGTAAAAGTGTCAGAGTTAATGCAGTAACGTCAAGTTCGACTTAGCTTAATGTGAAGTAAAGAGTCGTTATTTAGTGTGAATTGTGCCAACAGCAGTTCGTTCGTGTGTAGCATTACCCAGCAGTTCGTTTGTTTAGTAGCTAGTGGAACCTTAGCCCGTGTGCGTGGACTAAATACATTGGTGCCAGTACACGAGGAGGGCCTAGTCGTGGAACCTACTGGACATGTGCATATTGGAACCTACGGCGGCGATTGCAGAACCAGTATTGGTTGGATTATAGTGATTGTGGAACGTACTACCTGGAGAAGAGCATCGTTAATACCCACTGTCGTTTGGATTTAACCACCTTGAAGATTTACCTCGGGCTAGCTTCGAGGACCGAAGCTAGCTGGCTATCGTCATTGCTATCGGGCAATTGGATTACAGTTATTGCTTTGTTGCTGAGCCTTTGGATTACAAGGACTGGTTCTATACGAGAACCCCTTCTTCTTCAATTGAACAGACTGAGTATCCGAACATTCTTCTTTCCTCCAGAGCTTACATCTCTGGGAGGATAACCCCCCTGTCTCCAGCGGTACCAGCGTTTCCCCCTATATTGCCATCCTACGCCAGGCGGCGTTTAGTCTAGTACCCCATCGTAGGAATTATTCATTCCAACTGACGTTTGCTACTGACTGACTTTATTCATATTCTTCGCCATACAAGCGCAACCTTAATTCCCATCTCTGTACAATTGCTGCATAATAATAAATATTCTAAATGATATTTCTTTGTCACCGTGCCGTATATTATGTCTGCCATAATTAGTTGTACTGTCTAGCAAGTAATAATAAGTACATAATTAGCAGTGGTGTAATCTATCACAATCTTTAATACAGTCAGGGATTTGTAACCCCTCAGTTACAATTGGTCCTTCGAGCCGGAGGGTATCAGTAATCTTAATATCATATTAATAGTGATATGGCCAGCGGCGGACACTCTCCAAACGGCTCTCCCAAACTAGAGCGCCCTAGGCGCAAACGTCAGCCCCCTCCACACCTGGAGGACTACGCTTTCGTTTTACCTCCTAGCTTATCTAAAAAGACGCTAAGCACGGATAAAACTAATAGTTTAAGCATGCCCAATCCTATCGACTTGTCGGCCCCACCAGTAGAGACCCCAGTGGGTTCAAACGAAACTGACTTAGCTCACGGGGGGAACAAGCGGGACATGACGTGACTATACCCAAAGACAGCGCCACCGGGATAGACCCCGGAGCGCCAAAGGATAAAGACAGCGCTACCGGGATAGACCCCGGAGCGCCAAAGGATAAAGACAGCGCCACCGAGAGGGACCTCGGAACGCAAGAGACCCAAGAGCGCGCACCCGAGATAGACCTCGGCGCGCACCCAAGAGAAGAGTACCGCGTCTTAGAGATGGACCTCGGGGCGCGGGAGAAAGTAAGAAGCAGCGCTCAAGAGATGGACCTCGGAGCGCGCCAAGAGAACAGGTCACCACCAAGTCCTGTCAACGCCAGATCACCCTCATCAGCGTCATCCCCCAGCGAGGCTGACCAGAGATTAGCGCAAGTCCTGATCGCCACGCTGACCGCTTCAACCAAAAGAGAACGTCTCCAAGCGCAGCAACAGAGTGAGCGCGAACATTCTGCAGTGGAAAGAGAACGTCTCCAAGCGCAGCAACAGAGTGAGCGCGAACATTCTGCAGTGGAAAGAGAACGTCTCCAGGCGCAACAACAGAACGAGTGCGAACACATCCGACTGGAAGAGAGGCGCCTCCAGGTTGAAGAAAACATTCAGCGAGACCGCGCCAACGCGCAACGCGATGCACAGCGCGACGTCGCCAATGCCCAGCGCGAGACGGAAAGAGACCGGTGGCAGGCGCAGATGATGGAGCAATTGCTCCAGAGGGCGACTCCCCACTCCTCCACCCGGAGCTCCCGGAGATCATCACGACACGGGTCGAGGGCACCTTCCCCTCCCCGACAAATCTACACGGGACCCAGCCAGCAGGAAGAACCTGCTTACGTCGCCGAGCCCCCTCCCCGACCAGTCTATACGGGACCCAGCCAACGGGAAGACCCCGCCTACGTCGCAGAGAAACTAACTAAGAGACTTCAAGACCTAGCGGAGGACGGGGGAGGACATCAAGCCCCCACGCATGAACCCATCTCGGACCAGGAGGCCCAGTACAGCCCCGACCTCAGCCCCGAGCCACTGCGTTACGAACCCCCGCCCCAACCCATGGGTGAGTTTAATACACAGTCAGTACCGAGGAGCAGTACCTGGGGGCCCGGCCTCTGGTACCCACCCAGCACTAACCCACGACCACCCGTACGGGGAGACTCGCCCAGGAGGCCTCTCCCCCTACGCGCATCTGTGTCCCAGCCATCCATGGCATCTTACCTTGGAACACCCACGTTCCCAGACTTTACGCGTGAGGACAGAGCACAGTATACGGAACTACGCATGTGTTTAGAGACTATCATGTCCGATGTACACGACAAGTCTTATAAATATGCCCTCCTCCTCAAGCACCTTAAAGTGCCCAGAGCGCATAACATAGCGCTGGCATATTCAAACTCAAGAACCCCCTACTCTGATGCTCTGGTGGCCCTCGACGCGCGCTATGGACGCATATGGGATTACGTAATCCAAGAAATACGAGATATCGACCGCCTCCCCCCCGCCAAAGACAATAGAGCACTAGATGACCTCTCTATCAAGGTGCAATCCCTTGTGGGGATGCTGGGGTCACAAAAGGAGAAGGAGAGATATGAACTATATGCAAATTCCAACGTGGAGCGGATACTGGAGAAGCTCCCTCCAGCCCGTCAAGAGCGTTTTCGGCGGCAGAGAGGCCACCGTGACCCCCACGGCCCAGAACCATCCCTCCTAGACCTGGCTGATTTCCTCGCCAGGGAGGTCAGCAGTCTACGATTAGACACGTTCGTGTGGGGTGGCTCTGACCCTAAAGATGGACCGAGAAGGTTCAACGACAACCGCCGGTCCGTGACCGTGATGCACCAAGCCGAGGCTGTGTCACGGCCGACGAGCCACAACCCCCACGCCAAGGACAAGTGGAAAGCTGTCTGTCAGTACTGTGACAGTGAACACCAGCTGTCACAGTGCGACTCCTTCAAAGACCTAACCACAGCCGAAATAGGTCAGTGGCTTAAGGACAAACGCTGCTGCTTCCGCTGCGCGCGCGGCCACATGGCAGCCGAGTGCCACCTGAAGAAAAGATGCGGCAAGTGTGACGGCGCCCACCTAGAAGTCCTGCATGAGAGCAACAAGTGCCCACCAGGAAACCAAAGTCGGCCCGTCACGGTGATGTACCAGGCCGAGTCGGTGTCACCACAGGCCAGCCTCAACCCCCCCGCCAAAGAGGAATTTGAGATTGCCTGTTTTTACTGCCACGGCGGACACTGGCTGTCAAAGTGCGACGACCACAAGACACTGACCCCCGCTGAAATGGATCAGCGGCTTAAGGCTAACGCGCATGACTCTGAGTACTGCGATACACTGCGCAGGGTCCACAGGAGAAAACTAGCCCTACAAGGCAACCCACCAACAGGAGTGCTCCACATCGACCCCAAGTATAGTGGGAGCCCCCGAGTGCTCATCAAAGTGGTCAGAGTGCTCCTGAGCTACGAGGACAAGGTCCTGGACACTTACGCTGTCCTCGACGATGGGTCAGAAAAGACTCTCCTCCTCGCTTCCGCCGCAGCCCAGTTGGGCCTGCGGGGTACCAAAGAAACAATGACAATCCGTACTATTCAGCGAGACCTAAAGACCATAAAGGGCGAAAACGTCTCATTCACAATAGCCGCGTTCGGGCAGCCCGAGAAGCGGTACAGCATCACTAAGGCATTTACAAGCCATGACATAGGTCTGTCAAGCTACGACTACCCCATCCCACAGCTGATGGAGAAGTACGCGCACCTACGCAGACTACCTATACCGCTCATCGACGGCGCCACACCGACCCTGCTCATAGGCTCCGACCACGCGGACCTCATTGTCCCAATCGAAGCGGCCCACATCGGACCCAAAGGATGCCCAGTCGCGGTCAAGACCCGCCTAGGCTGGACGCTCCAAGGCCCGCTCTCCGGGCCTTCCAACCAACCAACGTCCACACGCTGCCTTTACACAAAGGTGAGCGACACCGGCCACTCTCTCGTACAGCCCGTTGAGAGGCTATTGACATTAGATGAGAGGCCTGTGAGAGAACCGTGGGCTCAAGAAGAGGGAGTTCCGAACTCCACCCCCCTCAGCTACGCTCCAAGCGACGTAGCTGACTTCGAACCCAGCACCCCAAACTACCTCTTGATGGGGCGGCCGGACCCGGACCCTCCTCAGACGGTGTACAGACAGAACAAGAGGAACGGATGGAGGATGTGGAGACACAACCAAGCACAGATCGACCAGTCTTGGGCCCGCTTCCTCCTAAGCTACCTACCATCCCTTCCCGCCCGTCAGAAGTGGGTAAAGGACAGGGACAACCTGAAGGTGGACACAGTCGTTATGATCATAGACCAGTCACTACCCCGAGCTACGTGGCCGGCCGGCCGCGTGAGCAGAGTGATTACTGGTGCCGATGGGAATGTCAGAGCGGCAGAAGTCATAGTCCAAGGGCGGACTTACACCCGACCCGTGGCGAAGATGATAGAGTTGCCGGAGCCCCCTGACTCCCCTGATGACGACCATGACCCATTGACTTTGTAGATTGACCTACTCCTCACAACAAGTATGAAGCCGTTGACTGGACTATTAATCTGTCTCCCTTAACTAATTAGGTGCGGACTAATTAGGAGGCGGCTGTTGTGAAGGGCCAGATTAAAGCTGAGAATCTACGTTTATTGTTTTATATACCTTGTATATTATTTATATATACAAGTTATATCCCTTTAAGCCTGCGTTTGAATCCTAGTAATATTCACTTTCCTCATTGGATAATGCCCCTGACGGCAGCGCCAGGCAGTCTCGTCCTCAGACAGGTTCAAGGGCGAGTCTGGGCATGTTGGAACATGCCTGGAGCCGGCGCATTGATTCGAGACGAGAGCTGAGGATTGGCACTAGAAAGCCACTTAAGTATAAATATCGTGGCAGGTGCGAACAGCAGCAGTTCGGTAGTTCGGTAAAACAGTGAAGTGCAAGCAGTTCGTCTAAACAGAGTGTTGTGAACCACGTGCGAAGTGAATAGTAAAAGTGTCAGAGTTAATGCAGTAACGTCAAGTTCGACTTAGCTTAATGTGAAGTAAAGAGTCGTTATTTAGTGTGAATCGTGCCAACAGCAGTTCGTTCGTGTGTAGCATTACCCAGCAGTTCGTTCGTTTAGTAGCTAGTGGAACCTTAGCCCGTGTGCGTGGACTAAATACATTGGTGCCAGTACACGAGGAGGGCCTAGTCGTGGAACCTACTGGACATGTGCATATTGGAACCTACGGCGGCGATTGCAGAACCAGTATTGGTTGGATTATAGTGATTGTGGAACGTACTACCTGGAGAAGAGCATCGTTAATACCCACTGTCGCTTGGATTTAACCACCTTGAAGATTTACCTCGGGCTAGCTTCGAGGACCGAAGCTAGCTGGCTATCGTCATTGCTATCGGGCAATTGGATTACAGTTATTGCTTTTTTGCTGAGCCTTTGGATTACAAGGACTGGTTCTATACGAGAACCCCTTCTTCTTCAATTGAACAGACTGAGTATCCGAACATTCTTCTTTCCTCCAGAGCTTACATCTCTGGGAGGATAACCCCCCTGTCTCCAGCGGTACCAGCGTTTCCCCCTATATTGCCATCCTACGCCAGGCGGCGTTTAGTCTAGTACCCCATCGTAGGAATTATTCATTCCAACTGACGTTTGCTACTGACTGACTTTATTCATATTCTTCGCCATACAAGCGCGACCTTAATTCCCATCTCTGTACAATTGCTGCATAATAATAAATATTCTAAATGATATTTCTTTGTCACCGTGCCGTATATTCTGAGTGTCTGCCATAATTAGTTGTACTGTCTGGCAAGTAATAATAAGTACATAATTAGCAGTGGTGTAATCTATCACAATCTTTAATACAGTCAGGGATGTGTAACCCCTCAGTTACAGTATGTGTAATAGAAGAGACCAGTAGAAGTGTACTGTATGTGTAATAGAAGAGACCAGTAGAAGTGTACTGTATGTCTAATGGAAGAGAACAGTAGAAGTGTACTGTATGTCTAATAGAAGAGACCAGTAGAAGTGTACTGTATGTGTAATAGAAGAGACCAGTATAAGTGTACTGTATGTGTAATAGAAGAGACCAGTAGAAGTGTACTGTTTGTGTAATAGAAGAGACCAGTAGAAGTGTACTGTATGTGTAATGGAAGAGACCAGTAGAAGTGTACTGTATGTGTAATAGAAGAGACCAGTAGAAGTGTACTATATGTGTAATAGAAGAGACCAGTAGAAGTGTACTGTATGTGTAATGGAAGAGACCAGTAGAAGTGTACTGTATGTCTAATAGAAGAGACCAGTAGAAGTGTACTGTGTGTCTAATAGAAGAGACCAGTAGAAGTGTACCGTATGTGTAATAGAAGAGACCAGTAGAAGTGTACTGTATGTGTAATGGAAGAGACCAGTAGAAGTGTACTGTATGTGTAATAGAAGAGACCAGTAGAAGTGTACTATATGTGTAATAGAAGAGACCAGTAGAAGTGTACTGTATGTGTAATGGAAGAGAGCAGTAGAAGTGTACTGTATGTCTAATAGAAGAGACCAGTAGAAGTGTACTGTGTGTCTAATAGAAGAGACCAGTAGAAGTGTACTGTATGTGTGAATGAATGAATGAATGAATGAATGAATGAATGAATGAATGAATGAATGAATGAATGAATGAATGAAAGTTTATTAACAGATTGCAGAATGGGTACAGTACAGTACAGCTCAATACATACAATTGTTAAGAGGATGCAGACCTGAGAAAGACTTTCGTCTTGTTTCCATCAGTGTAACTGAGGGGTACAATTCCCTGACTGTATTGATAAGTATGGTATCATTAAACCACTACCGATTATGTACTTTAACTACTGGCCACACAGTACATGATATAGATATGATGAACACTTTCCCACCATGAAACGAAGTCCACACAAATGTATAAATCGAATATTTTATATAGCAAAGGGTATATACAACGTTCACTTAATGACATTTATGATTTGAATGCACTTGTAAGGCAAATGAGTATTCGTAGGCAAATCAACATTGAATGTCCAATCTCTGGTTACGCAGGAAGCAAGTATACAACCTGGTTCTTTAGGGAACTATAGCGATGGTACTTAAATGATTATAGCTGGATATACTAAAAGGGGGTCCTGCTGGTTGTAAGTCAGTAGGGGGGGGGGTTAGGAGAGCCGCTGGCGATATCCCATCTGGCCAACGATTTCTTGGGAGAATTCAGAGTGCTGAACACGGTGCCCACAGAACCTCGGTCCACAGATGAATACAGCTGGGCCCTCTTGTAGACGGTAGCTGCCGGTCCACAACGAAGAGACGTGAGGCGACCTCACTCGGGGTAGAGCGCCGTCTCACCTGGACTCCTCTCGGGGGGTAGTTCCAACACTCACCAGTGTTGGCTGGTATCCATGGCATAAATCAAAGCACCCAAAGCAAGTAGATAATCCAAGCCGTGTAGGGCTCGCCGTCGTCCGGGTAAGGTAATCCAATGTGCAGGTCCACTTGTCCTGGCCCAGAACTCCTCGGATGAAAGCACCACACGTGGTCTGGCCAGCCTGGTTAAGACTCTAGATAACGCGAGGAACGATGGGGGTACTGCTCACTTTATAACTCTAACCAAACGATGCACCATACATAATAGACTATTATTAACTTAATAGAAATACGTCCCACTCGACGGTATAGTGCCAAACTATGACAATTCAACTATTAATCCACACGATGTCTCAATGCCATTCTGAGGCCAAGTTGACCATACTGCACCACACGTGTATCGTGGGTGAGGCTTAACGTCTTGCCACTAGGTTGGAGGGTAAAGAACTAAGGGCTAAGGGACTAAAAAGAAAGTTCTACTTTACTTGCGCCATATATATATGCGCTGTGAACAAATAGTACCATTCGTATTTCGGCAGACGTATTCCTACGCGGAACCGGGCTAGTAACGACATGTTCGTCGGCACGATTGAACTTGAACCAAGGGGCTTGGCTGCTGGCGCCAGGTTCTTGTCCAATGAGAGAATGAAACTATTATGGGCTGTTAGTAGACTAAAGGGATATTCAGTGTATATGTACAAGGAATATACAAGGGATATCAAACGATATACAAATACTATTAAATATATATCCATAAATAAATATATATATTCGGTTTAATCTGATCCTTCACAACAGCCGCCCCCTAATTAGTCCCACCTAATTAGCTAAGCAGAGACAGATTAACCGCACTGTCCACCACTCAAGGTCCGCTGTAAGGGTCAGTCAACTCACAAAGTCATGGGGTCATGGTCGTCATCGATAGTGTCTGGGAGTCTAGGCAGTTCTATTAGCCTCGCCACGGGTCGTGTGTAAGTTCGCCCTTGGACGAGCACTTCAGCTGCTCGGACCTTGCCATCGGCACCGGTGATCACTTTGCTTACGCGGCCAGCCGGCCACATAGCTCTGGGTAGTGACTGGTCGATAATCATGACGACTGTTCCTTCTGTCAAATTGTCTCTCTCTTTTACCCACTTCTGGCGGGTCTGTAGAGACGGTAGGTAGTGGAGTAGAAAGCTGTTCCAAAACTTGTCAGCTAGTACTTGACTGTACCTCCACATTCTTCGGCCGTTCGCTTCTTCAGGCCTGTACATGGTCTGGGGTAGCGCGGGGTCCAGCCGCCCCATCAAGAGTGTGTTGGGGGTGACTGGGTCGACATCTGCTATATCACTGGAGATGTAGCCGAGGGGCTTTGAGTTCAATACTCCCTCGATCTCCGTGAGGACTGTCATTAGGACTTCTTCCGCCACGGTCTGGGCCCCAAGCACGGCGTACAGGGCTGTCTTTATTGAACGTACTTCTCGTTCCCAGGTTCCACCGAAGTGGGGTGCGTTCGGGGGATTAAACTGGAAGTCAATCTGGGATGGAGCGAGGTGGGTCTTAAGTTCTGGGCCCATAGCTTGGAAGCTCTCTCTCAGCTCTCTTTCTCCGCCTTTGAAGTTTGTCCCGTGATCAGACAACAATGTAGACGGTTTTCCTTTCCGTGATGTGAATCTTCGGAAGGCCATAAGGAATGAGTCTGTGCTCATGGTTGAAAGGAGTTCGATATGTATCGCTCTGGTGGTCATGCATTTGAATACAATACCCCACCGCTTCTCGGTTCCTCTTCCTTTCTTTATATACAACGGGCCAAAACAGTCCATGCCTGTGGAGTGGAATGGCTTGTCGCCGAGTCGGAGGCGACAGGGAGGTAGGTCAGCCATCCGGGGTATGCTGGGCTGCGCGCGCCACTTTCGGCAGTCTAGACAGGTTCGCTGGAAGCGTCGCACTGCTTCTCTTCCTTGAAGTATCCAATAGCGACGTCTGATCTCCGCGAAGACTCTCTCTGCTCCTGCGTGGTGTACATCCTCGTCGTATTTCTTTATGATCAGCTCTGTGACCTTGTGTCGGCTGTTCAAGACTATCGGGTACTTAACGTCATCCGGTAGATCGGGGGCTCTCCGCAGGCGACTACCCACTCTGATGAGATTATGGGCGTCACTCTCGGGTGCCAGGTGGAGCAGTCTGCTGTCTGATGGGATGGGCTTTCCTCCCTGTAGACAGTCTAGCTCATCGGGGAACGAGTCTCTCTGGGCTCGTTGTAGTAGAAGAAGTTCTGCTTCTTCGTAGTCAGCTGCTGAAATGTCGGCAGTGGGCTGCATCTCTGGGTGGTGCCACAGGAATGTCTTTAGCTGCGCACTCTGTAGGGTAATGCAATCATCTATGTTGGGGTCTGTGGAGGTGACTGTGCTCAGTCCACAGAACATAGGTTTCTTGTTCTCAGCCTCCTCTTTACTCGCTTCCCGTGGGGTGGGCGTAGGCCACTCTTCTTCCGGGAGCTTGAGGAACTCTGGTCCGTCACTGTAGATGTTGCGACGGGTGAGGTCATCTAGGGACATTCCCCGGGTGATGACGTCAGCTGGGTTGTGTTTGGTGTCCACATACCGCCAGCTCGCTGCTTCTGTTAACTCTTGAATCTCGGTGACTCTGACTCCCACGAAGACCTTGTATCTGCATGAATCAGACTTGATCCATGTGAGTACTGTCGTGGAGTCTGACCACAAGATTGTTCTGTGCACCGGAATGTTGAGTTCACGTTGGATTAACGTGGCTAGATGCGCTCCTGCTAGGGCTGCGCAGAGCTCTAGATGCGGGATAGATTGTTGCTTTCGTGGGGCTATTCTTGAGCGAGCCAGGATGAAAGCAGTGTGTATCTCTCCTCCCTTCTCTTGGGCACGCAAGTAGGCCACCGATCCATAGGCTACTTCGGAGGCGTCACTGAAGACGTGTAGATCCATCTTGCATGTCTCTGGCCTCACTGTGGGTGGGAAGTAGCTGCGGCGTATATTGACGCCTGGGAGTGAGCGGAGTTCCGTCTCCCACTCTCTCCATGTGGAGGCAAGGGGTGCGGGTATTGGGTCATCCCAGCCCTGGTCCTTGTCCCATAGTGCTCGTACAATCATCTTTGCCCTGGTGGTGTAAGGTAGAATACATCCCAACGGGTCATATTGTCTGGCGAGTGTTCTGTACACACTCCGTCTGGTGGTCGGTATCGCCGTCGACCTTCCCTGCTCCGTGGTCAGGGGTTTGTGTCTATAGTGGAGCGAGTCTGTTTTGAAGCGCCAGACTAGTCCTAGTGTCATTTCTTGGGCTTCTCCTGGGATTGTCGCCATCCAGGTCTCGCTGCTGGCAGCCTTGTCCGCGGGGGAGAGGCTGCGCAATACGTGCAGGTCGCTGCTGGCCCACTGCCTGAGATCAAAGCCGCCTTTGATCAGGGAGGCGCGTAGCTTGAGTAGGAGAACCTCGGCTTCTTCTTGAGTCGAAACGCTTTGTAAACAGTTGTCCACGTAGAAACTGTTCTTCACACTGTGTCGGACCTCTTCATCTGCTGCTGGGTCCTCTGCGACGTGTTTCTGTAGTGCAAATGTAGCACAGCACGGGCTGCATGTGGTTCCGAAGGGGAGTACTTCCCACTGGTAGATGGCTGGGTGCTCATCTCCGATCCTCTCTCTCCATAGGAACCGCAGCAGGGGCTTGTCCTCCTCCACTAGTCTCACCTGCAGGAACATCCCTTTGATATCCCCGCTGATGGCCACCTTGTCCTGGCGGAAGCGTAGTAGCACGCCTAGTAGAGAGGGGCCGAGTGTGGGGCCGGGCAAGAGCTCTTTATTCAGATTTTGGGATCCGATCTGGTAGCTGCAGTTAAACACAATGCGATCCTTGCCGTTGTGGTGGACCTTGTGGTGCGGCACGTACCATGATTCGGTCGTCTGATCGGCCTCTTTAATGTCAATCTTTGTCACGTGTCCCGCTGTGATTAGCTCTCGAGCGGGGTCTTTGGCTAGGCGCCGCTCTGTGTTCAATAGATACCGCTCCGTAGCGTCTTTCTTTGCGTGAAAGGTGGGCATTCCCTCTCGCCTCAGGAGTGGAGTTGCGTATCTCATCACTCCGCCGACTGTGACTCTCTTTGTCCCTTGCTCGAGGAGGTTTATGGCGTAAATGTCTTCTTTAGAACGAATGTCTTTCTTTTCGTTCTTAAAGGGCATTGTCTCTAGTGTCCATAGCCTCTCGACATGCTGCAGGAGAGTGGTATCTTCTTCTGTCACTCTGGAGTGGAGGCAGCTAGTGGCTGCTGTTCGGTTGAGAGATTTAGCGAGGGGGCCTTGTAGTGTCCATCCTAGGCGGGTCTCGACTGCTGCAGGACAGCCTCGGGGTCCTGTATGGACCCGGTCTATCGGGACTATGAGGTCTGCATGGTCGGAGCCTATCAGCAGGGTCGGGGTGGCGCCGTCTATGAGCGGGATAGGTAGTTGACGCAGGTGCACATATTTATCCATCAGCTTGGCGATGGGGTAGGTGTACTGTGATAGTCCTATTTCTTGGCTGGTGAAAGCATTTGTAATCCTATACCGTCGCTCTGGCTGCCCGCTTGCTGCGATAGTGAAGGAGACATTCTCGCCTTTTATCGTCTTTAAATCTCTTCTTATTGTCCGAATCGTTGGGGGAGAGGCCTCCTAGGCGAGTCTCCTCTTGCGCCTCTCTGTGGGCTGGTACCGGCAGGGTACCATGGCCCGCTGGTCCAGGTGCTATTCCTCGGGGCTGGTCGTGCGTCGTGCTCACCCGTGAATAGGGTCGGGGGTCTGTAGCGCAGCGCCGCGGGGGTATAGCCTGGGCTGTACTGGACCTCCTGGTCCGGTGGAGTACTGTGCTGTCGTCGGGCTTGGTTCTCCTCCTCTCCCTCTTCTTCTTCTATCAGGTCCTCTAGATCCTGTAGTCGTTTATTTAGCTTCTCCGCAGTGTATGCCGCTCCTTCCTTGTAGCTGGGTCTCGCTTGGACCGGTCGGGGAAGGGGTTCTGCGGGGGGTATAGGCTTGGTCTGTTGGTCAAGTTCAGGGTCGCTTGCTCGGTTAGGAGACGCTGCCCTTGACTGTTGTCTCGACGAGTTCCTTGAACCCCTGGCGGAGGGAGAGGGTGTTGCCTTGAGGATCAGCTGCTCCATTAGCTGCGCTTGTAACTTGTCGCGCTCGGCTTCGCGCTTGATGAAAGCGATGTCGCGCTCTGTTTCGCGCTGGATGAGAGCGAGGTCGCGCTCTGTTTCTCTTTGGGCACCGGCAGCGGCACGCTGGGTGTCTGCTCGGTCTCTTGCCATATTCTCTTCCGTCTGAAGGCGTCTCATCTCCAGGCGTATGTGCTCTTCTTCGCTCCGTTGCTGCGTCTGGAGTCGATCGCGTTCACCCTGAAGTCGATCGCGTTCACCCTGGAGTCGATCACGTTCGGTAGAGGCTGTCAGGCTGACGAGGAACGCCTGTGATAGCATCCTCTCCGCTTCGCTGGGGGAAGACGGTTGTAGAGGTGAGCCGCTCCTGGCTGTACTCGTTGGGGAGTCCTGGAGCTCTATCTCCTCGGCGCTCTCCTCCTCTTCTTCCGTGCAGAGTTCTCTCTCTGTAGGGTTGTCTTCCTCCCGGGGCTGGTCGGGGACTACTTCTTCGGTATTGGCGGGGGGTAAAGGCATGTCAGCTCCCTCCTGGTCCCCACCGTGAGCTTGGTCAGTTACATTAGAACCCACTAGGGCCTCTGTGGTCGGGGTAACCTGGTCGTTAAGGTCAGACATAATTTTACTTTCTACTTTTACCGCGTTTACCGTTTGTCGAAGGCTAGGTAGTTGACTGACAGCGTAATCCTCTAAGTACTGAGGTGTCTGTCGTCTGCGCCGCGGGCGTTCTACGTTAGGAGGACCGTTTCGTGGAGTGTTCATCATAGGCCATTTCAATATTAATAACACTATATTAATATTACACTAGTTACCCTCCGGCTCGAAGGACCAATTGTAACTGAGGGGTACAATTCCCTGACTGTATTGATAAGTATGGTATCATTAAACCACTACCGATTATGTACTTTAACTACTGGCCACACAGTACATGATATAGATATGATGAACACTTTCCCACCATGAAACGAAGTCCACACAAATGTATAAATCGAATATTTTATATAGCAAAGGGTATATACAACGTTCACTTAATGACATTTATGATTTGAATGCACTTGTAAGGCAAATTAGTATTCGTAGGCAAATCAACATTGAATGTCCAATCTCTGGTTACGCAGGAAGCAAGTATACAACCTGGTTCTTTAGGGAACTATAGCGATGGTACTTAAATGATTATAGCTGGATATACTAAAAGGGGGTCCTGCTGGTTGTAAGTCAGTAGGGGGGGGGGGTTAGGAGAGCCGCTGGCGATATCCCATCTGGCCAACGATTTCTTGGGAGAATTCAGAGTGCTGAACACGGTGCCCACAGAACCTCGGTCCACAGATGAATACAGCTGGGCCCTCTTGTAGACGGTAGCTGCCGGTCCACAACGAAGAGATGTGAGGCGACCTCACTCGGGGTAGAGCGCCGTCTCACCTGGACTCCTCTCGGGGGGTAGTTCCAACACTCACCAGTGTTGGCTGGTATCCATGGCATAAATCAAAGCACCCAAAGCAAGTAGATAATCCAAGCCGTGTAGGGCTCGCCGTCGTCCGGGTAAGGTAATCCAATGTGCAGGTCCACTCGTCCTGGCCCAGAACTCCTCGGATGAAAGCACCACACGTGGTCTGCCCAGCCTGGTTAAGACTCTAGATAACGCGAGGAACGATGGGGGTACTGCTCACTTTATAACTCTAACCGAACGATGCACCATACATAATAGACTATTATTAACTTAATAGAAATACGTCCCACTCGACGGTATAGTGCCAAACTATGACAATTCAACTATTAATCCACACGATGTCTCAATGCCATTCTGAGGCCAAGTTGACCATACTGCACCACACGTGTATCGTGGGTGAGGCTTAACGTCTTGCCACTAGGTTGGAGGGTAAAGAACTAAGGGCTAAGGGACTAAAAAGAAAGTTCTACTTTACTTGCGCCATATATATATGCGCTGTGAACAAATAGTACCATTCGTATTTCGGCAGACGTATTCCTACGCGGAACCGGGCTAGTAACGACATGTTCGTCGGCACGATTGAACTTGAACCAAGGGGCTTGGCTGCTGGCGCCAGGTTCTTGTCCAATGAGAGAATGAAACTATTATGGGCTGTTAGTAGACTAAAGGGATATTCAGTGTATATGTACAAGGAATATACAAGGGATATCAAACGATATACAAATACTATTAAATATATATCCATAAATAAATATATATATTCGGTTTAATCTGATCCTTCACAACAATCAGGGTCCCCCATTTTCAATTCATCATATGACACACACGACATACAGATAGACAGTACTGCTACATCTATAAATTTATGACATACCAGATTTTCAAATACAGTACTGTTTGTGATACTAAAAAAAATCCAGAAAAAGAGTGTATATACATTTGACATAGAAACTGTGCATTGGGGGAGGTTGGGTAGGTGGGGTGGGGCTGTACATTGGAGGTGGGGGGGGGGCGGGGTTGGGTAGGGGGCACTGTACATTGGAATACTGACATACATTTGACATAGAAACTGTACATTGGAGGAGGTTGGGTAGGTGGGGTGGGGTTGGGTGGGGCTGTACATTGGAATACTGACAAAGCCATGCTTGGTCTTTATTGTACAACTGGGTTAGGACATTTGTAGGGGCCAGTTTTGAATTGCAGTCTCCCGTAGGTGTTCTTTGAGAGTGTTTTTGAAGGTGGGTAGTGATTCACATTCCTTTACAGCTTTGGGTAGGGCGTTCCACATTGTTGTGGCATAATTGCGAAACGTGTTTAGTCCCTTGTTTGAGCCGAATCTGGGTTTTACATGATTTGTGGAGCTTTTACATGATTTGTGGAGCTCCCTCTGGTGTTGTGATCGTGGTATTCACTGTGTAATAGAAGAGACCAGTAGAAGTGTACTGTGTGTCTAATAGAAGAGACCAGTAGAAGTGTACTGTATGTGTCTAATAGAAGAGACCAGTAGAAGTGTACTGTATGTCTAATAGAAGAGACCAGTAGAAGTGTACTGTATGTGTAATGGAAGAGACCAGTAGAAGTGTACTGTATGTACTGTATGTCCTTTTCAGTCATTCTCTTCTGACCTCATTTTGAAGGAACACTGCAACTTTGCAGCGATTAGTCTTCCCCAGAGTCAGAGAAGAAGATAGGAACCCTTCTCATCTCTGTATGTGTGCAGTACAGAGAGAGAGACCTGCAGCACACTAGCCACTGGTAGTGGATCAATGACTCACTCACTCACTCACTCACTCACTCACTCACTCACTCACTCACTCACTCACTCACTCACTCACTCACTCACTCACTCACTCACTCACTCACTCACTGACAGACTCCTCTGTGTTCTCTCTCTTGCAGGAGGTCAATACGAAGTTCTGTGGAACGGGTTCCATTGCTAGCCTTGGTGACAAGCTGAAGCCGCGCTACCACTTTGCTGCACTAGAGGGCGCTCTCTATGAGAGACTTCCATACAGGTATATCAGTCTGTGACTGTAGGTACATATAGATCAGGAACCCCCCCTCCAGATTTGTACCTTCCCGATATTATTTTTGCAGAGCCAAAGGTACCAGAGAGTGATAGGATTTTCTCTTTGGTTCATTTGAGTGTAATTTAATTATATTTCAGGAATAATTTTCGCTTTCATTTTATTTTTTATTTAACCAGGCAGGTCAATTAAGAACAAATTCTTATTTACAATGACAGCCTGGCAAGAGGACAATAGGACCTCTCGCAGGGTAACAGGGAAAAGGGGACAAAAATATATATATAATAAATAAATAAACCAAAAAGAACAACCCAGATAAGACAATTGGACACAGACGATACATACATCAAAGAGGTAAGTGTGAAGGAAAGGGTGTGCCTGATTATGACCACTTGCTAATAGAGCTCTAGGTCAGTGGTTCTCAACTGGTCTAGCCTCGGGACCCAACATTTTACTTAGTCATTAAGTCGCGACCCAACATTTTGAACCACTATGATTTATGTAATTTTTTTTTTTGAAGAATGGGGATATAATTAGTGTGCATTAACGTGCCTTATTCATAGACTATGTAACAGGTTTTAAGTTGCGCCCCCACATTTACAAACAACATATTATAATCGGCCACATGTTGGCTCACTGCAGATTTGTTCCCCTGCTTCATGGTTCCATAATGTTATAGCATGGTCTTACCCTGACACCTAGTGGCCATTTAAAATAATTACATAGTATTATTCACATGAGCTACTCATAGCAATTTCAGAACTATGAAGGTTGTTATCATTTAATTACCTTTTTAAAAGACAATCTGCAACTATTTACTGTACTTAAATGGTGAACCTGCACATAACTAATGGTAATACAATTTTGGAATGGAAGTAAGCCTCATTATTATAATTGGAAATCAGGACAACTTGGATCAAATTAGTGTAACCCAGGTTTCAGATTCATACCTATTTAAGTTATAAGAACGTAAATAGTTAATGCCATTGAATAAGAACATAAATAGTTAAAGCTATTATGTAGGAACATATGTAGTATCATTGGGTACCAAGTCCCTTTGAATTACAGCATTGCCCTTTAATAATTGCGTCATGACGTGAGTGAGGTAGACATCACGACAGCCACGTTTTGCTTTACGGCGCACGCCTTGCCTTGCGGCGTCTCTACAGGCTTGTTCGAGATGGGATAGGCGGACACAGATCTGCGCAGGTTTTACTACGGCCTCGCCAAACGCGTTGCATGACGGTTAGAATGTTGTCCGACTTGCTCTGAAAATCTGACGAGACGAGGCGCAGAACTCTCGCGGGAGCGAGCCACGCACAGCCTTCAGAGCGAGGCTCCACAGTACAGGCGTGTTCGAGATGGGATAGGCGGACGCAGATCTGCGCAGGTTTTACTACGGCCTCGCCAAGCGCGTTGCATGACGGTTAGAATGTTGTCCGACTTGCTCTGAAAATCTGACGAGGCGAGGCGCGGAACTCTCGCGGGAGCGAGCCACGCACAGCCGTCAGAGCGAGGCGCCACAGTACTTCTCACTCGGCTGCTCCCGGCTGGGAAGCGACTTGCTACGGTCGCGCAAAGCGCCTATTGGCTCAGAAAAGTTGTCAGTCACCAGCCACGTGACAGCCAGGGAGTTATGAGACGTTTGATTGATTGATTGATTGAAAACTTTATTATGTTATGCGTTATCATCATATCATCATGATAAACTTCAAGCTGTCAGACACACATACACACATGCGTCGTCTGTTTTGCCTCAATACTGTATATATAATTCTGTTTTGCCTCAATATACACGGTATACATATATAGATGCAAAACAGAATTATTCAGCAGTGTGTTGTGTGTGCGTGCGGCCAGGAGCGTGCAACAAGATGGTATACATTATGGTATATGAATAGTATATTCCACTATAGCAGTATATGGTGTGCTGTACATTTGAATCTGATCTAATTTTGCGCACGGCCATCGCATTATAATGAGCTGGACAGGTGTGTAATGTGTGTGTGGTGACGTGAAAGCGTATCTGCCATGCGAGACTAGGCGAGAGGCTCTCGTGAAATCGAAAGTGTCCGCCTTTTTAACTCCTCCCCCGGCTTCACTCGGCTACTCTCGTCTACTAGTCGAGGCAAACCGAAATCCATCTCGAACAAGCCTTACATTTCGTAGCCTCATTTCTGCAGACCCCTCTCTGATTGGTTGAACCCTATTTATGCAGACCCCTCTCTGATTGGTTGAGCGAAGCCCCTCTCTGATTGGTTGAGCGTGCGCATGCGCATGCGCCGCAACAAGCTCCTCTAGAAACTCCGGAGGAAACTCCGTTAAGCTCCAGAGAGAGAGGCTGAAAACCCACAGTTCTTGCCCGACGGATGGGAGCGAATCCCGGATCCGAGGTTTCTGATTACTACCCCCAAAACATGGAGGTCGCGAATGCAATTTATACGCATGGAAGTATTGATTACGCCATAACGAATCATTAAAAAAATATACCGTTAACTGGAATATGTTGTGTGTGCCTTTCTGAATATGATTTGGGAGGGTTATAATAGAAGAAAGACAGTGTAAACAATATAACGTTATGTGAATAAACCGCGAAATAATAACTAATTCCTTGGTCAATAGAAGTCTCTGTGATACTTTCTGAATATGATTTGGGAGGGTTATAATAGAAGAAAGACAGTGTAAACAATATAACGTTATGTGAATAAACCGCGAAATAATAACTAATTCCTTGGTCAATAGAAGTCTCTGTGATACTTTCTGAATATGATTTGGGAGGGTTATAATAGAAGAAAGACAGTGTAAACAATATAACGTTATGTGAATAAACCGTGAAATAACATAAGGTTATGTTATATAATGTTACAATGTACAGTTTCTAACAGCTGGCTATGTTGTGAAATGTGCATAACGTTATGAATAAACCGCGAAGTCACGGGAAATAAATAATGTGTTTTAGCGAATCTGGTAGTACATTTCTGCTTATCTTCTTGATATGATAACATTACATCCGCCTTTTACCGCGTGACGAGCTAAACCAATCAGAGAGGGGCTTCGCTCACATGACGCTCAACCAATCATAGAGGGGCTTCGCTCAACCAATCAGAGAGGGGTCTGCAGAAATGGAGTTCAACCAATCAGAGAGGGGTCTGCAGAAATGCGGCTACGAAATGTAGAGACGCTAGGCATGTTCGAGATGGGATAGGCGGACGCAGATCTGCGCAGGTTTTACTACGGCCTCGCCAAGCGCGTTGCATGACGGTTAGAATGTTGTCCGACTTGCTCTGAAAATCTGACGAGACGAGGCGCGGAACTCGCGCGGGAGCGAGCCACGCACAGTGTACAAAAGGCCCAAGGACTGGGCAGACATAAGGACTGTGGGGTGCTGTGCTGCTGTTCTGCTGTTCTGCAGCGGGACGCCTCTCAGTCAGACATAAAGGCTGTGGGGGGCTGCTCTGCTGTTCTGCAGCAGGATGCCTCAGACATGTCTAGACATGTCTGTCGATAGCCAGCATCCATATATACTAGTGGGCTTAGAGATTCCTTCAGTTCATGTGTGCGTCCCTGATCACAAGTAAGTGTTAAATATGTGCATAATGAGGACGCTTAGTTATTGTTGGTGATTTATATGGTTAAGGCTTATACTAATGTTATAATTCTACCAGCGGTTTAGGAAGCAATTTACCAGTATGTTTATAGTGATAATCTAGCCTATTGGGTATAATCTATGTTGTTGATTATAGTATTTAGTATCTGTTTAGGTAAAGCACTGCTTATCCCCAGTGGTAGTTCCACTCGTGAGGTTTATGTTACTTGTAGCAACAGTATATTGTATAGTATATAACAGACTGATTAATGAGTACTAGTAACGCTGATGTCTTTGTTTCCTCCCCATTTAGAACCACTCACATACTCCCACGTGTTAATGGGAAATAGAAGTAGAAATTGCCTGTGCATCTGTCTGACCATTGATAATAAAACTCATCAAAGAACGTTCCTGCCTCCCGTGTCTTGACTAGACACCCTGTGTTGTTGACTACATTTCCTAACCACCAAGAGCTTCACTACAAAATGGTCCTTCGAGCCGGATAGAGTCAACGATATGGCAACCAGTCAAGGAGGGACGAGCCTCCCCGCTTCACCATCCGTGCGCCCCAGACGCACCGTGCAGCGCCCGAGATGGCTAGACGACTACCTAGTGGACAGTACACGCCAGCGTGACATAGAGCAGCTGCGCAGTCATGAAGAGGATAAAGCACAGCCCAGTCCCGCTAGAAGCACATCCCCCATGCCACCAATGCAGAATGTGCACGAAGCAATAATGCACCAAGTTCTGGAGACTGCGCAGCAAAAGAGTGAGACGGCTCTGGAGAATACACGCAGTGCGCGGCAACAGAGTGAGACGGCTCAGAAGCAAACCGAGCTTTTGGAGCTTGTTCTGCAGCACCATTCCTCCCGATCCTCAGCTCAGTCATCAAGGAGGTCATCACGGCATCAGACTCCAGTTCGCCAACTCCACCCAGAAAGAGTAGGCGAAACGCAGGTCTCCCCTGCCCGTGCACCTCACTACTCCCCAGCCGAGGATCACCCAAGTATAGCTGCAGTGGAGCTTGTTCTGCAGCTCCATTCCCCCCGACCCTCAGCTCAGTCGTCAAGGAGGTCATCACGGCAACAGACTCCAGTCCGCCAACTCCACCCAGAAAGAGTAGGCGAACCGCAGTTCTCCCCTGCCCGTGCACCTCACTACTCCCCAGCCGAGGATCACCTAAGTATGGCTGCAGAACTAACCGACCAGCTAGAAGATTTGAGTATCCACGAGCCAGAGTGGACACTTCCCCCACCTCTCAGCCGAGCCACTCACCCCCTCCAACGCGCAATTGAAGTACCCCACGGCCTTCAGGCTTGCACGCAGGAGAACCAACAGAACCAAGGCTCCTCTCGTCAGCCCAGCCAGCCCAATAGGCCAACCCAGAACCTGCCGCAATCAGAGGGCCTGGCAAGAAGCGTTAGAATGGAGTAAGTCGCATGTGACACAGCTGCTCACCCGTTATTAATTTTTTCGTTTTAAAAACATATTTATAAACCATTAATGCGTTTAAAACTTGACGCATATATCAACTGAGATTATTAACTAACTATATTGACCAAAATAATCGAGATGCCAAACACAAGGAAAGACACAACGAGACCAAAACCAGTCATAGAGGTCCCGCCGCAGGATCCAGGATTCGTACAGCGGACAGCAGGAAATATAGACTTAACAGAGGCCGCTTCAAGTTCAACCCCATCAAACACCTCCGCAGATACCGAACATATCATCCGGAAAATGGAGGAAATGGGGAATACAATGGAGAAGAGAATGGAGGAAATGGGGAATACAATGGAGAAGAGAATGGAGGAAATGATCCTCCAATCACAACTGTCGGAGAAGATAATAACTCAAAAAGTAGATGCTATTAAAGAATCTATTGAAGGCAAAATTGATGCGCTGAGAGCGGACGCCGACGCACAGATTAAACGCACCGAGGCTCTGGAGAAAGTAATGGAAGCCCACGAAATCAATTTCACTCGCATCTACAATGAAGTAGAGGTTAACAAAGTTAACCTAACTGCTGAGATGAAGGGGAACTACAATGAAATCAAGACGGAGCTCAGCGAAATAACGATGGAGCTTACGCGAATCAATAAAGAACAGAAAGCCAAAATATTCGAGATGGAATATCAAAAACGCAAGCTGAATATTCGTATTGTCGGTCTGGACGAATCAGTGAGATGTGCAAACTCTGAAGAGTTTGCCACAGAATTACAGAAAATCTTGGGAACAGGGATCCTTCCTAAAATACCGGAGGTGGATCAGTGCTTCAGATTGGGACCCCGCTCCATTGGCAATAACGCTAAGCCCAGAGTGATATTGGTTATCCTGCGCCAAGTCAGAATAAAAGAAATGATTATTCGTGAAACTCGCAGGATGAAAGGCAATCTGAAATACATGGAGGTACCAATACACTGCTTTGAAGATTATTGTCATGATGTAGTGGAACTGCGTGCCAAGTTCAAGACGGTGATGTCTCAACTATACCTGGGGAAATACAGACCCCTACTAATATACCCTGCAATACTTCGCATTGTCGACAAACAAGGAGCAAGGGTTCTCCTCAACTCGCCTGAAGATGCAGCCAAATTCCTGTCTGAACAACACGCAGAATAGTGTATAAATGGCCTTTTAATCTCAGTTATGCAAGGTCACCATATAGTACAATCTTTAATAACCGAGGATTTGGGACAGAGAGACCTACGTGCTCAGAGTTTTTGAATGCTTTCCCCGACGTGTTTATATTATTGCGGACATATTGGATTCAAGATTGGAACACTCCAGAACATACTGGAACATTCAAACAATGTAAAAATGACATATTGGAATAATCTAGAACATCGAAGCATTCTTTGATATATGGAGCATTCTGGAATATCAGCAATACGTGGTCATTCACTCTACCAGAAGCCCCTCGGGGGAATAATCAACAGCTATCTAGATGCAGAACCACAGAGCCATCATAGCCGGCCGGCTGAAAGATCACTCTACACAACGATCATCGCCCACCCCGGTCAGGGGAAATGCTGCATATACGTATTTAAAAACTGTTTTTTTATTAATGGGAAATAATTTCACTACTTCTCCAATTTATACTTTAGATGTTTAAGCATATCAATGCTCTTTTAAGATCTAAGTTAATGTTCTCTTCCTTTTACTTGTTTTTTTCTTTTTCATCCGCTCTCTCTGATTTATTGAGGCTCTCTCTTCAGTTCAATACCTTCATATTATTCATGGGTTACTATAAATTACACAAGTTCATATAAAATGTAAGTGATTAGGGCATGACAATTGAAGCTTATTTTTGGTCTTTATTTTTAGTTTATCTCATTTAAATTTTTTATTTATTTATTTTTTACGGGAAAGTGGCCAAGCCACAGTCGACATTCTACTTATGGTAGAATTTAGAGTGTTAGATCCTATGGTATACATAGGAATGTTAAGGATAATTGGATCATTCTGGGATATCCGGTGGTGCAAGGGAGGGAGTCATACGCAAAGGTTGTGTTCATGGAACACAATCCTGTACGACTCTCGGTGGGAGGGAAGGGTAGGGGATTTTTATTTGTATATATGTATGTTTTTAAGCTCGGCTCTCAACGGGACCTCACTAGTGGGATGTATATCTATTATTGCCTCGCACTCTAGAAGCATTACCAAAAATTACAATGCAACATGTATAGACTATGGCTAGTTTGAATATAATGATATGGAACACCGGGGGAATAAATAACCAACTCAAACGCAAAAGCGTGCTCACACTGATGAAAAAAGAACATGTGGACATTGCTCTGCTAAGCGAAACACACATTCTAGGGAAAGACATAGATAAATTAGCGGACAACATATACCATAATATCAGTCACTCCTCTATTGGTACGAGAACTCGGGGTGTAGCAATAGTCGTTAAACGTAAGTTGAATATTGTACTAAAGGGAGTATGGTCTGATGTAGAAGGTCGGATAACTATAGCTAAGATTGAACATAAGAACAGGAAAATAGCGTTGATAGCGGTATACGCCCCAAATTTGTACGAAGAAGATTTCTTCACTACACTAACCAATGCAATGTTAGACATTCCCGATTACTCATTTATAATAGGAGCGGATTTTAATGCCATCTGGAACCCAAGGATGGACAAATCTTACCTCGCCTTTTCCAGCGAACAAAAGAATTCATCGAAGGCATTAAAGGATTGGTCAAAGATTACAGGTGTAAATGACTTATGGCGGTTACTTAATCCCACGACCCGGAAGTACTCTTGTCGATCTGCGAGGCATAATACACTATCCAGAATAGATTATGTCTTTGCATCACAGAGACTATTTGATAATTATGAAGTGGAAATGATACCCAACGCACTATCAGATCACTGTTATTTACTCCTTAAAGGTACATTTGGTATACTATCCTCCCGAGCCCCAAGATGGCGATTTAACTCGTTGCTGCTTAATAACAAGGAATTCATTACACAACTCAAAGAAGCTCTTATAGTATTCCAACGGGAGAATGCAAACTCGGTGCAAGACCCCAGAATAATATGGATGTCGGTAAAGGGAATGATCAAAGACTTCACGGATAGCTTTTCCTCCAAAATGCGCAAGAATCAAAGAACAAAACTGGATGAGCTGGAAACGCTTTACTCAACGTTATTTAATTCTCTGAAATACAACAACTCAACTCGACTAGAAAATCAAGTTAACGTACTAAAAATAGAGATCAATGCCATATACAGACAACAATCGGAAATACAAATACGCAGCACAAGACAACAGCAGTACTCCCATGGTTCCAAACCCAGCCACCTATTAGCCATGCGATTAAGAATTAATGCAACATTTGCAGATATAACTACTGTACCATTAGAGCACAACAAGTACTTGTAACAGATCCTGTAAAAATAAACGATACATTCAAAGTATTCTACTCCGACTTATATAAATCAGAAATGACCTTCGATCAAAACAAAATGGACACATTTCTTAATCAAATTATTCTCCCTAAACTTTCAGAGGATGACGCTAAACAGTTAGAAACACCGATCACACTAGAGGAACTCAAGAAGGCCATAACCGCAATGAAAAGTGGTAAGGCTCCTGGAAGAGACGGTTTCCCATCAGAAATGTACCTTTCTTGTTGGGACATTATTGGCCCCTTATTACTAAATATGATCTTATACTCAGTCAAGGAGGGGAACTTCCATAAAAATGACAATATTGCACTCATAACAGTCCTCCTTAAAAAAGACAAAGACCCCAACGAGTGCGGTAGTTATAGACCTTTAAGCCTCCTCGGAACAGATATCAAACTGTACTCTAAGGTATTAGCCATCAGATTACAAAAGCATATGACGTCTTTAGTTCACCCGGACCAAACTGGCTTCATAGGAGGCCGCCTGATCACTGAGAACATAAGACGTATACTGCACGTACTTGATGCCGACAAGGAGGTCACCATACCTAAGGCGATGCTGTCCCTGGATGCTATGAAGGCCTTTGACAGGCTGGAATGGTCGTATCTGTGGGCAGTGCTAGAAAGGATGGGGTTAGGAAAAGGATTCATCGATATGATTAAAGTATTATACAAAGACCCATCGGCCATGATTACAACAGGCACAATCATCTCCGAAATATTTCCGGTATCACGCTCTGCCAGACAGGGTTGTCCTCTTAGTCCCGGACTGTTCAATCTATCATTAGAGCCTTTAGCACAATATATAAGACAATCCCAATCCATAGAACCTATCGTAATCAAGGGCACACAACAAAAAATTTGTTTATATGCGGACGATGTAATATTGTTCATGGAAAACCCCAACACCACATTGCCTCATCTGCTCAAGTTGATTGAGGACTTTGGTGATTTATCGGGATTTAAGATAAATTGGCCAAAGTCGGCTTTCCTTCCACTTAACACCCCTGCAAAAAAAGATACAACCCTCCCAGGACAGATACCGATGGTAAAACATTTCAGATGCTTGGGAGTGGAAATATTCCCTACCATAGGACAAACGGTGAAGCACAACTACACAAAAATCCAAAACAAAATCAAAGACGACCTTGATAGATGGGCAAAACTTAAAAACACAGTACAAGCACGGATATCAATAGTTAAGATGGATGTACTACCTAAAATCAACTTCTTCTGTTCAATGCTACCGTTACCCCCTCCAGAGGGTTACTGGAAAAGATTACACTCCTCCACATACAAATTTATTTGGAATAACAAACCACCACGTATAAAAAGATCCACCGCACAGAGAAATAAAGCAGATGGTGGCATGGCATTTCCAGATTTTTTCCTATATTTTAAGGCGTACTCATTAAGTCCATTGACAACATGGTTTGACTCCCAAGCATTAGCATCCTGGAGAAAAATAGAAGAAAACATAGTAGCCCCGCATAGACTGAAGGACATAGCATACACTAAACTACCAATCAAGCACTGTGAACGGAAATTTGGCCCCATAATTACTCATGCGATCCGGATATGGCGTGAATCACAAAAAAAAGATCCTAACCCACAAAAATGGCACAATCATACTCCCTTATTCAATAACAATGCTCTCTTAATTGGAAAACGACCTATAAGATTCCCTATATGGGAAGAGCAAGGCATACACTCATTAGGGGATGTTTTTAACAAACAGGGTTTTTGTAGTGATAAAGAAATACGCAAAAAATTTAATCTCACCAAGTCCACATGGCTTTTTCACAAACAGTTAGAGCTATGTTTGAAGTCTCACGGTGTTCCATTAGACAGACCAATTGAACACCACAGATACCACAAATTCTTCTACGTAAGAGAGACATCGAGAGGTTTTGTTTCAGAATTTTATCATCAATTACTAACGTCCTCGTATGAAACCCTCCAACTTGACTCTGTCTGGAGGAGGGATATACCAGACCTGGAAAATTACTTTGATTGGCAAGGAGCCTGGGCAAATGTCCGACTTACATCAAGGAACCCGGATCATCAACAAATCAATCTTAACTATATTCACAGGACATACTTGACTCCTATAAGACTGTGCCGAATGGGGCTTAAACAAGATTCCAAATGCACCCAATGTACAAATGGGGACGAAGGGACATTTATGCACATGTATTGGGACTGCTCACCAGTTAAGGCATTCTGGAAAGATGTGACCCAACAAATATCAAAACTCGTATCTTGGAATATACCTGTACACCCCTCGGTATTATTATTGAATGATGTTTTTGAGTTTGCAGTGAATCCACAGCTAAAGAGATTGGTTTTATCGGGTATCACAGTAGCCAAAAAGCTGATCGCATCACGCTGGTTTCAACCGGAAAAAATGTGCCGTAAAGTTTGGTTTCTTACATATCTCGATGTAATTTACCATGAAATATCTACAGCAAGAATTCTGGGTCTCAATGAATCCAAAATGTCAATGTGGTTAGAAGTGGTGGAGAGAATAAAAGCTAGCTTATAATGGTAGTGTCTGGTTAGGTGCGAGGGATAGTGGAGGTACTTCTCAAGGTGGGGTCCGGGAGGGGGGGGGTTCGAGCTGAGCATATGTGTGTAGGTTTTTTTTTTTAGATAACAGGTATTATGGGTATATCTTATATAAGACAACTAACTAAAAGGTGATCTCATTGGATGTGCCCTGACAATTAATGCTTGTATATCTTATCGTGTGTTGTCATGTTTGTTTATATGTTTGTTTAAAAAATAATAAAAAAATAAAATACAATAAAATAATATTTAAAATGTTTATTAGCAACGCCGAGCTTTCAAACCATTGCGTTTCTCTGTCCGAAACTCTTGTGCAACTGAGTACCTTTGAATTTTCTCTGTGATACTTGTACAACGAGCAGGATTTTCCTATGGGTAAAATGTGCACAAATTGAAAAAAAGAAAACAGCCATTTACCATTTCAAGAATAAGAATATAATTATTTGTATATAATTATTTGTAATAATTCTGTCTTTTGACAATAAATGCCGGCTTACCTCGTGTAATTCTTGTATATAATTATTTGTAATAATTCTGTCTTTTGACAATAAATGCTGGCTTACCTCATTTGTGCGTTTGGACTGTTGTTTTTAATGTACAATAGCCTACGTGCATTTTTGAAGTCCAGCGCAGTATACTTCCTGGCAGAAGCTCACACTTTGGTTTTCTGTCATGATTAATCACGTCATCCAATAGTATTTGACAGGAAACTATTGTATGAGCTTCCTCCAGAAGTATACTGGAGCTGGGGACTATACAGTTATGCATACCATTGTAAATTGACTGTTATTTTGCCAAATTATATAATATAATAATAATTATTATTCAATTATTTTGTTGGCAAGTCTGAAAAGTAATGCAAAAGACTTGCCAACAAAATAATTGAAAAATAATAATTATTATATTATATAATTTGGCAAAATAACAGTCAATTTACAATGATAGACATGCATAACTCTATAGTCCCCAGCTCCAGTATACTTCTGGAGGAAGCTCATACAATAGTTTCATGTCAAGATACAATAGGATGACGTGATTAAACACGACAGGAAACCAAAGTGTGACCTTCAGGAAGTGTACTGGAGCTGGACTACAAAAATACATGTAGGCTATTGTAAATACACAATACATTGTTGTAATATATATACAACAAAATAATGTGATATCACAGTAATTTCTTACAATTTGATGTTGTGAAGTCACAATACATTGTTGTAATATATATACAACAAAATAATGTGATATTACAGTAAATGTCTTACAATTTGATGTTGTGAAGTCACAATACATTGTTGTAATATATATACAACAAAATAATGTGATATCACAGTAATTTCTTACTGTAAGAAGTTGTGAAATTACAACAATGTATTGTACTACCATTACTGTGAAATTACAACACATTGCTGTGAAGCCATTCACAGTAAATTATTGTGAATCTTACTGTAAAAGTCATGCAACACATTGCCAGAAGGTATTGTAATATCACAGTAATTTCTTACAATATAATGTTGTGAAGTCACAATACATTGCTGTAATATATACACAACAAAACAATGTGATATCACAGTAATTTCTTACAGTATGAAGTTGTGAAATTACAACAATGTATTGTACTACCATTACTGTGAAATTACAACACATTGCTGTGAAGCCATTCACAGTAAATTATTGTGAATTTTACTGTAAAAGTCATGCAAAATATTGCCAGTAATTTATTGTAACTTTACGGTGAAAAAATTTACAGTCATATATACTCTATGGACCCATTTATATTGTAGAAGTTTACATCTGGTATTAATTGAAAGGGTCTGTGACATCTCACATGCTTGTTCCCAGTCCTCTTCTGCTATTTCCACCTGAATGTCCCTCTCCCATGCCCGCAAACTGCTCAAATCAGTTCCAATCCTGATAACACATAATAAAACTTGGATAATTGTCACTTCCCATCCATATTGTCCCTCGTAAGTATTTCTATTATGTATGTGGGTGGTTCCTGTGCCCCTGTTCTTTGAGACTATGTAGCTCCTGATTTGAAAGTATTTAAATCTATGGGTTCTTGGGATATCAAATGTGCTTACTATCTGTTCGAAGGTCATCAATTCCCCCTCTATGTACACGTTTTTAATCTTACCTAAACCTCTTTCTGCCCAATTTTTGAAACCCCCATCATTCCTTCCCGGTTTAAATTCCTCATTCCCCCAGATTGGTGTATACCCCGATAATTTATCCCTTCTACCTAAGTGTAAGTGTGCTTTGTGCCAGCTTCTTATTGTATTTTGGAGGAACGGGTTTTTTGTATATTTTATCAATAAGTAATTTAATAATAAGTCATTTTTGTCTCTTCTTTTTCTATCTCCTTCTCTTTTTATTGTTCCATATGAAACATGTGAACATCGTTTTCAATCTCCGAAAGAAGGTTTCCGGTAAGGGCATTGGTATTGACTGGAATAGGTATTGGAATTTAGGCAATATAGTAATTTTAATAATATTCACTCTGCCTATCATTGATATTGGTAATTTACTCCATCTCAGCTATTCTCTACATCTGTCATTATTGGATCTAGTTATTTTGTACTAAGTCTTTAATCTCCGGGGTTATCTTTATCCCTAAGTAAGTAAACCCGTTGGGGGAGCTCGCAAACTGCGTGTGTACCGGCGCTTTTCCCCTTTCTCTTTTATTAAGTAACATAAGTGCGCTTTTATTTGTATTCGTTTTATATCCTGAAAATACTCCAAATTTCTCTAGTATTTCGTTAGCATTTCTAATTGAAGTGTCTAATTGTTAAGTATAGTATTATATCGTCCGCAAAAAGCGATGCTCCATTCTCCCTATTCTCATCCCTGTGATTCCCGGGTCTTGTCTAATCGTCATCACTAGTGGTTCGATTGCGAACAAAAATAGCAAAGGAGAAATCTGGCATCCCTGTCTGGTAGATCTCTGTAATTTAAATGGTTTCCTTCCTGAAGGCACTTTAGTGACTCAACTTAAATGAAGACCAAGGATGATATTGTTGGGCGCTTTAATGAGCATTTTATATCAGCTGGGTCTGTTTTTAATACATACTAATTAGTTTTGTGAACCTCTATCCTGTGCAGACCAACCTAGAGACCCCTTTGTTTTAGACCTATTTCCAGTGGAGATCAGTAAAGTTCTGAAAGATATTGATAAAGTAATCTGGACCCAACAACCTGGATCCTCATCTTTTAAAGTTTGTAGCTGATTCAATTATTGAACCTATTGCTCATATTTCTAATTGATTTATATATTTCATAGTTTTTTAATGATCGACATTGGACACCATTATTCACTAAAATATTTTAATATTGTATTATGCGGACTGTATAAATCAAGGTGGTGCTATACACATGAACAGTCATTCACTCCTTGATGCTGTAATAGTAGATCATTCACAGGTGAATGGGGGTTTCATCAGTAAAAGTTGAGGCATATATCTTTATTTTATTCATGCATTTGTCCTTTATTTGTACAGGTAAAGCACTATGAGACTTACTATCTTTTTTTCATGAGCTGCCCGTTTACAAGACATAAAAAAAAAAACATTGGACAGAAAAGTACAGTTCCGACAAATATTCTGTTGAACATCAACAAACATGTTTATCAAATGAAACAAGTACAAACAACTAAACTATCAAGAGTTAAAAAAAAATCTAATGGAATGAAATGCTCTAACTTCAAGGTGTATTGCATGTGTTCAAGTTCATTCCATTTGTCTGGGGTATAATATTTAAAACCAGTTTTGCCAAGCTCATTTTGTACATGGTGTGTATCTATAGCTAAGCTAAGTAATGCTGTGACCTAGTACCATATGTGCTGTATTTAAAAGCAATCAAAGACTTTAGTATTCTCGTGTGTTTCAGACCCAGAGGATAACATACATCTGAGAACTAGGAGCAAAGGGAGGGCTAGCTAGCTTACTTCTTAGCATGCCTGGTCTGTAGGCTAACTAGCATCTACTTTAATGAACAAGGATCCATAATTATATCCAAGATGACACAGGAGTTTTCAATGGTCCTGTCTACAAGACAGAATGATTGAAACCCTCTGGTCAATAGGGAGGGGGTTAATATGAAACACAGGGTCAGAGGTCAGCCTGAAACCCTCTGGTCAATAGAGAGGTGGTTAATATGAAACACAGGGTCAGAGGTCAGCCTGAACGCCTCTGGTCAATAGGAAGGTGGTTTATATGAAACACGGGGTCAGAGGTCAGCCTGAAACCCTCTGGTCAATAGGAAGGTGGTTAATATGAAACACAGGCTCAGAGGTCAGCCTTTGTCTAAACTCTCCATTCTCCTCTGATTTAGAGGACATAAGCAAAATTACTTTATTCTTCCTTTTTTTGCACTACTTCCTGTTAAGGACTCAACCTTTTTATGTTAAGGCCGAAATTGATATAAATTAGGCTTTGGACCCCTATTTGATTAGAGTTTATCTGAGAAGATATTTGATGGTGGATGTAATTTAGTCCAGAATTCTGTAGCTGAGACAACAGTAGAAAGTGAAACCTACAGTATAACATACACAGGATAATCAGTATATGAAGATCGACTGTGACCCTAAGATGGACAAACAGATACGTGTTGTTGTGGGAAAGAGCTTTTTCCAGCTTAGGAGGCTGTCCAAGGTCGAACCTTTTTTATCTCAATGTTTTCGAAAATGTTATACATGCTTTTATGACCTCTGGTCTTGATTATTGTAATGCCTTGTATGTTGGTGTCAGTCAGGCCTCCCTCTCTCGCTTGCAGTTAGTCCAGAATGCTGCTGCTCATCTGCCAACTGGCACACGTAAGCGAGAGCACATTTCCCCTGTACTGGCTTCCTGTGCGTTTTAGGATCAAAATTAAGATTTTACTGTGTAAAAAGTGTCTAAACGGCTTGGCACCGGTCTACCTCTCGGACCTGCTGGAACCTTATGTTCCTTCAAGGTCCCTCAGATCAGCTCCTACTGGCTGTTCCTAAGTCCAGGCTGAAGCTTAGGGGGGCTGTGCTCTCGCAGTGGCAGCCCCAAAATTCAGGAACGAGCTGCCTCTGCATGTTAGGCAGGCCCCCACTCTGCAGGTGTTTAAATCATCAAAACACCTTTATCTTTGATTTTGACACAGCTTGAGAGACCTGCCTTTTTATGTGACATATTTCTTATATCTGTGTAAATATTTGTTGTGACTTGTACAGCACTTTGCTCAACTTTGTTGGAGTGACATAAAACAAAGTATATGGGGGTTCCTATTGTTTATACTGCAAATTTTGTTTTGGGAGCTGTTCTCTGTTCTTTTCCAGTCTACTCCGAGCTTGAACTGAACAACTAAATGATTTCTCTCAAGTATGAGTTCTATTGTGTTTATTCAGATTTCCTTTCTGACAGAATCCTTTCCCACAAACTGAACAACTAAATGGTTTCTCTCCTGTATGCGTTATCATGTGTCTCTTCAGATTTCGTTGATCACGGAACCCTTTCTCACAAAGTGAACAACTAAATGGTTTCTCTCCTATATGAGTAATCATGTGTCTCTTCAGATCTCCCTTCATACTGAACGCTTTCCCACAAACTGAACAACTAAATGGTTTCTCTCCAGTATGAGCTATTGCGTGTTCCTTCAGACGTTGATTCCTATTGAACCCTTTCCCACAAACTGAACAACTAAATGGTTTCTCTCCTGTATGAGTTATTTCGTGTTTCTTCAGATCTCCTTTCTGACTGAACCCTTTCCCACAAACTGAACAACTAAATGGTTTCTCTCCTGTATGAGTCATCATGTGTTTCTTCAGAGGTTGATTCCTATTGAACCCTTTCCCACAAACTGAACAACTAAATGGTTTATCTCCTGTATGAGTCATCATGTGTTTCTTCAGATCTCCTTTCTGACTGAACCCTTTCCCACAAACTGAACAACTAAATGGTTTCTCTCCTGTATGAGTCATCATGTGTTCCTTCAGACGTTGATTCCTATTGAACCCTTTTCCACAAACTGAACAACTAAATGGTTTCTCTCCTGTATGAGTTCTCATGTGGGTCTTCAGATCTCCCTTACTGAACCCTTTCCCACAAACTGAACAACTAAATGGTTTCTCTCCTGTATGAGTTATCATGTGTCTCTTTAGAGTTCCCTTCATACTGAACCCTCTCCCACAAACTGAACAACTAAATGGTTTCTCTCCTGTATGAGTTATCATGTGTCTCTTCAGATTTTGTTGATCATGGAACCCTTTCTCACAAACTGAACAACTAAATGGTTTCTCTCCAGTATGAATTATTGCGTGTTTCTTCAGACCTCCTTTCTGACTGAACCCTTTCCCACAAACTGAACAACTAAATGGATTCTCTCCTGTATGAATTATTGCGTGTTTCTTCAGATCTCCTTTCTGACTGAACCCTTTCCCACAAACTGAACAACTAAATGGTTTCTCTCCTGTATGAGTCATCATGTGTTTCTTCAGAGGTTGATTCCTATTGAACCCTTTCCCACAAACTGAACAACTAAATGGTTTATCTCCTGTATGAGTCATCATGTGTTTCTTCAGATCTCCTTTCTGACTGAACCCTTTCCCACAAACTGAACAACTAAATGGTTTCTCTCCTGTATGAGTCATCATGTGTCTCTTCAGATCTCCCTTCATACCGAACCCTTTCCCACAAACTGAACAACTAAATGGTTTCTCTCCAATATGCTTATTTATGTGTCTCTTCAGATATCCCTTCTTTCTGAACCCAGGACTGCTGTTAGACAAACTTTGTATTTTCTGTGTCTTCTTTGGTTTCAGAGTCATCAAACCTGGTCCTCCACTCTCCTTCCATTCATCACCGTCATCAGTCTCAGTTTCAGAACTGTCATCATCACTGTCATCAGTCTCAGTTTCAGAACTGTCATCAGTCTCATTTCCCGAACAGTCTGAAGAGAGAAGCTGGCCATCTCTAGTCGGTTCTAAATCACCAGCTGGATCTAGGTTACTGGCTGGTTCTGATACTCCACAGTCCTCAGCATCAGGTTCTGTTTTCATCTGTTCAGTTGAAGTGCTGGGTAAAGAGTATGCTTCTCCGTTTCTCTCCCTTTGGGTTTGAAGAGGCTGATCATTCTTTTCACCATCTTCACATTTCACTGGGTCTACTGTGATCTTGGAGCGATCAGCTTCTTCCAGCCCTGGATGTAGTTCAACTTTAATCTGTAGCTCTGGGTCCTGGGTTTGGCTGAGTTGTGAGGACAGAGTATTCTCACTATAGTTTTCATATTTCACAGGATGTAAGATCATCTTGCACCTATCAGACTCCTCTAGATCTTGACATAGTTCCTCCTGTTCCTCTTTAATCTGTAGGGGATCTGGGTCCTGGATTTGGTTAAACCACAAAGACTGAGGTTTCTCTTCATCATCTTCACTCTTCACAGAGACAGGATTGAATGTGACCTTCATGATATCAGCCTGCTGCAGAACTTGAAGCTGCTCTCCCTCCTGACTGGTCCAGAGTTCCTCCTGTTCCTCTTTCATCTGTAGGGGCTCTGGCTCCTCCTGGTCCAGACTGGGGCTCCTCTCCTGCTGCTCAGGGGGAACCTCCTCTTCACAGATAAACAGTTGTAAGGCAAGGGAGTCTAGAAAGAAGAAGAATTTAAATGTAATTAGTTGTAACCATTACTTTAGAAAGTAACAAATAGAATAGAATAGAATAGATCTTTATTTGTCATTGTTGGTACAACGAAATTTGTTAGGAACATCACCACTGGCATACAACATAAGATATAACATGTGCAAAATAATAATGTCAATAATAATAGTAATATAGTAATAAAGTAATAGAGTATCAATGTCCCAATGTCCCAATATATAACATACCATCATTGTCCCAAGTGCATCTAGTGCTTGTGCAAATAAATTAATAAATATAAATATTTCAGTCCAGTGAGTTGATGGAAGGAGGGGGGGGGGAGGGGGGGGGCGTTGACTTGCAAAGGATGAAGTATTGTATAGTGCAGCAATGCAAGTCCGGTTCACAGTTATTGTTGTAATGTGGGAGTGGGAGTTATGTCACCGGGGGTGGGATGCGGGGGGGGGCAAGTTGATGTTCGTCGTTGAGCAGCCTGACAGCCCGTGGGTAGAGGCTGTTGGTCAGTCTGCTGGTTCCGGACTGGATGGATCTGTACCTTCGACCAGAGGGCAGCAGTTGAAAGAGATGGTTTGCTGGGTGGTACTGGTCTAGTAAGATGTTATTTATACGCCGTAGGCAGCGGGAGGTAAAGACTGTGGAGATATCTGGGAGGCTAGCTCCAGTGATCCTCCTCGCAGCCTTGACCACTCTGTGGAGGGCCTCCTTCTCTGCCCTGGTGCAGCCAGTAAACCACACCAGTAGTCCGTATGTGAGTACACTCTCTACTGCGCAGTGGTAGAAGTTGGCCATCAGTCCCTGTGGGAGTTTAGCCCATTTAAGCTTCCTAAGATAGAAAAGGCGCTGCTGTGCTTTGCCCACAGCAGAGGCAATGCTGACCCCCCAGGACAGGTCATCAGACATTGTCACGCCCAGAAACTTAAATTTTGTTATTCTGCTATTACTACACTCTTGCCAGGAAAGTAACATGTTGAACGAATAGTCCTATATAGGGATGCACAGATCATATACCCAATATCGCTATCAGAGTGATACTAGCTACATTTGATTGATCTGTATCGACTACAGTTGGTCAGATCTATTACCAAGTTGTCCTGAAGCTTCCTCCTCCAGTAACATCAGAGGAGAAGGAAAAGGTTCCCAGCTTTCCTCCAGAATGGATCTGATTCCACTTGATGAGATATTGGCCAAAGGTTTGACATTTCTATTACATAAGGCTATAAAGTAAGACATGTACATGAGTATATCATCTTTTACAGTCTATGCTTGTTATGTTTACAGTCTATGCTAGGGATGCCCCGATCACGTTTTTTTTGCCACCGATACCGATCACCGATCGTCTATGAGCCATATCGGCCGATAAAAAATATATATTATATAATCATACTTGTAGTTGTATTATCTGCGAGACATCGCCACCACGCAACAAGTCAAAATGCTCGCAATCTGCAAACAGCTCCACTGTCTGTGTGTACTCGAGTAGCCTCCAGCTACGGCCAGGATTCTCCGGCGCTGCAGCTGGACCTATTGGTATAAATCACATTCAGCATGCCCTCAGCTCGAATACGCATCGAATCAATGTTATAAGACATTGATATCAGGAGCTATCTGTAGCTACTGCTAGCCGGCTAGATAACGTTAAGACAACGCCTCAGTGAACTATTTAGTTTAGAGCTAACGTGAGCTAACGTGAGCTACCGAGTCAACGGAGGTAACTTATCATGCACTCGACTATTGCTGGAGCATTTGTTGATATCAGCAGCTATCAGTAGCTAGCCAGCTAGATAACGTTAGACAATGCCTCATGTAGTCACTGGGTCATTTAGTATAAACAGTAACGTTAGCTCGGTAGGTAGCCAACGTTAGCTCACGTCGCATGCACCAGACTATAGCAGACTGCGAGGCATAGGAGCCTCTTGTTTACACGAGTGCGGGAGGGTGTGGGGAGGAGGAGGGGCCGTACGCTGCAGGCAGCTGTGTGTCTGAGAGAGAAGTCAGCAGTGAGATCTCCGCTAAGAATTGGATCATATTTTTCAATCGGTTTTGACGATCGGCGAAAATAAAGCATCATCACAGATCACCGATCTCATATTTATACTGAATATCGGCCGATACTGATCGCTGGCCGATCGATCGGGGCATCCCTAGTCTATGCTAGCTCGCCAGCAGTCTGAGCTGACCAAAGATTCTTCTTCTTCTTAACTTTTTAAGTTAACGTGGAAAGTCTGTTTTTATCTCTGGTCCCATTCCCACACTGGCCTGTTGAGTAGAATCCTCAGTCTTCACACGTGGCTCCAGTGCTCAGAACATGGCTTTCATTGACAAGTTGAATCTGTTTTGGGAATGTTCCTCGCATTTTAGAACTGACAGAGTCCATCCAAACAGACTGGGTACTGGTAGTGTGAGACTTTGGCAATTGTTTTGCTAACACAAGGCAATTATATTTGTGCTCACACAGGGAATGTCATCAAATTCCTATGGACTCACAACAGCCACCTGTTGTGGCAGGAGATGAGTCTGTCTTCTAAAACGAAGAACTGTTGAAATTCTAGACCCTCTTTTAAGTCTGCTATTCTTAAAAAAAGAAGAAAAAAAAGCCTGTCCTTGTTTGGTCTGATACTATTTTCTGAAAAGCCATTTCATTGGCTTAGTGACGATAAGACGCTTGTTTTCTCTGTTCTGGTCAGAATGTCTTGGCGTCTCCACGCTACTGTATATTCTGGGAGATATGGCCAAAATGTTTATCGATATTGTTATCAGTATAAAAAAATCAAAACTTTAAAATGTTATTTAAACAACAAATGTATGTTTATTTTGCAGCAATTCTTTGTCGTTGCCGCCATCTTTAGTGTTACAGCCCCTCACACCAGTTCTCAGGCTACAGCTGGTTTGAAAGCGAAAGTAAATAGGCGTCTCTGCTGGCTGTGGCTCCAGGGGAGTTGAACAGTTTTGGCTCTGCTAGTTTCTTTTCTAACTTTTGGTGGACAAACCACTGCACATGTACACCGTAACTCGCGACTGGAGACTAGCTCTGCTAGCACACATAGCCTACTGTGTACAGACGGTTTCAAACTGCATTTTAAATTAGAAAGCAAACAAAATAAATGGACAAGAGAAAAATGTATCTCAATTTGGTCAGTATTGTCATTTGGACAAGCAAAGCCATTACTTTAAGTTGCAGGCAAGAAACACAAGTCTGTCCACGGTCTCTGGTTTTAAAGCTGCCCTGTTGCAGGTCGCAATACAAATAATAATTTTTTTTTAAGATTGATTTATTCTTTTTTATCGATCGATATCAATTATTAAAATATATCACGATAATTATCGTTGTCTTGGACTGAACGTTATCTGCCCGTTGTAATGTATAATTTTCCCATTGAAACATACTATTTTCCTGTTTGTTGTTCACTTTTGAATAAACCTCTGAAAGATGAATTCTACCTTTTATTATTGAAGAATATCAGATAAACGCAACAGCAGCCGTATGCTAGTGGCTAACTTACAGCATGCTGTCCAGTCACATGATTGACTGTTATTATATTATAGTAATTACAGAACTAACATAATATTAAAATTCTCATTGCCATCATGTATAGTTCCTAGTATCTGGAAAATAGCTCATGTTGTTCCATTACATAAAGGTGGAGATAGAAGTAATCTGAATAGCTATCGACCAATATCCAAGCTATATGGGCTTGCAATTTGCAAAGATCCGTTTCTCTCAGATCACTCTATATTAAGCCCACATTAATGGGAGTTTAGAGCAACAGCCACTACTCTAGTTGTAAATGGTATAGTATCTGACTAGGCTTGGGCGGTATAATTTTTTTCATACCGTCATACCTTGCTGACATAATACCCCGGTATACGGTATATGACGGTATGACTTTCATTTTCATCAGCGGGGGGGGCTAACAATATACTCGTTATCACCATACATACCGCTTATATTGAAACACGTTGACATTAGGGCCGTTCTTTCAACCTAAAAGTGCACTTTCTTCAACCTCGAACCTAAATTCTTTAGCAACCTGTGTTACCAAGTAAACAAATCACGGAACGGTAGCCAGTTAGCCCGCACCAGCCAGGTACTACTATAACGTTAGCTCCCAGTCCCAGAACGATAGCCAGATAGCCCGCAACAGCCAGGTACTACTATAACGTTAGCTCCCAGTCCCAGAACGATAGCCACTTAGCCCGCACCAGCCAGGTACTACTATAACGTTAGCTCCCAGTCCCAGAACGATAGCCAGATAGCCCGCACCAGCCAGGTACTACTATAATAACGAGTACAATATACTCGTTATCACCATACATAACGCTTATATTGAAACACGTTGACATTAGGGCCGTTCTTTCAACCTAAAAGTGCACTTTCTTCAACCTCGAACCTAAATTCCTTAGCAACCCGTGTTACCAAGTAAACAAATCACGGAACGATAGCCATTTAGCCCGCACCAGCCAGGTACTACTATAATAACGTTAGCTCCCAGTCCCAGAACGAAACGATAGCCAGTTAGCCCGCACCAGCCAGGTACTACTATAACGTTAGCTCCCAGTCCCAGAACGATAGCCAGTTAGCCCGCACCAGCCAGGTACTACTATAACGTTAGCTCCCAGTCCCAGAACAATAGCCAGTTAGCCCGCACCAGCCAGGTACTACTATAACGTTAGCTCCCAGTCCCAGAACGATAGCCAGTTAGCCCGCACCAGCCAGGTACTACTATAACGTCAGCTCCCAGTCCCAGAACGATAGCCAGTTAGCCCGCACCAGCCAGGTACTACTATAACGTTAGCTCCCAGTCCCAGAACAATAGCCAGTTAGCCCGCACCAGTCAGGTACTACTATAACGTTAGCTCCCAGTCCCAGAACGATAGCCAGTTAGCCCGCACCAGCCAGGTACTACTATAACGTTAGCTCCCAGTCCCAGAACGGTAGCCAGTTAGCCCGCACCAGCCAGGTACTACTATAACGTTAGCTCGCAGTCCCAGAACGGTAGCCAGTTAGCCCGAACCAGCCAGGTACTACTATAACGTTAGCTCCCAGTCCCAGAACAATAGCCAGTTAGCCTGCACCAGCCAGGTACTACTATAACGTTAGCTCCCAGTCCCAGAATGGTAGCCAGTTAGCCCGCACCAGCCAGGTACTACTATAACGTTAGCTCGCAGTCCCAGAACGATAGCCAGTTAGCCCGCACCAGCCAGGTACTACTATAACGTTAGCTCCCAGTCCCAGAACGATAGCCAGTTAGCCCGCACCAGCCAGGTACTATAATGTTAGCTCCCAGTTCCAGAACGATAGCCAGTTAGCCCGCACCAGCCAGGTACTACTATAACGTTAGCTCCCAGTCCCAGAACGATAGCCAGTTAGCCTGCACCAGCCAGGTACTACTATAACATTAGCTCCCAGTCCCAGAACGATAGCCAGTTAGCCCGCACCAGCCAGGTACTACTATAACGTTAGCTCCCAGTCCCAGAATGGTAGCCAGTTAGCCCGCACCAGCCAGGTACAACTATAACGTTAGCTCGCAGTCCCAGAACGATAGCCAGTTAGCCCGCACCAGCCAGGTACTACTATAACGTTAGCTCCCAGTCCCAGAGCGATAGCCAGTTAGCCCGCACCAGCCAGGTACTATAATGTTAGCTCCCAGTCCCAGAACGATAGCCAGTTAGCCCGCACCAGCCAGGTACTACTATAACGTTAGCTCCCAGTCCCAGAACGATAACCAGTTAGCCTGCACCAGCCAGGTACTACTATAATAACGTTAGCTCCCAGTCCCAGAACGAAACGATAGCCAGTTAGCCCGCACCAGCCAGGTACTACTATAACGTTAGCTCGCAGTCCCAGAACGGTAGCCAGTTAGCCCGCACCAGCCAGGTACTACTATAATAACGAGTACAATATACTCGTTATCACCATACATAACGCTTATATTGAAACACGTTGACATTAGGGCCGTTCTTTCAACCTAAAAGTGCACTTTCTTCAACCTCGAACCTAAATTCCTTAGCAACCCGTGTTACCAAGTAAACAAATCACGGAACGATAGCCATTTAGCCCGCACCAGCCAGGTACTACTATAATAACGTTAGCTCCCAGTCCCAGAACGAAACGATAGCCAGTTAGCCCGCACCAGCCAGGTACTACTATAACGTTAGCTCCCAGTCCCAGAACGATAGCCAGTTAGCCCGCACCAGCCAGGTACTACTATAACGTTAGCTCCCAGTCCCAGAACAATAGCCAGTTAGCCCGCACCAGCCAGGTACTACTATAACGTTAGCTCCCAGTCCCAGAACGATAGCCAGTTAGCCCGCACCAGCCAGGTACTACTATAACGTCAGCTCCCAGTCCCAGAACGATAGCCAGTTAGCCCGCACCAGCCAGGTACTACTATAACGTTAGCTCCCAGTCACAGAACAATAGCCAGTTAGCCCGCACCAGCCAGGTACTACTATAACGTTAGCTCCCAGTCCCAGAACGATAGCCAGTTAGCCCGCACCAGCCAGGTACTACTATAACGTTAGCTCCCAGTCCCAGAACGGTAGCCAGTTAGCCCGCACCAGCCAGGTACTACTATAACGTTAGCTCGCAGTCCCAGAACGGTAGCCAGTTAGCCTGCACCAGCCAGGTACTACTATAACGTTAGCTCCCAGTCCCAGAACAATAGCCAGTTAGCCTGCACCAGCCAGGTACTACTATAACGTTAGCTCCCAGTCCCAGAATGGTAGCCAGTTAGCCCGCACCAGCCAGGTACTACTATAACGTTAGCTCGCAGTCCCAGAACGATAGCCAGTTAGCCCGCACCAGCCAGGTACTACTATAACATTAGCTCCCAGTCCCAGAACGATAGCCAGTTAGCCCGCACCAGCCAGGTACTATAATGTTAGCTCCCAGTTCCAGAACGATAGCCAGTTAGCCCGCACCAGCCAGGTACTACTATAACGTTAGCTCCCAGTCCCAGAACGATAGCCAGTTAGGCTGCACCAGCCAGGTACTACTATAACGTTAGCTCCCAGTCCCAGAACGATAGCCAGTTAGCCCGCACCAGCCAGGTACTACTATAACGTTAGCTCCCAGTCCCAGAATGGTAGCCAGTTAGCCCGCACCAGCCAGGTACTACTATAACGTTAGCTCGCAGTCCCAGAACGATAGCCAGTTAGCCCGCACCAGCCAGGTACTACTATAACGTTAGCTCCCAGTCCCAGAGCGATAGCCAGTTAGCCCGCACCAGCCAGGTACTATAATGTTAGCTCCCAGTCCCAGAACGATAGCCAGTTAGCCCGCACCAGCCAGGTACTACTATAACGTTAGCTCCCAGTCCCAGAACGATAACCAGTTAGCCTGCACCAGCCAGGTACTACTATAACGTTAGCTCCCAGTCCCAGAACGATAGCCAGTTAGCCCGCACCAGCCAGGTACTATAACGTTAGCTCCCAGTCCCAGAACGATAGCCTGTTAGCCCGCACCAGCCAGGTACCACTATAACGTTAGCTCCCAGTTCCAGAACGATAGCCAGTTAGCCTGCACCAGCCAGGTACTACTATAATGTTAGCTCCCAGTCCCAGAACGATAGCCCGCACCAGCCAGGTACTACTATAATGTTAGCTCCCAGTCCCAGAACGATAGCCAGTTAGCCCGCACCAGCCAGGTACTACTATAATGTTAGCTCCCAGTCCCAGAACGATAGCCCGCACCAGCCAGGTACTACTATAATGTTAGCTCCCAGTCCCAGAACGATAGCCAGTTAGCCCGCACCAGCCAGGTACTACTATAATGTTAGCTCCCAGTCCCAGAACGATAGCCAGTTAGCCCGCACCAGCCAGGTACTATTATAACGTTAGCTCCCAGTCCCAGAACGATAGCCCGCACCAGCCAGGTACTACTATGTTAGCTCCCAGTCCCAGAACGATAGCCAGTTAGCCCGCACCAGCCAGGTACTACTATAATGTTAGCTCCCAGTCCCAGAACGATAGCCAGTTAGCCCGCACCAGCCAGGTACTACTATAACGTTAGCTCCCAGTCCCAGAACGATAGCCAGTTAGCCCGCACCAGCCAGGTACTACTATAATGTTAGCTCCCAGTCCCAGAACAACAGACATATTGACTTTGATAATGTGCAGGTATCTACAGTCAGTGGCTCTTGTATAGATATAAGTATATAAATATAAGTATATAAATATCTTGGCCTGTGGCTCGGCGAGAAATGTACATTTAAGTTCCATGTGGATAATCTTGATAAAATAATTGTTGTTCTTATCAGTTTTGGAATATGGTGATGTCATTTATAGGCATTCTGCGGCATCAGCTCCTAAACCTCTGGATTCTGCATATCACTCAGGTCTTAGATTTATTAATGGTGACAGATGATACTCACCATTAGGGCTGGGCGATATGACCAAAAACGTTATCGCGATAAAATTATAAAATTATTTTCATATAACTCGATATCGATAATTATCGTCGATATAATGTCTGTCAAGTTTAATTAACTTTTTATGCCCGGCGCCGATGGACGGGCTATTAATAGACTTATTTTTCTGCTGTGAATGTCTCGAGTTGATGTCGTCATCAGTCCGCGCACGTTAGCAGTTAGCCAGAGCGAGCAGTACTGTGTATCCCATGACAATGTACTAGTAAATATCCCTAAAATACTCTGTTCCGCCACAATACATTGCAACGACGTCCACCGTATATCACACACTACTATAACCGTGGCATCAGAATTCTCGCCACACACATACTCGGCACGTAAATATATAAAAACAGCGCCGTGCAAGCTAGTTAACCTAGCCAGCTTCGTTTACAAGTGATGTATTCCATGACAATGTACTAGTAAATATCCCTAAAATACTCTGTTCCACCACAATACATTGCAACGACGTCCACCGTATATCACACATTACTATAACCGTGGCATCAGAATTCTCGCCACACACATACTCGGCACGTAAATATATTAAATAGCGCCGTGCAAGCTAAGTATCCTAGCAGCCTTGAGTCCTGAGCTGTGGTGCGTAAGGACGTCATCACGTAACGTTGGTTGTTAGTGAGTGAGCTGAGCCGAGGCTGAACGGAGCCAAACTTGGAAAATCGATATATCGAAACTTTGCGACCACGTTTCATGTTTATTTCGAGGAAATAATTTATCGCGATATTTATCGTTATCATTTTATCGCCCAGCCCTACTCACCATTGTGTCCTGTATGATAGGGTGGGTTGGCCTTCTCTTGTAGAAAGGCACACAAAACACTGGTATTTATTTATTTTGAAAGCCCTTATTGGTAAGCACCCTGTTTATATATCTTCACGGATATAATGGAATATTGGAGCCTATTCAATCTAATGACAGGATGGTTCTTAGGGTCCCTCAAGTTTGTTCTGATCTAGCGAAATCAGCTTTTTCCTTTGATGACTCTTAACCTGTTCCACCCCAGGTGAAAATCTGCATAAAATGTATACCTAGGTAAATGGAATATTGCTCCACTTCTACAAGGGCTATTTGCATATTCTTGGTATCTAGGAACATCTATGGACCTCAATGAATGTATTCTCAGTGTCAGAAATATTGTGTCTATTACTAGGCTTGCTTAAATTGTGATGAAACAAAGGAAAATATGAATTATGATTTTTCTTTTCATCTTTGACAGTGAATAAAACCATGATAATAATGACCAAACTTAAAAAACTGCCACTGAGCTCATTCAGTACCCTCTTGAGATCATGTTTCCAAAGGTTTTAGGAAATTAATAAAGGGAAGATGATCAAACTGAAGGTTCTGTATATACAGTACTGAATTCTCCCATCTGGACCAATGCAATTTGAAATATTATTATAGAATATAGAATATATGCTTATACATTACCTTATTATAGCCAATTCGCACATTTATATATATATATATATATATACATATAGTATCTTTCAAATGGCCGAGTTCAATTTGGATATAGTATCACCAGGCGTGCATAATAACAGATACTGATATTTACTGTAATCGACTGTACTATTTTATTTCCCCCACAGTGTAACCATTTTGAAACTAATTTCAGATCTAATTCTTCCTACATGGTAACAATAGTGTGGGGAAACTGACTGCGTTTCAATATTTGTCAAAAACGTTACCTTTTGTAGCTTATTATCACGAATCATAACAATTATTGACATAATTCATTCAGAACACTGAACTTTGAACCCCCATAGAACTTGCCAGGAAGTGTAGATCGGAGAAATTCCAACGCTGGCAGATAGCTAGCGATCTCTTCTACAAATTCCCATGGTTCAACATTTCCATTTCCGGTTCCGGGTCAAATTGGCGATCGCAAATAGAAAACTTAAAATGATATAAGTACACTTTTAACCTATTGCTAAACTATTGCCAACCTAACGTTTTACATTCTACATGTATTTGTGACATAGTAGTGATAATAATACTTGAAAACGGTTGATTTTAAAAATCACAAATTATTTTGCATCTTCATAAAAATATGCTTATAATTTAATAAGGTCAAAAGGGGTCGGTACCGACCCCGTCGAGTGGAACAGGTTCTTGGTATGTCCTCCATCTCTCTCTGAATTTGGTGATTCTCCCTTCTCTTAGTGTTTTTAAACATATGATTTCAGACCATTGTGTTACCTGTAACTGTTTTAACAGATTTTTTTAAATTATTTTAGAACATTATTTTTATTATTATTTGTATTACTCTTTTGTGTTTAATTTTCTGTGAATATTGCTTTCCACTATATACCGTTTACATTTGTACAATCGTCATTTCTGTAAATGAGGGAAACCTCAGAAGCTAACGATTTTTAAATAAAGGTTGAAATGAAATATCTGCAACCTTGTTAATTGTGCTTAATTGTTAAGGGTGCTCTTGTATATGGAAGCATTATATGCAGGTATATTCAGACAGATATGGATATATATATGCAGTAAATATGAATATATAAATGGATATATCCAGCACTATTGTACATGCTATCATACAGAGTTCTATGGGTAGACTATTTCACGTCTGGTCAATGTTAGCATGGTGTTATTCACCTTCAAAGATGGAAAGAAAATAACGAATAATAATAAATTATATTCTCCTTTGGTAGCCAGTTAGCCCGCACCAGCCAGGTACTAAGTAACATTAGCTCCCAGTCCCAGAACGATAGCCACGTAACCCTCTGCTGGCGCGTGCTGTGCACTACAATCAACTCCGTGTCAGTGTAATAGCAGTCTGTGACGTCACGGTATTGAGAATCATACCGGCGGGATCTCGAAATATCCTGGTATACCGTAATACTGTCATACCGCCCAAGCCTAATCTGACCTTGACTGAAGTAAACACTGTGCTGCCTTTTTTGTAGATCTGTCAAAAGCATTTGACATAGTTCATCACTCTTTTCTATTGCAAAGGTTAATGAATGTTGTTGGCTTTGACACATCTGCTTACAAATGGTTTCAGAGCCATTTATCCAAAAGGCATACTTTTACATTTACTAGTTTAGTTTCAAGTGTTGTTTTATTTGTCACATAAGTACATGTACAGTACATGCTTGCTTCTGTATGAGCCCCCTGATAATATGCTTCATACAGTAAAAATAATAGGATCCAAACACTATACAAAATATACAATATAAAAACTAAAGTACAACATTTAAACAATGAGGTACCAAATGCAAACTTAAAAAAATGCAAAATGAGGTATGAAAATGCTAATCTTTTAGTAATAAATTGATAAAAATATGGTGTTAAAATGTGTTTAAAGTGTCGAAAGTGAATGTTAATTCAATGGACGCCAGACCCGAGTAAAGTCGGGTTAACTCGCCAACCGTTCAGTGCCAGACCCATTTCTTTTATTCGATATTTCTATTCATTATAGGCATATAAGGTCACTTTACAGAAGGAAAGGTCACTTTAAGAGTAGTATAGTAGAGCTTAAAGGCCAACTTGCAGGTTAAACCCTACTCTGCAATTATGGGTAGTTTACATCATTGGTATCTAATTTAATATTTTTTTCTCCATTTGACACCGGAAATGCCACTCAGAAATGGTTAAAAAGGTCCACGCAGGGCTGTACGCTAAGCTTTTTCACTAGGGGCACACTTGCCCCTAAATGAGAAATGTAGGGGCAAAAAATATTGTTTAGGGGCAAATTTTTTAATAACTATTTTACCATTATTAAAAAAATATGTTCCTCCTGCCTCATTACTGTGGTCCTTTTATTTAACATTTAAGTGCGTTTGTTTTCAGGTTTGTATCTTTTATAATGAACCAACTGAGAAAGTGTGTAAATCACTGTTACATTCAAGCCTAAAATATGGCTCGTCAAGGCCTTGAATGCGACATGGTGGACACAGGACAAAAGTTTATCAAAAATAACTATTTATTTACAACTAACTAAATGGACAGAAATAGTGGGAGCTGGGTGTTCCAGACTCCAAAGTTAAATAACAAAACTATAGGCAAAAAGGAAGAACAAGCCGAATGTACAACAAAACAGTGAGAGCAGGTGAGACGCTGGAGAGCTGAGACATCTCCTGTGAAGTGGGGGAGACTTGACAACTGCTCCCTGCACTGCATTTGTAGGGCGTGGTGCCTCATCACCACACCTGTGATGAATTAGAAGGGCGGCCATTTTAATAACAAAAACAGGAAGAAACAGTGTGTCAATTAAACCACCAATTAGTGACAGCACACTTAACCACAAAGTGAATATGCACCACAGACAGTAAGTATCCCTCCACCATGTGAAAGTAATACGTAACACCCCCACACCGAAGATTTATGTTCTTCTCCCAACTATAGCCCAAAGAAACCATCACCAAGAGAACGAACATAAATAAATAAGGGGATACTTACCAACCTTACCCAAAAAAAATGCAACCACACACTCCAACATGTGCAGCGCCTGTACTGTGTTGAGTGTGAGCCCCGGTCAAGAGTCACACTCAACTGTACATAAAAAAGTAATTGCGACCCACAGCCCATGAGTCACTACCACAAAGCGATAACGGGTCGGCCCCTGTCGAACACGACCCTTAACTCAGTCGAATGCTCCCTACTGAGGAACACTCGACACCGTTGCTCAGCACAAACAACCCCGGCCCGATACCTGCTCAAGCAAGACCCCTCCAAAATGTATCCAGCTGGGCCTGGATGGAGCGGAGTTGGTGGAAACATCCGGGCAACTAAACCCCACTCAGCCCCTACCGAGGCGCAAGGCCTAGAAGTCAATCCACCCACCAACACATCACCACCAAACAAAAAACTCATGACAACAGGTCCCTCCGTCGATACAGACCTGACAAACAGAGACAAAACAGGAAAACAAAAAGAAATACGTCCCCGTGGCACCGCCACCGAGTCCGCCTTCCCCACTCCTGGCGTCACCAGGTCAGGAGATAGCAAAGCAGGATGAACCGCCACAGGCATGCCGCCCTCACCGCTGGAACACAGTAAACCATTATCCACAGAAACCGACATGACATCCCCACCACAGAAAATGGTGGCACAAAAATCAACGTCATGACTCAAAACAGAGGCACAAAAGTCTGCACGGTCATAAGCCACACATTCTACTTCAACAGGCCGCTCCACCGATACCGACCCGGTAAATAGAGACAACAAACCAAAGTTATGTTCTTGACAAAAGTCAAACTCACTGCGCTCAGGACAACCAACAGGAAAACCACCAGCATACGTCCCCGGTACCATCACAGCGCCCATCTCCTCCCCACCTGGCACTGTCAGTACAGGAGACCGTACTGAGGGCTGTACCCCCGTCAGCTGTACAAGAGACTGTGATTCACGAACATCGGTCACAAAAGCACTTGGATCACCATTCAAAATGGTGTCACAAAAAATTACGTGGTCAGGATCCAAAATGGCGTCACCCAAATCAGAACCGTCATGAGCAACAATGGTGTCACACACATCAACCTCGTCATGAAACAAAACGGTGTCAGAAACATTTTCACTGCCACAAGCCAAAATGGTGGCACACAGTAACATTGTCATGACACAAAATGGTGGCACACACATCAACTTCGTCACGATCAAAATGGTCGTCACCCATTAGACTAGGTTGTGAAGACTGCTCCTGCTGCACAGAACACAGGTAACTAGGTTGACTAGCATACCCAGTGCCTGGCAGAGAGTCAGTGTGGTCACATGAATCAATATCAGAACTACTGACCATACTGGGATCATCACTGCTGACAAGTGAGACAGCATGAACGTCAGAGCTACCGTAGGAAGGCCGGCAGCCCAATTCTGGCCTTGTAGCCTCCTCAACCAGAATGGTGCCACATGAAATGTCAGAAACGGTGCCACATGAAGTAGCAACATCCTGCCCACTCTCATCCTCCTCATTCTCCTCCTCCAATTCGTCTGTGGCCTCAGCCACTGTAAAGGCTGGGAAGCCCACGAGACACTGCTCCGCCACTCGAGTATCCGGCACGCATGTCACCTCCGGTTTCACCAGTACTTTACCACCAGCCAAGTCATTGCCCAAGAGCAACGTTACCCCCCCCATAGGGAGTTTGCCAGCCATCACTCCGATCACCACTGGTTCTGATACAAGGGCACAATCAAGAAAGACATTATGCAGCGGCACATTCATCGTGTGCATTCCAAAAGCCTCAATAACAACCCCTGCACCCAACTCAGAGTGGTGCGTAAAGGGCAGGACACTACTTTGCACAAAAGATTGGGATGCGCCAGTATCACGGAGAATTGTCACCGGTACTTTAGGACCCCCCTCTGTCAATGAAACAAACCCTGTACTCCTGAAAGGTGTGTAAAGGTCATCCACTCCTCTGCCATCTAGTGGAGACAGAACAGGGTTACGTACAGGTGTATTTATCAACATCACTGGTCTGGGTGGGTTAGACAGGCGCTTCTCTGGGTGCAAACGATAACAATTACCCATCACATGTCCTGCACTCCCACAATCCTGGCACTTCCGGGCATCATCGCTTCCCCATGCCCCATTAAACTTACCACTACCCCCAGCACTGGACCCTGTAGGCCTATTAGGAGTCCATTTTGGCCTCCCCTCATCATGCACAGGATAATGCTGTCTCTCAAAAGACGTCCTGTGGGTCAAAACATACTCATCAGCCAGGACCGCTGCTGCTGAACAGGTCCTGACTTTCCTCTCATTTAAGTACATAGCAATATCCTCAGATACGCCATACACCTTGAATTCCTCTAATAAGATTAGGTCCCTAATCTCCTCCACTGTGGTGACCTTTTCCGCTGCACACCACCGGTCAAAAAGCAACCGCTTTTCCCTCACAAACTCCACAAAAGACTGAGAGACTTGCTTCCTTAAATTGCGAAATTTCTGGCGGTAAGCCTCAGGGACCAATTCATAGGCTTTAAGGACAGCCTGTTTCACCAAAGCATAATCCTTATTATCAGGATACATCGACGCATACACGATCTGTGCCTTACCGCGCAAAGCACTCTGCATGAGGATAGTCCATTTATCTGCTGGCCAGCCGCAACTGCCAGCTACGTCCTCAAATAATAAAAAAAAAACTATCGACGTCCCTTTCCAAAAAAAACGGAACCATGCTTTTTTGCCTAGCCATATCAAAACCCGGCTCCCGATGCACATGTATAGCACCAGCACCACCCGCATTACGCATCGCCATCTCCCGGTCATATGCTGCCTGGGCGCGTACCTCCTGTGCCACCTCAATAGCTTCCTGGGCCTCACGTTCTGCTCTGGCTGCAGCTGCTGCTGTAGCTGCTGTAGCTGCTCTCCTCACCTCACTAGCTTCAATAGCCTCCCTGGCTGTAGCTGCTGCTGTAGCTGCTGCTGCTGCTCTCCTTATCTCACTAGCTTCAAGGTCCTCACGGTCTGCCTTGTTAACAGCTGCAAGCTCACGCGCTGTCCTAAGCTCCACATCTCGCCCACGCGGTAGCTCAAAGCCTTCTCCCTCCTCCTCCAGAGTTCTACCTGCAGCCACACCAAAAACCTTCAGTGTACTCAGTTCCTCAATTAATTGACCTACCAAGTTCTCCTTTTTCTGGCCTGCATCGAGGTCTATTGAAAACCGTGTTGCTACCTGTAGTAACTCATCCTTCGAACATTTCTTTACCTTAGCCAGTGTTGGCTCTGCAACAAAGTCATCAATGTCCAACGTCATTGTCTATTATCCTCAGTAAACGACAACAAATGAATACTACAATATTAATTACTAATTAAGTAATTAATCAACCAATTAATTAATTACCAGTACAAGGCAATACTACAATTAATCCACAACAAGGGACATAGTTCAGTACCCAAAACACGCAACTCACCCACCGTTCCTACGACCTGGGGTTCAAACTCCAATTTCCCTGTATCCACAAAAAGGTGTAGCACGTAATTAAATGACAGTGATTGAAGATACACGGCATAACACAGCACGCAATTAAACTCACAAGCAGTAGTTCAAAACACGGCATTTTATGTTAGCACGCAAAACAAATCACACTGTATTTAAGACACACAGCATAACACATACTGGATCAAAAAGGTCAAGCTCAATAATGCATACAGATCCTATACTAGAGAATCACTACTAACCATACACAGATCCTATACTAGATAATTACAGCAGACACTGCTACTGGACACTAGCTACAGGCCTCTGCTGAGATGAACCACCCACAAGACTAACCCTGTGGTAGACATTTATCCCAAAATACTGGAACAAACGCTCTTCAGTAACAAACCAAGTGAGGCAAAACCCCTTGTGTTACACTCAAACAAATTCAACAAACAAATTCTAATAATACAAACAGGTGCTCCATACAATCTGATTTGACTCACAAATAGCTTCTAAAACCTATACTGCAGTCAAAAGAAGGACTGCTAGGCCCACCACATGTCTAATCTAACAAAAACACTTACATCAGGTCCTAACACACTAATTACATTTCCCGGCCCCCTAACCTACCTATACTGAAAGCTAATGCACTGTAGACCTAGCTTTCTTCAACCACACCTGCTACCAGCCAAAGATCATATACCAATCACTTCTTTGACTGCCCCAGGAGTACGTGGTACACAGGAGGCTAACAACAGCCAGAAAACAATGAAATTACCTACCTGTGGTGTCCACTAAACTAAATATTTTAAAGCATACCAGTAGTCAAATCAAATTATAAATTAAGAGCATACTTACCTGTTTGAAGACCGGCTAGAATGTTACATTCAAGCCTAAAATATGGCTCGTCAAGGCCTTGAATGCGACGTGGTGGACACAGGACAAAAGTTTATCAAAAATAACTATTTATTTACAACTATCTAAATGGACAGAAATAGTGGGAGCTGGGTGTTCCAGACTAAAAGTTAAATAACAAAACTATAGGCAAAAAGGAAGAACAAGCCGAATGTACAACAAAACAGTGAGAGCAGGTGAGACGCTGGAGAGCTGAGACATCTCCTGTGAAGTGGGGGAGACTTGACAACTGCTCCCTGCACTGCATTTGTAGGGCGTGGTGCCTCATCACCACACCTGTGATGAATTAGAAGGGCGGCCATTTTAATAACAAAAACAGGAAGAAACAGTGTGTCAATTAAACCACCAATTAGTGACAGCACACTTAACCACAAAGTGAATATGCACCACAGACAGTAAGTATCCCTCCACCATGTGAAAGTAATACGTAACAATCACTAATAGAACAAAAACAACAAACTGTGTGTGTGTGTGCGCGCGCTTGTGTAGTGCTCCTTGAATGAGATCACCACAACACACACACACCATTGCATTAATCAGGAGGACAAGAAACTCTACATACATTTGTTTCACAATGAAAAGTGCTTTAGAAATCAAATTAATTATTATTGTAAATAACCCCATGAAAGGTTTATTATTTGTATGGGTAATTACCTGCTTCATATTTGTGATGTTACTGGTTTCAGTGTGTGCCTAAAGTGATCAATGTGTTGGGCCGTTTATAGAGATCTATGCCAATTAATGTTTATGTATATCCGGGACTTTTTTTTAATAAGAATTGAGAGGTATTTGTATATGTGACCTTTATTTTGAAAACCGTGTTGCGACGCAACCTTATTTATATTTGCGCTTTTGACAGTGAAATGTTCAGTCCAACTTAGCTCGAAGGAAAGACTAATCAAAAAGGTTTAATTGACCCGTATGAGGCTCTTACAGTAGGACTTTGATTGTTTATAGAAGTGGAATGTAATACTATGCTAAACGAGAAATAAACAGTGATTTTACCAGCAGTAAAGTTGCAAGCCACTTTCATTTCATATACAGGGAACCGTGATAATTATTAGTATTATCTTATTTGCATATTGTCTCATTATTAGATAGATAGATAGGTTGATATTTTATAAATTTAAGTAGACAGTATTTCACGTCCTAATAGTGGGCTACTACTACTCACCTAATGCATGGCTGAACCTGAACGTTAGAAGTGTCCGTGTCCCCGTCAATCAATCATCACGTCAATCATCATCATCTTATCATCTCTCCACATCGGACGTGGTTGTCATAAGATGGACTGATATCCACTCCGTTGTTCTTGCAGAGCAAAATTTGCGTCTTAAATGTATTGAAAGGAGGTGCTTCTTTGGCGATGCAATAGCCCATATTGAAAGGAAGAGAAGCCACATTCAGTTTCGGTTTGCTAGGAATTATGGGATTTGGTGTTGGATGTATAGACTACGCAGATAGGGACATGGTCTTTAATCGCACGATAGACTACAAGTACCAAGTATATAGCGTGACCCAGATTCACTCCACACGCAAATCTTTTTTTTCACTCAGGCTATCGGTGATCGCAGTAAGTTCATTCATTGCCGACAGATTCTTTCATAGCACCACGACATTGTGTCGCACTGTACAGCCTTGGTTGTAGGCTAATGTTTTTTAAAAAATGTATCCAATTTGTATGGATTAATTTAGGAGTGAAATGCGAATGAAGGGTTGAAATCACAACTCGCAACGTTGCTCCCAAATAATATTTCCAACTCGCAACGGCCAAATTAAGGGGCAATTTGCGACGAGATCGTCGCAGTGTACAGCCCTGCCACGCACGAATAACATGCACGAGCAAATCTAAAAGCTTATCAGACGCTAGCACGGCCGTGACGTCACGTCAGGAAACGTATGCCTTATGCCCGTCCGGGTCATAGTACTACTGGATATATGGCGCTGGCTAACGTTAGCATTATGTCTACTGTCGTGAACCATTTTAGATCGGGGCATGTAGAGGAGTTTGGGGAACGAGTAAAATCATGTGCAGGTCCTCTTCTCAGACCTGTGTGGCAAAGCACTGCACACGCATCATGCAAGCTACACGTCGCTGCATGTTGATCAATGGTGGCCCACTCGGTGCATCACAGTCTGACTGTGGGCTACTATTGTGCTAACAACGTGCTGCGGCGTCTGGCTTGTTGGCCGGCATGAGTGCCCAATTTGGGGTGGTTCTCTCCTCTTTGTGTGCCTTTGTCCTCGCGGGTGTTCTGCCGGGGAGCTTGTGGACGCGACAATAGTGGTGGTTGTAGGGTGTTTGAGCTTGTAGCGTTAGTTAGCTCATAGCTATCGTGTACCATATAGTGTATTAGCACAACAATAGCTACCAAGCTAAGCTACGTTAGCTTCTAACGGTGTGTACACAATATGTACAATGACACAATGATCAAACACCTTATAACTACTACTATTGTCGTGTCCATAAGTTCCCTGGCATAATACTTGTGAGGACAAAGGTATACAAAGAGGAGAGAATCATTTTAAATCTGGCATTGTTATGAGTTTCGAGAATTCTGGCTACCAAGCTAAGCTAAGCTACGTTAGCTAACTTAGCTAACTACTAACGGTGTATACACAATATGTACAACGACACAATGATTTACATTATTACAAATATGGTAACATGGTTGTGGCTTTTACAAATAGTGGTTCGCTTTAGAGATGGATGGCTATGATCACGGAGCAATAGTGTTAGGTGAAACAGATACATTTCCATGCATCACTCCTCGGCTAGTAGTAGCAAGGCTCTCTGCCTGCCACTAGCTGTGTGTGACTCCCCGAGCCCCTCGCTGCCCTGCACCTGACGTGACGTTAGCATTAAGATGACACATGCACATTATTGATCCATGGATTAAAATATGCATGTGCGTGGAGCTTATGGTTTGGTCGACAAAATGTTTGATAAAAACGCTAAAACTGGGTCAATTTCGATTTTTTTCCCCCTCTTCATGAAAGTCAGCGTTGGCCTAGTCACATTGTTTATTGAACAAAAATACAACCTGCAAGTTGGCCTTTAAGATTGTATATTATAGCATTGTATAGCAGTGTACATAAAGACCCAGTGCCTCATCCGTAGCTAACAGTGTATTGCACTAGCATGTCCTACCATGCTCTGTAAATAACTCATGTACAGATACCGATATGCTTACTTACTTGTTTATTGCACAATGTTGTTCTATTGGTTGGATTCTTATTATATATTACTATTGTATTATGCACATCGTTGCGGGCGGGACCCCCCCGCATTTCACTGTATACCTGTATGCCGTGACAAATAAAACTCTTGTATCTTGTATCAAAGTGCAATACCGGCCGCATCCTCCCAGGTGGCGGTATCGAGCACCCTTTGAAGCCTTGTATCTTGGTCTGGCGTAATGTTCAAATGTCTCCGGGCGCATTTTTCTTTGTCGGGCAAGTGGAGCGGTTATCCCGATCGGATTGAGAAGCGTCAAATGCCCCCGATGCATGATGTGTGGTGGATTATGTTGGCGACACGATGGACACCAATACTTGGACTCGCGATCAGATAATTGGAATATTCTTTTTGGGGTACCTCCTAGTGAAGGTAAGGACTATATGATATCAATCCTGCTTTGATCCAACGATGACTTCACCTCGATCGCAACGTGTGTGTAACGTTACTCCACAACATATGCCGTTGGTGACGATCAAACCATCAAAAAACGACCCCCCACCCCCCTTTCATGCATTCATGATGAAACATAATACCTATTATATACATTTGATTTGGAAATAGTAGCGTGTCCAGGCGAGAAACGCCAACGGTTTTAGTGAAGTTCACGTATTGCTGCATATCGTCGTTTTCTGGGATTAGACAGGATCACTCTAAAACTATACTTATATTCACCACGGTATAACACGGGAACGTATGGATGAAATGTCTTCTTTTTCACATATTGAACGATAGATAGGTGATGTCAAATGGGCCATAGTATTGTATCCATAGCTATAATATAGAATGTAATATAGCCCTGCAAACACCGCGACTTATTCCTATCTCTTAGAGCAGGGGTGCACAACCTTTTTTGAACCAAGATCTACTTTTTAATTTACCACCTAGCCGAGAGCTACCAGCCAAAATTGTATATTGTAAGCCGTCATTTGAGGCTTTAAAAAAGCAGCATAATGAACACAAATCTGTCAGTGCCGAGTCCGACCTCATCTTAAATACCAAACAGCATTGCTTGTTGTAGTTAACAAGGAGAGGCAGAGTTGAATTTGCCAAAAAAAGATTTTTTTTTTTTATCTAATTTTATTAATCGAGATCTACTTGAAATCAGCCCGCGATCTACCTGTCGATCGCGATCGACTGGTTGGGCACCACTGTCTTAGAGCGTTGGCGTGGTAGGAACAAACGATGCTCAAGTCAATGGTGTCCAAAGAGTTAAAGGTGAGTGTTTGTTTTAAAGTGAGTGTGTGCATGTGGATGTGTGTGCAGTGAATGTAGATGGATGGATTAGTGTTGCATAGAGTCATTGAGCATCCTGATGGCCTGGGGAGAGAAGCTCCTTTTGAGTCTCTCTATACTGGCCCTGAGACTCCGGTAGCGCTTGCCTGACCGCAGCAGTGCAAAGAGGCAGTTGTTTTGGTGGCTAGATTCTTTGACTATTCTCTTAGCCTTGGCCCTGTAACACCTGGTGTAAATGTCCTGGAGAGTGGGAAGCCCACGTCCAATTGTACGTTTGGCTGATCGAGCCACTCTCTGCAGTCTGCTGCGGTCGTGTGCGGTGCTATTCCCAAACCAGGAGGTGATGTTACCAGTCAGGATGCTCTGTATTGTGCATGAGTAGAAGTTATTTAAGATCGTCTGACTCACTTTAAACCTCCTTAGACCCCTACTATTTATATGAATGATATTGTCTCTGATATTGTCAGGATCATGTCTATGCGGATGACACGTCTATTGTGTTGTTGACTCTGTACAACTACTAGCCATTAAAAATGTACAACTGTCATTTAATACTTCTTGCGTGTTAATCTTAAACTGGTACTCAAACCAAACAAAGTTCATGCTCTTCTCTCTAAAGGTACTGTCTGTGATCATTTGCATTTACTGTATCTACTGTTAATGGGTCTATTATTGAGAGAGTTAAATAATATAAATACCTTGGCATCTGGCTTGATCAGAAATGTACAATTAAATGCCATGTAGATAACCTTGCATGTAATCTGCGACAGAAGGTTGGCTTTTTGTACAGAAACAAAACCTATTTTCCTATGCTTAGCAGGAGGCGGCTTGTTGAAGCTATTTCTGTTTTGGATTATGGACACAGTTTATAGACATGCTGCTGCTTCTACTATAAAGCCACTAAGGTCCCCAGAGTTTGCACTGAATTAGGAAAATCAGCTTTTAGTTTCTGTACCCCCGACACATGGAATCTTTTGCAAAGCACTTTAAACTCAATACTTGAGTATCCATTGGTTTAAATCTATAATAGCCAACCAAATTGTTTAAATTATTAACTTTTCTGTTTCTATATTATTTTAGAATTATGTACTGTACCCTCTTAACACTTTCAGTGCCCAAAACGTCATATGACGTTTTATCAGCCCAATGCCTGAATGCCCACGACGTGTATTAGCGTTTAAATTTTTTTATTAGCGATCTGATTTCATATTTCATCAACAGAGTTCCCCGTTGGTACAGCAGCTCCTCCAGCAGCTCAGAATGGAAAAAAACGCCCCCTATCGTCTATCCCGGTGTAACTGCAGGTCAGTCGCTTAGTCGATATGTAGAGGCGGAGCCAGCTGGCTCCTTGAGCTGGCAAGCTGTCTGCTCGACATGGAAGTCATCGCGGGACGGGAATCAGCCTGGAATATATATTGACAGTAGCCAATACTCAATCAATAAGCGTGATCGATTTTTGGAATGGCGATCAGGAATTGGAATGATCTTTTTGGAGAACATCTGATCTGAGGTAAGGAATCTATTTTACCAGTCTTGGGATAATCAGAGTTGTATTCGCTGAGATCTCAGCGTTTGCCTTATGTGTGTGTGTGTGTGTGTGTGTGTGTGTGTGTGTGTGTGCGATCGCTTTGAGGAAATCAGATAATTGATTTTTCAGCTCGCGTGCATACGTACACATATACTATCGATAATCTAGCGTTTATTTGAAAACGATTCATAAATAGGCAGAAAAATTACAACGTTTTAGTGTATTCTAGAATATTCCAGTAAACGTCTTTTATCATGGAATCTTTATATTTTCCTTGAAAACGAGGGCTTTTCAAAATGCTATAAAACGAAAATGAACCGATAAAAAAACAATCCGCTTCGACAATGTTGACTGGAAAACGAGTCATTGATAAGCGACGGGCAGATTAGACACATAGCCATAATTTAAAACATATATTAGGCGTTTTTAACGCTAACATTGAAGTGGATGGTGGGCATTCAACCGGTAAATCAAGGTTAAGCTTGGGCTCTGAAAGTGTTAAAGGGAATACGCCAGGCTCAAACATGGGATGGGCATTTTACAAATGTGCAAGGATCTAACATATTGTAGCTCCGCCTTACTCACCATGGCTCTTTGCATGTTTGGGTCGGATGGTCTGCCTTGTCCACCCATAGACTTAACCATTGGCATATTTTTATTTATAAGGCTATTCTTGTTTTGCTTCCATCATACCTATGGATCTACATTCTTTAAAAAGGTATGGGAAGTTATTGTCTTCGCTCCCAGGACTTATTCCTACTATCTGTCCCTAAAGCCTGTACTGGATTGGGAAAAGGGGGGTTTAAGTATGTTGCTCCTTCTACTAATTATCCAAATCATTGGTAGGTGGTCTCATTGGATGCATTTAAAGTTATTTTTAATATATCTTTTTCCTCCTTTTTCCATTTTGTCTCCCCTCCCAATGTTGATCGTTATGCCAATTCCCAATCCCCTTCCTGGTCGTTGCGCACTCTACCCCCTACCGTCCGTCGGTCTGGGAGGGCGGAGACTATCTCATGCTTCCTCAGACACATGTGTACCCAGTAGGGATGGGTACCGTTCACATTTGAACCGATACGGTACCGGTACCTGTGAATCGATACCGGTACCCAACAGTACCTTTTTTCGGTACTTTAGTCTATACAAATGTAATCTACCTACCTCAGTAGTGGAAAAAAAATCCAAAATTCAAATAACTACACTTTCGACCGTTTTCAACTTGCCATTGCCCCGACTGCTTTGTTGTTGAATCAAGTCAAATCCTAGGTAAGCGTATATTGTGCGTGTGAACGTTGACATGAAAAGAAAAAAGGTATAAACATTATTATTATTTAAAATTTTTGTATCTCACGTGAATTGATACTCGGTACCCATCCCTAGTAGCCAGCCCACCACTTATTTTCACCTGGCAGCGCGGACTCTCACTGAGAGAGTGTAACGTGTGGAAGGTCACACTACCTCTCTTAGATCCTTCCCTCGCTGTGCAGGCGCCCCGACTGAACTGTAGGAGTCGCTGTCCACAGCGACGCAGACCCACCCACCGGCTTCCCTCCCGCTGACTCTGCCAATCGAGCCAGTATGACGGCCGGCCAAGCCGGAAGCAACGCTGACAGCTGGATTCGATACCAGTGTCTCTTGCGTTGGTGACGAGCGCCTTGTCCGCTGCGCCAGCCAGCCACCTTAAAGTTATTCTTAATGACTTTGAGGTAGGGACATCTGGTTTCAGATGTTTTGACCGATTTATATTGCCCCTGTATGGACCCTGAAGTCGATGACTTGTGATGAATATTGATCCAATATTTTTTTATTCTGTAATATGTTCTTTATTTTATTGTAAATGTAGTGTTTTTATATCTGGTTTTAGAGCCAAACACAGTACTACTTCAGCCATCACTCTGGTTACAAAATGATATGATCTCAGCATTAGATGAGAAGAAACACTGTGCTGCTCTCTTTGTAGATTTGTCAAAAGCCTTTGATACAGTTGATCACTACCTGCTTCTAAAATCCAACATTAGCTTGGATGGTAATGCCCGTGTCTGGTTTCGGGATTATTCATCTTCTAGGCGTCAGTGTGTGAAGTTGGGTCAAGCCCAATCTGAACTTTTGTCCATATAAAGGTATGCCGCAAGGTTCCGTTTTGGGTCCTATCCTTTTTACGATCTAAGCGGCACGGTGGTGTAGTGGTTAACACTGTCGCCTCACAGCAAGAAAGTCCAGGGTTCGATTCCCACTTGGGGACAAGGTTTCCATGATGCCAGGTACTCAGGTGGGGTATCTCCTAGGCCTTTCTGTGTGGAGTTTGCATGTTCTCCCCGTGCTCGCAAGGGTTTCCCCCCCAATAAGATAAACCCAATGGAAAAACATGCACAACAGATCGCTAATGCTGTGGCGTCCTTGACGAAGATGGACAGGAGCACTTGGATTGGTCCCCGGGGCGCAGCTCACGTTGACGCCCTATCTGCTCCCGGCTGCCCATGGGGGGAAGGACAACGGGATGGGAAAAGTGCAGAGAGACATTTCATCAGTGACTCAGTGCATGCGTGTGTGTGTGTTCCTGTGGGTCGCCCATCTCGCGTGTGTGTTAAAACTGCATGACAAATAAAGACTTCTTCTTTATTTCTAACAATTACAATTATATATTAATCTACAACAATCATATTGTTTCTTCTTTGTACGGATGTAATTTCCATTTGTATTCTGATGATACATTGTGTACTGTATTGCTGATTCTGTTCAGTTGGCCATTGAGAAATTGCAGATTTCTTTTGATGCTCTTCAGGAGGCCCTTGTTAATCTTGAATTAGTTCTTAATGCTAGTAACACAATATTTATGTTGTTTTCAAGAGCCAGACATATTGACTTTGATAATGTGCAGGTATCTACAGTCAGTGGCTCTTGTATAGAGAGAGTCACAGAGTATAAATATCTTGGCCTGTGGCTCGACGAGAAATGTACATTTAAGTTCCATATGGATAATCTTGATAAAATAATTGTTGTTCTTATCAGTTTTGGAATATGGTGATGTCATTTATAGACATTCTGCGGCATCAGCTCTTAAACCTCTGGATTCTGCATATCACTCAGGTCTTAGGTTTATTAATGGTGACAGATGATACTCACCATTGTGTCCTGTATGATAGGGTGGGTTGGCCTTCTCTTGTAGAAAGGCACACAAAACACTGGGATTTATTTATTTATTTTGAACGCCCTTATTGGTAAGCACCCTGTTTATATATCTTCACGGCTAGAATGGAATATTGGAACCTATTTAATCTAATGACAGGATGGTTCTTAGGGTCCCTCAAGTTTGTTCTGATCTAGGAAAATCAGCTTTTTCCTTTGATGACTCTTAACTCTTGGAATGTCCTCCATCTCGCTCTGAATTTGGTGGTTCTCCCTTCTCTTAGGCATAATAGAAAATATTGTTTGTTTCCTGTTGGTTGTCAGTTAAGGCCATGGGTAGGTAGTGAATTTATTTAATTACATTTTTTATTTTATTCTTTCCCACGGCGACTATGGATAGGGAATTTTTTTTATTTAATTAAAATGTTCACAACAACATGGATGCATGTACTCTGCCAGCATGTTTAATATCCATAATACTAAAGGTTTGACTAAGATTTTTAGGAACATTTATTGTAAAATAAAAAATAATTTTTTTTTGAATTTTTTTTAACCCATAAAATAAATTGGGTTGCACCTAAATCGGCAGGGTCGGTTGGCAACCGGAAACAAACCATTTTTTCTTTTAGGCCTTAGTGTATTTAAACATATGATTTCAGACGATTGTGTTACCTGTAACTGTTTTAGCAGATTTTTTTAAATTATTTTAGAACATTATTTTTATTATTATTTGTATTACTCTTTTGTGTTTAATTTTCTGTGAATATTGCTTTCCACTATATACCGTTTACATTTGTACAATCGTCATTTCTGTAAATGAGGGAAATCTCAGAAGCTTACGATTTTTAAATAAAGGTTGAAATGAAATATCTGCAACCCTGTTAATTGTGCTTAATTGTTAAGGGTGCTCTTGTATATGGAAGCATTATATGCAGGTATATTCAGACAGATATATATATATATATATATATATATATATATATATATATATATATATATATATTAGGGCTGTCAGTTTATCGCGTTAATTAGATTAATTAATTACACAGCAAATTATCGCGTTATGAAAATTGACGCAAAATTAATTACAGCCGACCTATATTTACTTTAGACAAGTGGCAAATCGGTGCGCTTTTATTTTGAAATCCACGCTTGAGTTGGGCGTATTAAACTTGGCCCATTGAATGACCCGTAGCCTACTTGATCGTCACTTCACACATGCGTCGTCTATCAAACAAAACAAACACACAAAGGAATTAGCTCAGCTGGAACAAGATGTCAGCATCACCCGAGGCGATACTCCTGGGACCTATGAACGGCAAGTTCAATTTCAAAAAGAATATAGATGGGACAGTAAACAAGACCATTGTAATATGTAGCTTATGTCAAAAAGAATTTGCGTATCACCGAAGCTGCTCTAGTCTAACGTATCACATGAACGCTAAACATGTCCAGGCAAGTTGTTCGAGCAGCTCCAGTGTAGCTAACGTTAGCTCCAGAGCAACTCGCACGCTTCGTCAAACCACTCTTGGAGAATTACCGTTAGGCAAACGGTTGAGTAAATCCACCACAGACAAACTAACCAACAGCGTCGCGAAGTGGATAGCAAAATATTGTAGGCCAATAGCTATAGTGGAAGATAAGGGTTTAGCGGAGTCATTTCGAATAGCGTCGTCTGACCCAAATTACAAGCTACCCTCGAGAGCTACAGTGATGAAAAGGATCCACAACATGTATGACACAGAGAGGGAGGCGAGGGAAGAAGTGTTGGCACGGGCTGGCCCAATGGCCCTAACGGGTGATCACTGGACGTCGGTGGGCAATCATAATTATTTGGGTGTCACAGTGCACTTGATCGATACTGAGTGGAAACTGCAATCATTTGCATTAACGGTGACCAAAACTGTGGGCCGCCATTTCGCCGATGCGTGTGCTGAACAGTTCAACACAGTAATAGAGGAGTGGAATATAAAAGATAAAGTCACATCTATTGGGACTGATTCCGCCCGTAATATGATAGCAGCAGCGCGCTATATGCCGTTCCAGCACATGCCATGTGCTGCACACGTGCTGCAAAGAACCATCACAGTCTCCCTTGAGGACAGAAGCCTTGACACCACCCTGGCAAAGTGCCGCAAGATTGTAGGCCACTTCAAGCACAGCCCTGCCAGTACAGAAGAACTGCAGCAGCAGCAGACTGCCCTCGGACAAGCAAAAGAGCCCATGATACAAGATGTATCCACAAGGTGAGACTGTTTAACTACCTGTTGTATGCTTAGGGTAAATTTAGTGTGTGTGTGTGTTTATTTCTTTGTGTTCTGTACAATTGCATCATGCTGCATTAACAACCCCCAGTGGGACTAATAGTTATTTTATTGAATTGGAAGGTGGAATTCGACACTGGCCATGATCTCACGGTACCTGAGGAACCAGGAGGCTGTGACTGCCACTTTGGCCCAACAGAACCACAAGCTGTCCATGCTGACCCCCACAGAGTGTGACAAACTGAAGAAGCTGGAGCTTGTACTTGAGCCCTGCAGGTAAGTGTCTCTCCCTCTCTCTCTCCCCCCATACACCCCCCTCCTCTCTCTCTCTCCCCCATACACACACCTCACACCCCACTCTCTCTCTCCCATACACACACCTCACCCCCCAATCTCCCCCATACACACACCTATCTCTCTCCCATACACACACCTCACCCCCCCCTCTCTCCCCCATACACACACCTATCTCTCCCATACACACACCTCACCCCCCCTCTCTCCCCCATACACACACCTATCTCTCTCCCATACACACACCTCACCCCCCCCCTCTCTCCCCCATACACACACCTATCTCTCCCATACACACACCTCACCCCCCCCTCTCTCCCCCATACACACACATATCTCTCTCCCATACACACACCTCACCCCCCCCCCTCTCTCCCCCATACACACACCTCACCCCTCTCTCTCCCATACACACACCTCACCCCCCCCCCTCTCTCCCCCATACACACACCTATCTCTCTCCCATACACACACCTCACCCCCCCTCTCTCCCCCATACACACACCTATCTCCCTCTCATACACACACCTTCACCTCTTTCTCTCTCGCTCTCTTGTTTCACTGCAGGTATGTGACTGAGCTCCTTGGAGGGGAAACCTACGTCTCATGCTCTGTGGTGCTCCCCGCACTCTGCCACCTAAACCGCATCATGGACCTCAACGAGGAGGATCCGGGCTACATGGTAAAGTTCAAGGCCAGCTTCACGAAGGACCTGGACGCACGCAAAGCGACCCTCAACAACAGATGGCTGAAGCTGGCTACAGCCCTCGACCCGCGATTCAAGGACTTGAAGAGCGTACCAAAGGACGAGAGGGATGAGGTGTGTGTGTGAATGAGAAGACCAGTGTTAAGTCCTTAGGCTGTCATGAAAAGTCCTATGCAACTAATTAATTGTCCCTCTTATTAGGTGTGGACCTGGCTTAAAGAGATGCTGCCAGGACCAGAAGCAGACAAAGCTGCTCCACAAGCCACAGAGGACGAGCCACCAGCGAAGAGGACCCTCCTCCTGCTGTCTTCAGACTCTGATTCAGATGAAGTCAGGGTACTGTCAGGACAATTAGACCTCTACAAAGCTGAGCCCAGCATCGGAATAAATGACTGTCCACTGGAGTGGTGGGCAGCTCACGCAAAAGCCTATGGACAGCTGTCTCCTCTTGCTCGCAAATATCTGGCTACTCCTGCTACCTCTGTGCCATGTGAGAGGCTATTTTCACTTGCAGGTCACATAGTCCAAAAGAAGAGGGCAGCCTTACTCTCAGACAATGTAAACAAGCTTGTTTGTCTTAGCAATTGGCTCAAGGAATAGATTTGTCATGCATACAGTAGACCCTGCACTAGACCCTGCACTAGACCCTGCAGTCATGCCCCAGACCCTGTAGTAGACCCTGTAGTCATGTCCCCAGAAACTGTAGTAGACCCTGTAGTCATGCCCCCAGACACTGTAGTAGACCCTGTAGTCATGCCCCCAGACACTGTAGTAGACCCTGTAGTCATGCCCCCAGACACTGTAGTAGACCATGCCCCCAGACACTGTACTAGACCCTGTAGTCATGCCCCCAGACACTGTACTAGACCCTGTAGTCATGCCCCCAGACCCTGTAGTCATGCCCCCAGACACTGTAGTAGACCATGCCCCCAGACACTGTACTAGACCCTGTAGTCATGCCCCCAGACACTGTAGTAGACCCTGTAGTCATGCCCCCAGACACTGTAGTAGACCATGCCCCCAGACACTGTACTAGACCCTGTAGTCATGCCCCCAGACCCTGTAGTCATGCCCCCAGACACTGTAGTAGACCATGCCCCCAGACACTGTACTAGACCCTGTAGTCATGCCCCCAGACACTGTAGTAGACACTGTAGTCATGCCCCCAGACACTGTAGTAGACACTGTAGTCATGCCCCCAGACACTGTAGTAGACACTGTAGTCATGCCCCCAGACACTGTAGTAGACCCTGTAGTCATGCCCCCAGACACTGTACTAGACCCTGTAGTCATGCCCCCAGACACTGTACTAGACCCTGTAGTCATGCCCCCAGACACTGTACTAGACCCTGTAGTCATGCCCCCAGACACTGTACTAGACCCTGTAGTCATGCCCCCAGACACTGTACTAGACCCTGTAGTCATGCCCCCAGACACTGTACTAGACCCTGTAGTCATGCCCCCAGACACTGTAGTAGACACTGTAGTAGACCCTGTAGTCATGCCCCCAGACACTGTACTAGACCCTGTAGTCATGCCCCCAGACACTGTAGTAGACACTGTACTAGACCCTGTAGTCATGCCCCCAGACACTGTAGTAGACACTGTACTAGACCCTGTAGTCATGCCCCCAGACACTGTAGTAGACACTGTACTAGACCCTGTAGTCATGCCCCCAGACACTGTAGTAGACACTGTACTAGACCCTGTAGTCATGCCCCTAGACCCTGTAGTCATGCCCCCAGACACTGTACTAGACCCTGTAGTCATGCCCCCAGACACTGTACTAGACCCTGTAGTCATGCCCCCAGACACTGTAGTAGACCCTGTAGTCATGCCCCCAGACACTGTAGTAGACACTGTACTAGACCCTGTAGTCAGTATATTAATATTTGAATAGTCATATTTGGCACTATATCGTCGAGTTGGACGTAGTCTATTAAGCTAATAATAGTCTGTTAATATATAGTGCTTCGTGCGGTGAGAATACTACCGTAGTCAGTACCCCATCGTTTCGGGCAGAGAACTGGCTGCTTATCCAGGGTGGTTGACCCCACGTGAAGCTGCACCCGAGGAGCCCCAGAGCCGACGAGCGAGTGGACCTGTATACCGGATTATTCTGCCGACGACAGCCCGCCTTCCCAGGCACGGATTATGCTTTGTATACTTTGATTATTCCATGGATAAAGACCCCCGACACTGCCGTGTGTTGGAACCCCCCCCCCCTGGAGAGGACGCAAGGTGAGGAGACGCTCTGCAAGACGAGGTCGCTTCACGTCTCTCCTCCGTGGACCGGATGACGCCGGCCCACAAAGAGTCCACCTGCTTTCATCTGTGGTCCAAGGATCGCCGGCGCATTGAACGGCACTACAGTGGGTTCACCTGGGATACCCTTGGCCGGATGAGGCAGCCGGATTCTACCCCCCCCCCCCCCCTCCTACTCCTGTCGGCTTACAAGCGACCGGATTAACCCCCCCCTAGTGTGTCCAGTATATAATCATTAAAGTATCATTGCTGTTATTCCCTAAACTATTCCAGGTCGTACTGTACTAGACCCTGTAGTCATGCCCCCAGAAACTGTAGTAGACCCTGTAGTCATGCCCCCAGACACTGTAGTAGACCCTGTAGTCATGCCCCCAGACACTGTAGTAGACACTGTACTAGACCCTGTAGTCATGCCCCCAGACACTGTAGTAGACACTGTACTAGACCCTGTAGTCATGCCCCCAGACACTGTAGTAGACACTGTACTAGACCCTGTAGTCATGCCCCCAGACACTAGCTTGCTGTGGGCTGTTTTGATTTTTGAGGATACTGTAGCTTAGTGTAAACTGTTATTGGCTGTATCAGCAACAAATGTTACCTTATTGAGAGGTATGTTTTCATTCATTTTATTTTATTCAATTTAATAAAATTGATTTCTAAAGCATTCTTCACTTGCAGGTCACATAGTCCAAAAGAAGAGGGCAGCCTTACACACAGACAATGTAAACAAGCTGAAGCTTGTTTGTCTTAGCAATTGGCTCAAGGAATAGATGTCATGCATACAGTAGACCCTGTAGTAAACCCTGCACTAGACCCTGATTTTTGAGGATACTGTAGCTTAGTGTAAACTGTTATTGGCTGTATCGGCAACAAATGTTACCTTATTGAGAGGTATGTTTTCATTCATTTTATTTATTTATTTATTCAATTTAATAGAATTGATTTCTAAAGCATTCTTCACTTGCAGGTCACATAGTCCAAAAGAAGAGGGCAGCCTTACACTCAGACAATGTAAACAAGCTGAGGAATAGATGTCATGCATACAGTAGACCCTGTAGTAGACCCTGCAGTAGACCCTGCAGTAGACCCTGATTTGAGGATACTGTAGCTTAGTGTAAACTGTTAGCTGTATCAGCAACAAATGTTACCTTATTGAGAGGTATGTTTTCATTTTATTTATTTAATAAAATTGATTTCTAAAGCATTCTTCTTGGTGTATTTAATTGATCAGTCACCTGCCACAATAATGTAATGTCCTTGAATTTTAAATATTTATATGAATATGAAATATAAATATGCGATTAAAATGCGATTAATTAGATTAATTAATTACAAAACCTGTAATTAATTAGATTAAAGATTTTAATCGCCTGACAGCACTAATATATATATATATATATATATATATATGTCAAAGGTCACAGCCAGCAGGACCAAAGAATGATGACCTCTCGGACACCGGAGGGAACACGTTCTTCCTCCCCCCCTACTAGATTTTGGTCTGAATACCAAAATCCCAGACGACCAAACCACGCGTCAAGACGGAGAGGGTCAAGTCACCATGTCAAGCCATACTCCAGAAACGCTGAAAATTAAAACATCTGTTTGAATAAATGTAATGAGCATGGCCCTGATTTCAAGCACTAAGCTGGAAGACAGTGATTATGAAAAGATGTCTATTTGTATTATTTTTCCCTACTTGTGTAGTACCGTAATACTGTGTAATACTGTGTCCACAATATCTTGTACAACCCTAAAAAGAAATAACCTCTAGTAACCTCTGGTAATAGGAGCCGTCAGAAGGGAGCCTCTACAGATGGCCTTGTAGCTTAAGAACTGAGCAGCAGGTTGGCACAGGCAGGTTAACCCTTGCATGCCCTGTTAAAAGAGAAAGATCATATATTGTCCAAAGGAGTCTATCTACATGTAGGATGTATAATGTATGAGGGTTTTTTCACATGTATGATATGGAAAAACATTGTAACCAAGGTGTAAAGTTAGAGCTGCCGCGATAACCGCATTACCGCGGTATCGCTGTTGCATCACGCTCACCGCAGAGTTAGGCTGAATACCGCGTCACCGCTGTTTTTTATCATAATAATAAAGTTGGCTTGCGGCTTGCGGCTCTGCAGATATACCCTACTCGGTTCCAAGCGACCCTATTGGGTAGAAGTGGTACCAGAAAAGTCATGTGAAACATTGCAGACCACTGACTGGTCAGAAGAGAGACACGTCACACTTTGTAGCCTCTGAACAAAAACAGAACGCCGCCCGCCATCTTTACTGCCTCGCTAAGGATGCATTTCATTCAGGATTTGTTTGCGACAGAACCAAGTGCAATAAACAAAAAAGAATGGATTCACTGTGTATTCTGCCTTATTTATTGATGAAACAAAACCGACATCAACCCAATTTACCACCGAGCGGAGAGTTTAGTGTCACAACAAGATCGCTGATGTGTTAAGTTTGTTGTTGTTATTAGCCTAATACTACCGTCAGCCGATATACACGAGAGGTAACGTTAAACCCGGGTTTGCTTGGTAGAATACACAATGAGAGGTAACGTTAGCTTTGGCAGAATAGACACAACGAGAGTCTGGTTAATGTTGTTATTGATTGATTGATTGATTGATTGATTGAAACTGTGTTAAACTCTGGCTTGCTGCAAGCCCTCGGACATCTATGCCCACGGAGCTTTCAGTGTACACAAGCGAGCGGCCCCGCCTGCATCCCCACACGGAGACAAACGGAGTAGTACCTGGCTGCAGTGGAAAAGGAACAAAGTACCAGGTGCCTAAAGCGGGTCGAGTCGAGTAGGTACTATGCAGTGGAAAAGCGCCATTAGACTAGAGGCAGGCTATAAGAGTAGACTACAAAAAAAAAAAAAAATGCATTCAAATTCTTTTTTTTGTGCGCACTGTGCGGTAATAACCGCGGCGGTAGGAAATATTTCGCAAATTCGTGCAGTAAGGAAAATATCAATACCGCGGCAGCTCTATGTAAAGTATACAAGTACTGTATTGCTATATATTTTCTTTATTCTCTGCTTAAAAACATATAGTGTGGTGAGGGGCTTTCCTATACCCAATTTGTTACTTTTGTAGTTACAAGTAACGGAAGGATGGAAGAGGAGGGGTGTGATTATGTACTGTACACTGATTGGAACTGTATACTGACCAAAGGGGTATAATCTTATGACGTAGTTCTGTATTATATAAACCTCCCGTGAAACAAGGAGAAAAAACTTTTTTACATTTTGACTTCAGGCATTTTCTCTGCTGAAATAGATACTATGATAATTGTGCATTTCTTTTGTAACTCTTGTAATTTTTTATTAAAAAACTTTTTGAAACTAAATCTTTTCGTGTTACTTTTTCTAAGAAATACTGGTAAGCTATAATATCATTCTATTTTTTAGCACCTGATTCAATGTCATGCGGTGTAATTGAGACTTGAATGAAAGGTCGTTTTGGAAGATACTTCTCCCTATGATGGTATCTGTCACTGTTTTTTAGCCTGTCTAGCTATTCATTAGCTCCTAAGATAGTATTCTGTCACTGTCTAAATGTTAGATTTCAGCTTATCTCTCAAAGAGAATAACATTTAAAAATATTGTCATTAGGGCAGACACATGGCATGGATCCATTTAATTTATTATGTGTAGATCTTAGGTATAATAAGTACAGATGTTTGTCTTTTCTCTAAAAATAGCAAAAGAAGTAAAGAAGAATCTGTAAATCTGTTGTATTCAATGCAAAAGGGGATTTTCCAGACAACAAGCATTTAGAAGAGATTACCTCATTCATTTAAGCGGCGAGATGGACTCTCACCGGCGCCTATGACAAATGAGGGAGGGATAATCACTTGATTGATGACAAACCTATTTGAACACTCAAGTAGATTTACTAAGGACAGACTTATCAAATAAATCTTCCTCGTTATAATAAAATATAGATCTCGCAACCTCTACCAATGATCAACATCTTGCCGGAGGGGGACGAGACGAGCAAACAGTATAACCGGTCTCTTGATAAAACTCTTTTAGATTCACTGGGGTTTGAGCGTCACGGCATTGCAGGACGCTGTTTGAAGCCAGACGAGCAGACCACTGATTGATGGGCTTATCAAACTGACCTGATATACTGGGGCTTAATACAATATATGCAGTAAATATAAATATATAAATGGATATATGCAGCACTATTGTACATGCTATCATACAGAGTTCTATGGGTAGACTATTTCACGTCTGGTCAATGTTAGCATGGTGTTATTCACCTTCAAAGATGGAAAGAAAATAACGAATAATAATAAATTATATTCTCCTTTGGTTCATTACAATTTACTCAAGAATAGTAACAGACACAATATTTCTGACACTGGGAATACATTCCCTGAGGTGCATAGATGTCCCTAGATACCAAGAACATGCAAGTGGACCTGGAAGAAGTGGAGCAATGTTCCTTTTACTTGGGTATGTACTTTTAGGCGAATTTAGAGTCTGGCTTAATAGGTTAAAGTCAACACTTATACAGTCATAATGTTTACAGCTTAAAGTCAACATTTCCATACTTGTTTCCATGCAGTCTAAACAGCTCTTACCCTGGCCCAGCTGTGACGGTTTCATGCAGTTACTGGCTGGTTCTGATACTCCACAGTCCTCAGCATCAGGTTCTGTTTTCATCTGTTCAGTTGAAGTGCTGGGTAAAGAGTATGCTTCTCCGTTTCTCTCCCTTTGGGTTTGAAGAGGCTGATCATTCTTTTCACCATCTTCACATTTAACTGGGTCTACTGTGATCTTGGAGCGATCAGCTTCTTCCAGCCGTTGATGTAGGTCAACTTTAATCTGTAGGGGATCTGGGTCCTTGATTTGGTTAAACCACAAGGACTGAGGTTTCTCTTCATAATCTTCACTCTTCACAGAGACAGGATTGAGTGAGACCTTCATGATATCAGCTTCCTGCAGACCTTGGAGCTGCTCTCCCTCCTGACTGGTCCAGAGTTCCTCCTGTTCCTCTTTCATCTGTAGGGGCTCTGGCTCCTCCTGGTCCAGACTGGGGCTCCTCTCCTGCTGCTCAGGGGGAACCTCCTCTTCACAGATGGACAGTTGTAAGGCAAGAGAGTCTAGAAAGAAGAATTTAAATGTAATTAGTTGTAACCATTACCTTTGAAAGTAACAAACACTAGACTCTTGCCAGGAAAGTAACATGTTGAACGAATAGTCCTATATAGGGATGCACAGATCATATACCCAATATCGCTATCAGGGTGATACTAGCTACATTTGATTGATCTGTATCGACTACAGTTGGTCAGATCTATTACCAAGTTGTCATAAAGCTTCCTCTTTTAGAAGGAAAAGGTTCCCAGCTTTCCTCCAGAATGGATCTGATTCAACTTGATGAGATATTGGCCAAAGGTTTGACATTTCTATTACATGAGGCTATAAAGTAAGACATGTACATGAGTATCTCATCTTTTACAGTCTATGCTTGTTATGTTTACAGTCTATGCTAAGTTAACGTGGAAAGTCTGTTTTTATCTCTGGTCCCATTCCCACACTGGCCTGTTGAGTAGAATCCTCAGACTTCACACCTGGCTCCAGTGTTCAGAACATGGCTTTCATTGACAATTTTGAATCTGTTTTTGGAATGTTCCTCACTTTTTAGAACTGACAGAGTCAGTTGTACAATGTACAGTCCCCCCCCCACCCACCCAACCCCACCTACCCAACCTCCTCCAATGTACAGTTTCTACATAAAATGTATATACACTCTTTTCACAAAAATGGCACAATCACACTCCCTTATTCAATAACAATGCACTCTTAATTGAAAAACGTCCTATAAGATTCCCTATATGGGAAGAGCAAGGCATACACTCATTAGGGGATGTTTTTAACAACCAGGGTTTTTGTAGTTATGGAGAAATATGCAAAAAAAATTATCTCACCGAGTCCACATGGCTTTTTTACATACAGTTACGACTATGTTTGAAGTCTCACGGTGTTCCATTAGACATACCAGTTGAACACCACAGATACCACAAATTCTTCTATGAAAGAGAGACATCGAGAGGTTTTGTATCAGGTTTTTATTATCAATTACTAACGTCCTCGTATGAAACCCTCCAACTAGACTCTGTCTGGAGGAGGGATATACCAGACCTGGAAAGTGACTTTGATTGGCAAGGAGCATGGGCAAATGTCCGTCTTACATCAAGGAACCCGGACCATCAACAAATCAATCTTAACTATATTCACAGGACATACTTGACTCCTATAAGACTGAACAGAATGGGTCTTAAACAAGACTCAAAATGCTCCAAATGTACAAATGGAGACGAAGGGACAATTATGCACATGTATTGGGACTGCCCACCAGTTAAGGCATTCTGGAAAGATGTGACCCATCAATTATCAAAACTCGTATCTTGGAATATACCAGTATACCCCTCTGTATTACTATTGAATGATGTTTTTGAGTTTGCAGTAAATCCACAGCTAAAGAGATTGGTTTTATCGGGTATCACAGTAGCTAAAAAGCTGATCGCATCACGCTGGTTTCAACCGGAAAAAATTTGCCGGAAGGTTTGGTTTCTTACATATCTCGATGTGATTTATCAAGAAATATCTACAGCAAGAATTCTGGGTCTCAACGAATCCAAAATGTCAATGTGGTTAGAAGTGGTGGAGAGAATAAAAGCTAGCTTATAATGGTAGTGTCTGGTTAGGAGTGAGGGATAATGGAGGTACTATCCAAGGAGGGGTCCGGGAAGGGGGGGTTCGAGCTGGAGCATATGTGTGTAGGGTTTTAGATAATAGGTATTAGAGGTATATCCTGTATAAGACATTGGTATAATTGGTAATTTCGTTGGATATACACTGTATACGGTAAAATATTATTATATATTTTTTTTTGTTTTCTGTTTCTGTACTTGCATGTCATTTTAGCCACCTTAATTGTTAGTTTCATTATGCATTGTGTGTTGAGTACTGACTTTTAATAATTTTGTTTTGCAATAATAATAATAAAAAAAAAAAAAACGAGTCGAAAACCATAAACCTAAAACCGTGATACGAACCGAACCGTCGATATTGTGAACTGTTCCACCCCTAGCAGTAATATAGTTAAATAAAAGAATAATAAAGCAATGTCGATTCTGTTCTTAATAAAAAAAAAGTCTTGCAAAATAATAAAAAAGAACCGTTAAGCAGTATCGATAAGAGTAGTAGTATCGATAAAATCCCAACGATACCCATCCCCAATGAATACTGTTAATACACTGTTATCAATGAAAGAAGAAATGTTTGCAGCTGTGGTAATACTTCAGTTGGTTCATTATAAAAGATACAAACCTGAAAACAAAAGCACTTAAATGTTAAATAAAAGGACCAGAGTAATGAGGCAGGAAAAACATATTTCTTTGCACTATAATGGTAACATTTAAAAAAAAAAAAGTGCCCCTAAAAAAGAGCATGTGCCCCTAGTGAAAAAGCAACGACCAGGAAGGGAATTGGCATAACGACTAAATTGGGATGGGAGCAATTTTTTTTGAAAAAGTGAGAATACAAAAATTCTTAAAAAAAAATACTCATTTATTGGACATGTTGCTCGCGGCGTTTACATAGAAACAGCGCGACTCTCAAGAGGAGTTCTACAAGATACACTGCACCACTAAGGTACCCATGTACATGTCGAAATACTTCCCAAAGGTCAGTGAATACCACAACCACAACACCCGAGGGAGTTCCACAAACTGGCTCAGGGGTAGAGCGGGTCGTCCAATGATCGAAGGGTTGGTGGTTCGAATCCCGCTCAAGCCCATGTCCATCCCACTGCCGTTGTGTCCTTGGGCAAGACACTTAACCTACTTGCCTCGTATGAATGTGTATGCATGTGAATGAATGTTGGTGGTGGTCGGAGGGGCCGTAGGCGATGATTATTCGCCACGCTTCCGTGAGTCTGCCTCAGAGCAGCTCTGGCTGCAATTGTAGCTTACCACCACCGGTATGACTGTGTATGAACGAATAATGGACTCTGTAAGCGCTCTGGGGTCTCTGGGGTGTCACGAAGAGCGCTATATAAATCCAATCCATTATTATTATTATTAACCATGTCCAACCCAGATTCGGCTCAAACAAGGGACTAAACACATTTAGCAATTATGCCACATCAATGTGGAACGCCCTACCCACAGCCGTAAAAAAAATTTGAATCCCAGGCTACTAGGGATGGGTACCGAATTCGGTACTTTTAAGGCACCGAACCGAAACACGTCGGTACTACCGAGTATCGAATCAAGTGAGAAACAAAAAAAAAAAAAAAAAAAAAATATTATATTTTTTTAACTTTTTTCTTTTCATGTCAACGTTCACACGCACAATATATGCTTACCTAGGATTTGACTTGATTCAACAACAAAGCAGTCGGAGCAATGACGAGCCGAAAACTGTCGAAATTGTAGTTATTTGAAGTTTGGATTTTTTTTTTTACGACTGAGTAAATTAAATTTCTTGAGACTAAAGTACAGAAAAAAGGTACCGTTGGGTACCGGTATCGATTCACAGGTACCGGTATCGGTTCAAATGTGAAAGGTACCCATCCCTACAGGCTACCCACCTTAAAACCGCTCTCAAAGAGCACCTACGGGAGGCTGCAATTCGAAACTGGCCCCCGTAAATGTCTGAACCCCCCTCCCACCCACCAGGGGTGGAATGGTACGTATTCGAACCGTACACCGTTCGGCACGACCTCCCCGGTTCGGACGCGTGTGTATTGTTCGGCTCACGGGATCAGCAAAAGTAAATAAATCTTCATTTGGCACGGAGCCGGGAGAGGTGACGCGCTGGCTGCTCAACTGGCAGCAGGTGCTAGTGTGGAAATTGCAGGCGCAATATATTATAAATCAATCTTCATTACGACTTTAAAAACATAGCCATTAACATTACATAGGCCTACACACATCTTGCCATAACATTAGCACTTAGCACGGTTTGTACAACGCACTTTAACTATGGTAGCGCGCCAGCCCTAACGTTAATACAGCTGAAATGTTACCGTAGCTACTAACTACTAGCTAGCAGAGGAGAAAATGGGAGTCTGAGAGGCGGGGTATTGAAAGACAATGATAGGCGTTTATTCAACATCCAAGAAGGCTAACATACAACCGTGTTTACTAACTCCAACCGGGACTATTGCCGCTTTTCCACTGCATGTTATCAACTCGATTCAACTCCGGTCGAGAGTAGAGTAGAGAAGGTCCGTGACGCTAAATTGTCTGTGCGGTCCCCCAACCCATAGATAGTTCCCAACTCACCGAATTACGTTAATCCACCACAGTTGCACTCAATATTTAAATAATGTTAGTGTAAATAAATGTAGACAGATAATGTACGTATTTTTTAAATAGAATGAACAGAGCAGTGTTGTTTTGAAACAGTACAGTGTGTGAGTTAGTTTATCTATTTATTTTAAATAACAGTGACACTTTTCCATTTGATAAGAAATCCAGCCATATTCCTTTCATTGTATTTCAAATACTGCACTTTAATTTCAAGCGGAAAACTAATCTTTCCATTAACACATTGGACGCCAACAACGTGATAATTCGTTATTGCCCGCCATGCGTTGAACGCCAACAACGAGTAAACACGTTTTTGTGATCAATATTTCGCCATGGCATTCATAATTCATCCAGCCTCCCTCCGGAACGCAGCTGTACCCTGTTCTGATATTGCAACGCCTCAATACCGCCGCCTGGTGGATGATACATTTTTGAGCTGTTTTTCTTATTTGGGAGTGACGTGGTGTGGCAGTGAAAGGGTTACACAAGAATGTGTCCTCGCGGCGTGACTGGACTCTCTGTCTGTGAGTGACTCTGCTTTGGCCCAATCACATTCCCCATCCACAGTCTGCGAATCAGAGGCAGAGTAGGGCGGGTCTTCACAGCACGTCATGTGACATATGCGCCAATCGTGTGACAGCAGTGCTCCGTTGCATTCGTCTGAGAATTCCACCCCAAAACGCTTGTCTAAACGAAGTGAAACCGCAAGAAGACTAGAGAGACATTTATAAAAACAATTTAATAGTTACAGTTGATATAATTGAATAGTTCAGCCTGCATTTGTTAGATGTGAATGGATACACTGGTTTTGTAAAACCACTGGCTGGCTGCTCTAATGCTCTCCCACAGTTCTCCAGGTGGGAGAACACGAGTGACAGAGAGAGGGGAGAGAGACACACACACACACACACACACACACACACACACACACACACACAAGCACAAGCACACGCACACACGCGCGCGCACACACACACACACACACACACATACACACAGAGAGGGATTATATAATAATAATAATAATTATTATTATTATTATTATTATTATTATTATTATTATTATTATATTAGAGATGTAGGCTGTCTGGGTGGGGTTGGAGAGAAAGAGGCATGGGGTGAGAGAGAGAGAGAGAGAGAGAGGGGTGAGAGAGAGAGAGAGAGAGAGAGAGGGGTGAGAGAGAGAGAGAGAGAGAGAGAGAGAGAGAGAGAGAAAAGCTCTTATTTGCCAGATTTACAGTTAATTTACATGTTAAAGAGAGACTGATTGTATGTTTATAGAGAGACATTTATAAAAACAATTTAATAGTTACAGTTGATATAATTGAATAGTTCAGCCTGCATTTGTTAGATGTGAATGGATACACTGGTTTTGTAAAACCACTGGCTGGCTGCTCTAATGCTGTGAGCATCATAGACTGTTGCTTTACCATACTTGATGGTACAGAAGCTGAAGCACTAGTTTAACAATTTACGTTATGTGCAGAGAAACAAGTTAAAAACAATTTATGCACTTTCAATAAAGCGTTTAAAAAAAACTGTTGGGGGAACGACGACGACTTCGTAACCTAGTTACTTTCAAAGTAACTAAGTTACTCTGATAATCAAGTAATCAGTAAAGTAACTTGGATTACTTTTTAAAGGAGTAATCAGTAATCAGTAATCGGATTACTTTTACAAGTAATCTGTGGCATCACTGGTCATGACAAACCAATAAAAAAATTCGCGAATTAACCGGTGGCTACAACAACACACAGTAACTACATGCATCATTATTTACAACTGGACACGGACGCGTTAAACAGCAATCAATTAATTTAATATAACAGTCTGGTTCTGTGTTTGTTTGTGTTAGTTAGTTTAGGTTAGTTTAACGCGTCCGTGTCCAGTTGTAAACAATGATGCACAGGCTGTAGAACGCAGGACTGAAGAGCTGCCAAGCTGCTTCTTAACTGTAAAGTGTGGGTAGTGCTCAGCCCCTCCCTGCAGCTGGAGCGGTATGTGTGTCGAGTCCTGGCTCTAGGCAGGATCACGAATAGTGGTCCAAGAGAAGTTAATTCTATTTTGAACGTGATTCATTGCGCGTCTTAGATTACACGTTGCGCATGTTATGACTGTAGCCGCGTTTTGATTATGTCATCACGACAACATGCTAGGTTACGAACGTAACCCTGTTCTTTGACATTCTGTGATATTTTTTCGGTGCTAAAACCCTTTCGGCCGAAAGGGCATTTTTTAACCATTTTCGCCCGATATGTTTCGGTGGCCGAATATTCGGTGCATCCCTAGCCTTAACACTTCCGGCGCCAACAGCAGAGGGCGCTGATGGCCCTTCAGCGCCAGTGCTTTATCCAATATAGGATAGGACTTATTTGCGAGTGCTTAAAATATATCAAATATAATAGCAATAGATCTAAATAACACAGTGATCGTCAGTGAGTTGCTTCCAGTCAACATGCACGAAACAGATAATTCTTTCATACATACATTTCCGTTTTATACCGTGATGAATATGAATATATTTTTAGAGCGTTCTGTCTCATCTCAATAAACTCCAGCAAATCGAGCTTCAATGTATTTCGTTAGAAATCGTGCCATTTGTCGCTTGATTTATAAATAGTTTTAAAATAAACGCTAGATTATCGATATATGTGTCATCATGGGCGAACAGAAGCAGGGTCTGAAAAATCGATTCTCAGTACTTTGGCCGGCGCGAACCTCTCACACACACGATGGCGGTGAAAGGAACATCTGATTAACCCAAGATTGGTAACATAGATTCCTTACCTCACATCTGATGTAGTCAGGGACCGAAACTAAAGCCCGCCGCCCGCCAGGGGCGCTCTGTTTTTACCTTTGGCGCTTGACACGTAGAGGGCTGCCCGCCGTGTGGCGTGTAGACGTGTAGTTCATAGCGATACTCTTGTGCGAGTACAGATTATAGCCGCGCTCGTCTTTTTTTTCTCCGCCGCGAGATCGTTAAAAAACTACAAGTCCCACATTGCACTCAAGTCAACGGTCCAATCACAGTAGAGTGACGTGACTGATTTCATGAGAAAAAAAGCAAATTACCAATCGGAAGCTCTTATTTGGCTTGTTTACTTCCTGAAACGCCACCATTGCCGTATGCGGGCAGTCTGCTCTAGCCAGCTACCGTTACTGTTTAAACAATGACCCAGTCAACTATTCACTTTTAGTTTAATACATGACGAGGCATTGTCTAATGGTATCTAGCTGGCTAGCTACTGATAGCTGCTGATATCAACAAATGCTCCAGCAATAGTCGACTCGAGTGCACAATACCTCCGTTCCCTCGTTAGCTAGCTTAGCTAGCTCACCATCTGTCCCAGTAAACAAAATTGTCTTAACGTTATCTACCGGGCTAGCAGTAGCTACAGATAGCTCCTGATATCAATGTCTTATAACATTGATTGAATGCGTATTCTAGCTGAGGGCATGTTGAATGTGATTTGACAATAGAACCGTAACGTTATAAATAGGGTCCAGCTGCATCGCCGGAGAATCCTTGCATGCTGAATGTAGGGTCTAGCTGAATATAGGGTCTAGCTGCAGGGCCGGAGAATCCTTGCTGGAGCTGGAGGCTACTCAAGTATACACACAGACAGTGGAGCTGTTTGCAGATAGCAAGCATTTTGACTTATTGCGTGGTGGCGATGTCTCGCAGATAATACAACTACAAGTATGATTATATAATATATATTTTATTTAAAAAAAAATTATATAAAATATATACATATTTTTTTTTAATCAAAATTTTTTTTGGCAGGTAAGAAATATGCTTGGCGGGTAGACTCTTCCCATCTACCCGCCACTGGCCGGTGAGTCAAAAAGTAAATTTCGCTCCCTGGATGTAGTGCAAAAAGATTAATCCAATTCCTGATCGCCATTCCAAATATTGATTGCGTTTATTGATCCAACGTTATATATCTAAAACACATAATCCACGCTGCTCCGAGTGTCCGCAGTCAATGTGTTATAACGATACTGCATGCCCGAGAAGGAAAACCTGGACCGGACTTCTTAGATTGATGCACAGCCCCAGCCAGAGGGATTCCAATGATGTGCAATACCATCCGGGAGACGTTAGGCGGCGGTATTTGCCCTTTGCGAGCTCAGACCCATTCCCAATGATAACGTCAGGCTGGATGGATGAAAAATGGATATAGCGAATAAAAGAAATATCGATTAAAACCTGGGATTTCTCGGGTTTTGGCGCCCAGAGCATGGCGAGTTAAAGCAGTGGCATGAAAAAGTATTATTCCGATTAAGCTGATTTCTTCTGCCTACTGGCTTAAAACTGGAGTTAGGGCTGGGCGATATGGCCTAAATATGATATCACGATATTTTCTGACCTTTCGGCGATACACATCACGATGTTTTTCTTTTTTTCCCCAAACAATTCATTATGAGGCTTACCAAGACAGTATTTGAGTTTGCAAGCTAACATTAAAGACTAAATAAAATACCCATGCATTTAGCATTTTTATATTATATATTAGATTTAGATTATTGGATTATTAGATTATATATTGCATATATTTAGCAATGAGATATTATATGATTTAGATATGAAATATGATTAATTGAAAATGGGGGACCCTGATGTAAACAAGACGAAAGACTTTCTCTGGTCTCCATCCCCTTAACACTTTGGTTGCCTAAGGTTAAATTAATGATATACCATAGATTGCCAGCGCTATTTGTCTATGGAGAAAGTCCCCTTCTTTGCAGGGCTATAACTTTTTAAATTCTATTGCTACATTGCCATTATTAGGGCCCATTCAAAGTCCTATATGTATTGTTCATTGTGTAGCAACGTTAAACTTTTTCATTCACATATTCATAGTAAAGTATGGTCTAATGTATAAGTATGTTTTCATCTCTTTCTGCAGCTTTCTCCAGAACGTGATATATAGCCCCAAATGCATTATATTGATGATGAAATACAGTTTGATGGCAATCAGCGCGATATAAAAAATTCCAACTAGACGTACTTCTAGAAGTTACTACACGTCATCTGATGTTGACCGGATGGGCGAGGGGGCGTTTATAATTCCGTGGGCAGCGTTATACCAATCATCTAATGTGGGTCAAATGTTGATAATATCAGTTATTATCGAAGACGGTAACGTTACACGCTGAAACTCACCCCCGTCTCCGCGCGCCGTTGGGCGATCATCGTCGAGTAGAAATTTTATCATTATGGGATATATTATTACCCGGTCCATCTCCAGCTTGTATAATGGTATATACGTCCAAATCATGTTGTTTATCGAGTTATTGGCAATCGATCGCTATGTAGAGTGACGAGCTAGAGTCACGGGACATGTACCGAGTGGCCGGAAGTAGGCTTGGGCGGTATCCTTATTTTCAAACCGGCAAACCTTTATGTTATAATACCCCGGTGCACGGTATTTGACGGTATGACTTTCATTTTCATCAGCGGGGGGGGGGGGGGGGGGGGGGGGGGGGGGTGTTACGTGTTACCAAGTAAACAAATCATCGCCAGCTCTCAGAATGATAGTCCCGTCCCGCACCGGTAGAAGCCCGCACCGTTTTAGCGTTAGCATCTAGCCTATAGCCATGGCAGACTATTTGATTCCTTAAGGGCTAGAAATTGCCTGGGTTTTGGTCATATGCTCCCGAAATGCTCCCGTTGTTTGGCTACTTCTATGTGCAGTAAAAACTACTCGAATGCTTTATAACCTAGCCATTGATTTAGTTCAGGGTAATCCAAGATTAGCCGCAGAGCTAACGCTACTAACGTGAGCTAACGCTATTTATTCAAGCTCAGTAGCTCACAGAGAGAGATAAACAGCTGACAGCGGATAGTACAGGACGGTACAAATACAATAAAAAGGCGGGTGGGGGCTGTTGTGTAAACCTTGTACTCTTTAGTTCACATATAATAAGAGACTGATTGCTCCACAAGGACCACAACAACACTGCTCTCGTCACAACGCTTTACGGTATTTTCACAGCACTGTCGCAACATTACACCGTTGTGACCCACTCGCTCCACTAGAGCGGTCTCGCCCTCTGCTGGCGAGTGTGTGCACTACACTCAGTGTGTGCACTACACTCAAAACTCCGTTTCACTGTTATAGAAACTGAAGCGCATCTGTGATTTTGACGGTGACGGACGGTATTGAAAATCAATACCGTAGGTATTTCTAAATACCCTGGTATACCTTAATACCGTCATACCGCCCAAGCCTAGCCGGAAGCAATACGGACGTCTAGCAAAACCTCTAGTGCGCTTCCTGTTAAGCGCTTGCGCCGATCGGCCACCAGATGGCGCTCCTGAACCGCCAGAGAGCTCAGTGGGTCCTGCTGGTGGATCCCAGGCCAGCGGAGGGACATTATGAATCCGATCGCAGATTTTTGAAATATTGATATAAAGACGACGTACAGCGTCCCCCGGCAACTTTAGCATGGCCAGCAAAGACGTCTAAAGACGGCTCCCGGCACCCAAAGTGTTAACAATTGTATGTATTGAGCTGTACTGTACCCATTCTGCAATATGTTAATAAAGTTTTAAATCAATCAATCAATCAATCAATAGCATTTTAGCATTTTTATGAAACTACTGTATATTTGTATGTCTCTAAATGTTTTGATGAATTGAAAATGGAGGACCCTTATGTAAAAAAGCCGAAAGTCTTTTTCTGGTCTTCATCCCCCAGTCCACTGTTGTTGTATTGAGCTGTACTGTATTGTACCCATTCTGCAATCGTTAATAACGTTTTCATTCATTCGATCATTCAGCCGGCAACAGAATAATTTTGATTGACAGTCGAGTCTGCCAATTACGTCACACCGCTTACACCCGCCCTGCTGTTCTTAGCACCAATGTTTGGGTAAATACACTAATGTTATTGAACGTGTAACTATATAACGTTAATGCCACAAAACGAATGCCTTTGTTAATAATAAGTAGTAACTTTGATGCAGTAGTGTGTGTGGGGGCAGCGTTGTTCAAAAGTTTGAACGGGTGTGGACCAGATTGACGCGACACAATCCTCTTGGGCAAAACATCACGATATCCACGATAGGTTAAAAAAGTGTATCGTTAATGAACTGTACCCGATATTTATATAATATCGTCATATCGCCCAGCCCTAACTGGAGTCCAATGCCAACGTCTTCAGCAGAGGACTCAAGGTATGGCTGAAATCAAAGCAGCAGTGCTCGCATATGTAGATGCGGACTGATTGTTATTTTGATCATGGACTCTTGCTCTGGTAACTATTTGTTCTGATTTGTGATTTTATTTCTGTATTTTACTGTTAATTTTATTCTATCTTTTAGAAAAGCCTCAATGGACTAGTGTTGAAAACTAGCACTTGTGCTATAAACACGCAAAACAACACATCTGGTCTGTCCACTGTGACTGGTCCAATGTAGCTGTGGCGGTGTCTATTTTAAATAAACGTTTTTTTTTCTTTATACAAAATCTAAAACAGGATGTAATTGAGTCCTGAGCCTCTTCTTTCATGATTGATAGGAAGTTGTAGATAGATCTGGGGCAGAGGGAGACAGCAACTAAGGAAGTACTCCAGTATACTATTTACAGTATTATTTGACAAATTATTATATTTATATACTGAACTTTATTTAAAATCAAACATACTTCCTTTTCCTCCATTACATTTATTTAACCCTTATGTGGTGTTAGGGTCTCCAGCGACCCGTTTCAAGGTTATAATATGTAATAACTACCATGTATTATTAGAACAAGGCTTTATGATATCCTCCACAACACATGTATAAGCACAGCAAAACTATGTTTCACCATTTAGAAAATTCTGAAGGTATCTGCAGAAAAAAGGGTACGACTGTGGTGTTAGGGTCATTCTTGCCCAGCAAGGTAAAACTATACTATAAAAATACTCAATATAAATGAATAAAATAATAATAAATATACTAAACTTTTTTTTCAGAAGTTATATTCTAATATTGTTCTATTATAGTCAGAAAACATTATTATCTATGGGTTTCACATTTAGTATACCGTACTTTTCGGACTATAAGCCGCGGCTTTTCCCCCCATTTTTCGACCCTGCGGCTTATATAACGGTGTGGCTTATATGTGACTCGACGTGACCAAACCCGAAAATGTAAAAATCAAAATATTGCTTTTTTGACTGCATTGAAATGTTATTTATCTGTTCCCTTATTTGCTAAACTTAATACAATTTGTAAATGAGTTAATTCTTGTTATTTTTCCGACAGTATTGTGTCCCAATGCTAATTACATATGGTAATTTAACAATAAAACACCTGCGGCTTATAGTCCAGTGCGGCTTATATATGCACACATCATTCAATTTAGCTGCTGCGGCTTATATTCAGGTGCGGCTTATAGTGCAAAAAGTATGGTATTATGATTGAACAACCTCATTTTGATCTTAAAAATAAGGGACATGATGTGTCTCTGGGGGAATAAAATCTAATTACAATGGGATTATATGGTTATGAATGCATATAATGTTAGTTAGGATGTAGTATTAACTATATCAGGGTATCTGCAGGTTTAGCCCAGTCAGATTTAAGACTTTTTAATGCCACTCAGAATAAAATGTAATACCAATTTCACAATAACAAAATGGCAAAAATCATGGGTACTCTCAGTACACTCATTCAAGGGTACTACGACTATGCTTGCACCTCATGGTACCAAAGCACCTCAAAGGCACTAAAAACAAGATTACAAACATCACAAAACAAACTGGTCAGACTACTGCTTAACCTCACTCCTAAAACCCACTTTACCCCTGCCCACATTCAAAACCGCGCTTATTAAAGAGCACCTACGGGAGGCTGCAATTCGAAACTGGCCACTGTAAATGTCCAACCCCCCCCCCCCCCCCCCTCCTCCTAATGTACAGTCTCATCCCCATCATATGTATATAATATTTTCTGTTAGGATCTCTGGGTAACAGTACTGTATATTATTTGCATATCGTATATGTCACAAATGTAACAGTACTATATACCTGTATGTCCCTATGCCATAAATGTCATGTATGTTGTGTATGTCATAAATGTCACTATGAATTGAAAATGGGGGACCCTGATGTAAACAAGACAAACGTCTTTCTCTGGTCTGCATCCCCTTAACAATTGTGTGTATTGAGCCGTACTGTATTGTACCCATTCTGCAATCTGTTAAATAAAGTTTTAATTCATTCATTCAGTTGTTTTGTTTTTGTGGTTTGGTTGAATGAATGAATGAATACTTTATTTAACAGATTGCAGAATGGGTACAATATAGTACGGCTCAATACACACAATTGTTAAGGGGATGCAGACCTGAGAAAGACGTTTGTCTTGTTTACATCAGGGTCCCCCATTTTCAATTCATAGTGACATTTATGACATACACAACATACATGACATCATGACATTTATGGCATAGGGACATACATGACATACAGGTATATAGTACTGTTACATTTGTGACATATACGATATGCAAATATACAGTACCGTTACCCAGAGATCCTAACATATATATATATATACATATGATGGGGAGGAGACTGTACATTAGGAGGGGGTGGGTGGGTGGGAGACAAAAAAATACATACGGTGGGGTGAAGCTCTCATCGAACATCAACACAAAGTGTCCTTGTTTACATCCGTGAATAGATTATTTTGGATGCAAGGGGCCAATCCAAACCTGTAGGACGTTTTGTCTTTGCCACATGTGAATGTTTTAGCGATTTCCGAGTCAGGGAACATCGCATGGAATACCTCTCCTAGTTCCTCATTTCCATTGTAGGACTGATGCTTTGCGACCGTATTTAGAACCCACAGTACCTCAGCTTCAAACGTTGGCATGGAGCCGAACGTTACCCGGACAGGTGCAGATGTTACAACAATTGGTGTCGCTGGTGGTAGACCTACCAGATGCTTTGCGACCGTATTTAGAACCCACAGTACCTCAGCTTCAAACGTTGGCATGGAGCCGAACGTTACCCGGACAGGTGCAGATGTTACAACAATTGGTGTCGCTGGTGGTAGACCTACCAGATGCTTTGCGACCGTATTTAGAACCCACAGTACCTCAGCTTCAAGGGTTGGCGTGGAGCCGAACGTTACCCGGACAGGTGCAGATGTAATTGGTGGTAGACCAACCTGTCCCTGAGCAGTTGATGTGGACGGCGTCGGCGTCAAAAAGAAATTTGATATTGAAGTTGTCTGCAGGCGGGTTTTTGCAGAGGTAACATGCTTAGCGCTGTGCATGTGTGACTCGACTGCTTTTATTCCCATCGTTCCCAGTTTAAAATCCTTTTTGCAGAGTTTGCAGCGGGCCTCGTACATGTCTTTCACTTTTTTTTTTCGAGCCAGTTCTCATTAAATTTGCACTTTCCCATGTTAAATTAACGAGTGCAAATAAATACAAATCAATTAAACTAAACTAAACGTCAGCGTTATCGCTACGGCTTGAATAACGTGTTACCTATGCTCCGGTGTTCTGAAATAGCTCCCGACGGCGACACACATTAAGGACCATGTTAATTAATTCCGCCCCACTGCGTACCGTTTCCCCCCAGATTTCACAATGAAACATAAGATGACATGGCATGTTTTTAAGACCTCCGAAAGTCGGATTTAAGACATTTTAAGACAAATTAAGGCCTAAATAGTTGATAGTTGAATTTAAGACTTTTTAAGGTCCCGCGGACACCCTGTATATTGAGTGATACTCTTTTCTTTTTAGTGGTCAGGAGTGGACTGAGTTAGACCCCGGGTCAACATTGACCCGCTAACAACGGTCAGTGGTGCCAATTCCTAACACAACATGAGGGTTAAGTTAAACAAGACCACTGACCCCTTTAGCTAAGGCTTAATACATCACAGTTGGGATCCCTTCTATCAGCTTAGTTCTCCTGGTTGCTATTCAATCCAGCAGGGGAACCAGGACAAAGCTGTTCCATTTATAAAAGAGATACCAGAATAAAGTGCTCCAAATAGTTAGGCTGAATGTGAAGAGTTTGATCAAATTAACGAATGAGAGGAGAGAAAGCAATGGCGACAAAGACTGAGACATACAAACATGCTGGAGCAGAGGAAGGAGAAGACAGAATCAAGATAAGAGAAAGAAACAACATACTGATATCCTGGTGGTCTGTGGGCTCCTCCTTCATCTCAAAGGAAGTCTCCTTGGGTGGCTCTAGCGCGTCCTGGTCTTCTTTTTTAACAATCAGTAGGTCTCTGGGTGGATCTGGGTCAGAGGGAAACACAACTCAACATACTAGTCTTGTAGTGGCCGCTTGTCACTCCCCAAATGTATTGACAAGCGTCACGATGCACCCACTTAGATATTTCTTAACTGAGTAACAAAGTTGTGGATGGTTGATAAAGGTTGAATGTCAGAGCTGCGACTGATGCACTTTGCAGGGTTTATTGTCCAAAAGAATAATAATGAATGAATGATTAACAGAACAGTTGTCAATTGTTTGTTTAGGTTTGCAGTTCCAATAGTGTTAACAGGTTTGAAAGCGTTACTCCAGCAGGTGCATAAATTACACTGATTAGCAAGGACCTTTATAATGGAGGTGCTATAATGGAGGTGGTGTGCTCCCTAGTGTTCAAACATAAATACAACCTCTAGTCTAAACCATATAAATTCTAATTTAAACAATACAAATCCATCAAGTTGGTTTCTGCTTCTACAAGTCTTTATTTACTTCTGGGTCTGGAGAGTAAACTAAAGTATCTTCAGTAGGAGGTCTTGTTCTGACTTACAGAGGTCCTGCTGGTCTGATTCCTCCTTCATTCTAGCAGGTGTGATCTTGGACGTCTTCTACTGGAACTGGAGTTTTGCTACAAGGATAAATGCAGATGGTCACAGAGAGCCCATACTGTAGATCCAAGTCTGGAACTGACTGGTCAGCCAGGACATATATAACAGGGCTGTACGCTAAGCTTTTTTCTCACTAGGGGCACACACAAAGAATATTTTTTAGGGGCACATTTTTAAATAACTATTTTACCATTATAGTAGGGCTGGGCAATATGGCCTCTAAATGATATCGCGATATTTTTTGGCTATATCACGATACACGATATATATCGCGATATTTTGACATTTCCTCTAAAGCACTTAGAAATGCTTGATTTAACCCTTTGATGCATACAGTCACGCCAATATGATGATTATAATAAGTCCCTGCAACATATGTTTGCATTATTAAACCATGAAGATGCTTTAAAAAATAATTTAATCTACTGACACACTAATAAAAAAAATTATTTACATCTAAGACCATTTATATAAAAACTCTTGGGTGCCTTTTTTTGCACAGTACTGTGTTTTCTATCAACTTTAGCCAAACACACACACACACATATGTATATATATTAGAGCTGGGCCGTTAACGTGCTGCGTTAACGCGAGACTAGTATCGCGCAATAATATAATTCAAGTTCAAGTTCAAGTTCTTTAATAGTTGTCATACAGAAGTACAGAATACTTTCATACAAAATGCTTCTTACTGTTACGCTCCAGAGACTGTGCTAGACAAGATAGTATCAAATAACATAATAACATAATATAGCATGAATTTAGAAGAAGAAAATGAGGTCACAGTTGTTCGGTATAGACATATGTACAATGTTCTGAGTTACCATATAATATACAATACACAATACTATGCAGTGTACTAATGTACAGTACTATCTAGTGCAAAGCAGAAATGGGATGAGGTACAATTTTAGGTACAATTTACAGTAAGGTGTACGAGTTGTAGTGCAATCCTTCATCCATAAATATAAAGTGTGGGGAGTGGGTGCTACAGTGTGTTTGTTTAAAGTGGGTGTGTGCTATAAAGTGTGTGTAGTGGGTGCTACAGTGTGTTTGTTTAAAGTGAGTGTGTGCGTGTGGATGTGTGTGCTATGTGTGTTTGGTGGTTGTTGTTGTGTAGTGTTCATTCATTGTTCGTTTAGCAGCCTGATGGCCTGGGGATAGAAGCTACTTCTGAGTCTTTCTGTGCTCGCCTTGAGACTCCTGTATCGCTTGCCTGACGGCAGCAGTTCAAAGAGGCAGTTGTTCGGGTGGCTCGAGTCCTTAATAATTCTCTTAGCCTTCCCCTTGCAACGCTTGTAGTAAATGTTCTGGAGGGTGGGGAGCCCCCCTCCAATTGTGCGTTCGGCTGCACGTGTCACTCTTTGTAGTCTGCTTTGGTCTTTTGCAGTGCTATTCCCAAACCAGGAGGTGATGTTGCCGGTCAAGATGCTCTCTATTGTACATGAGTAGAAGTTCTTAAGGATCTTCTGGCTGACTTGGAACTTCCTTAGGCGCCTGAGGAAGTAGAGGCGTTGTCGTGCCTTCTTCACCACACTGTTAATGTGTGTGGTCCATGTCAAGTCCTCGGATATGTAGGCTCCGAGGTACTCCGAGGTAATTGACGCCGTTAATCGTAAAAAATAAAATAAAAAAATGTTAACCTTTATTTACCCAGGGTAGGTTTGTTGAGCACAGATGCTCTTTTTCAGGAACGCCCTGCTTCACATTCACACAGTTCCATTCACACCTGGGAGCTGCCCAGTACAGCCACAGTTGACACCATTGGCCACTGAGCAACTCCACTGGAGCAGTTGGGGGTTAAGTGCCTTGCTCAAGGGCACTTCAGCGGTTGGTGTTCCTGCCGGTCCCGGGGATCGAACCGGCAACCTTCCGGTCACAAACCCGCTTCTCTAACCTTTAGGCCACCGCTGCCCCACGGACTGAACTGAATTGAGTGACCTGACTGGTTTATGGGAGTTTAACACACATGCTGGACTGAAAATGAATTGTTTGTTTTATAGAATAGAATAGACTTTTAATTGTCATTGCACAGTATACAACGAAATTGAAATGTTTGCTTATGATTTGAATTGAATCCAATACATGGACATTTTGATTTTGAATTGAGCATGACTCTTGAGTGGTTTTTGAATTTATGAAAAGGTAATTGATTGTTACATTTTAGCAAACTAACCTATGATTTAGCTTGCTCAGTAGTCTAGGCCTACTATTAATTAAATTATTTGTCTACCTTTATGTGGTACAGTCTTATGCCGGAGCTATAGGCCTAATTAACCAATTAAAAAGGTCATTTGATTTGCATTGGCAGGGTTTGGCCCCGTCTGGCACCCAACAGGAAAAATATTATAGGCACTATAAGTAGACACCGCTACATAAAACAAGCTGGTCTGCCTGAGTGACTGGTGGAAGAAGGAGAAATAGAGATTGGACTGATTGAGTCAAGCCATGTCACATAGTTCAAGTTTGAAATGCTTCTTTCTGTTTTGCTCCTGAGAGTGTGCTAGATACTGTACTGTTCTGTACTGGTAATTAGGGATGCCCCGATCGATCGGCCACCGATCGTTATCGGCCGATAATCAGTATAAATATGCAATCGGTGAATTCCGATAATGAGTCATATTCGCCGATAGCAGAAACCGATCAAGCGGAGATCTCACTCGCTGTCTGTCTCAGACACACAAGACCTGCAAACTGCCGCTCCTCCTCCTCCTCCCTTGCCCCGCCCGCACCCGTGTAAAGTTTGTAAACACAGAGGACTGAGAGGAGGCTCCTCTGCTCGAGTCTATAGTGCATTCGACCGTGAGCTAAGGTTAGCTACCTAGCTATCGTTACTGTTTAAACAAAATTACCCAGTCAACTATTCACTTTTAGTAGGCATTGTCTAACGGTATCTAACCCTCTAGCTACTGATAGCTCCTGATATCAACAAATGCTCCAGCAAGTCTAGTAGTGCATGTTGATACCTCCGTTAGCTCACGTTAGCGCACGTTAGTTCACTGTTCAAAACTAAATGTCCCATTGAACTAAATAGTTCACTGATGCGTTGTCTTAACGTTATCTAGCCGGCTAGCAGTAGCTACAGATAGCTCCTGATATCAATGTCTTATAACATTATTTCGATGCATATTCGAGCCCCTGGCTTGCATCGCAGTCACGAAAGGGGCTAGCTGAGGGAGTAGGGTATATCTGCAGAGCCGCAGATATACCCTGCTGAGGGCATGCTGAATGTGATTTGACCAAAGCAGAGTCAGTGGAGCTGTTTGCAGATAGCGAGCATTTTGACTTGTTGCATGGTGGCGATGTCTCGCAGATAATACAACTACAAGTATAATTATATAATATATATATTTTATAAAAAAAAATTAAAAAAAGTATATATTACATTTTTTTATAAAACCAAAAACGATCGGTATCGGCCGATATGGCTCATAGACGATCGGTGATCGGTGGCAAAAAACATGATCGGGGCATCCCTAACACCAGCCCTGATTCCAAACTCTAACCTTAACCAACTTCGAAAGAGTCGCCTAAGCTTAACCAGTGATGAACTAGGCGTTAGGTAGTTTGCAGGCTGTTCGAGGCGGAAATAGGCGCAGAAACAGGCGTCACGCGATTGGCGCACATGTCACATGACCAGAAGCGTCAGTGGCCAATCAGATCGCAGAATGCGAACGCGGAACTGGAAATCTGTTGGTAAAAGTATAGCGCCAACCGGACGACACAAGTTGTCCGCTCATAGGTTCCGCTAGGATAATAACAACAACACTTCCAGTCGGGGGGTTTCAAAATAAAAGAGCAAAGTCTAAAGTAGGGCTGGGCGATAAAACGATAACGATAACTATCGCGATAAATTATTTCCTCTAAATAAACATGAAACGTGGTCGCAAAGTTTCGATATATAGATTTTCCAAGCTTGGATATGAGCTAATGAGCACACGCACTAACAACCAATCAGTGAAGGAGATGGCCGATAGCGGAAGGAGACCTCTGGGTAGAGGTAGGACTCAAGTAGTAAACAAGGCTGGCTAGGATAATTAGCTTGCACGGCGCTATTTTATAGTTTACGTGCCGAGTGGGTGTGTGGCGTGAATTCTGAGGCCACGGTTATAGTAGTGTGGGGTATACGGTGGACGTCGTTGCAATGTATTGGGGCGGAACAGAGTATTTTAGGGTGATATTTAGTACATTGGAACTAGGCTGGCTAGGATAATTAGCTTGCACGGCGCTATTTTATAGTTTACGTGCCGAGTGGGTGTGTGGCGTGAATTCTGAGGCCACGGTTATGTGTGGGGTATGCGGTGGACGTCGTTGCAATGTATTGGGGCGGAACGGAGTATTTTTAGTAGGGCTGACCTTCGATTTTTTTTTTGGCAATCGAAGCTTCGGGGCCGAGCTTCGATTTTAATTCGAAGCTTCGAATTAATTTTTTTTTTTTTTTATATATTTTTTTTTCTTTTTTTTATCGTATGTTGTGGGACTTGTACAGCACTTTGGTAAACTTTGTTGTTTTTAAATGTGCTTTATAAATAAAGTGGATTGGATTAATGAATTAAGTAGCCCCTTTCGTGACTGTGACGCAGCCAACACAGTGTGATTTAATTCAAGGTGGATCGCTGTTGTCGTTTGAACAACTTCAGATTTCATGGGAACTACCCCCAAATCAAAAATGTTTAAGATGAATGAAGTAAGATTTTGATTATTTGAAATATGGCCTGTGTAGACTAAACTATGCACAGAATTATGTCAGTCTACAAGGTCCAGATTCTACATGGTCCGGCAATGTAGACCTTGTAGACTCCACTACAGACCAATTATCAGTGAATGTTCATGCATTTTTAAGAAGGGCTACTTCCACAAAAAAACAAAGAACTCACCAAAACATCTCAGTAGCACCTTATCTAAATGTTCTATTTCATATATGGAGATTCGTATTTATTTATGTATTGCATGCATTTCTACATTTTATTTCCTATTTTGTTTATTCATCCCAGTATCTTTCTTTCTTATGTGTGGAATTCTACAAGGCATTTACATTCACATTTACATTTAGTCATTTAGCTGACGCTTTTATCCAAAGCGACTTACAAGTTCTGTACGACAGGTCATCAGGAAGGATACAACATTACAACTCTTATCAGCTGAGTAACAATATTCATCAAAGTGTTGCGTGTTACAGTGTAGGTTAGTTTATTAGGACAAGTGCATGACAGGAAGGTTAGTTAGGGTTAGATATTTTTTATTTTATTTTTTACATTTTATTTCAGATAATGGTTGAAGAAGTGCGTCTTTAGTCGACGGCGAAAGATTGGATGGGATTCGGCTGTCCTAACTGGGGTGGGTAGTTCATTCCACCATTGTGGGGCAAGGACTGAGAATAGGCGTGTAGGTGGTGTATATGTGTTTGAGGATGATATCCTTCAAACAGGCAATAGTGATGATATAATTTGGGCAGTGCTGATCTGGGTTACTTTGCTCCAGTGTATTTGTCCCCCGGCCCCACCCAATGGCCCCATGCACACACACACACACACACACCGAAGTAAAAATTAAAAAAAAAAATAAAAAATTGAAAAGAAATTTAATTAATTCATTTTTTTCTCTTTTCTTTTTTTTAAACTTCGATTTTTTTTTAATGTTCGAAGCTTGTGCCATCGAACGAAGCTTCGGAGCTTCGAAGTATTTAAGACAGCCCTAATTTTTAGGGTCATATTTAGTACATTGTCATGGGATACACCGCTTGCTCTGGCTAACTGCTAACGTGCGCGGACTGATGACGACATCAACTCGAGACATTCGCAGCAGCAAAACAAGTCTATTAATAGCCCGTCCATCGGCGCCGGGCATAAGAAGTTAATTAAACTTGACAGACATTATATCGACGATAATTATCGATATAGAGTTATATGAAAATAATTATATAATTTTATCGCGATAACGTTTTTGGCCATATCGCCCAGCCCTAGCTAAAGCACCGGAAAAGACGTTTATTCTGTAGAGCGTTTTCCTCCACAAGTAATCCACGAGTACATCATGCGATCAATCGATCTGGATTTTTTTGTAAAATGCCCATCCCTAGTTTATCCTGTGCTGAAAAGTCTCCATTCCAATAGAGATAGTATATATTTTGGTGTTTATTTGATTATTGTTTCACTGCCTTTTATTTATTACGTTTCCACAGTTTTTTCCTCATACTTTAACATTTTGTACATGGTACCGCAAGGTACATTAATACAAGTACATGACAGGATGACACAAAAAGCCAGACAGAGGGCTTGTTTCCAGTTTCAGTTTGTTTTATAATAAACAATCAAACTGAGCATTTTTTGCCTGCCTATTTGTTTGGTGGAAACTTGATCATGAAGTTGATAAAAAAAAAAGTAGTGCCGATGTAGCTAGCTATTTCTGCCATGTTGCTTGTAGTGTAGATTGCTACATTTCTCTGGGGATAGCTTCCGTTGTAGTTGAGCTATATTTAAATCGAGTAACTGGTAGTGTAGCGTACTACATTTTCCAAGTAGCTTGCCCATCACATAATCCGCGAGCCACAGTAAACAAACGCAAGCCACAGTTAGGGTGACCTGAGGTGTCCCGCTTTTGGTTGTACTGCACAGCCATTTGACCTAATGTCCCGCATGTGTCTAAAAGCCCCTTCCTACAGTAAACGTAGCAACCCGCCTCTTGTCCACACACATTGCTCTGCTCGTTTTATCATTGCTCTCATGGAGATAAAACTGGGAACGAGGTTACTCTGCTCATGACGCTACCTCATATCGCAGATCTGATTGGTTAGGTAGTAATTTAGGATATTTAAAATGTCTTCCAATGTTAAATAAAGGTTTATTGCACTTTGAAACGGTTTCCTTGCATTATTATGCTATTATCATTATATTAGTAAAAAAATATAAGTTTATTGAAAACGTTTGGGAAATACATTTCTCAAAAAAAATATTTCTCTCAAAACCGCAATAATATCACTTATCGCAATAATTTCTGGGACAATTAATCGCCCAGCAAAATGTGTTATCGTGACAGGCTTCCTCCTCCACTCTGCCACCACCTCCAGACTGTCCAGATCCACTCCCACCACTATAGTGTACCTAGTAGTGTAGCCTATAGTAGTGTATACCTAGTAATGTAGCCTATAGTGTAGACCTAGTAGTGTGGCCTATAGTGTATACCTAGTAGTGTAGCCTATAGTGTAGACCTAGTAGTGTGGCCTATAGTGTATACCTAGTAGTGTAGCCTATAGTGTAGACCTAGTAGTGTGGCCTATAGTGTAGACCTAGTAGTGTAGCCTATAGTGTAAACCTAGTAGTGTGGCCTATAGTGTATACCTAGTAGTGTAGCCCATAGTGTAGACCTAGTAGTGTAGCCTATAGTGTACACCTAGTAGTGTAGCCCATAGTGTAGACCTAGTAGTGTAGCCTATAGTGACTATAGGCTACACTACTCGGTATACACTATAGGCTACACTACTAGGTGTACACTATAGGCTACACTACAATATAGGCTACACTAGGGCTGGGTGATAAAACGATAACTATCGCGATAAATTATTTCCTCGAAATAAACATGAAACGTGGTCGCAAAGTTTCGATATATCGATTTCCCAAGCTTGGATATGAGCACACGCACTAACAACCAATCAGTGAAGGAGATGGCCGATAGCGGAAGGAGACCCGGAAGGAGACGCGGAGGTAGGACTCAGTAAACAAGGCTGGCTAGGGCTAATTAGCTTGCACGGCGCTATTTTACAGTTTACCTGCCGAGTTGGTGTGTGTTTTGAATTCTGAGGGTAACTGTTATAGTAGTGTGGGGTATACGGTGGACGTTGTTGCAATGAATTGGGCGGAACAGAGTATTTTAGGGTCATATTTAGTACATTGTCATGGGATACACCGCTTGCTCTGGCTAACTGCTAACGTGCGCGGACTGATGACGACATCAACTCGAGACATTCGCAGCAGCAAAACAAGTCTATTAATAGCCCGTCCATCGGCGCCGGGCATAAGAAGTTAATTAAACTTGACAGACATTATATCGACGATAATTATCGATATAGAGTTATATGAAAATAATTATATAATTTTATCGCGATAACGTTTTTGGCCATATCGCCCAGCCCTAGTCTAAAGCACCGGAAAAGACGTTTATTCTGTAGAGCGTTTTCCTCCACAAGTAATCCACAAGAACATCATGCGATCAATCGATCTGGATTTTTTTTGTAAAATGCCCATCCCTAGTTTATCCTGTGCTGAAAAATCTCCATTCCAATAGAGATAGTATATATTTTGGTGTTTATTTGATTATTGTTTCACTGCCTTTTATTTATTACGTTTCCACAGTTTTTTCCTCATACTTTAACATTTTGTACATGGTACCGCAAGGTACATTAATACAAGTACATGTTAAAAGGATGACACAAAAAGCCAGACAGAGGGCTTGTTTCCAGTTTCAGTTTGTTTTATAATAAACAATCAAACTGAGCATTTTTTGCCTGCCTATTTGTTTGGTGGAAACTTGATCATGAAGTTGATAAAAAAAAAAGTAGTGCCGATGTAGCTAGCTATTTCTGCCATGTTGCTTGTAGTGTAGATTGCTACATTTCTCTGGGGATAGCTTCCGTTGTAGTTGAGCTATATTTAAATCGAGTAACTGGTAGTGTAGCGTACTACATTTTCCAAGTAGCTTGCCCATCACATAATCCGCGAGCCACAGTAAACAAACGCAAGCCACAGTTAGGGTGACCTGAGGTGTCCCGCTTTTGGTTGTACTGCACAGCCATTTGACCTAATGTCCCGCATGTGTCTAAAAGCCCCTTCCTACAGTAAACGTAGCAACCCGCCTCTTGTCCACACACATTGCTCTGCTCGTTTTATCATTGCTCTCATGGAGATAAAACTGGGAACGAGGTTACTCTGCTCGTGACGCTACCTCATATCGCAGATCTGATTGGTTAGGTAGTAATTTAGGATATTTAAAATGTCTTCCAATGTTAAATAAAGGTTTATTGCACTTTGAAACGGTTTCCTTGCATTATTATGCTATTATCATTATATTAGTAAAATAATATAAGTTTATTGAAAACTTTTGGGAAATACATTTCTCAAAAAAATTATTTCTCTCAAAACCGCAATAATATCACTTATCGCAATAATTTCTGGGACAATTAATCGCCCAGCAAAATGTGTTATCGTGACAGGCTTCCTCCTCCCCTCTGCCACCACCTCCAGACTGTCCAGGTCCACTCCCACCACTATAGTGTACCTAGTAGTGTAGCCTATAGTAGTGTAGACCTAGTAGTGTAGCCTATAGTGTAGACCTAGTAGTGTGGCCTATAGTGTATACCTAGTAGTGTAGCCTATAGTGTAGACCTAGTAGTGTGGCCTATAGTGTAAACCTAGTAGTGTGGCCTATAGTGTAGACCTAGTAGTGTAGCCTATAGTGTAAACCTAGTAGTGTAGCCTATAGTGTATACCTAGTAGTGTAGCCCATAGTGTAGACCTAGTAGTGTAGCCTATAGTGTACACCTAGTAGTGTAGCCCATAGTGTAGACCTAGTAGTGTAGCCTATAGTGACTATAGGCTACACTACTCGGTATACACTATAGGCTACACTACTAGGTGTACACTATAGGCTACACTACAATATAGGCTACACTAGGGCTGGGCGATAAAACGATAACGATAACTATCGCGATAAATTATTTCCTCGAAATAAACATGAAACGTGGTCGCAAAGTTTCGATATATCGATTTTCCAAGCTTGGATATGAGCACACGCACTAACAACCAATCAGTGAAGGAGATGGCCGATAGCGGAAGGAGACCCGGAAGGAGACGCAGAGGTAGGACTCAGTAAACAAGGCTGGCTAGGGCTAATTAGCTTGCACGGCGCTATTTTACAGTTTACCTGCCGAGTTGGTGTGTGTTTTGAATTCTGAGGGTAACTGTTATAGTAGTGTGGGGTATACGGTGGACGTTGTTGCAATGAATTGGGCGGAACAGAGTATTTTAGGGTCATTTTTAGTACATTGTCATGAGATACTCCGCTCGGAAACGAGGCTGGCTAGGGCTAATTAGCTTGCACGGCGCTATTTTACAGGTTACCTGCCGAGTTGGTGTGTGTTTTGAATTCTGAGGGTAACTGTTACAGTAGTGTGGGGTATACGATGGACGTTGTTGCAATGAATTGGGCGGAACAGAGTATTTTAGGGTCATTTTTAGTACATTGTCATGAGATACTCCGCTTGCTTTGGCTAACTGCTAACGTGCGCGGACTGATGACGACATCAACTCGACTCTCGAGACATTCACAGCAGCAAAACAAGTCTATTAATAGCCCGTCCATCGGTGCCAGGCATAATAAGTTAATTAAACTTGACAGACATTATATCGACGATAATTATCGATATCGAGTTATATGAAAATAATTTTATAATTTTATCGCGATAACGTTTTTGGCCATATCGCCCAGCCCTAGGCTACACTACTAGGTCTACACTATAGGCTACACTACTAGGTCTACACTACTAGGTCTACACTATAGGCTGCTACACTATAGCTTTCACCCAGATGCCTTTAAAACAGCAGTTGTAAAGCCATTATTAAAAAAAAGTAACTTGGATAGTAATATACTGGCAAACTATAGACAGATATTTCCAACATACCATTTATTAGTAAAGTACTTGAAAAGATAGTTTCAGTTCAAATGAATTCCTTTCTTGAAGAAAACAACATATTAGAAGAATTTCAATCGGGGTTCAGAAAATATCATAGCACTGAAACTGCCCTCACCAAAATAATCAGTGACCTCAGTGACTCTGACGAGAATAAGGTCTCCATCCTTATCCTGCTATATCTCAGTGCAGCATTCAATACAATTGATCATGATATTCTAATCAATACCAATTGTAGCTGAGGGGTACAATTCCCTGACTGTATTGTTAGATATGATATTTAATACCACTACCTCATGTACTTTAACTTCTGGCCACCCAGTACAAGATATAAGTATGATGAACACTTTCCCACCTGATGAAACGAACCAACACAAATGGACCAAATCGAATATTTAATACAGCAAAGGGTGTATACAACATTCACTTAATTACATTTATGATTTGAAATGTTGAGTATGCACTTTTATGGCAAATGAGTATTCGTAGGTAAATCAACATTGAATGTCCAATCTCTGGTTGCGCAGGGAGTAAGTATACAACCTGGAATATTTAGGAAACGATAGCGATAGTACTTAAATGATTATAGCTGGATACACTAAGGGGGGGGGGGGTCCCGCTGGTTGTAAGACAGTAGGAGGGGGGGGTTAGAGAAGTCGCTGGCGGTATCCCATCTGGCCGACGGTGTCTTGGGAGAATCCAAAGTCTTAGACCCAGTGCCCACAGAACCTCGGGCCGCAGACGAATACAGCTGGACCCTCTGTGGAACGGTATCTGCCGGTCCACAACGGAGAGACGTGGTGCGACCTCACGTGTAGAGCGCCGCCTCACCTGTAGTCCTCTCCGGGGGGTAATTCCAACACTCGACAGTGTTGGCCTTTATCCATGGAATAATCAAAGCACATAAAGCATAATCCAAGAGCCGTGGAAGGCTCGCCGTCGTAGGGTAGAGTAATCCAATATACAGGTCCAGTCGCTCTTGACCCGGAGCTCCTCGGATGCAATCACCACTAGGGGTCTGACCAGCCTGGATAAGCGTCCAGATAACGTCAGGAACGATGGGGGTACTGATAACTGTAGAACTCGAACCGAACGATGCACCATACATAAATAGACTATTATTAGCTTAATAGAATACGTCCAACTCGACGGTATGGTGCCAAACTATGACCATTCAACTATTAATCTACACGATATCTCAATGCCTATTCTGGGCCAAGTAGGCCCTACTACACCGCACGTGCTTCGTGGGGAGGCTTTTGCGTCTGTCACTCTGTTGGAGGGTAAAGAACTGGACTAAAAAGAAAGTTCTACTTTACGAGCGCCATATATATATGCGCTATGAACAAATAGTACCACACGTATTTCGCCCGGCATATTACTGCGCGGAACCGGGGGTTGCCTCGACATGTTAGGCGGCACGATTGAACTTGAACCTAGGGGTATGGCAACCTGGCGCCAGGTTCTCGTCCAATGGTAGAATGAAACTATTATGGGCTGTTCAGTAGAAACGGGGATATTCAATGCATATTGTACAAGGAATATACAGGGGATATCAAACGATATACAAATACAATTAAATATATATATATATAAATAAATATACATATTCGGTTTAATCTGATCCTTCACAACACCAATCGTCTTGAAAACCTTGTCGGTTTCTCAGACTATGTGCTAATATATAAGCTGGTTTAAAACATACATCAGAGGGAGGAAGTTCTATGTTAAACTAGGAGGCCACATGTCTGAGATATATGACAACAATTATGGAGTTGCCTAGGTCCTTTACATGTTACCACTGGGTGATATCATCTAGGGATGCCCCGATCGATCGGCCACCGATCGTTATCGGCCGATACGTGATCGGTGATACGTGATATGCGATCGGTGATCGGTGATAATGCTTTATTTTCGCCGATCGTCAAACCCGATTTCACTCGCTGTCGCCGAGTTCTGTCTCAACACCGGGTGGTGCGGCGTCTGCTCATCCCTCCAGCACGCATGTAAACACGGGTCTAGTAGTGGTCTACTCTAGTGGGACGGGACACGGGAGGACAGCGTCTCCATGAGCTAACGTTAGCTTAGCTACCGTTACAAAATGACCCAGTCAACTATTCACTTTTAGTTTAATACATGATGAGGCATTGTCTAACCGAACGGTATCTAGCCGGCCAGCTACCGATAGCTCCTGACATAAACAAACGCTCCACAAAGTCTAGTAGAGTGTATGATACCCGTTAGCTGTTAGCTCACGTTAGCGCAAGCTAGTTCACTGTTCAAAACGAAATGTCCCATTGAACTAAATAATTCACTGAGGCGTTGTATTAACGTTATATATCCGGCTATCAGTAGCTACAGATAGCTCCTGATATCAATGTCTTATAACACTGATTCGATGCGTATTCGAGCTGAGGGCTTGTGAATGTGATTTAACGTTATACCAATACTAGGGTCCAGCTGCAGCGCCGGAGAATCCTTGCCGTAGCTCAAGGCTACTCGAGTATAGGGTCCAGGTGCAGCTCCGGAGAATCCTGGCCGTAGCTGGAGGCTACTAGAGTACACACAGACAGTGGAGCTTGTTGCGTGGTGGCGATGTCTCGCAGATAATACAAGTACAAGTCTAATTATATAATGTATATATTTTATTAAAAAAAAATGTATATAAAATAAATTTTAATTTCTTTTAATCAAAAACGATCGGATCGGTATCGGCCGATATGGCTCACGACGATCGGTGATCGGTATCGGTGGCAAAAAACGTGATTGGGGCATCCCTAATATCATCAGAGAACATAATGTAGGTTTCCATAGCTATGCGGATGATACACAACTGTACATATCTGCTCAACCAAATGATACAGCTATTAACTCCATTACCGACTGCTTATTGGCAATAAATAAATGTATGAGTAAGAACTTCCTGAAACTAAATGAGAACCAAACTGAAATTCTAATTATCGCCCCCAAAACAAAAAAAGAAATGTTAATAAAGAACCTGGGAGGACTAACCCCTTGGATCAAATCTGAGGTCACAAGTCTCTGGGTTATCATAGATTCAGAACTGAACTTCAATTCTCTTATTAACAAAGTGACCAAAACATTGTTCTTTCATCTCAGAAACATAGCAAAAGTATGACCATTTATTAATCAAAACAATGATGAGAAGCTAATTCATGCATTCATATCTAGCCGGTTAGACTACTGTAATGCACTTTTCACAGGTCTCCCTAAGAAAACCACAGAGAGGCTTCAGCTAATCCAAAACTCTGCAGCCCGACTGCTAACTGGAACCAAAAGGAGAGAGCACATTAGTCCAGTCTTAGCTACTTTACACTGGCTTCCTGTAACATTTAGAATTGACTTCAAGGTCCTTCTCCTTACATACAAAGCTCTAAATGGACAGGGACCTAGCTACATCGCCAACACTAATATATTACAGGCCAGCAAGTAGGGCTGTCTTAAATACTTCGAAGCTGTGAAGCTTCGTTCGATGGGCGCCATGGGATTCGAATATGAAAATAAAATTCGATTATGTAAAAAAAAAAAAAAATTAAAAAAGTATATGAATTTTTTTTTGTTGTTGCTAAATCAACTCTGCCTCTCTTTGTTAATTACAACAAGCAATGCTGTTTGTTATTTAAGATGAGGTCGGACTTGGCACTGACAGATTTGTGTTCATTGTGCTGCTTTTATAAAGCCTCAAATGACGGCTTACAATATTTCATGGAAGCAAAGTGTTTAGTTTGTCTAAGATTTAAAAAGGTTTCAACTTTACAGCACTGACAAAGTTGAACAAAGTGCTGTACAAGTCCCACAACATAAAAAAAATTATATATATTTATAAAAAAAATAATTATTTCGAAGCTTCGAATTAAAATCGAATCTCGGCCCCGAAGCTTCGAATTCCCAAAAAAAATCGAAGGTCAGCCCTACCAGCAAGAATACTGCGATCATCAGCTGCTGGACTACTAGAGGCTCCCAGAAACAGTCAAAAGAGGATCGGTGATGCAGCCTTTATCAACTACGCCCCAAAACTATGGCACAAACTACCCAAAAACATCATGGAAGCCAACTCGCTAGATATCTTCAAAAGACATTTGCTCAGGCATTTAAATGAAACTTATTTTTGGGTACATTTTAAAGTTAAATGCATCAATCTGGTGCACTTTGAGAGCAAAATAAAGAGGCTAGATCTATGATGAACTTTGTGCTCAAAACACAAAATCGACTAGACTAGTGCTTCCCAATCCTCTCCTCGAAGCACCCCAGCCGTTCAATGTATTTGTTAAATTCCACCACCAGCACACCTGATTCAACTTAACTAGCCCTTATTAGTTGAATCAGATGTGCTGGTGGTGGAATTTAACAAATGCATGGACCGGCTGGGGTGTCTCGAGGAGAGGTTTGGGAACCACTGGACTAGAGCAGACATTTGAGCCATCAGAGAAATGAAGCAAAACTGTTAATGGTTTATTGGATTACTATTACGACTACTACCACTGCCAATACTACTGATACATCCCTATTGGCAAACTTTATATTTAAAATAATTGTTACAATTTTTATTTATTTTTTTATTAAAAATTAAATTATATTTGTTTTATTATACAACTGTGGCGGGACTAATTAGACTGTGGCGGCACACACTACTACTAGTCTAGGACGGTAATTAATGGGAAACCCTGGCAGACCCTTGTTGCTACGACTCTGTGTTTTGTTGTGTTTTTCCAGACAGAGAGATTCATGTTCATCTTTAAGTGAAGCTAGTGGTGTATTTATGTTCAGCCTGTTCGGTAATAAAGACAGAAACAGTGCAGCAGCATTAGGTACAATGATGGCGTCTGCAGCACACAAGGCCCAGCTGCTGATGAAACCACTGCAAGCGGCTGGTAATATGCAGAATAAAACATTACACTGTGCAATGTCGTCATCTCAAATGGGAGCCTGTTGATCAAGAGGGTGACATTAAAGTTCAAAGGAGCTTCTGATTTAACAAACCTGCTTTGTTTTTCTTCATCTCAGTTTCAGCATCAAAACATTCAGTAGTTTCACGGTGAAGAATGTGGAGATCAGTGTCTCCTCTAGTTCATCCTCCTCCACGGTGCTGCAGCTTAGTCCTTCAAACACTTCACATATATCTTCTGCAGCTGCAGTTAGTCCAGTCATTACACCATCTCTGCATCATAGTTCTAGATATCATCAGAGAATTAGATTAGCATGAGCTTATTAGCCATAGTTCTATATGATCAGAGAATTAGATTAGCATTAGCTTATTAGCCATATACAACGAGGTGAAGCTACAGTACACAAAGAGCGTGTGCTGACGTCATTTCCGCTGGGCGGGGACTGCGTCAAAGCTCTATAAAGGAGAGGACCAACTCTAATGCTGCCAGTAGAGGGCGCTCGAAGCGCAGTCATTGTAATTGCGGGAGGTACAGTAAATGGGAGGTTTACACAAAATCACAATTTATAACTAACAAAAATACATTTTGGAGAATATTCTTTCTTCTCTCTAAATGCATTCCATTGAAGTGGGAACTAGGATACATCGGTGTGGTCTCGGTAAACACGTTTAAAAAGCAGCTAAAGACTGTTGTTCAAACAGGCTTTTGGCTAACTAACTATGTCTGTGTACATCTTTTATGTCTTTTTATCTTGTTTTTTTTCTTTCACGTTTTTAATTACTTTCTTTTTAACATGCTGCTATCCTTGCACTTTATTGATGTTTTTATATGTTAAGCACTTTGTGACCCTGGTCTGTGAAAGGTGCTATATAAATAAACCTTACTTACTTACTTACTTACTTACTTACTTACTTACTTACTTACTTACTTACTTACTTACTTACTTACTTACTTACTTACTTACTTACTTACTTACTTACTTACTTACTTACTTACTTACCCTGGTATGTATGCCCTCTCAGAACACATACTGTATGTGAGAATGCTCTTCATTGATTATGGCTCAGCATTCAACACCATCATTCCCTCTAAACGTGTCTCTAAGCTTGTTGATCTTGGACTGGAGACCTCCATCTGCAGCTGGATATTGGACTTCCTGACAGGCAGGCAGGCCCCAGGTGGTGAGGCAGACGCCTCCGTCTCACTGACCCTGAGCCTCCTCCTGTAGTCCCTGCTCACCTACAACTGTGCTGCCAAGCACAGCTTCAATATCATCATCAAGCCGACAACATGACCATCCTGGGCCTCATCACATGCCAGCATCCTCACTGCACCATTGAGAGCTTGCTGAGGGCCTGCATCACAGCCTGTACGGATACCTTTCTGCCTGCATCACAGCCTGTATGGAGACCTTTCTGCCTGCATCACAGCCTGTATGGAGACCTTTCTGCCTGCATCACAGCCTGTACAGAGACCTTTCTGCCTGCATCACAGCCTGTACGGAGACCTTTCTGCCTGCATCACAGCCTGTAGGGACACCTTTCTGCCTGCATCACAGCCTGTATGGAGACCTTTCTGCCTGCATCACAGCCTGTACGGAGACCTTTCTGCCTGCATCACAGCCTGTACAGAGACCTTTCTGCCTGCATCACAGCCTGTATGGAGACCTTTCTGCCTGCATCACAGCCTGTACAGAGACCTTTCTGCCTGCATCACAGCCTGTATGGAGACCTTTCTGCCTGCATCACAGCCTGTACAGAGACCTTTCTGCCTGCATCACAGCCTGTACAGAGACCTTTCTGCCTGCATCACAGCCTGTACAGAGACCTTTCTGCCTGCATCACAGCCTGTACGGAGACAGACCCTCTCTCACTGATGAACATCTGGCAGCTGTGCTTCGCATCTCCACCTCAGACATGCAACCTGACTTTGATGGACTTGTTAAAGCTCAACAGAGACTGGATTTCTCACACTGAATGAAAAAAAAAGAACTGAAGAACACTAAAATGTGGAAATATAACAAGTGAAATGGGACACTTGATATTTTTTTTTCTTTTTTTTGCACAGTTCTGAAAACATTAAATGTTTAATATAGGCATGTAAAGTAAAAAAGGCTACAAAACTGGGACACTTTTCTTTACACAGTTCAGTGACATGTCTTGTTTATTTTTGCTATAAGATGATGTGATGTCTTTAGAAAGCTAAGAAAATCCTTGTTTCAATAGTATATGAAACTCAAAATGCCCTTTGTTATTAATGTTTCACATTTTGTTTATCATTTTGGAAATAAATTCTATTTGAATAAATGATATTTTTGAAAGCTAACCTCACCTTTTAATTGCCAAATAATAACATACACTCTTACCAGGGGTCAAAACAATGCCATTTACTGCTTTTTATATAGAAATAAAATGTATATTATGCATAATTGAGTTTGGAATTTTGGCCCGGCCCCCCAACATATTTTCAGTTGCTCATTCGGCCCCCCGGGAAAAATAATTGCCCACCCCTGGTACAGAGGGTAAATTTTCGACCATACAAATATTCATGGGACTTTTGTACTAAAAAAAAAGTTACTGTGGGCCTCCTTCTCTATTTGCGCATAATTTACCTCTGCCTTGGACAGGGTCCGTGAGGCATATGCTATTGGCTGCTCACTGCCATCTGGTAGCTTGTGTGATATCACCGCCCCTATCCCGTATGGGGAAGCGTCACAGGCCATTATCACTGGTAACTGGGGGTCAAAGTGCGCTAGCACTGGTGCTGCTGTCAGCATCTTCTTGGTTCTCTCAAAAGCCTCTTGACGCTGCTTTGACCAGACCCATTCCTGTCCTTTCTGTAGTAGTTCTGTCATAGGTTTTATCTGAGTAGATAAAGAAGGCATGAATTTTCCATAGTAGGTTAACAAAGACAGAAACGCCCTCAACTCTGTGGTGTTTTTTGGGCACAGGGGCCTTTTCGATGGCCTCCGTTTTCTCCTGAAGGGGGTGTAACCCCTGTGCATCTATGCGATGGCCCAAATAGCACTGTCCTGAAAGAAAGCACACTTTCCCTTGTTTACTCTCAGCCCATATTGATCCAACCTCTGCAGTACCCTTTCTAGGTTTTTCATATGACTGTCTGTGTCATTGCCTGTCACCAATATGTCGTCTAGAAAACAGACTACACCATCTAACCCCTGCAGCACTTGATCCATTGTTCGTTGAAATATGGCTGGAGCGCTGGCTACCCCATATGGCAAGCGATTGTATCTGTACAACCCTTTTGGTGTGTTGATTGTTAAGTATTGCTTGCTCTCCTCCTCTAACTCCATCTGCTGATATGCCTGTGTCAAATCTAGCTTTGTAAAGTGTTTCCCTCCTGCTAACTTGGCAAATAGGTCTTGTGTTCTGGGAAGAGGATATTGATCTACATCCAGAAATGGATTTACTGTTTCTTTGTAGTCCCCACATGTGAGGATTGGTTCTTTCCCCACCACAGGCTTCTTAAGGTACTGTGATGATTGGTCCGTTCCCCGCCACACGCTCCGTTCCTTTAAGGTACTGTGAGGATTCTGTGATGATTGGTCCGTTGCCGAACGCACACTTCTAAGTCAAGTATCAATTACCATCACGCACCTGATGTGTGTTCTAATCAGCGCCCCAGAGGCTTCATATACTCTGACCTTCTGTCATTCGATGCCGGGTCGTTTTGAGTACTACTGTTCTGGAATACAACTGCATATACCTGCCTTTCCCCGTCGCTGTTCCTGTCTTCTTTCTCTCCAGGACCTTTTTGTGGAGAACCGCTGTGGAGAACCAGGTTCCCCGTTTGGAGCTGCGCCTCGTTATCTGCCCGCTTTACGCGTTGCGCTCTGGTGAGTTTTTGGAAAACAGTCCTTTTGGATTATCAGTTTTTTGTGTGTTTGGTAAGTCCAGGGCTCAGGTCTTTCCGCCTCACCGGCCTTACGACTGTGCCATCGACCTCCGCTCAGGGGCTCCCTTTCCCGGCGGCCGCCTCTACAGTGCTGACCGTCCTGCCCCCTCCGTGACTGGTGGGTTTTTTCCCTCCCGAGCCGTGACCGAGGAGGAACCCATGCAGCTGGGACGCAACCGCCTTAGCCCGGCCGAACGGGAGTCCAGGCTCAGGTCCGGCCTTTGCCTCTACTGCGGCCGGGATGGACACCGTGTCTTCAATTGCCCTACCCGGCCAAGAAGACCAGGCTCGCCGGGACCCCGGGAGATCCTGGTGAGCCGTTTTTCCTGTTCCCCCACCCGTGCACCACCTAACCGTCTGGCGAACGTCACCCTAGCCTGGGCGGACCAGCGGGCGACGGTGGGTGCACTCATTGACTCTGGTGCTGATGGGAGTTTCCTGGACGTTGAGTTTGCCACCCGGGCCAACATTCCACTTGAGGACCTCGAGAGGCCCTTGGAGGTCTTCGCGCTGGATCATCGCCGCCTGGCTGACATCACTCAACGCACATGTCCAGTCCTTCTCACCATTGCTGGTAACCACGTTGAGAGACTCCAGTTTTTCATCACCAGCTCTCCTCTTGTCCCTGTGGTCCTGGGCAGGCCTTGGCTCGCGCTGCATGAGTCCCACATCGCCTGGTCCTCCGGCACCATCAGGGGGTGGAGTCCCTCCTGTCGTGCCCAGTGTCTTCAGGTGCCGTCCAGCCCCCTCACCGGGTCCCAGTCCCCGTCTCCGGCCTCCCTCGCCGGTCCTCTGTCCCCGTGCCCGGCCTCCGCTGTCGGGCCCCAGTCCCCGTCTCCGCCCCCCCTCTCCGGGCCTCTGTCTTTGTCCCCCTCTCCAGTGCCCCTGATCGCCGGCTTCCTTCGGTCCCGTCCGGGCAGGCCGGGGCCGAGTGGGTCGCCGGGTGGTTCCCGTGGAGGGGGGGGTACTGTGAGGATTGGTTCTTTCCCCACCACAGGCTTCTTAAGGTACTGTGATGATTGGTCCGTTCCCCGCCACACGCTCCGTTCCTTTAAGTTACTGTGAGGATTCTGTGATGATTGGTCCGTTGCCGAACGCACACTTCTAAGTCAAGTATCAATTACCATCACGCACCTGATGTGTGTTCTAATCAGCGCCCCAGAGGCTTCATATACTCTGACCTTCTGTCATTCGATGCCGGGTCGTTTTGAGTACTACTGTTCTGGAATACAACTGCATATACCTGCCTTTCCCCGTCGCTGTTCCTGTCTTCTTTCTCTCCAGGACCTTTTTGTGGAGAACCGCTGTGGAGAACCAGGTTCCCCGTTTGGAGCTGCGCCTCGTTATCTGCCCGCTTTACGCGTTGCGCTCTGGTGAGTTTTTGGAAAACAGTCCTTTTGGATTATCAGTTTTTTGTGTGTTTGGTAAACACTGAAGAAATACCGTTTTTGTTTTGCACTGGACTCAGCTAATTTGTGTGTTAGGTTAACACTGAAGAATTCCGTTTTGTTTTGCACTGGACTCAGCTAATTTGTGTGTTAGAATAACACTGAAGAATACCGTGTTGTTTTTCACTGGACTCAGCTAACTTGTGTGTGGTACACCGAAGATCAAGTCACTTGGGATTAATACTGGACTCAGTCACCTCTCTGCCTCTGTGTGTTCGTTGGGCTGTTTCTGATTTCTCTCTCTCTCCGTTTTCCACCGTGAGTGAAAGCTGGGAGGATCTGCAGAGCCGCTACAACGTCACATGCCAATTCCTCACCACTATCTACTGGGAGTATCTGCAGAGCCGCTACATCGTCACATGCCAGATCCCCGTTTGTTTGATTACTGTACCTCATCCATCTTGTGACTCTGTAAATAAATACGCCCTAGCTTTTGGCTAACTCTGAACTTCCTGTCTGTGCCGTTGCGTTTGAGGTCAGTTACAAACCATAACACCACATATGCGAACTGTGTTGTCAAGTATGCTATCCTATTGAAGCACCTGAAAGTGCCCAGGCTTCCCTCAAAGCATAAGGAACAGACCTGGCTTTGCAAAACCTAGGTTTTGCATGTGGGGACACATACATTTTAGCCTTAACCCCGTCACTTTACCCAAACCATTGCCAAACACCTCCGTATATGTCTGACACAGGGACTCTACCGGATCCCCTATCCTGTTGACCTTAGACCAGTCTAGGTTTAATGGTCTTATCCAATTACGACCCATGAGTGCAGGACCCCGCCCCCTGGCTACCACTAAGGGTAACTGCAACTTCTGTTCCCCACTCTCAACTGTGACCATTATCTTCCCCATTAGCTCTAATGGCTCATCTGTGTACGTTTTCAACTTAGTCATACATGGAAGTAATGTTAAATTTTTTAACTTGGCATGGTACATACTTTCTGATATGACTGACAACGCGGAACCTGTATCCACCTCCATACATATTTTCTGATCATTACATTTCACAAACACATTGTATGGTTTCTCGTACTCACAATCCATATTAGGTCGGACTGTATACAGTCCCATGTGAGTCTGTTCCTCTGAACCGGACCCGTACTCTGCCTGTTCAGTCTCTGTGATCATGTTGACTCCTCCTCCTCGCCCGCCTCTGTGCTGGGCCGCGCGCGTTGCTCTCCCTCGCTGATCTGGTCCGTTGAATTGGCCCCTTTTCCTGCAAGCCCTCTCCAGATGCCCCGTCGTCTTGCAAAACCGACACTGGAAGTCCTTGTAGCGACAATCCCCCGCCGAATGCCCTCTTCCATTACAGCGGTAACATTCCGACTGTTACGAAGGATCAGATTAAACCGAATATATATATTTATTTATGGATATATATTGAATAGTATTTGTATGTCGTTTGATATCCCTTGTATATTCCTTGTACATATGCACGGAATATCCCTTTAGCCTACTATAGCCCATAATAGTTAATTCTCTTATTGGACAAAGGACCAGGCGCCAGGGGACCAGCCCCTGGCGTCAAGTTCAAAGGTACCGACGAGACATGTCCGTACTAGCCCCGGCTCCGCTCAGGGATACGGCTACCGAAATGAGAGTGGCACTATTTGTTCACCGTGCATATAAATATGGCGCAAGTAAATGTAGAAGTCCCTTACCCTTCTTCCCAACTTAGTAACAGAACGTGAAGCCTCACCCACGATACGACGTGCGGTGAAGTATGGCCTGTTTGGCCTTAGAATAGCATTGAGACCTCGTGCGAATTAATAACTGAATTGTCAGAGTTTGGCACTGTACCGTCGAGTGCGACGTATTTCTATCAAGTAATAATAGTCTATCGTGTATGGTGCATCGTGCGGTTAGAGTTCTAAAGTGACCAGCATCTCCAACGCTTCCTCGTGTTAGCTAGATTCTTATCCAGGTTGGGCCGACCACATGGCGCTTTCATCCGAGGAGATCTAGACGAGGACCGAGGGACATGTACACTGGATTACCTACCCGACGACTGCTGAGCCCTATGCGGCTGGAATATATATTTGCTTTGGTACTGTGATTTGTGGAGCAAATAATCGCCGACGCCTGTGAGTGTTGGATTTACCCCCGAGAGGAGTCAAGTTGAGTCGGCGCTCAGAGAGACTGAGGTCGCCTAGCTTCTTCTTCATTGTGGAGCTACAGCCTACAAGAGAACCAAGGTGTATTCATCTACGGATCAAGAGTCTATTGCACTGTCTTCTGTACTTGAAGTCTCCATAGATATCGTTGACCAGACGGTCTACTACCGACGGCTCTCCTACCCCCCCTACCGGCTTACAACCGGGAGGACCCCCTCCAGAATATCCCGCTATATCATTAAGTGTACCATAGATATAATTCCCTAAGAGCCAGGTTGTATACTTGCTTCCTGCGTAACCAGAGATTGGACATTCAGTGTTGATTTGCCTACGAGTACTCATTTGCCTTACAAGTGCATTCAAATGATAAATGTAAGATAAATATTCTATGTACCTTTTGCTCCATTAAATATTTGATTATTACCTTTGACTGGAACCGATTTCATTGTGGAAAGTGTTCATCATATTTAGATATCGTGTACTGTATGGCCAGTGGTTAAAGTACATAAAGCGGTAGTGGTTTAATGATACCATACTTATCAATACAGTCAGGGAATTGTACCCCTCAGTTACAATTGGTCCTTCGAGCCGGAGGGTAATTAGTGTAATATTAATATAGTGGTATTAATATTGAAATGGCCTATGATGAACACTCCACGAAACGGTCCTCCTAAAGTAGAATGCCCGCAGCGTAGACGGCAGCCACCTCAGTACCTAGAGGATTACGCTGCCAGTATACTACCTAGCCTTCTACAAACGGTAAACGCGGTAAAGGTAGAAAGTAAAATTATGTCCGACCCTATCAACCAGGATACCCCGACCACAGAGGCCCTAGTGGGTTCTAATGTAACTGACCAAGCTCACGGTGGGGACCAGGAGGGAACTGACACGACTTTACCCCCCGCCAAGACCGAAGAAGTAGTCCCCGGAGAGCTCCGGGAGGAAGACAACCCTCCAGAGATGGAACTCTGCACGGAACAAGATGAGGAGAGCGCCGAGGAGATAGAGCTCCAGGACTCCCCGCAGGAGAACGCATCCCCAACGAGTACTGCCAAGAGCGGATCACCTCAACCAGCGTCTTCCCCCAGCGAGGCGGACAAGATGCTGGCACAGGCGTTCCTCGCCAGCCTAGCAGCCTCCACAGAGCGCGATCGGCTCCAAGCACAGACGCTTAGTGAGCGCGAACATTCTTCCATGGAAAGAGAACGCATTCAAGCGCAGCAACGGAGCGACGAAGAGCGTATACGTCTGGAGATGAGACGCCTTCAGACGGAAGAGAATATGGCAAGAGACCGGGCCGACACCCAGCGTGCCGCTGCCGGTGCCCAAAGAGAAGCAGATCTCACCAAGCGCGAAGCCGAGCGCGACAGACTACAAGCGCAGCTAATGGAGCAGCTGATCGCCAGGGCAACACCCCCTCCCTCCACAAGGGGTTCCAGGGCCTCGTCAAGACACGGGTCAAGGGCACCCTCCCCTAACCGATCAAGCGACCCTGAACTCGACCACCAGAGAGAGCCTATACCCCCCTCCGAACCCCTTCCCCGACCGGTCCCAGTGAGACCCAGCTACAAGGAAGGAACGGCGTACACCGCGGAGAGGCTAAATAGACGACTACAGGATCTAGATGACCTGACAGAGGAAGAAGAGGGAGAGGAGGAAAGTCAAGCCCGACAGCAGCACAGTACTCCACAGGACCAGGAGGTCCAGTACAGCCCAGGCTATACCCCCGCGGCTCTGCGCTACAGACCCCCGACTCTATTCACGGGTGAGCATGACGCACGACCAGTTCCGAGGAATAGCACCTGGACCAGCGGGCCATGGTACCCTGCCGGTACCAGCCCACCGAGAGGCGTAAGAGGAGACTCGCCTAGGAGGCCTCTCTTCCAACGCTCACCGATGTGCCAGCCATCCACGGCGTCATACATTGGCACACCGATGTTTCCAGACTTCACCCATGAGAACCGAGCACAGTACACGGAGCTACGGATGTGCTTAGAGACAATGATGGTGGATGTAGCTGATGAACGCCACAAGTATGCTATCCTATTGAAGCACCTGAAAGTGCCCAGAGCGCACAACATAGCGCTAGCTTATGCCACCTCTACGACCCCATACACCGCGGCTCTAGCAGCACTAGACCAAAGATATGGACGTATATGGGATTACGTAATACAAGAGATAAGGCATATTGACCGCCTACCCCCAGCAACAGACAATCGCTCACTAGACGACCTGTCTATCAAAGTACAATCCCTGGTAGGGATGCTGGGGGCGCAACGAGAAAAGGGTATGCACGAACTATACGCAAACTCGAATGTCGAGAGGATTTTAGAGAAGCTGCCGCCCGCCCGACAGGAGCGCTTCAGGCGGCAAAGAGACCACCGTGATCCTAACGGTCCCGAGCCATCCCTCCTAGACCTAGCCGACTTCCTGGCGAGAGAAGTCAGCAGCCTACGGTTGGATACGTTCGTGCGGAGCACACCAAGCTCCAGAGAGGGACCTAGGAGAGCAAACGATGGCCGAAGATTGGTGACTGTCATGCACCAATCAGAATCAGTACCGAGCAGCAAGAACCACAGTACCCCCTCGATGAAAGAGAAGTGGAAGATGGTGTGCCCGTACTGCGAAAAGGAACACTGGTTGTCACAATGTGACCTGTTCAAGAAGATGACCGCTGAAGAAGTGAGTCACTGGATAAAGTCCAACAGGCGCTGTTACCGATGTGCGCGCAGTCACATGGCAGCCGAGTGCCGCCTAAAGAAGAGGTGTAGTCGGTGTGACGGAGCCCACCTAGATGTCCTACACGACAGTAACAGAAGAAAGCCTGCACCATCCAGCAGCACAAAGGCAAGTGTTATGTACATTGACCCCGCTAGCAGCGGGGGCGCCCAGGTGCTCTTAAAGGTGGTCCGCGTAACACTGAGTTACCAAGATAAGGTCATGGACACTTACGCCGTCCTTGATGACGGGTCAGAGAAGACCCTTCTCCTCGCGTCCGCTGCGGCCCAGCTGGGGCTGCGGGGGAGCGAAAACCAGATGACGATTCGGACAATAAGAAGAGATCTAAAGACGATAAAGGGCGAGAATGTCTCCTTCACTATCACAGCAAGCGGGCAGCCAGAGAGACGGTATAGGATTACTAATGCTTTCACCAGCCAAGAAATAGGACTATCGCAGTACACCTACCCCATTGCCAAGCTGATGGATAAATATGTGCACCTGCGTCAACTACCTATCCCGCTCATAGACGGTGCCACCCCGACCCTGCTGATAGGCTCCGACCATGCAGACCTCATAGTCCCGATAGACCGGGTCCATACAGGACCCAGAGGTTGTCCTGCAGCAGTCGAGACCCGCCTAGGATGGACATTACAAGGCCCCCTCGCCAAGTCTCTTAACCGAACAGCAGCCACTAGCTGCCTCCACTCCAGAGTGACAGAAGAAGACACCACTCTCCTGCAGCATGTCGAGAGGCTATGGACACTAGAGACAATGCCCTTTAAGAACGAAAAGAAAGACATTCGTCCTAAGGAAGATATTTACGCTATAGCCCTCCTCGAGCAAGGGACAAAGAGAGTCACAGTCAACGGAGTGATGAGATACGCAACTCCACTCCTGAGGCGAGAGGGAATGCCCACCTTTCACGCCACAAAAGAAGCGACGGAGCGGTATCTATTGAACACAGAGCGGCGCCTAGCCAAAGACCCCGCTCAAGAGACTGTGTACCGCGCTGAGATTAACAAGCTAATCACAGCGGGACACATAAAGAAAATTGACATTAAAGAGGCCGATCAGACGACCGAATCATGGTACGTGCCGCACCACAAGGTCCACCACAACGGCAAGGATCGTATTGTGTTTAACTGCAGCTACCAGATCGGATCACAAAATCTGAATAAAGAGCTCTTGCCCGGCCCAACACTCGGCCCCTCTCTACTAGGCGTGCTACTACGCTTCCGCCAGGACAAGGTGGCTATCAGCGGCGACATCAAAGGGATGTTCCTGCAGGTGAGACTAGTGGAGGAGGACAAGCCCCTGCTGCGGTTCCTATGGAGAGAGAGGATCGGAGATGAGCACCCAGCCATCTATCAATGGGAAGTCCTCCCTTTCGGAACCACATGCAGCCCATGCTGTGCTACGTTTGCACTACAAAAACACGTCGCAGAGGACCCAGCAGCAGATGAAGAGGTCCGACAAAGTGTGACAAATAGTTTCTACGTGGACAACTGTTTACAAAGCGTCTCGACGCCAGAAGAAGCCGAGGCTCTTCTACTCAAGCTCCGCGCCTCCCTGATCAAAGGCGGCTTTGATCTCAGGCAGTGGGCCAGCAGCGACCCGCAAGTATTGCGCAGCCTCTCCCCCGAGGACAAGGCAGCGAGCAGCGAGACCTGGATGGCGACCATCCCAGGAGAAGCCCAAGAAATGACACTAGGACTAGTCTGGCGCTTCAAAACAGACTCGCTCCATTATAGACACAAACCCCTGACCAAGGAGCAGGGAAGGTCGACGGCAATACCGACCACCAGACGGAGTGTATACAGAACACTCGCCAGACAATATGACCCGTTGGGATGTATTCTACCTTACACCACCAGGGCAAAGATGATTGTAAGAGCGCTATGGGACAAGGACCAGGGCTGGGACGATCCCATACCCGAACACCTTGCATCCACATGGAGAGAGGTGGAGACGGAACTCCGCTCACTCCCAGGTGTTCAAGTTCAAGTTCAAGTTCTTTAATAGTTGTCATACAGAAGTACAGAATACTTTCATACAAAATGCTTCTTACTGTTACGCTCCAGAGACTGTGCTAGACAAGATAGTATCAAATAACATAATAACATAATATAGCATGAATTTAGAAGAAGAATGAGGTCACAGTTGTTCGGTATAGACATATGTACAATGTTCTGAGTTACCATATAATATACAATACACAATACTATGCAGTGTACTAATGTACAGTACTATCTAGTGCAAAGCAGAAGTGGGATGAGGTACAATTTTAGGTACAATTTACAGTAAGGTGTACGAGTTGTAGTGCAATCCTTCATCCATAAATATAAAGTGTGGGGAGTGGGTGCTACAGTGTGTTTGTTTAAAGTGGGTGTGTGCTATAAAGTGTGTGTAGTGGGTGCTACAGTGTGTTTGTTTAAAGTGAGTGTGTGCGTGTGGATGTGTGTGCTATGTGTGTTTGGTGGTTGTTGTTGTGTAGTGTTCATTCATTGTTCGTTTAGCAGCCTGATGGCCTGGGGATAGAAGCTACTTCTGAGTCTTTCTGTGCTCGCCTTGAGACTCCTGTGTCGCTTGCCTGACGGCAGCAGTTCAAAGAGGCAGTTGTTCGGGTGGCTCGAGTCCTTAATAATTCTCTTAGCCTTCCCCTTGCAACGCTTGTTGTAAATGTTCTGGAGAGTGGGGAGCCCCCCTCCAATTGTGCGTTCGGCTGAACGTGTCACTCTTTGTAGTCTGCTTTGGTCTTTTGCAGTGCTATTCCCAAACCAGGAGGTGATGTTGCCGGTCAAGATGCTCTCTATTGTACATGAGTAGAAGTTCTTAAGGATCTTCTGGCTGACTTGGAACTTCCTTAGGCGCCTGAGGAAGTAGAGGCGTTGTCGTGCCTTCTTCACCACACTGTTAATGTGTATGGTCCATTTCAAGTCCTCGGATATGTGGGCTCCGAGGTACTTGAAGCTGTTGACTCTCTCAACCGGTGCCCCGTCGATGCTGAGGGGGCTGTAGTCCTTGACCCCCGACCTCCTGAAGTCCACAATCATCTCTTTTGTTTTGCTGACGTTCAGGGAGAGGCTGTTTTCCTGGCACCATCCCGCCAGGACCTTGACCTCTTCCAGGTAGGCCCTCTCGTCGTTGGCAGAGATCAGGCCCACCACCACTGTGTCGTCAGCAAATTTGACGATTGTATTGCTACTCCGCTGAGCCACACAGTCGTGTGTGTACAGGGAGTAGAGGAGGGGACTCAGAACACAGCCCTGGGGGGCCCCTATGTTGAGGGTGATGGATGAGGAGGTGCAGTTGCCTGCTCTCACCACCTGGGGTCTGCCAGTCAGGAAGTCCAAGGTGGACAGGAAGTCCAAGGTGTTAACATACGCCGCAGCTACTTCCCACCCACAGTGAGGCCAGAGACATGCAAGATGGACCTGCACGTATTCAGCGACGCCTCCGAAGTAGCCTACGGTTCGGTGGCCTACTTGCGTGCCCGAGAGGAGGGAGGAGAAATACATACTGCTTTCATCCTGGCTCGCTCAAGAATAGCCCCACGAAAGCAACAATCTATCCCGCGTCTAGAGCTCTGCGCAGCCCTAGCAGGAGCGCAGCTCGCCACGTTAATCCAACGTGAACTCACCATCCCGGTGCAAAGAACAATCTTGTGGTCAGACTCCACGACAGTACTCACATGGATCCGGTCTGATTCATGCAGATACAAGGTCTTCGTGGTAGTCAGAGTCACAGAGATTCAAGAGTTAACAGAAGTAGCGAGCTGGAGGTATGTGGACACCAAACACAACCCAGCTGACGTCATCACCCGGGGAATGTCCCTGGATGACCTCACCCGTCACAACCTCTACAGTGACGGACCAGAGTTTCTCAAGCTCCCCGAAGAAGAGTGGCCTACACCCACCCCACGGGAGGCGAGTAAAGAGGAGGCCGAAAACAAGAAACCTATGTTCTGTGGATTGAACACACTCGTCTCCACAGACCCCGACATAGACGATTGCCTCACCCTACAGAGTGCGCAGCTAAAGACATTTCTGTGGCACCACCCAGAGGTTCAGCCCACAACTGACATTTCAGCAGCTGACTACGAAGAAGCAGAACTTCTTCTACTACAACGAGCCCAGAGAGACTCGTTCCCCGATGAGCTAGACTGTCTACAGGGAGCAAAGCCCGTCCCATCAGACAGCAGACTGCTCCACCTAGCCCCCGAGAGCGACGCCCATAGTCTCATCAGAGTGGGTGGTCGTCTGCGGAGAGCCCCAGACTTACCGGATGACGTCAAGTACCCGATAGTCTTGAACAGCCGACACAAGGTCACAGAGCTGATCATAAAGAAATACGACGAGGATGTGCACCACGCAGGGGCAGAGAGAGTCTTCGCGGAGATCAGACGTCGTTATTGGATACTGCAAGGGAGAGAAGCAGTGCGGCGCTTCCAGCGAACCTGTCTAGACTGTCGTAAGTGGCGAGCCCAGCCCAGTATACCCCGGATGGCTGACCTACCTCCCTGTCGCCTCCGACTCGGCGACAAGCCTTTTCACTCCACCGGTATGGACTGTTTCGGCCCGCTGTATATAAAGAAAGGAAGAGGAATCGAGAAGCGGTGGGGTATTGTATTCAAATGCATGACCACCAGAGCGATACATATCGAACTCCTTCCAACCATGAGCACAGACTCATTCCTTATGGCCTTCCGAAGATTCACATCACGGAAAGGAAAACCGTCTACATTATTGTCTGATCACGGGACAAACTTCAAAGGCGGAGAAAGAGAGCTGAGAGAGAGCTTCCAAGCTATGGGCCCAGAATTTAAGACCCACCTCGCTCCATCCCAGATTGACTTCCAGTTTAATCCCCCGAACGCACCTCACTTCGGTGGAACTTGGGAACGAGAAGTACGTTCTATAAAGACAGCCCTGTACGCCGTGCTTGGGGCCCAGACCGTGGCGGAAGAAGTCTTAATGACAGTCCTCACGGAGATCGAGGGAGTATTGAACTCAAAGCCCCTCGGTTACGTCTCAAGTGATGTAGCAGATGTCGACCCAGTCACCCCCAACACACTCTTGATGGGGCGGCTGGACCCCGCGCTACCCCAGACAATGTACAGGCCTGAAGAAGCGAACGGCCGAAGAATGTGGAGGTACAGTCAAGTATTGGCTGACAAGTTTTGGAACAGCTTCCTACTCCACTACCTACCGTCTCTACAGACCCGCCAGAAATGGGTGAAAGAGAGAGACAATTTGACAGAAGGAACAGTCGTCATGATTATCGACCAGTCACTACCCCGAGCTATGTGGCCGGCTGGCCGCGTAAGCAAAGTGATCACCGGTGCCGATGGAAAGGTCCGAGCAGCTGAAGTGCTCGTCCAAGGGCGGACCTACACCCGACCCGTGGCGAGGCTAATAGAACTGCCAAGGCTCCCCGATACTATCGATGACGACCATGACCCCATGACTTTGTGAACTGACTGACCCTCACAGCGGACATTGAGTAGTGGACAGTGCGGTTAATCTGTCTCTGCTTAGCTAATTAGGTGGGACTAATTAGGGGGCGGCTGTTACGAAGGATCAGATTAAACCGAATATATATATTTATTTATGGATATATATTGAATAGTATTTGTATGTCGTTTGATATCCCTTGTATATTCCTTGTACATATGCACGGAATATCCCTTTAGCCTACTATAGCCCATAATAGTTCATTCTCTTATTGGACAAAGGACCAGGCGCCAGGGGACCAGCCCCTGGCGTCAAGTTCAAAGGTACCGACGAGACATGTCCGTACTAGCCCCGGCTCCGCTCAGGGATACGGCTACCGAAATGAGAGTGGCACTATTTGTTCACCGTGCATATAAATATGGCGCAAGTAAATGTAGAAGTCCCTTACCCTTCTTCCCAACTTAGTAACAGAACGTGAAGCCTCACCCACGATACGACGTGCGGTGAAGTATGGCCTGTTTGGCCTTAGAATAGCATTGAGACCTCGTGCGAATTAATAACTGAATTGTCAGAGTTTGGCACTGTACCGTCGAGTGCGACGTATTTCTATCAAGTAATAATAGTCTATCGTGTATGGTGCATCGTGCGGTTAGAGTTCTAAAGTGACCAGCATCTCCAATGCTTCCTCGTGTTAGCTAGATTCTTATCCAGGTTGGGCCGACCACATGGCGCTTTCATCCGAGGAGATCTAGGCGAGGACCGAGGGACATGTACACTGGATTACCTACCCGACGACTGCTGAGCCCTATGCGGCTGGAATATATATTTGCTTTGGTACTGTGATTTGTGGAGCGGATAATCGCCGACGCCTGTGAGTGTTGGATTTACCCCTGAGAGGAGTCAAGTTGAGTCGGCGCTCAGAGAGACTGAGGTCGCCTAGCTTCTTCTTCATTGTGGAGCTACAGCCTACAAGAGAACCAAGGTGTATTCATCTACGGATCAAGAGTCTATTGCACTGTCTTCTGTACTTGAAGTCTCCATAGATATCGTTGACCAGACGGTCTACTACCGACGGCTCTCCTACCCCCCCTACCGGCTTACAACCGGGAGGACCCCCTCCAGAATATCCCGCTATATCATTAAGTGTACCATAGATATAATTCCCTAAGAGCCAGGTTGTATACTTGCTTCCTGCGTAACCAGAGATTGGACATTCAGTGTTGATTTGCCTACGAGTACTCATTTGCCTTACAAGTGCATTCAAATGATAAATGTAAGATAAATATTCTATGTACCTTTTGCTCCATTAAATATTTGATTATTACCTTTGACTGGAACCGATTTCATTGTGGAAAGTGTTCATCATATTTAGATATCGTGTACTGTATGGCCAGTAGTTAAAGTACATAAAGCGGTAGTGGTTTAATGATACCATACTTATCAATACAGTCAGGGAATTGTACCCCTCAGTTACACCGACGCATTGCCGCTCTTCTGCTCTGTTTCTGCTCTCGGTGGTCGCTGTCCTCCCGTGGCGTCTTCACGTTGTCTTCCTGTCATCTCCACTCTGTGTCGGTTCTGAACTGCGGCTCTGGCGCAAACCTTTTCATGCTGACCACTGTGCATTCGTAGTTGTTGGTGATCTCCAGCGTCTTGGTCCACGCTAGGACCCCGTCACAAGCTGCATTCAGCAGCTTACTGCGCAGGTCGTTACTCGTGATACCGCAGATAAACTGGTCGCGAAGCTGCTCTTCAATTGATGTTCCAAAAGCACACCGAGAAGCCAATCCCTTCAATGCCGCCACATATTCCGTGAGCGACTCACCAGAGAGCTGTTTGCGATTTCTGAACGTATAGCTCTCTGCTAGCACATTCTTCTTTGGTGAAAAATAGGCTCTCACTGCCGTTAACAAGTCTTTCAAGTCCACGTTGCCTGGCTTGTCTGGCGCCACCAAATCCTTGAGCAATGTAAACGTTTTAGCTCCTACCACGGAGAGAAACACAGCCCTTTGCCGGCCTGCCGCGATGTTGTTTGCGATGAAAAACTGCTGAAGTCTCTCTTCATAGGCTTCAAATGTCTCTATCGTCTCATCAAACACCAGTCCCGTTTCTAGACTGTACAGCGCCATTCCTTTTTGCACTTGCCCGCCACGAGTTCCAAGAAAAAAACGTGGAAGCTAGCTTGACTATACTCTTTCTTCGGCTACAACCTCTATTTCCGAGGTGGACACAAACGTGTGTTTTCCTTTATCCTCGTCGCCACTGTTGTATCTTAATAGAAGAGACCGTGGTAGTGCTCAGTTGTGCTTTATTCACAGTTTGTATTAATACAGGTAAACAGTAGTACCGCAGGCAGTCCCTCTGGCGGCTGCCTCACACTGACCCAGAGCGCTCCGAGGCGCCTCTGGTTAACGTAACAGTAACCAATCATACGCAAGACACGTGACACAATAACATTGGGAGTTGTAGTCCTACACTACACTACAGAGCTGAAAGGGCAAGTTCCCTTGACTGATGGTGTTTCAGTGATCTGCATGTGTTCCCTTGACTGATGGTGTTTCAGTAATCTGCATGTGTTCCCTTGACTGATGGTGATTCAGTGATCTGCATGTGTTCCCTTGACTGGTGGTGTTTCAGTAATCTGCATGTGTTTCCTTGACTGATGGTGTTTCAGTAATCTGCATGTGTTGACTGATGGTGTCTCAGTGATCTGCATGTGTTCCCTTGACGATGGTGTTTCAATAATCTGCATGTTTCCTTGACTGATGGTGTCTCAGTGATCTGCATGTGGCAGCAACTGTTACAGTAGAAGAGATGAGATCACGCTTCAGCTGCTTGATGAGTCAGTCAGGGGAAGGTGTAGTCGACAGCTTCAACATGTTTAACCAGAGAGTCAGGCTGCACTACAACCATGATGCATCAGAGAGTCAGGCTGCACTACAACCATGATGCACCAGAGAATCAGGCTGCACTACAACCATGCTGCATCAGAGAGTCAGGCTGCACTACAACCATGATGCATCAGAGGTCAGGCTGCACTACAACCATGATGCATCAGAGGTCAGGCTGCACTACAACCATGATGCATCAGAGAGACAGGCTGCACTACAACCATGATGCATCAGAGAGACAGGCTGCACTACAACCATGATGCATCAGAGTCAGGCTGCACTACAACCATGATGCACCAGAGAGACAGGCTGCACTACAATCATGATGCATCAGAGTCAGGCTGCACTACAACCATGATGCATCAGAGAGTCAGGCTGCACTACAACCATGATGCACCAGAGTCAGGCTGCACTACTGGACTATGGCAGGACTGAGGTTCAGTCTATTCTCCAACATTTGAGAACTTCTCAGAAAGTGAGTAGATAGGGCAATATTGCAAATTCTCATTTTAGTATAGAGGTATGACCAAGATTAGATGTTATGTATTTTAATGAATCTATAACATGTTCAATGTTTTAAGTTTCACTACACATTTCTTACGTCTAAATGTTCCCATACCTTATTATCTCCCCTAATCTCTCCCCCTGTATCTCTATCGACATCTAGTGGTGGATGCCAGTCGGAGCAGGTCCTTCAGGAATGGCAGCAGCTGAAGTCCCTCATCAGGACCACTTTCACAGACAAGTCATACCTAGGGCTGTGGCAGACACTGCTCACCAAGGAGCCATATCGCTCAGAGGTTTGTGGGGAATACTTTATATTCTTCAGAATTTACAAAGACGTGTGTACTCTACAGAATAAATTAGTTGAGTTTTACTCCTAGTTACTTTTATTTCAGAACTTCCTGCACTTGGCTGAAATACTCCTTGTGATGCCGATCTCCTCCGCTCAGTGAGAGCGTGGATTTTCAGCCCAGAATGGTATTAAGAGCAGCAGCAGCCTCCACTGCTGAAGACTTGATCCGTAACTCACTCCAATCATAAAAGATGTCCTTCTAAACAGTTTTGTTATTTTATACCAGTTTGGCTATTTGCAATTTGTCTCAAACATATGATTCTTACTTTAAATCTGTGTATTAGGCTATAAACCACTTCAAGTTTAATATCTTTATGTTCCCCACATTGATCACATTACTTCAGTGATAATGGCAGTTATATTATCGTATAGCTCTGCTCAGCGTCATAGAGGCAATACTCTTCACTACTTGCACTGAATACATTCTCACAATGTACCTTTACATACCATCATCTGTCTGGCCACACCCCCATCCGCTACCTACATAAGCAGGGGTGTGGCCATACCATCATCTCCTTCTTCAATTTTCACCACAAGGAAGTGCCTGTATACCAACACTTGAGCTAGGTTGATTAGTCTGAAGAAAGGAGAACAGAAGATCAAAGAGATACGTTGACATTATATCTTTGTTTTCTCTCTCACTATTTTCGAGAAAATACAGCGATAATGTCTTCGTCACTGGGGTGTCTGGAAGATGATGATCATTCTGACCTCCACCGGCTTTTTTGTATTAGGGGCTCGCGTCGCTGGTCTAATCCCCACCTGAAGTCCTCCAAGCTGCAGCTGGACAGGTATTACCTGCGGTTCTGCAGCTGGACTGTGCAGGAGGCGTCGGCTGTTGTGAGAAGCTGGCTACCTCTGGGTGAGTGATGGTTTTTGCTGTGCAAGCGCCAGTTGTGTTGCTATGGGGGGTTAGCTGCACAATTTACGAAAGTCGGCCCCAGATTAGTATCCTTTTTCTGCCTCTTAGACGGCAGAGGGGGGGTCCTGGTTTGAAGCCCACGGTAGTCAATCTAGTGGGCTGCGACCAAGATCTGTGGTTAAAACCTGGGATCTTTTGGACGAGCGGATTCTTCTCTGTCATGTGAAGGCCCCATCTTTCAAGTTGAAAGTTACCCTCACGAGGAAAAGTGTGTTTGGTGCTTCATTATCGGAAGCACCACGCTCAAGTCGGCTGCAGCCTATGAAGGAATTGTGCCGACACCGCTGTATATCTGCACCGTTCTGGAAACTGTGTTGATTTCTTTTTCTCTTCTCTCTTAGGATGAGGAGGTGAGTCAGACGGCGGCTGTCTTAGGTGTTGGCTTATTGTGTTCTCGTGTGCAGTTTCGGTGATAGCTGCTTAGCTTGCGTGCTAGCTGGGTGAGCTAACTGTTAGCCTGTTAGCCAGTTAGCTGTTAGCTGCGGCGCTGGCTCATTATGTTCACTAGGCCGGGAGCGTTAGCTTGTTGCTACCAGCTGGCCTGAGTTGGCTGTTAGCTTATGCTAAACCGTTGAACATTAGCCGTGAGGATAACAGGCCATAACACTCTGACTACAACGTCATCTTTGACAGAGGATGTTAGTCGGCCCTACACCGTGTTGCCCCGCCAGCGAGGACTTTCGTCAACATGGAGAGACCAGTGGTTGCAGTCCTCTATGCAGACAGTAGGCTATGATGTACTGCATTTATCACATTTAAGATGAAAGACTACATTGATACAAGCTAACGCCTAAATAGACTAAATATTTTCTACAGACGTAAACATTGGTCTGATCATGCTTTGCCATAAACAACTACTTGTAGGGATGCACCAATACTGGTATTGGCCCCATGCCAACAAAGACATTGGTATCAGAGAATTTTCCCAATACTCAATACATATAGCAACATATCGAAAGCCATGTATAATCAAAGCAAAGCGACTTTATTTTCTGCATTTCTAGAAGCATGTTATGGGGGGGGGGGAAATGTATTATGTCTCAATTATTCTTGAAGAACCAGTACATGATGTGAATTCAATCAGAATATCAGGAGTGTTATTTTCCAGCTTCAGGTGTATGAGTTGTTATAACTGTTTTAGTGCACCCTCTCTGAGACCTTCTAAGGTTTCTCTCCTCCACATTGCCTGTGGTGCATTTTTTCCTATTGCTAGGTTTTAGTGAGTTTTTCCTTACCTTCGCGTGGGGTATGTCTTTGAGTGTTGCATTTATTTTGCATTTATTTTAAATTTTTTGGACTTTATGGTGTTTTTGTTTTGTTCTTGACTTATTGTGATGTTTCTTCTTGACTTGTTTAAAGAAGACGTGTCCGGCCCATGGGGACATTAACGTGTGTTGTCGGGCCTTACAAATAAATTTGATTTGATTTGATCTCAGCCTGCGCTCATGGTGTAGGTAAGAGTCCTTCTGGACACTTAACGTCTCTTCCTTCCTTCCCTTCTAAATGTTTTGTAATAATGATGTTTTTTTCCAAAACGTATGTTGCTGCACTACATTGGGGATACGACATGTGTTGTGTGTGAATTGTCTTGTCGCTGGTATAGTTTCTCTCTACCTAGAAAATCTGCGTTGTTTTTTACGTGAGTAAAATTAACTGGTTTGGTTGTGATTAGAGCTGCCGCGATAACCGCATTACCGCGGTATCGCTGTTGCATCACGCCCACCGCAGAGTTGGGCTGAATACCGCATCACCGCTGGTTTTTATAAAAATAATAAAGTAGCGCCCAGACGTTGGGCTTGCGGCTCTGCAGATATACCCTACTTGGTTCCAAGCGACCCTATTGGGTAGAAGTGGTACCAGAAAAGTCATGTGAAACATTGCAGACCATCAATTGGTCAGAAGAGAGACACGTTACACGTTGGAGTCTCTGAACAAAAACAGAAAGCCGCCATCTTTACTGCCTCGCTAAGGATGTATTTCATTCAGGATTTGTTTGCGACAGCACCAACTGCAATAAACAAAAAAGGATGGATTCACTGTGTATTCTGCCTCATTTATTGATGAAACAAAACCGACATCAACCCAATTTACCACCGAGCGGAGAGTTTAGTGTCACAACAAGATCGCTGATGTGTTAAGTTGGTTGTTGTTATTAGCCTAATACTACCGTCAGCAGATATACACGAGAGGTAACGTTAAACCCGGGTTGCTTGGTAGAATAGACACAATGAGGTAACGTTAGCTTTAGCAGAATAGACACAACGAGAGTCTGGTTAATGTTGTTATTGATTGATTGATTGAAACTGTGTTAAACTCTGGCTTGCTGCAAGCCCTCGGACATGGCTATGCCCACGGAGCTTTCAGTGTACACAAGCGGCCCCGCCTGCATCCCCACACGGAGACAAACGGAGTAGTACCTGGCTGCAGTGGAAAAGGAACGAAGTACCAGGTACCTAAAGCGGGTCGAGTCGAGTAGGTACTATGCAGTGGAAAAGCGCCATTAGACTAGAGGCAGGCTATAAGAGTAGACTACTAAAAAAAAAAATGCATTCAAACCTTTTTTTTTTTCTTTTTTTTGTGCGCACTGCGCGGTAATAACCGCGGCGGTAGGAAATATTTCGCAAATTTGTGCGGTAAGGAAAATATCAATACCGCGCCAGCTCTAGTTGTGATGAGAACTTGTGTGTTCATGTAACATTAGTTAACGTGGTTGAGCTCACAACTAGTTGGGTTAATAACCCTGCAAAGCTATGCTTAGTGACATATGATCGAGGGGTGAGTCCTTCTCTCAGCCTGTGATGACAATAAACAGGTAGCGTGTTCACATATTAACAGGGCAGTACCTGTTCAACCTAGTCGTATCAAGGGTAAGGTGGGGAGGGGTGATTTCCCCCCGGTTTCCCTGGGGCTTCCCCCCCTCCTCTCAAACATGTTTTGTTTACAATATATTGTTTCACTATGTTTGTGGGGATACGGTGTAATCCCTCAGATTCTGCTGGGGTTGTGCTCCTGCTTGAGAAAAGATTTTTTCCTAGGGAAGAGATTGTTTTGGTCGCTATCATGTGGACTTAGCAAGGCCTGTGGGCCAGTACTTAACTCTTTCAGTGCCACTCACGAGATTTCTCGTGTTTTTTTATAGGTGGTTGCTAGCCACTCACGAGATTTCTCGGATTTTTTTTTTTTTAATTTTTTTTGTGATCTGAAAAATTATTGCATCACCCGAGCCTACCCGAGTATAGCCGAGGGGCGCCGACGATCACTGTGGAAAAAAGCGCCCCCTGTCGTCTCCCAGATGACATAAGTGATTTTGGAATGGACTCAATGAAAATGAATGGGGAAAAAAATCCGGTACTCCACATTTTCCAGTTCACTGATCCAGCCGGGGTTACCACAGTTCATTCTGGAGCCTCAGATCCCCGCGGATCATAGAGATCTACTGTGTCGCGTTGGATCCATACACTTATCGATTTTTTCGAATGGTGATCAGGAATTGGAATATACCAGTTGGATACCATCTGATGTCAGGTAAGGACTCTATGTTATCAGTGGTAGGATAATCAGAGTAAGTTTGATGAAGTTATAAGCTGTTTTGTGAAATGTCTTCTTTCGGTTTCACTGTAAAAGTCCGAGAGGAAATCAACGAGGCGATTATCAGTGCGCGGCCGTAATGTGCGTGCGTGCACGTATAATATTGATCATCTAGCGTTTATTTGAAAACGATTCATAAAAAGGCCGACGAATATCAACGTTGTGGAATACTCCTTTGATAATGCGATGGGCAGATTAGACACATAGCCATAATTTAAAACATAGATTAGGCGATATTAACGTTAACATTGGCGCCGATGGTGGCATTCAAGCGGTAAAACGGAAAACCAGGCGTGGCATTGAAAGAGTTAATCGAGGACTTGTGTCTTCTCTCATTATGAAAAACGGCATTCCTCTTACGGTAGTGAGAGTGTACTTTAGCCTTTTTTGTTGTGATGGAGGGTTGTGTGTGTCGTTGAGATCCACAACTGGGTTAGGTGTTGGCCTACAGAAGTCACATGTGTAAGCTCTGGTACCGGGGCTCTTAAAGGGGCCCTCTCTGGGTCTGTGTTTTTCTTGTAAAATTCAGATATCAGGTTTCGCACATGAGTCTATGTGAAGCTGTTAAACGCTTCAGGTAGCATGCTATGACTGGTGTCATGGCTCTACTTTGTCATTACATCGTATCAGGGGTGAGAGGTCATAAAGAGGTGAACTGGTAAAACCTTCCTCCCATTTTTCTGATTGGTCAGGGGTTAAAAACCCCTGTCCTGGGGCGGTTAGGTGGCGTAGCGGAGATTGCGTTCGTCACCAACCCCGGAGCTGTGAGCTGGATTCGCCTGTTCGAATCCAGCTCACAGCTCCGGGGTTGTCACCAGCTTGGCTGGCCGTTCACACTAATACAATTGGCAGTATTAGAGGGTGGGAGAAGCTGGCGGGGTGGGTCCGGGTCGTTGTAAACAGCGACACCTACAGTTTGGTCGGGGCGCCTGCTAAGCGCGCCCCGACCGAGACCTGAGTGAGTGGGATAGTGTGATCCTTCCACACGCTACGCCCTCTCGGAGAATATCCACGCTGCCAGGTGAAAAGAAGCGGTTGATTGGCTGGACGTGTGTCGGAGGAAGCACGTGATAGCCTCCACTCTCCCAGATGATCTGACTGTGGGGGGTAAGTGTGCAGCGACCAGGAAGGGGATTGGGAATTGGCATAGGACTTGGGATGGGAGAAAAATCTGAGGAAAATGGAGGGGGAAAAAGACAAATAAAAAAAATAAAAATAAAAACCCTGTCCTTCGGGCTTCCTGTCACGTTGCTGGATCAGCGCGTTACAGGGTAGGGGGGAGGGAGTTTCCTGGTCCCACACCATATTGGGCGGTGGACCACGGAAATTCCCCCGCCATAGAGTATGTCACTGGGCGCGTTTCTATTGGTAAGACTTCCGTGGGTTATTCAGGCTCCATGTTATGGACCTCTGTTACAGGGAGTTTCAGAGCCTCCTCCTCAGGGAGTTCAGAGCCTCCTCCTCAGGGAGTTTCAGAGCCTCCTGTGAGTACAGACCCTCCCTCCCAGTGAGGGAGCCTCCTCAGAGTTTCAGAGCCTCCTCCTCAGATTGTCAAGGTGAGTAGAACTTAAAAAGAAGTTCTGCTCTGTTGTATGTGTATTGAGCTTGGTGGGTGATGCAACGCAGTAGAGACGTTTGTTCTTCTGCTCTGCTCCCTACTTGTAGTGTGTGTATTGGGTCAGAGCCTCCTCCTCAGGGTGTTTCAGAGTCTTCTCCTCAGGAAGTTCAGAGCCTCCTCTGTGAGTTCAGAGTCTCCCTCTCAGTGAGGGAGCCTCCTCAGAGTTTCAGAGCCTCCTCCTCAGAGAGTCCTAATCCAATTGTTACATAGCTCAATGTTGCAATATGTCTTTTCAATCTATTGCTCACGTGGGAAGTCTCTCTGGGGGTCCCCGTCCTCTACTTTATGGAGCAGGTTGACGGGGTATTGTTTAGGGAGTTCCCTGACTCCTCGCCGGTAATGGTCTGTTGAGTCATGGTTTTTCCCCCGTCATAGGGTACGTCGCTCTCTGTCCCCTCTTTTATGGAGCATGGTTGACGGGGTGTTGTTTTCCCTCAGCCGCGTCGTATGGGACCCATGTCCGTATTTTTTTCTGTAAAAAAAACGGCTTCTTGTTATTCTCCCAGGCGGCTTGGAGGAACGGTATCTGGTGTCTTGTTAGACTATCCATTGATGTGTTTTGGGTCTCGACGTGTACATAGTGATGGCCTTGGGTGCTTCTGATAGGAATCATGCATGTATGCCTGTTGCAATAAGCAATAAATCAATTTATCGCGCAATAATGAAAATGAATGCAATGATTTTGATGGGCGCAATTAATTGCTATTTGCGTGTTTGTTTTAATGAGGCGGGAACCAGTACCTCTCCGTGTGGGGAGGCGGGCCGCTGGCGTTACTACAGAGTACAGCACGGGAGCTCCTGTGAGCACCATGCGTATGTTGGGCAGTAGCAACGCTACATAGCTTAACTACATTTCTCAGTAGCGTGATGGTAGCGTCACTCCTTTTGAACCAAGTAGCGTTCTTTGTAGTGTAGCTATTTTTAGACCCAAGTAGTGATGTAGCGTGAACAAACGCTATACGCTACTGCCCGGAGAAACTGGACTGCTAAATAAAGATTAAAGATCTAGTGTTGATGCTATGACGCTTCCTCCTCATCGTTGATTGCCTGTAGTAGCTGCATCTAACGTTAGTAGCTAACGTTAAAACTAACCTAAAGTTAGTTGTTCACCAACAATCTCAACATTTGTTTTATCATTAGCTCAAAAACACAGAACCGGACGACACAAGTTGTCCGCTCATAGGTTCTGCTAGGATAATAACAACAATACTTCCGGTCGGTGGGTTTCAAAATAAAAGAGCAAAGTCTAAAACACCGGAAAATACGTTTATTTTGTACAGCGTTTTCCTCCACGAGTACTCAAGTACATCATGTGATCAATCTATCTGTTTTTTTTGCCCATCCCTAGTTTATCCTGTGCTGAAAAGTCTCCATTCCAATAGAGATAGTATATATTTGTGTTTATTTGATTATTGTTGAGCTATATTTTAATCGAGAGTAACTGGTAGTGTAGCTTACTACATTTTCCAAGTAGCTTGCCCATCACATAATCCGCGAGCCACAGTAAACAAACGCGAGCCACAGTTAGGGTGACCAGGTGTCCCGCTTTTGGTTGTATACTGCACAGCCATTTTACCTAATGTCCCACGTCCCGCATATTGAGAGGATGTCCCTCTTTTCGAAGCAAAAAATAAAAACATGGGTCTAAAAGCCCCTTCCTACAGTAAACGTAGCAACCCGCCTCTTGTCCACACACATTGCTCTGCTCGTTTTATCATTGCTCTCACGGAGATAAAACTGGGAACGAGGTTACTCTGCTTCTGACGCTACCTCATATCTGATTGGTTAGGTAGTAATTTAGTATATTTAAAATGTCTTCCAATGTTAAATAAAGGTTTATTGCACTTTGAAACGGTTTCCTTGCATTATTATGCTATTATCATTATATTAGTAAAAAAAAAAAGTTGATTGAAAACTTTTGGGAAATACATTTCTCAAAAAAATTATTTCTCTCAAAACCGCAATAATATCACTTATCGCAATAATTTCTGGGACAATTAATCGCCCAGCAAAATGTGTTATCGTGACAGGCCTAATGCATGGGCTTGCACGCCTTGGTTGCTCATCATTAAAACTGCGTTTTTATGGGGCAACTGGGGTGGAGTTTGTCTCTTCCGAGCGCCAGTGTTGTCTCGACGAATTCTCATTCAAATCTGGGGGATGTTAACGGAATAGATCAAAGCATAGGTAGAGGGGTCTCACGCCCTTGGGGTGGGCCACCGAGCGTGGTACGAAAGGGACCATCTGGGTGGCGCTCTCTATAATGTTTTGGATCGACACGCGTACCTACCCCCCTCCTAGGGTTGGGGATGTCGGCGTGATTAGGGCACGGGACTGATTCTGGTCGCGCCGGTCCAGGTCAGTTAACCCGTTGTCCGCCGGGGACGCAGATCTGCTGTTCTGGTACCCTGAGGGACTTGTGCTTTTTTCGGGGGGGAAAATGCCGGGTCAGCCCGGGTGTTACAGGGTTTGACGTTATGGAGATGTTCGTGGTTGTGTTACTACGTATTACCCCTCACTGTTGCTTGGTCCATGTTGTGTTGTACCTTGCGCTGCGCTAAGGGGGCCTGGTCCTTCTCCATTCTTTTCGCCCCTCTCTTCTCCTGCTTAAGCATGGCTGGGAGGGGGCTATTGAGGTGGTTCTTATGGAACTCCTCTGGCATCCCTGTGTATGTCCTGGTCCGCCGTCGACCCGTAGGCCTGGGATAACCCCTTTTTGAAAACTGAAGCACTTGTACTATACCCGCAGTTGTGTTTTGGAGTTTTTTCTTGAGGGGTTATAGGAACAACCACCTCATGTTTGGTGGTTGGTTCCCTGGTGTGTTGGTAGCGGAGTCAACTCTCGGGTTAAGCCGGTTGAGTGTGCCCCCGCACGTTTCATGACGTCTGCCAATCGTGTCAGCCTTCCCTGCCTCAACCCCTCTAGAGAGTCAAGGTTTTTTTGTGGAGGCTGTGACATGGTGCGCAACAATACCAGCATACGCCCCTTCCGCCGGGTGCTGTTTCAGCAGACCCCTTTGGCGCCTGTCTGGTCCGCAGTGCTCCAGGCTCAGGTCAAGTGCCTGTTGCCTGGATTGAGGGATCGACCTCTTCTGGAGGTCGTCTCCCCGGTGCGTTGCCTGCTCCCGCTGTGGGTGTAGCCTCTTGAGTGCTTCGAGTTTACAGCCATGCCAACCTGAACAGGCCCGATCTCGTTCAATTTCGGAGGCGGTATAGGTTCAGGCCTGGGTTGTGCTTGGATGGGTGACTGCCTGAGTATACCAGGATCAGTGAGCCAGGCGGCGTGCTATTGGGGGGAAGGGCCTGCTCTTGGATGGGCCCTGTCCGACTATGCTGGCGATGTAGGGGGCGGTGTCACTAGTGACCGCCTGGTGAGGTCTCGATGCTGTGGCGTCATTGGCCTCTCCAGGCCCCCTTTTTCCGGGGGGGGTCCAGTCTCTTCTGGGTCTGGGTCCTCCTTCGTGCTCTGCTGCTACGGCCTTGCCACGGGGTTGGGCTTTGCTCTTGACCCCGTGATATTAGGGGTGGTAACAGGGGTTTGTTCCTTCCGTTTGTTCCCTAGTGGCATGCGGGTTGTGCGTTGTGTAGTCGTGGGTACGTCCCACGGTCTGCTCACCCTGTGCGTTGAGTTGCTCAAGCTCCTCTTCACGCAGTCGGATCCGTCTCCCTCCCGTCCTCCGCTAGGGAGGGTCGGGGGGGCTCGGGTCCTCCCCGGTTCTGATGGTTGTGGGGGGCCTCAGCGGGTACATTTGTCGAGCTCAGCTCTGCTCAGCTCCTGAGTTGCCTCTATGACGCTGAGCAGAGCTATACGATAATATAACGTACGGTTATGTATATAACCATAGTTATATGAGTATAGTGACGCTCAGCGTCAGGACTCACTGAGGACCAGGGCTTGACAATAACACCTGACCACCGGCCAAATGCTGGTAGAATTCGTCTGTGGCCGGTAACTCTGTCATTCTACCGGCCACAGTGGCCGGTGACTTTTTTTCTATGAAAAAAAAACATTGTAGTCTACAAAAGGCATCGGCAATAATTAAGTCAATCCAAGTGATACTACATAATACTACAACTCCCACAACAATTCGGAAAAGTGCATTACCGGCCAGATCCTGGTAGTGGTGCTGTCTCGAGAATAGAGTACTCCTTGTTTTCAGACCAGATGTAAAATTTTTTCATTCAGGCCTACTTTTTCTGTTAGCGTGAAGCTATGCCTTCATCAGATCGCATGGAATACCTTTTGCGACGCCGAATTCAGTATGCAATAAAGGAATATAGCATCAGCCAATGGACATATCAATCTACAAGATGGCGATCAATAACTGGGAAATCCTTTTTGGGATCCAACCGGCCACAGGTAAGAACGATTTCATGCTGATCAGGCCTTGTTAGCATAGCCAACCAGCCGATTTTCTAAACTTTATTTAACAGATTGCAGAATGGGTACAATACAGTATGGCTCAATACACACAATTGTTAAGGGGATGCAGACCAGAGAAAGACGTTTGTCTTGTTTACATCAGGGTCCCCCATTTTCAATTTATAGTGACATTTATGACATACACAACATACATGACATCATGACACATCAGTGCATGATGCTACAATAACGAATGCCGTTATTGGTAATCAATAATCAGAAACAACGTCCCCCACCCCCCCCCCCTTTCATGCATTCATGGTGGAACATGATACCGATCATATGCATTTTGATTTTAAACCTATTCATCATCACGCTATAAAATGGCAACGTATTGATGAAAGAATTATTTAGTGTGGTGATTTTTGGCTGGTGAAAATGCTGAGTGGCTAGTGACTTTGGAAAACCACTAGCCACAGTGGCTAGTGAGCCAAAAAGTTAAAGGGGAACTATCTTATAAATGGCCTTTTTGAGTGTTCAGCATTGTTTCCTAGCTATGTGAACTTATATTAATATGATCTATGTCTCAAAATTCTCATATTGGCGCATTCTTCCAATTCTCCTCTCACAATATTCACCCTCACTGAACTGAGTCGTTTGAAAATGTGCCTATATGTGATGTCATAAAGACACCGCTGCATGTTAATGTTCAGGCGAAGACGACGCTCCGCAGTGGTTTAGGAGCCCAGGCTCAAAACAGCTCGAGATCTTGAGGTAGAAAAATGCTGTTTTTGAGGACTTGATTAGAAATACAAAACAATGAATAAAAAAAAAATATATATTACAGAGGTGTTCCATAGACTCACAGGAATTGTGTAAAAGTGCCCAAATAGTGAAAGAAATAGTAAAATAGTTCCCTGCTGAGGACCCTTTGATCTTGCCTTGTGGTGAAAGATTGGGAAGATGATGATGGTATGGCCACACCCCTGCTTATGTAGGTAGCGGATGGGGGTGTGGCCAGACAGATGATGGTATGTAAAGGTACATTGTGAGAATTTATTCAGTGCAAGTACTGAAGTGAAGAGTATTGCCTCTATGACGCTGAGCGTCACTATACTCATATAACTATGGTTATATACATAACCGTACGTTCTAATTAAGTTATATTTATTGCCTTCTAAGGTTTTACCAATATCTTTAATGAAATCTTAAATCTTCCTCTCCCAACTGTCTGTGTCTCTGTTTTACAGAGGAAGTTGGCTTCTCACACCTCTGTGGTAACTGGCACTGTCTTATTGTTCCCTGATAAACAGCTGCCAGGCCTCTGTTTGTATGTAAATGTTCCTTATCAGCTGGCGACATTTCAGTTTTCAGTCACACTCAAAGATCTCACTTAGTGTCAAGGAATAGGCTGATTATTGAATAGCTTGGTTATATAATGAGTTATTATTGAAAGATATTTATTATTTTATTATAAACTGGTATTATTAAACAGTTTAATTATACCACATTGGTTTTTGGTGTTTTGGTTGGTTTGAACTTCAAGTCAGCTCTTGATCACGGCTAGCCTGCTGCACTGTGGTAAAAATGGTAGCCGGCGCGTGCATTAAGGAGAAATCAGAAAAGAGTGAAGTCCTGGCACTCACAATTATAAAGATATCAGGAAAACATCAGCATATAACACACACACAGGTTGAGCCATTCCTCCACCTCGTTCTACAGCTGGTGAGACAGAGAGAAACGGTTGATTGATTGATTGATTGAAAAGTTTATTAACAGATTGCAGAATGGGTACAGTACAGTACAGCTCAATACATACAATTGTTAAGGGGATGCAGACCAGAGAAAGACTTTCGTCTTGTTTACATCAGGGTCCCCCATTTTCAATTCATCATAACATATATGACATACATGACATACAGATAGACAGTACTGCTACATCTATACATTTATGACATATCAGATTTGCAAATACAGTACTGTTTGTGATACAAAAGTGTCCAGAAAAAGAGTGTATATACATTTGGCGTAGAAACTGTACATTGGAGGAGGTTGGGTGGGTGGGGTGGGGTTGGGTGGGTTGGGTGAGGGCTATACATTGGAGGTGGGGGGGGGGGGGGGGTTGGGTAGGGGACACACACACATTTTACACTGTACATTGGAATACTGACAAAGCCTTACTTGGTCATTTACTGTACAACTAGGTTAGGACATTTGTAGGGGCCAGTTTCGAATTGCAGTCTCACGTAGGTGTTTTTTGAGAGTGTTTTTGAAAGTGGGTAGTGATTCACATTCCTTTACAGCTTTAGGTAGGGCGTTCCACATTGATGTGGCATAATTGCGAAACGTGTTTAGTCCCTTGTTTGAGCCAAATCTGGGTTTTACATGATTTGTGGAGCTCCCTCTGGTGTTGTGATCGTGGTATTCACTGACCTTTGGGAAGTATTTTGACATGTACATGGGTACCTTGGTCGCGTAGTGTATCTTGTAGACCAGGCCCATTGCAAGTTGCTGTACTCTGTCGTCTACTCTAAGCCATCCTAGGTTGTCAAAGTGGGCAGGGGTGAGGTGGGTTCTAGGAGTTAGGTCAAGCAGTAGTCTGACTAGCTTGTTTTGAGATGTTTGTAATTTGTTTTTTAGTGCCTTTGAGGTGCTTTGGTACCATGAGGTGCAAGCATAGTCGTAGTACCCTTGAATGAGTGCTCCTGCTAGAGTCTTCAGGGTATTCTTGTTTACCAGAGAGGAGATCCGGTACAAGAATCGCGTTCGTTGATTGACTTTTTTTATTACATTGGATGCCATTTTGTCACAGGAAAGATTAGCCTCTAGGATGGAACCCAGGTAGGTAATTTCATCTTTCCTTGTGATAATATTGTCACCCACTGCAACCGAGAAGCCGTCGGTCTTGCTGAGTTTGTTATTTGAACCGAAGAGAATGGACTCTGTTTTGCCCATGTGTAATGATAGTTTGTTGTCGGCGAGCCATATGCAGATTTTGCCTAGTTCCGAGCTGAGGGCTTTTTCAACCTGTAACTTGTTCTTGTCAGAGACCAGCAGGGCTGAGTCGTCCGCAAACAGGAACAAGTTGCAGTCACAAGCTGACAACATGTCATTTGCATAAATTAGGAATAGTAGCGGTCCTAGTATGCTTCCTTGTGGAACACCACAGCTCACTGTGAGGGGTGGGATAGGGTACCGTTTACTTCCATCTGTTCCCTCCCCTCCAGGTAGGATTGTATCCAGCTCACTGATAAACTATCAAAACCAATTGCTTTTAGCTTGTCAATCAGAATGGTGTGATTGACAGTGTCGAAGGCCTTTTGTAGGTCCAGCATGACCATGCCGCAGTATTTGCCCGCGTCCACCTCTTGTTTGATGTGGTCGTTCAAGTAGAGAAGGCATGTGTCCGTGGAGTGGGATGTTCTGAAGCCAGATTGGAATTTGTAGATTAGATTTTTTTCCGCGAGGTACTTTTCGATCTGTTCGTATACTATTTTTTCCATGACTTTCGAGATGGATGTAAGGATAGAAACAGGGCGGTAGTTACCCGGGTCTAATTTGCTGCCCTTTTTGTGCAGGGGTGTTACTCTCGCAATTTTGAAGTCCTTGGGGACGTGTCCCTGTTTTATGGAGAGGTTTATTATGTGTGTGATGACTGGGGTGATGGCTGCTGCTGAGTCTCTGAGGAATTTGGAGGGGATGTTGTCATGGCCAGTGGCCTTGTTTGGTTGGAGGGCGCTCAGTTTTTTGAGTACCTCATCTGTAGTTACCATTTCCAGTTTGAAGTCGTCTTTGTGGACGCCTATGTTCTTGTAGTATGCTACTATGTGTTCTACCCCATACTGCCCTGAGTGGGAGGGTAGTTTGTTTACCAGTGTTGTGGCTATGTTTGTGAAGAAAGTGTTTAAGTAATTGGCTACATCCAGCTTGTCTGTGATGAGCGTGTTGTCCGTCTTTATGTTTATGTTTGAGAACCTGGTTTTAAGTTTTTTACTGTAGCCTAGTTGATTGTTGAGTAATTTCCAAAGTTCACGTGGTTTATTTTTGTTTTCCTCGGTTTTGTCATTGATGACATTTTTTTTAGCAGTTTTGATCATGGGGTTTACGTCATTTCTTAGTCTGTTTCTTTCTAGTTTGAGTTCAGTCACGTGGTCTTGGAGTTCACTGCTCGTGCTTTTGGTAAGCTTTGACTGGCTTTTACGAAACTCAGAGCATTTTTTGTCTCTGGCTTTCATAGCGGTCAGTATTTCAGTGTGCATCCATGGCTCAGCGCGATTTTTTACCCTGGTGGTTCTTAGGGGGGCCATGTTGTTTAGTATTGATGAAAATTTGGTTTTGAAGCCAAGCCAAGTTTCTTCAACCAGTGTACCATTGAGTTCATCTGACCAGTCCAGACTCTCCAGTTCAAGGTTAAGTAGAGTAGGTTTTGAGGTCTCTAGATGTGACTGTTTTGTGACAGCCAGCCTTTAGTTTTAGCTTTTTGCGGGTACAGAATATCATATAATGATCACTTAACCCACATGCTATAACCCCTTTATTGGAGATCTTGGACTTGTCAGAGGTCAGTATGAGGTCAATGGTAGTCTGAGTTGATTCACATATCCTTGTGGGTTGGGTGATTAGTTGGCTGAGGCCGTGCAGATCACAAAACCTATTGAAGGATTTGAAGACGGGTGCATCTTTTTGTTGCATATCCGTGTTCCAATCCCCAATAAGAATTTTTTCCGCATCCTCAGCTCCAGCTAAGCACACATCCAGAGTATCATAAAAGCCAGTTTGATCTGGCGGTCTGTATATTGTGCCGACTAGAACAGATTTTGCCCTTTCAAATAAAATTTCCACCCATACGGTTTCAATTGTCTCATGATGAAGGTCAGTACGGGTAATGAATTTGGTGTCCTTATGTATGTACATACAAACACCACCTCCATACTGGTTTCTGTCATTACGGACTATAGTATAGTTCTCTAACTCTATTTCAGGGTCTGTTACAGATGGATCCAGTTTAGTTTCAGTAAAGCATATTAAGTCTACCTTACCGCTCATAAACAGGTTTCTTATTTCGTCCAGCTTATGCTTTATGCTGTTAACATTCAGGTGAAAAATGTGTAGTCCGTTTTTATATGCTGTGGTATTGATGTCGTCAAGTTCCAGGTAATTGACTTCGTCTGTGTCTGGTGCTGCTGTGGGGGAGGGTGGGGGGGGGCTTTGTTGTTTTCTCCGTGAGGTCTGTGTGTTGGTGTGTGGGGAGGGGGGAGGGGGGGTCCTTTGTCCTGTGTTTTCTCTGGCGGCAACCCTTTGTCCTCCTGGGCTGGTAAACATAGCCAGCCTGGCTAGGTTGGCTAATTTAGCAGGCGATTTGTCCGTGGGGTTGCCGGTTGGGGGGGCTTTGTTGTTGTGGGTGGGAAGGGGGGAGGGTCCCGCGCCGTGCTGGTACAACAAAAGACTCGTTCCAGAGTCCTTTTTTCCTGGATGTTTTCGCTGTTAGCTCCGCTGGCTAGCCGGCTATCGGGCGTTGAGATGTTTAAATCCCGCGTCGAGATGGTCGTCATGGTTTCGACCCTCGGTTCACCTCCTCTCGTCTCTGCCTCACGTGTGCTCGTCTGCTGCGGCGTCATTGGGGAAGAGTTGCCGTCCGCGCAGTGGATGTTGCCACGGGTCGAGTTGTTGATGTTGTTGTTGGTCGCGATGGAAATCTCCCTCGCTTCTTGCGCTGCCAGACCAAGTCTTCTAGCCTGAGTTCTGGTCAAGACCGGGCCTGGGTTTAAATGAATGTCTCCCGAAAGTAGCAGAACCAGGATGATCATGGTCCTACGGTCCAATCTGCCATTCGGGGGTAAGTTCTTACGTACCGGGCTCGCTGTTAGTAACGTGTGTATAGCCGCTGTTCCGACGTGTAGATGTTTCTTTATAGGGCCATTGAGAAGGTAGAAGTCACTGTGGGTCTCGTTTAAAACCGTTTTCACTTCTCTCCACTTCTGTTTGATGTTGCTTCATTGATGAATTGAGGTATAAATCCGTAATCCATATTAGCAGGAGGAGAAAATGTGCACAAAACCTTGTTGTTTTGGTTCGATGGTGAGAGCTCTCTGTAATGCGACTGCTCATGACTGCGCCGGATGTTGGTCCTCACAGTCATATAAACCATACATACCAGGGTAAGTGATTGATTGATTGATTGAAAACTTTATTAACAGATTGCAGAATGGGTACAGTACAGTACAGCTCAATACATACAATTGTTAAGGGGATGCAGACCAGAGAAAGACTTTCGTCTTGTTTACATCAGGGTCCCCCATTTTCAATTCATCGTAACATATATGACATACAGATAGACAGAACTGCTACATCTATACATTTATGACATATCAGATTTGCAATTACAGTACTGTTTGTGATACAAAAAGAGTCCAGAAAAAAAAAGTATATACATTTGACGTAGAAACTGTACATTGGATTGGGTAGGGGGGGGGGTTGGGGGGGGACTGTACATTGGAGGTGGTTGGGTGGGTGGGGGGGGGGGGGGTTGGGTAGGAGGGGTGGGTGGGCGACACTGTACAACGGTACAAACAAAACTGTACATTGGATTATTGACAAGACCATACTTGGTAATTTACTGTACATTGGAGGGGGTTGTGTTCGGACATTTACAGGGGCCAGTTTCGAGTTGCAGTCTCCCTTAGGTGTTTTTTGAGAGTGTTTTTGAAAGTGGGTAGTGATTCACATTCCTTTACAGCTTTGGGTAGGGCGTTCCACATTGATGTGGCATAATTGCGAAACGTGTTTAGTCCCTTGTTTGAGCCGAATCTGGGTTTAACATGATTTGTGGAGCTCCCTCTGGTGTTGTGATCGTGGTATTCACTGACCTTTGGGAAGTATTTTGACATGTACATGGGTACCTTGGTCGTGTAGTGTATCTTGTAGACCAGGCCCATTGCAAGTTGCTTTACTCTGTCGTCTACTCTAAGCCATCCTAGGTTGTCAAAGTGGGCAGGGGTGAGGTGGGTTCTAGGAGTAAGGTCAAGCAGTAGTCTGACCAGTTTGTTTTGAGATGTTTGTAATTTTGTTTTTAGCGCCTTTGAGGTGCTTTGGTACCATGAGGTGCAAGCATAGTCGTAGTACCCTTGAATGAGTGCTCCTGCTAGAGTCTTCAGGGTATTCTTGTTTACCAGTGAGGAGATCCGGTACAAGAATCGAGTTCGTTGGTTGACTTTTTTTTATTACATTGGATGCCATTTTGTCACAGGAAAGATTTGCCTCTAGGATGGAACCCAGGTAGGTAATATCTTCTTTCCTTGTGACAATATTGTCACCCACTGTAACTGAGAAGCCGTCGGTCTTGCTGAGTTTGTTATTTGAACCGAAGAGAATGGACTCTGTTTTGCCCATGTGTAATGATAGTTTGTTATCAGCGAGCCATATGCAGATTTTGCCTAGTTCTGAGCTTTTTAAGTAAGTAAGTAAGTAAGTAAGTAAGTAAGTAAGTAAGTAAGTAAGTAAGTAAGTAAGTAAGTAAGTAAGTAAGTAAGTAAGGTTTATTTATATAGCACCTTTCACAGACCAGGGTCACAAAGTGCTTAACATATAAAAACATCAATAAAGTGCAAGGATAGCAGCATGTTAAAAAGAAAGTAATTAAAAACCTGAAAGAAAAAAAACAAGATAAAAAGACATAAACGATTTACACAGACATAGTTAGCCAAAAGCCTGTTTGAACAACAGTCTTTAGCTGCTTTTTAAAAGTGTTTACAGAGACCACACCACTGTATCCTAGTTCCCACTTCAATGGAATGCATTTAGAGAGAAGAAAGAACATTCTCCAAAAGGTATTTTTGCTAATCACCCAACCCACAAGGGTATGCGATTCGACACAAACCACCATTGACCTCATTTTGACCACTGACAAGTCAATGATCTCCAATAAAGGGGTGATAGCATGCGGGTTAAGTGATCATTATATGATTTTCTGTACCCGCAAAAAGCTAAAACAGAAGGCCGGCTGTCACAAAACAGTCACATCTAGAGACCTCAAAACTTACTCTAGAGAGGCCTTTAACCTAGAACTGGGGAGCTTGGACTGGTCAGATGAACTCAGTGGTACACAGGTTGAAGAAACATGGCTTGGATTCAAAACCAAATTCACAGCAATACTCAACAACATGGCACCGATAAGAACCACCAGGGTTAAAAATCGCGCTGAGGCATGGATGCACACTGAAATACTGGCCGCTATGAAAACCAGAGACAAAAAATGCTCTGAACTTCATAAAAGTCAGACAAAGCTTTCCAAAAGCTCAAACAGTGAACTCCAAGCCCACGTGGTTGAACTAAAAATCCAAAGAAACAGACTAAGAAATGACGTAAACACCATGATCAGAACCGCAAAAAGAAATTTCATCAACGACAAAACTGAGGAAAACAAAAACAAACCCCGCAAACTTTGGAAATTACTCAATAATCAACTAGGCTGCAGTAAAAAACTTAAAACCAGATTCTCAAACATAAACATAAAGACGGACAACACGCTCATCACAGACAAGCTGGATGTAGCCAATTACTTAAACATCTTCTTCACAAACATAGCCACAACACTGGTAAACAAACTACCCTCCCACTCAGGGCATTATGGGGTAGAACACATAGTAGCATACTACAAAAACCTAGGGGTCCACAAAGACGACTTCAAACTTGAAATGGTAACAACCGATGAGGTACTCAAAAAATTGAGCGCCCTCCAACCTAACAAGGCCACTGGCCATGACAACATCCCCTCCAAATTCCTCAGAGACGCAGCAGCCGCCATCACCCCAGTCATCACACACATAATAAACCTCTCTATAAAACAGGGGCACGTCCCCAAGGACTTCAAAATTGCGAGAGTGACCCCTCTACACAAAAAGGGCAGCAAATTAGACCCAGGCAACTACCGCCCTGTTTCTATTCTTACCTCCATCTCGAAAGTCATGGAGAAAATAGTCTATGAACAGGTCGAAAAGTACTTGGCGGAAAAAAATCTAATCTACGAATTCCAATCTGGCTTCAGAACGTCCCACTCCACTGACACATGCCTCCTCTATTTGAACGACCACATCAAACAAGAGGTGGACGCGGGCAAATACTGCGGCATGGTCATGCTGGACCTACAAAAGGCCTTCGACACTGTCAATCACTCCATTCTAATGGACAAGCTAAAAGCAATTGGTTTTGATAGCTTATCAGTGAGCTGGATGCAATCCTACCTGGAGGGGAGAGAACAGATGGTAGAGGTAAACGGTACTCTATCCCCCCCCCCCTCACAGTGAGCTGTGGTGTTCCACAAGGAAGCATACTAGGACCGCTACTCTTCCTAATTTATGCAAATGACATGTCGTCAGCCTGTGACTGCAACTTGTTCCTGTTTGCGGACGACTCAGCCCTGCTGGTCTCTGACAAGAACAAATTGCAGGTTGAAAAAACCCTCAGCACGGAACTAGGCAAAATCTGCATATGGCTTGCTGATAACAAACTATCATTACACATGGGCAAAACAGAGTCCATTCTCTTCGGTTCAAATAACAAACTCAGCAAGACCGACGGATTCTCAGTTACAGTGGGTGACAATATTGTCACAAGGAAAGACGAAATTACCTACCTGGGTTCCATCCTAGAGGCAAATCTTTCCTGTGACAAAATGGCATCCAATGTAATAAAAAAAGTCAACCAACGAACTAGATTCTTGTACCGGATCTCCTCTCTGGTAAACAAGAATACCCTGAAGACTCTGGCAGGAGCACTCATTCAAGGGTACTATGACTATGCGTGCACCTCATGGTACCAAAGCACCTCAAAGGCGCTTAAAACAAAATTACAAACATCACAAAACAAACTGGTCAGACTACTACTTGACCTGAACCCCAGAACCCACCTCACCCCTGCCCACTTTGCCAACCTAGGATGGCTTAGAGTAGACGACAGAGTACAGCAACTTGCAATGGGCCTGGTCTACAAGATACACTATACGACCGGGGTGCCCATGTACATGTCAAAATACTTCCCAAAGGTCAGTGAATACCACAACCACTACACCAGAGGAAGCTCAACAAATCATGTTAAACCCAGATTCGGCTCAAACAAGGGACTAAACACGTTTCGCAATTATGCCACAACAATGTGGAACGCCCTACCCAAAGCTGTAAAGGAATGTGAATCCCTGCCCACATTCAAAACCGCTCTTAAAGAGCACCTACGGGAGGCTGCAATTCGAAACTGGCCACCGTAAATGCCCAAAACCCCCACCACCTCCTAATAGACAGTCTCCTCACCACCGCATGTATATATTCCCTCCCCGCCGTATGTATATTTCCCTCCCACCCACCCACCCCCTCCTAATGTACAGTCCCCTCCCCATCATATGTATATACTCTGTCAGGATCTAAGGGTAACAGTACTGTATATTTGAATACCGTTATGTCACAAATGTATCAGTACTAAATACCTATATGTCCCTATGTCATAAATGTCTATATGAATTGAAAATGGGGGACCCTGATGGAAACAAGACAAACGTCTTTCTCAGGTCTGCATCCCCTTAACAATTGTATGTATTGAGCCGTACTGTATTGTACCCATTCTGCAATCTGTTAAATAAAGTTTTCATTCATTCATTCATTCATTCATTCATTCATTCATTCATTCATTCATTCATTCATTCATACATTCATTCATTCAGTTATAAATAGTGATTTTTTGTAAACCTCCCATTTACTGTACCTCCCGCTATTACAATGACTGCGCTTCGAGCGCCCTCTACTGGCAGCATTAGAGTTGGTCCTCTCCTTTATAGAGCCTTGACGCAGTCCCCGCCCAGCGGAAATGACGTCAGCACACGCTCTTTGTGTACTGCAGCTTCACCTCGTTGTCTATAGCTAATAAGCTAATGCTAATCTACTTATCTGATCATATCTAGAACTATTGCTAATAAGCTCATGCTAATCTACTTCTCTGATGATATCTAGAACTATGATGCAGAGATGGTGTAATGAACGGACTAACTGCAGCTGCAGAAGATATATGTGAAGTGTTTGAAGGACTAAGCTGCAGCACCGTGGAGGAGGATGAACTAGAGGAGACACTGATCTCCACATTCTTCACCGTGAAACTACTGAATGTTTTGATGCGGAAACTGAGATGAAGAAACACAAAGCAGGTTTGTTAAATCAGAAGCTCCTTTGAACTTTAATGTCACCCTCTTGATCAACAGGCTCCCATTTGAGATGACGACATTGCACGGTGTAATGTTTTATTCTGCATATTACCAGCCGCTTGCAGTGGTTTCATCAGCAGCTGGGCCTTGTGTGCTGCAGACGCCATCATTGTACCTAATGCTGCTGCACTGTTTCTGTCTTTATTACCGAACAGGCTGAACATAAATACACCACTAGCTTCACTTAAAGATGAACATGAATCTCTCTGTCTGGAAAAACACAACAAAACAGAGTCGTAGCAACAAGGGTCTGTGAGCAGTAGAACTAGTCCGGCTCCACCAGCAGAACAAGAGAGAGGCAGCAAGGTGAGGTCCATCAGTTGTTCACATTAGGATCTAACAACCCAATAGGCCTCTCTGATTACGCTTTCATCCAGTAATTCACATATAAAATACAATAGACAGAGTAAAAAAGTGCGGTTTGATTCAGTTTAAAAATAGGCAATTCTAAAAATAATAAAATATAATAGACAGAGTAAAAAAGTGTGATAAAATAGTTCAATAAAAATATACAATAACATTTACAACAGAGCATCACTCATAACACTTAATAGAACAACAGAGCAGACGCAGTGCATCGCTCTTAACACTGAGTTTCTTTTTTTTTTTGATCCACTTTTTCTCCCATTTTTCTATATTTTCTCCCATCCCAATTTCGTATCATCCAATTCAACCCTCCCCTGTCACAAACGCTGTTTCTTGCCTCCCACAAGCCGGCTGCAATGTGGACTAAGTCATACATAGCACAAGTCCCCTCCGGTACTTGAGGTAACAGCAGTCGCATCTTTTCACCTGCGCAGCTCGATCTCTCCGTGTCGAGGAGTAACGCGTGGGAGGCTCACGCTGCCCCCGACACTTCCTGATTCTACTGCGCAGGCGCACCAACCGACTTGTAGGAGTCGCTTGTTCACAACGTTCGATCCCCACCCTTCAGTTTTCCCTCCCCGTAATACGGCCAATGTGTATTACTGCGGACGACCAGCCAAACTGAAAAACAATGTGGAGAGCTGGATTCGAACACGCGAATCCTAGCGTCTCCACACTGGTGGCGAGTGCCTTAGACCACTACACCACCTAGCCGCCCTCTTAACACTGAGTTTCTTAAGAAAGTTCAGTTCTAAATGACCTTATATAGAACAACAGAGCAGTGCGTCGCTCTCAACTTAACAACAGAGCAGTGCATCACTCTCAACTTTGAGTTTCTTTACAAAGTAGTGAGATAAAATTAGCATAGAACTGACACATGAATTTGATAGGAAGTGTATAAAAGTAGGCAGAATAAGAATAGTGCAGGTAAAGTACAATTTGTGTCAGGATATCCCTGATGTTTCATTTAAATGCCTGAGCAAAGAGATGGGTTTTAAGCTGTCTTTTGAAGATATCTAGCGAGTCGGCTTCCATGATGTTTTTGGGCAGTTAACTTTGTTTCATAGTTTTGGGGCGTAGTTGATAAAGGCTGCATCACCGATCCTCTTTTGACTGTTTCTGGGAGCCTTTAGTAGTCCAGCAGCTGATGATCGCAGTGTTCTTGCTGGCCTGTAATATATTAGTGTTGGCGATGTAGCTAGGTCCCTGTCCATTTAGAGCTTTGTATGTAAGGAGAAGGACCTTGAAGTCAATTCTAAATGTTACAGGAAGCCAGTGTAGAGCAGCTAAGACTGGACTAATGTGCTCTCTTTTTTTGGTTCTAGTTAGCAGTCAGGCTGCAGAGTTTGGGATTATCTGAAGCCTCTCTGTGGTTTTCTTAGGGAGACCTGTGAAACGTGCATTACAGTAGTCTAACCGGCTAGATACAAATGCATGAATTAGCTTCTCAGCATTGTTTTGATTAATAAATGGTCATACTTTTGCTATGTTTCTGAGATGAAAGAACAATGTTTTGGTCACTTTGTTAATAAGAGAATTGAAGTTCAGTTCTGAATCTATGATAACCCCGAGACTTGTGACCTCAGATTTGATCCAAGGGGTTAGTCCTCCCAGGTTCTTTATTAACGTTTTATTTGTTTGTTTTGGGGGCGATAATTAGAATTTCAGTTGTTCTCATTTAGTTTCAGGAAGTTCTTACTCATCCATTTATTTATTGCCAATAAGCAGTCGGTAATGGAGTTAATAGCTGTATCATTTGGTTGAGCAGATATGTACAGTTGTGTATCATCCGCATAGCTATGGAAACCTACATTATGTTCTCTGATGATATCACCCAGTGGTAACATGTAAAGGACCTAGGCAACTCCATAGTTGTTGTCATATATCTCAGACATGTGGCCTCCTAGTTTAACATGGAACTTCCTCCCTCTGATGTATGTTTTAAACCAGTTTAGCACATAGTCTGAGAAACCGACAAGGTTTTCAAGACGATTGATATTGATTAGAATATCATGATCAATTGTATTGAATGCTGCACTGAGATCTAGCAGGATAAGGATGGAGACCTTATTCTCGTCAGAGTTTAGTCTGAGGTCACTGATTATTTTGGTGAGGGCAGTTTCAGTGCTATAATATTTTCTGAACCCCGATTGAAATTCTTCTAATATGTTGTTTTCTTCAAGAAAGGAATTCATTTGAACTGAAACTATCTTTTCAAGTACTTTACTAATAAATGGTATGTTGGATATCGGTCTATAGTTTGCCAGTATATTACTATTAAAGTTAGGTTTTTTTAATAATGGCTTTACAACTGCCGTTTTAAAGGCATCTGGGTGAAAGCTATAGTGTAGCCCAAAGTGTATACTAGTAGTGTAGCCTATAGTGTAGACCTAGTAGTGTAGACCTAGTAGTGTAGACCTAGTAGTGTAGCAGCCTATAGTAGTGTAGCCTATAGTGCAGTGGTTCTCAACTGGTCTAGCCTCGGGACCCAACATTTTCCTTAGTCATTAAGCCGCGACCCAAAATTTTGAACCACTATGATTTATGTAAAAAAAAAAATTGCAGTAATACGCAATCTTTCAAAACATGAAATAAACACAAAAAGTGCAACAAAAGTGCAACTATTGCTAAAAAGTTAAAACCCAATGAAATAAAATAATAATAAATAATATATGCTTCTTAGAAGATTTCTTAGCTTAACATAACAGACCTACAGTAAGTTTGGGGGAACTAATGGGATAACTGGGGTTGCAACAAAAGTGCAACTAAGGGCTAAAAACACAATGAAATAAAATAATAATAATAAATAATATATCCTTCTTAGCAGAGTTCTTAGCTTAACATCCCAGGGAACTAATGGAATAACTAGGGATGTTGTTTCAAGTCAAGTCAAGTCAAGAGTTTTATTTGTCACGGCATACGAGTATACAATGAAATGCGGGTGGTCTTGCCCGCAACGATGTGCAATACAGTGGGTACAAGTTATAGACTAGGCAGAATTTCAGAAAATGTGCTTGTATAAAGTGTAGGGGTGGGACGATACATCGATCCAGATCGATACATCGATGTAACTATCAACGATCGAATCGGATCGATGCAATGTAATAAGATCGATTCATATCGATACTCTTATTTTGAAAATCCTGTGGCGAGTCTCATATCCGCCCAAGAACAACAGCAGTAGCTCCGTGTGTGTAGACGTTACAGCATAGCATTCTCCCTTTCTGTGTGTGTGTGTGCGCGCGTCTTTGGAAAGACCAGATGAGGTCAGAGGAGTTTGATGTTTAAATGTTATTTAAACATAAACAATATAATACATAATAAATGTAGGCCTATACATGATCATGCAACATCAACAAATTGTTGTAGGAACGGTTTGGGAGAGGGAGGTAGGGAGGGGTTTTAGGCTGCGAGTTTTGAGTTCCAAAAAATGGAGCTTAAAGTTTAAAGCTCAATATATCAAAACGTGGCACTTTACAGTGAACAGGAGGTCTATTTGTATTAAAAACAATAGATTGATTTTCCTTTAAATGTCTGGAAGAACTCAAAAATACAAATGTCAAATGATATTTTCGTTACCTTTTTTTAGTTGATCTAAATGTTACTGATTGTGTTAAATGGGCATATGATATCATCTCATATCGATTGCAGGCACCTGAATCTAATCTAATCGTATTGTATCGTGAGAGACTTTGTGATATCGGCAAATATTGTATCGTTGTCCAAAGAATCGATATCGTATCGTATCATGATGAAACTGGTGATTCCCACCCCTAATAAAGTGCTGAAGGCATTTCGTGTTTATTTTTGGTACACAACATTTCTAGGGGTATTAAGGGGTGCTGAATCCAAATCTGCTGTATACCAAGCTCAAAAATGTCAAATAAGGCCTCAAAATTGAGAAATCCAACATGGCCGCCAGCACCAGGCCCTCACTCCACAAAAACAGGTGCTAAACCCACAGTTTTTATTCTACTGACATGAAAGTTTGCACAGAACATCTGCACCTATGGAGGAAGAAAGTAGGAATATAGCTGGGGTGCAACCATGAGTAACAGGGTGTTTTTGACTGTCTAACTGTAATCTTTGTATAGGTGAGGATACAAAAAATGACATTTCTTCAGTGTTTGCAGGAATACTACAGCAATTTGGTAATAACTGTACAGTGTTCGACACCAACATTAGAATCCCCCAAGTCTTAGCTTTCTTCAGGTACCAAGTTTATGCAAGTAGCTCTTATAAATCTGGATATAAGCATTTTAATGTAAGCCTGCTGTTTTAGGCGAATTTTCAAAAAATAAATGGTGGGGCTTAATGAGTTAAGTGTGACTACACAAGGTACAAACCTGAATTAAATGTGCTTTTGTAAGTTTTCTTACATACATCAACAAGGACGTAGTCACACCGGAGATTCAAGAATCCATACTTGGCGCAGAACACCTTGGACAGGCACAACTGAACATGTTTGTGGACAAACGTTTGTGTGAACCTCCAGATAGTGACCAGCACCTGAACCTGAAATCACCCATTCGAAAGAACAAAGCCAAAGACATTTGCCTCTTTGTATGAAGTTGTGCAACTTTCCAAGAACAAGCAAAACACCATCAAAGTGGACAGGCAGATTCTACAAATGCTCATCACAGCTTACAGAGCAGGTGTTCTACTGGTGTGGACAATTTAGACTATTTTTTTTATAAAACTGGCAGCCCCTGTCATTTGTGAGCCATTGTCACACATCTTTAACCTTTCTATTGCATCTGGCATAGTCCCGCAAGTGTGGAAATCTGCCAAGGTGCTCCCCTTGCATAAAGGGGGGGATAGGGATAAGATGGATAACTATCGTCCTATCTCCAAACTAACATGCCTAGCCAAAGCACTGGAGACCTTGGTAAACAACCAATTAAAAACCTTTTTCTCAAGTTGCTCAGTGCTAAGTACTCACCAATCAGGTTTCAGAGCAAATCATTACAGCTGTTACTTTGGTCACTAATGACATTATTTCAGCCCTGGACAATGGGAAGCATTGTGCAGTTCTCTTTGTAGACCTCTCAAAGGCGTTTGATACAGTAGACCATCACTTGCTTTTGAATAGTCTAGCTAGCATTGGCCTGTATAAAGCCGCTTGTGCTTGGTTTCAGGACTATTTATCTTCAAGGTGTCAATCTGTGAATTCAGGTCACTTTCAATCTGATTTCCTGCCATTGTCTAAGGGTGTACCACAGGGTTCGGTATTGGGGCTGGTCCTCTTTACAATCTATATTAATGATATTGTTTCTAGTCTTTCAGCACTAGCAGGTTATCAGGCTCATCTTTATGCGGATGATACAGTTGTCTACTGCATTGCGGATACTGTTCAGGAAGCTATTGTGAACCTGCAGCTTGCGTTTGACACTCTCCAAAATGCTCTAGCTAAGCTCAAGTTAGTGCTTAATGCTAGTAAAACCAAGTCTATGATGTTTTCTAGAGCCAGGGTTATAGATTATGACATGCTACACCTAACAACAGCAAATGGTTTGTATATTGAAAGAGTTAGTGAGTATAAATATCTTGGTATATGGCTGGATGATAAACTTTCTTTTAAATTCCATATAGATAACCTAGCTACAAAATTACGGCAAAAGATTGGTTTCTTGTACCGTAACCGCGCTAGTTTTCCTATGTTCTGTAGGAAAAGAATTGTACAGGCTGTTTTTTTGTCGATATTGGACTATGGTGATGTCATTTACAGGCATGCGTCTGCGTCTACATTAAGGCCTTTGGATTCTGCCTACCACTCCGTCCTAAGATTTATTACGGGGGACAAATATGATACTCACCATTGTCTTTTGTATGAGAGGGTAGGCTGGCCATCTCTCTCGTTGCGACGTAGTTATCATGGGTATCTTTTTATCTACAAAGCAATTATTGGCAAACTTCCACCTTATATTACATCTTTGTTGGTCTGGAGTGCTGTCACCTACCAAACTCGTTCGAATGATCGGCTTGTGCTCAGGGTGCCTCGAGTTCGGTCTGAGCTTGGAAAGTCTGCCTTCTCCTACGATGCTCCATACACATGGAATACCCTGCAACAGACTCTAAAGCTCGGAGCATTCCCGTCATTCATGGAGTTTAAAGGCATTGCACTTGACCTATGTACTGAATCATGTAATTGTTTTTAATCCATCATTGTAGTAATTGTAATTCATTGTAATTATTAACTGTTATGATATTTGTGTCCTTTGTTAACTCGTCATCACTGTAAATGAGGGAAACCTCAGTGCTTTCACGAGTATAAATAAAGGTTTGAAATGAAATCTTTTTTATAATGTAAATTTCTCCACCATTTTTCATTGTATTGCAACACCGTTTTTTGCACAGAAAGGTAGAGAAACTAACTGCATTCTGTTTTATGGCAATAACGTTCAGGTTTGTGGGAGATCATCCCAAAAAATAAGAGAAGTAAAAAAGTTAATCCAGAAGTCAGATGATTGACAGGGGCTGGTGTGAGCTGGGTAGGGTAGTTTTTCGAAATTCGAAAGCCCTGAGTCTCTTCCTTCAAAAGAATACACTCACTTTTGGCTGTGCCACTTCCTCCTGTCAATATGCGCCGGTTTCCGACTCAATGCCCTGAGATTTCTATAATCTTATATTTGACTAATAACAGTTAAAATAATTGGTAAACAAACGTAATGCTGAAAATATACACTTTTACTGTATATCTCGGGCTTAAGAGGTTAACCCTGTGAGGCCCAAATTAAAAAGACATTAGCAACTTCAGAGGCCAGAGGGTGGGACATATAAACACATTTACTATCAAATAGCATTGTGAGGCTGAACAACAGGACCAATTGACTATGGGTCATTAACGGATAAGACTTTTCAATATGCCAATTTTAAAATACAAAAAATAAGGATATATTTGGCCATTTTTCAAACATTTGGAATGTAGTGTATACATGCATTTATGCAAAAACCCCAAATTAAGAGATTTTAGTGTTTTTAAAGTTGAATTAATAGGACATGGCCTTAATAAAAGTCATTTGGGGCGACCGTAATTTATATCAAAATTAATATATTTCCTTAACATTACTAATATTTTAACAGGTATCAGTAATTAAATATACATCTTAAGAAAGACAGGCTTGTGTGCCCTTTAATTTTTTGTAAACCATGATTTCACAAGTTTCTTCTATAATGGCAGTGTCTCCCTCGTAATGCAGTTACAATACCCATATATGCTCTAAAACCCATAAAACTGATTTAAAATGTGTACAGATAGTATCCACTTAAGCATAGTATACCAGTGATTAATATTTGAGCCAAAACTGATGGATATTCTATTTTGAATTTAGTACAGTTATTGACAATCATTGGTTACCCCGCATGACAAATGGTCGCCCCAAATGATGAGAGTAGTTAAAAGTCTATTTAAAATGTTACACAATGCAGTTCAGACAAAAGAAAACTGAACAATGTTTTTATTACAATCTTTTCAAGTGGTCAACAAAAATATTCTTCAATTCATTCAAATATCACAAAAGTAAAACATGTTAACATATATATCGAATTAAAGCCCTATTTGTTGCCTGTCGATAGCCATTTCAGGTGACACAATCCGTTCAGCGGTTCTCGAGTTACATGCCGATATGTGAGGTGTGCGCCGAAGTACACAGTGTTGTACAAATACAACACCGACTCCCGGGGCTCTAGCTCCGTCAATCATTTGGCACAGTAGGTTACAAGCTTCGTCAGGAACATTCAAATATCACAAATGTTAAAAACATTAAACATTCAAAAAGTTTAAGTGCAATACACATTACATGCTTCAGGAACTTGAACATTTCACAAATGTCCATTTTCATGTCCTCATATCATCATTGGTTTTGTCAATGTATGAGACCGAGAAGGTGGGTTAAGTAGCATCACTTTTGTGATGGTAGTCACATTGGACAGGGATTAACAATTTAAGTCAATAATAAAAGGTAAACAGAGTTGTATGTATGGAATAAAAATTAAACCACAACACGGTTCTATAGAGTCAATAAACAATAACCACCAACATAGTTGCATGGATGAAATCAACGCTAAACAACTACAACACAGTTGTATCAGTTCCTTTTAGGGATGGCACGATACCACTTATTCATGTCCGATACTGATATCACAGCCTTGAGTATCTGCCAATACCGATACCCATCCGATACTCCCTTAAAAAACAAAAACCTGTGTTTAACCTAGCCATCTATAAAACATCAAAAACTCCCCTAAAGGAAGAAATACATACCACACATGACTCAGTTATGCAATAGTGCTGCTGCTTTTTATTTTGTTCAAATTATTTAGTTAATACGTTAAGACTACAGCGATTTCATGACTGCTTCCTGTCCTCGCGTCTAGTGCTGAAAATATACACTTTGACTGCTGTTTTGATAGGGTTAGGGTCTTTACTCTTGGCTACATTTGAAAAAGAAACAACATTGTACTTATTTGAGATAGCCGTGTCAGAGATAATGACGGTTTGGCAACATGAAGTGAGGCTAAGCATCGGAAACCTACATTTTCAACAATGGAAAGGGGCTGGTCGTCCAGCACAATAAATGTGGTTATTTTCCCGGTTTTCTTCAGCTTTGCTTTGTTACTGTCTGCAGGGAGTTTCTCTCGCTTCTGAATGGTTTCCAGCTATGTTAGCTGCTGCGACAAAACTTTTCCTCTTGGCATTCGTTGCACATATGAACTCGGCATACTCCCTTTCCATGATTAATCTGCAAGTGTTGTGTGGTGTTGAAGTTTCCAGTGTTTCTGCCACCCCTAGAAATACTTGCGTCGCAGATATTACACTTGGCTGTGTCGTGTTATTCCACAAGTAGTATACATGCGAGTCCTCTGTATTTGTTTGTGTGTGTCTTCATTCTGTTAGCTCCACCACACACTGGTCCGTTATTATCCGCTCTTAGTCTACTCTGCCCTGTGTACCCGTCTGTGACCCCAGTACGGTGGCCTGTACTCTGTCGTATTAATGCACACACATTAGCATAACACCACAGGCTGTTTTGCCTTTCTCTTCTTTGAGCTTAAAATAACTCCACACAGCTGACATGATCGCGGCGCGCTGCTAACAAGTTGACTTACGTTTAGCTAATGCTAACGTTGTTGTCACGCTACTACTGTTCACGTGATGGCATGCTTTACGGCCTGTATCGGATCGGAAAATACTTTTTCCGATATCCAATCCTGTGAATTTGGCCAGTATCGGACCAATACCGATACTGAGTATCGGATTGGTGCCATCCCTAGTTCCTTTTATATTATCTCATGGTAAACTGCAGGCATTTCAAATTGAGGTACATGTGCATGTTTTAACAAATCAGGCAACCTGAACACCTAGAATAAGAAGCACACCAAAAAACAAAACACTGATATTTTTTACATTTAGTTAAATTATTAATGTTCGGTTATGACATCATACGGTGACATCACAAATGTTCAATAACGTTCGATCATGACATCATACTGTGACATCAGAAATGTTCTAGAACGTGCGGTCATGACATCATACTGTGACATCACAAATGTTCCAGAACGTTTGATCATGACATCATACTGTGACATCACAAATGTTCTAGAACGTTCAGTCATGACATCATACTGTGACTTCACAAATGTTCTAGAATGTTCTATTATGACAAAATAAGACTGTTCATGACTTTATCTAAATCCAATCAATATGCCTAATGCCGTGTCAATGTAAGGTTATAAAAATAAACATAAACATTCATACAATACAATATAGCTTTGGCTCCTACAGTCAACATTCCCCAAAGATATATCAAACACGAAACAAACTTTGATCAGATTATAATGGAGATGTTGCACAGTGCAATCCACTGAACATTTATTGTTGAAATATGTCACTGTTGATCATGAGCTGGATATATAACCTATGGTTTCAAGGGATGTTAAACCTACTGTAGAATCAAAGTAAATGTTAGTGATTCAAATCCTCATTTAGAGGTAGGGGATCCACCACAGCTTGCCCTGCTGCTCTTCTCTACTTCGACACCAGCCAGAACTGGTGGAGTGTTCTCCATGGATGGTGGTGTCAGGTCCAGCATCGCCTTTTCCATCTTTTTCCTTCTCCCTGTAACCTCTGGATGCAGCCTTCTCCCTCTCCGATAGCTCATCTGACTTCACATATGGAATCTTGCCCTGTTGTTTTCTTCTCTGGTAGCTGAAACAATGGTGTATACTGTGATACTGATTCTGGTGGGCTAAATTACATACAAACTTAAGTTCAAGATATTACAGAAAAGGTCATTCCTAATCCTACTAACATGACAGTTTGAAATACACCAGAGAAAAATATACTGCATGTTACCTACCTATAGTTTTTTTTACCTTCTCTTTTCCTGGCAAGATAGTCGGCTCTTGCTGTAGGGTCTGCATTGACCCGCTGTCTGTAGTGAGCAGTCTTCTTTGTTTGTGCCATCTAGAAAATAGGTTAAACTAGTTAAACATGACTAATACATGTACAATTACCTAAATGGAATGTCATGCTATACCGTTTAAAAAAAAATCTCGTAAGATTGTACAATACTAAAAAAGAAACATTAATTCCTAAATAGGAATGAAAAATTACAGAAATGTTGAAAAATATATGTTAACACTTTAACTGCCGGAAAACGCTTTACAGCGTCATTCCCGGCCATGCTCAAGTTGCCGAAGGACGCTTTACAGCGTCTTTAATATCAATATTTAAAAAATCTGCGATCGGATTCATATTTCCCCTCCGCTGGCCTGAGATCCACCAGGAGGACCCACTGAGCTCTCTGGCGGTTCAGGAGCGCCATCTGGTGGCCGATCGGCGCAATCGCCAAACAGGAAGTGCTATGGAGGTTGTGCTGGTCGGCCATATTACTTCCGGGCACTCGGTTTGGCTGCCGGCACTCGCTCGTCACAATATAATAGCGATCCATTGCCAATAACTCGATAAACAACATGATTTGGACGTATATAGTATTATACAAGCTGGAAATGGTTCATCAGGATAAACATCCCATAATCGAAAACGGTCTACACCACGCTGATCGTCCAACGGCGCGAGGAAGATCCGGTGAGATTCAGCGTTATTCTTGAACGTGTTCCATATAAACTGTTATGATGAACATATGACCCACTCTGGATGAATCATCTAACGCTGCCCACGGAATTATAAACGATCCCCCGCCCATCCGGTCATCATCAGATCATACGTAGATCATTCTAGAAGTACGGCCAATTGACATTTTTTATATCGCCCCGATTGCCATCAAACTGTATTTCATCATCAATATAATGCATTTGGGGCTATAGATCACGTTCTGGAGAAAGCTGCAGAAAGAGATGAAAACATACTTATACATTAGACCATACTTTACTATGAATATGTGAATGAAAAAGTTTAACGTTGCTACACAATGAACAATACATATAGGACTTTGAATGGGCCCTAATAATGGCAATGTAGCAATAGAATTTAAAAAGTTATAGCCATGCAAAGAAGGGGTACTTATCCATAGACAAATAGAGCTGGCAACCCATGGTATAGCATGCATTTAACCTCCGGCACCCATAGTGTTAAAGTATACAAAGAGTTATGCTAAAACAAAGAACTTTATGTATATAAATCATGAATAAAATATAAATATACAGAAACTACAAATACAGGACATATATCTATCATCTAAAACACTCAGCAGTGGTCGCCCCACATGATACTCGGTCGCCCAGATGATGTTTTTAAGGTCAGTCAAATATTACAGGCTAACCATTAGCTACAGAAACCAAACTAGCTAGCTCTTACCACATGTCACTATCAAATTCATCATCAAAATATAGATTTTCAGATCAAACGTATTATTCACAGTTTTGGGGCGGTCGTCCCACAAGACATCCAAAAGTGGCAACTACATTACAGCAGTTAAAAAAGAGATTTATTTGCCAATATGAAATAGACTTACTAACCTGCTAGTTGTTTCTCTGGGTCCCTCACATGTGACTGGCTGATGCAACATCCTGTCCTTGAGGTGGTTTCAAAATAAAAGTCCCACAATTGTGTTTTCTTGATGGTCGCCCCAGATGTTATTTCATAAAATTAACATATGCGGACAACATTCGTTTGTATATTATGATGGAAGTATATGTGCAAATGCTTCATAATTTTGTCAATGAATGCAAAACATGTTTGAAATTATGCCAAATAGGGCAAGGGAAATATTTAAATAGATTTAAAGTGATTTTAAGCCGGTTCTCCAAATAGAAGTCAATGCTGGACGGTCGCCCCACATGGACATTTGACACTTCAGATAGCAGAAAAATTACCAATAACTCAAATGTTTGGAGGAGTTAGAGTGGGTCTGTATATGGGGAAGGTATTAGAGATACATGTAATCTTTTTATGAATTTTAATGTTTTTTTTAAGGTAAGAAATTCAGTGGGACAGAAAAAATAGGCGTCACGTCATTGCCCCCGTTTTGAATATGAGTATAGTTTGAGAGTTTTAGTAATTCCAGAGAAATTCCACGATAATAGCTCTTTAGTGGAATACACAAAACACGTTCTCATTTCTCTGCTTATTTATGAATAGTTTTCAAATAAACACTAGATTATCGATAGTATATGTGTACTTATGCACGCTAGAGAAGCGGGCTGAAAAATCTATTATACATGCCGTGCTTAGCGCTAACGTTACGCACACACACACACGTTGTGATCGCTGTGAAAAAACATCTGATTAACCCAAAACTGGTAACATAGAGTCCTTACCTCACATCAGATCCTGATCGCCATTCCAAATATTGATCGCGTTTATTGATCCAACGTTATAGTCTAAAACACATAATCGAAAGCTGCTCCCAGCCTCCCAGTGAATGTGGTAACAGATACTGCTTGCCAGAGAAGGGAAAATCCCGGACCGGACTTTTTTTCTGATGCACATGCAATCCAATCCAATGATGTGCAATACCATCCGGGAGACGATAGGCGGCGGTATTTGCCCTTTTCGAGCGCAGACCCATTCCCAATGATAATGTCGGGCTGGATGGATGAAAAATGAATGGATATTGCTAATAAAAGAAATAATGATTAAAACCAGAGTTTCTAGTTTTTTTTCTCTGGCCTTGGCACTCAACGCATGGCGAGTTAAGCCGACTTATCTCGTCGTTGGCAATGAATGTGTTAATGGTGAAAAGTTATCTACTGTATCTTTATGTTTGTTACTCATATTATTATTATTCCTCCCTCCAGACCCCCCACAGCTCCCTGTGTGTAAAGAGGAGGTTCCCCCTGAGCAGCAGGAGAGGAGCCCCAGTCTGGGCCAAGATGAGTCGGAGCCCCTACAGATGAAAGAGGAACAGGAGGAACTCTGGATCAGTCAGGAGGGAGAGGAGCTTCCTGTCTCTGTGAAGAGTGAACATGATGAAGAGAAACCTCAGTCCTCACAGCTCAGCCAAACCCAGGACACAGAGCCCCTCCAGATTAAAGAGGAACAGGAGGAACTCTGGAGCAGTCAGGAGGGAGAGCACCTCCAAGGTCTGCAGGAGGCTGATATCATGAAGGTCACATTCAATCCTGTCTCTGTGAAGAGTGAAGATGATGAAGAGAAACCTCAGTCCTTGTGGTTTAACCAAATCAAGGACCCAGATCCCCTACAGATTAAAGAGGAACAGGAGGAACTATGTCAAGATCTAGAGGAGGCTGATGGCTCCAAGATGACTTTACACCCTGTGAAATATGAACATGCTGGAGCGAATACTCTGTCCTCACTGCTCAGCCAAACCCAGGACCCAGAGCTCCTACAGATTAAAGAGGAACTACATCAAGGGCTGGAAGAAGCTGGTGGCTCAGAGATCACAGTAGACCCAGTGAAATGTGAAGATGGTCAAGAGAACGCTCTGTCCTTCCAGCCTCTTCAAACCCGTAGGGAGAGAAACCGAGACGCTTACTCTTTACCCAGCACCTCTGAACAGATGAAAACGGAACCTGATGCTGAGGACTGTGGAGTATCAGAACCAGCCAGTAACTTGGATCCAGCTGGTGATTTAGAACCAACTAGAGATAGCCAGCCCCTTTCTTCAGACTGTTCTCTAATTGAGACTGAAGACAGTGATGATAAAAGTTCTGAAAATGAGACTGATGACAGTGATGATGAATGGAAGGAGAGTGGAGGACCACGTTTGATGACTCAGAAACCAAAGAAGACACAGAAAATACGAAGTAGTCCTGGCTTCAGCAAGGAGGGACATCTGAAGACACACATGAGAACTCATACCGGAGAGAAACCATTTAGCTGTTCAGTTTGTGGTAAAGGGTTCATTCAGAATGGAATTCTGAACATTCACATGAGAACTCATACTGGAGAGAAACCATTTAGTTGTTCAGTTTGTGGGAAAGGGTTCCGTGATAAAGGAGGTCTGAATATACACATGATGAATCATACTGGAGAGAAACCATTTAGTTGTTCAGTTTGTGGGAAAGCGTTCAGTCAGAAAGTAAGTCTGAAGATACACATGAGAACTCATACTGGAGACAAACCCTATATTTGTTCAGTTTGTGGGAAAATGTTCAGTACGAAGACACATCTGAAGATACACATGAGAATTCATACAGGAGAGAAACCCTATATTTGTTCAGTTTGTGGGAAAATGTTCAGTACGAAGAGACAGCTGAATATACACATGATAAGTCATACTGGAGAGAAACCATTTAGTTGTTCAGTTTGTGGGAAAGTGTTCGGTAGGAAGGGAAGTCTGAAGATACACATGAGAACTCATACTGGAGAAACCCCCTATAGTTGTTCAGTTTGTGGGAAAGCGTTCAGTCAGAAAGTAAGTCTGAAGATACACATGATAACTCATACTGGAGAAACCCCCTATAGTTGTTCAGTTTGTGGGAAAGGGTTTACTACGAAGGAAGTTCTGAAGAGACACATGATAACTCATACTGGAGAGAAACCATTTAGTTGTTCAGTTTGTGGGAAAGCGTTCAATGATAAAGGCAGTCTGAAGAAACACATGAAAACTCATACTGGATAGAAACCCTTTAGTTCAGTTTATGGAAACGGGTTGAAGAGCCACATGAGGTTATACTGTAGAGAAACCATTTAGTTGTTCAGTTTGAGGGAAAGGGTTCAGTAGGAACCCTTGCAGTTTTTTGCACCTTAAAGGGGAGGTGAAGCAGTGAGCAATGTGATCCTAGTTTGTTTGTTGTGTACCTTGTGTAAGACAGGGTCCTATAATTAAATGTGAAATCTAGCTTATTTGTCTGAAAAATCAAATATAATATCCCTGTTTTCAACATGGGCGCCGCCATTTTGTTGCTGACATCATGGGGCTGGTTGGGTCTGGCTCCTAGTATACACTGTTGGTTAGATGCCTATGGATTGTCGGGTCAGTCTGTAAATAAAATGTTGCCTACCAAACATCGGGACCGCGGTGGTGCTTTTGTATTGCTCCCGGCTGTTCGAACGGATTTTACCGCATGAAAGAGAGAGGAACGGTGGTTCATTTCCACAAATTACCAGTGAAAAAAACACTTTTATTGGCGTGTTGGCTGGCTGCACTGAAGCGGCGCGATCCACCTGTTGGACAGTGGACGAAGACCTGCGGGCAACATTTCATTGCCTCTGATTATGTTGTTGAGGGGGGCTTTGAAGAGGATGGGAGGTTTGTCCAGAAGACCACTAATAAGCCTGATGCTGTTCCCTCGGTCTTCGACTTCAGTGGCTATAGTGCAGGAGAGACGGACAGACCAGCCCCAGCGCCGGAGAGACCGCGCTCAAAGACGCGCTTCTACCGCAAGAGAGCGAGACGTATAATCAGGGTGTTGGATTAGTGTTTCGCATATAATCTTTGCAGACTGTCTATATTTAGACTAGCCACCTGTAGTGATATGCAGTAGGTACGATAACGTTAGCTTTCTGTATCATAACGCTAGTCATAAATGTCATTATGAATTGAAAATGGGGGACCCTGATGTAAACAATACGAAAGTCTAGTCTCACCTGATACCTTGCTCTGTATCAGAACGTTAGTCATAAATGTGATGACTCTATATACATGTGATGTGAATGGGCCGGGTAATGAATGATAGGTTTTAATTAATAGATCCCGTGTCCTCTGTATAATTGTTTAGCATAGGTACCTTTATGAAATAAAGTTATTCCTTGTACCCCGGTGCAGTTGGTTATTTCAGGGCATTTGGACAAATAGCAGTTTCCCTGCTACATACGTATTTATTACAGTACAGAAGTTGTGATGACTATATACAGTACAGAAGCTACAGAAGTTGTGATGACTATATACAGTAGTTAGAAGCTGTGATGACTATATACAGTACAGAAGCTGTGATGACTATATATACAGTACAGAAGTTGTGATGACTATATATACAGTACAGAAGCTGTGATGACTATATATACAGTACAGAAGCTGTGATGACTATATATACAGTACAGAAGTTGTGATGACTATACAGTACAGAAGCTGTGATGACTCTATATACAGTACAGAAGTTGTGATGACTATATACAGTACAGAAGTTGTGATGACTATATATCTGAAATAGACAAAAACACTATAAAAAATAGGGCTTTACCCACATGTGTTTGACTTCGGTCAAACCAGTCTGGATTCATGTTGTAGTCTGAAGAAATGCCAGGAAATGCTGAGAGAATTGTTGAATATATATAGAACACAAATGTTCTAGAATGTTTGATTGTGAAACACAGATGAGTGCATGCAATAACAACTGAATATTTTGAAAGATTAAAGATAGAGCTGATATCGAATCTATTTGAGGCACAGGGGCAGCGCAAAGAGGGTCGCGTCCTCCCCGTCTTAATCACGGGCCGTTCAACACTCCGGTCATCGCTCCGAGACAGGGAGATAGGGGGCGGCGCAGAGAGGGTCGCAACCTCCCCGACATCGCGGGACGTCCAGCACTCCGGTCATCACTACGAGACAGCCGGAGACAGGAGGGCATGCAGAGAGGGTCGCATCCTCCCGGTCTTCATCACGGGACGTCCGACACTCCGGTCATCACTCCGGGACAGCAACTCACTGGGAGACAGGCGTTAGACAGCTTGCGTGATTGTAATGGGCGGACATAGCAATAGATAGAAGTGGTAAGCATATATGTGAATAGAATAGATATATGAATTAAGCACATTAAGTGAATAGAAGTACTTAACCCAGCAATGAAACCACGTTGACAGACCACGGACAGAAGACTGTAAGAAGCTAATCCATGGCCTCGGTGGTGCACGTAGAACAGTCACTGCAATCTTGGCCAAGACCCCGAGACAGGCGAGACATCCACCACCTTGGTCAGCACTACGAGACAAGCACTCAGAGAGATGGGGGGGGGGGGGGGGGTTGGGACAGGGGTTGGAGAGTTCCCATGTTTGTAGTGGGCGGAGATGGAGCAATAAATACATGTAGTGAGCATATGCATACATGGTGACAGTAGAATCATAGTATATAAGAAAATTGTGAAATAGAGTAATAGATAGAACTACTGCAAGCTTATGGATACAGGGTGAGATACAAGACAATAGCTCAGGGCCGTATGCCCCGAGGGGCCAGGAGGAGTCACTCAGAAGGTTCAACACTGCAGGCCAGACAGAAGGCGGTATGAAGCTGTTCCATGGGACCGGTTGAGACAGAGACAGGTTAAAAGGTTCTCCCATGTCTGCAGAAAAGCAGACATGGGAGAAAATAGACATCCTAACTAAACTAGACGGATTAATCTAAAGGTCAGTCCCCGACCAGGTGAGATGAGGGTAGGTTGAAGGAGAGAGAAAAGATGGGTCTTAAGCAGGGATTTAAAAGCTTCGACAGAGCAGGCGCCCCTGACGACGGCAGGTAATTTGTTCCACAGGTAGGGAGCGCGGTAGACAAAGGCTCTGTGGCCGGCGGATTTCTTTTTAACCCTAGGAATCGATAGAAGCCCCGCATTTTGTGAGCGCAGAGCACGAGCGGGCGAGTATCGGGAGATGAGATCGGATAGATAGAGCGGTGCAAGCCCATTTAAAATTTTGTAGGTGAGGAGTAGCACTTTAAAGTCAGATCGGGCTTGAATAGGAAGCCAGTGTAGGGCGGACAAAACTGGTGTGATGTGATCAAATTTTCTAGTTCTAGTTAGTATCCGTGCAGCCGCATTTTGCACGAGTTGAAGATTTTTGATGCTTTGATTTTGTTTTGATTTTGACGTGCAATTGGTGCAAACCATGTGGCATTTCAGCAAAAGCCAAGGTATGGCAAAATGTAAATAAAGCCACACATCTATCTGTCTTAACATGACATGGTCCAAAATGCTGCAGCCAGGCTACTCACAAGGTCAAAAAAATCATGCCACATCACTCCCATTCTGGTATCCCTGCACTGGCTCCCGGTACACTATAGAATTCACTTCAAAGTCCTCACTTCACTTTCAGAGCACTTCACGGTCAGGCCCCCATCTACATCACTGAACTCATCCATCCCTACACCAACACCCGCTCACTCAGATCTGCCGATCAGCACCTCCTGGTGATCCCCAGGACCAGGCTTAAAACAAGGGGTGATCGAGCCTTCCAGGTGACAGCACCAAGGCTCTGGAACGCTCTCCCCCTGGACCTGCAAATTGCCCCCTCTGAGAACTCTTTTAAAAAACAATTAAAAACACATTTGTTCAGACAGGCTTTTGGTCATGCATAGGCACTTTTTCTTGTCCTCACTGTTCTATAGTTTTGTTTTAATTAGTGACTCATGATTTTATCCAAATTCTTTTATTCTACTTTCTCTATCTGGTTTCACTGTTCTTAACTGCTGTTTGTTGTTGTTGTCATTTATTTCTGATTTTGTTTTTATTGTGTTTTTATATTAAGCTGTAGTGTAAAGCACCCTGTGCATTCGTGCTGTGAAGGGTGCTATATAAATAAAGGTCATTCATTCATTCATGACAATACAAATCTATAGCTCTCTTATATTCACAATGCCTAATGCCCGGCAGTGAAAACAACTTTTATCCTATATGCTGGTAGGTATTTCAGCACCATGGACAGAGAGAGGAGGTCTAATTATCAGACCAACACACACACACAATATTTACTGGGATTGAGCCCGAATACAAATATTAATTCTGGAAAGCACAGATAATGAGATGGACACATATTCTATATCATATTTGTTTCCCCTTTTTCTCCAGACACACATCGTTTCAACTACTTACACTACTCCAAATCATGAAGAAACGTATAACTAAAGATATCTTTTGATGGTGGACATGATGCAAAAACATCCATGAATTTCATATTTAGGCTATGTATCATTTGTATGTATATTTATTTATTGAGTGCTATAAACAGGGTCCAAAATTAACACCAATCATCAAATGCCTGTAAAGTATATTTTCACAAGATTTATAAGAGTTCGATATCACTTTACAGTCTTTGGTTTTTGCTATTCATGTTCTCAAACTTTGTCCTAACCTGGAGACACCCTGACTGAGGGCTCTCCCTGTACAGCTGTCTCCTAACCTGGAGACACCCTGACTGAGGGCTCTCCCTGTACAGCTGTCTCCTAACCTGGAGACACCCTGACTGAGGGCTCTCCCTGTACAGCTGTCTCCTAACCTGGAGACACCCTGACTGAGGGCTCTCCCTGTACAGCTGTCTCCTAACCCGGAGACACCCTGACTGAGGTATCTCCCTGTACAGCTGTCTCCTAACCTGGAGACACCCTGACTGAGGGCTCTCCCTGTACAGCTGTCTCCTAACCTGGAGACACCCTGACTGAGGGCTCTCCCTGTACAGCTGTCTCCTAACCCGGAGACACCCTGACTGAGGGCTCTCCCTGTACAGCTGTCTCCTAACCTGGAGACACCCTGACTGAGGGCTCTCCCTGTACAGCTGTCTCCTAACCTGGAGACACCCTGACTGAGGGCTCTCCCTGTACAGCTGTCTCCTAACCTGGAGACACCCTGACTGAGGGCTCTCCCTGTCTCCTGTAATAGAGCAAGTCTCCATGATAGTTAACGAGTGTCACTTAAACTGATGATTGGCTTCTTGCCTCCCTCGTGTATTCCCTATTCAGAATATAAATGCAAGGAACCATAGAGGCAACTCCAGGAACTCCACCAATATTTGGGCAAAAGCCAAGCTGTAAAAAGTGGGCCAATCATCAGTTCAGTCTACAAGAGGAAGTTGACTTGACGCATTATGACAACAGACTGCCTTTAGGCTAAAGGTGACAGTTCTTATTTTGCATCTAGGGTGGGGATTTACCTGTTTATTTAAAAGCTACATATAAACAATGAAACAGAGAACCACCATTTAATTCTTTACTCACACAATACACTTATGGAAAGTAGGCCTACTGCAGGTGAGCCAAACAGGTTAATTTCAGACTATGGCTGTAAAACCTGTTCACATTAATAAACATTGGACAAATGTTCAACCAGTTATTGTCATTTTGCCTTACTGATAATTTTGAACTGACCATATACATACTCATTATAAATACATGCCTATTGAGTTTTTCAGTGGAATTGTGTTATAGGAACAGCTTGGGCTCAAGTTTATTTCCTGTCAGTTATTGATATTAGCGAACGCTGCAACAGGACATAAGCTTGGGTCTGTGTAGAATGTCTATGTTGTCAAGTATATTTTCACATTTATTGCTTATTTTTATTGCAAAATGATCCTGTGGACAAAAGAAATAGGAACGTGGACTGGGTCATTTGATTAAATCATTAACAGGCTTGTGAGATAGGAGACTAGTTTGAACACCCATTGCTTACCTACTAGAAATTATGTAATTCCATATCTTACATTTTTGTGAAGTTTAAACAAATGACTAATGATGATAATTAGAACTCCGCTCTCTGTCTATGGTGCTGAAACACGTGCCAAAATCCAAAGGATGAAAAGTGTTTTACAGCTCTCTAAATTGAGAATGACATGCTAACATTAGGCATAATTGTGAATGTGGGAGAAATGTAGAATGATTTGTATTGTCATGTTGAGAGAGAGCGAGAGATGTGTGGCCTTCCTTTAATTGTGGCGTACATTGGCTTTTGCCTTAAACAATGCCACATAGTTTGCACGTCAAAATACATAAAATATTATGGGCAAAGAAACTCCAGAGTGTGTATTTTCAGGATAACAGGCAATCAGTTTTGTGCTGTAACTTAATTTATTCTGCTTTTATAGCTGCAGAAAGAGAAAGCAAATATGCTATATGGAAGCAAAATGGGTAACTGTTTCATATTAACCACCTTCCTGTTGAGCAGAGGGTTTCAACTGCTCTGTCAAACACAAAGGATCATCTTGAATGCATATAATTCTGGATCCTTGTTCATTAATATCTACCTAATGACTAGGATGTCTCAACAATAACATCTTGTCAACAGTGAACAGTTGATGTTATTGAGTCTTGACTTGTTTTTCTTTTGTGACCTTTATCTTCATTCATATTAAATACTAAGTACCTCCTATTTTTATGTAGTCAATTAAATGTCTTATATGCTTGTATTGACTCATCATGAGTGTTGTAATCTGAAATGGGTTCTGAATTAGGGTTCCTCCCTCATAGTAAATTATTAGGTCAGTTTGGTCTTGATCGACCAAAACTGTAAGTTGATTAGTCGATTTATATGCTTATTTCTTGAAAAATAAGCACATCTCCGGTTCATTGCTGATTTCATTCATCATTACTAGTGGTGGAAGAGTGATCTTTTACTTACTGTTCTGCATACAAAATTTGAATTGTGGGAATGAATGATCTGTACTTCAGTATAGAATTGTTCCTAAACGAAACTGTTCACAAAAAGGTCTGAAGACATTATTGTTGAGTTTTTCAAATGTATTTTGTTTGCACTTTGAGTGCCATTCAGCTCCATTGTGTATGTATCTGGATGGATACATAGCACACCGGTTGTTTTTATTATTTTTGGTTGAACTACCCCTTTAACCCTTTTTTTGTTTTTATCCCTTTCACTACCACACTACAGAAGGTTAACCTTTCACTACTAGTAATGAAAGGGTTAACCTTCTGTAGTGTGGTTGTGAAAGGGTTCAACCTTTATTGTGTGGCAGTGGAAGGGTTAACCTTCTGTATTGTCGCAGTGAAAGGGTTAAAAAGAAACTGGACCATAATGCCGGGAACAAAATTCACAAGCATTTTCCTTGTGCCAGGGTGGCCTACAGTGTGTATAGTATAATTGTAGTGATTTTGTGTGTTCCACCTATGGTGAGTGGCTAATGTAACTGTGACACCAAGACTAATGCTAGTTGACTAACCCCTGCTGTGCAAGTAGTGAGAGTGATATCGTAGCGGAGCCAGAGAGCCTCCCGACACCTCTAAACCAGAAGAGCCATTGGCCGCCAACATTTCCCATTGTTTCTGTGCTTGCATTACTGTATTCAATGTGTCAATAAAGATTCTTACTTTTTTGCACCGGTTGTGTCTGTCCACTCTGTCTGGGAACATACCGCCCACTTTTTACGTCCAGGTCGATTTAGCTCAAAACACACCAGCCAATCAATATGGGAAAGATCTAGCCTGAAGCCTCCCCCAATTAGTCCAAGTTCCCCACTCAGCAGTCCCATGTTAACCTAATCACAGTCAATGTCACTGGTTTGCACACAACCTGGGTCAAAGAAAATAGGGCTCACACAGTTCATTCACAAAAATAACGGTCAATAGCAGGGTAGTCCTGTTGACCTATGACCTGTGTGTGATACTGCATGTTAACTGTAGTGTGATTGTACATGTATACTGATGTATTGTGTGTATATGGATCAGTGTGATACTGCATGTTAACTGTAGTGTGATTGTACATGTATACTGATGTATTGTGTGTATATGGATCAGTGTGATACTGCATGTTAACTGTAGTGTGATTGTACATGTATACTGATGTATTGTGTGTATATGGATCAGTGTGATACTGCATGTTAACTGTAGTGTGATTGTACATGTATACTGATGTATTGTGTGTATATGGATCAGTGTGTGATACTGCATGTTAACTGTAGTGTGATTGTACATGTATACTGATGTATTGTGTGTATATGGATCAGTGTGTGATACTGCATGTTAACTGTAGTGTGATTGTACATGTATACTGATGTATTGTGTGTATATGGATCAGTGTGATACTGCATGTTAACTGTAGTGTGATTGTACATGTATACTGATGTATTGTGTGTATATGGATCTGTGTGATACTGCATGTTAACTGTAGTGTGATTGTACATGTATACTGATGTATTGTGTGTATATGGAGAGGCTGTGTGCTGCTACGTCATCTTTGTCTCTTGATGCTTAAAACAAATGTTTCCTAAGGGAGACAATAAAGGCTGCTGCCAGGCCTCAGTGCTGCCAGGCCTTAGTGCTGCCAGGCCTCAGTGCTGCCAGGCCTCAGTGCTGCCAGGCCTCAGTGCTGCCAGGCCTTAGTGCTGCCAGGCCTCAGTGCTGCCAGGCCTCAGTGCTGCCAGGCCTCAGTGCTGCCAGGCCTCAGTGCTGCCAGGCCTTAGTGCTGCCAGGCCTTAGTGCTGCCAGGCCTCAGTGCTGCCAGGCCTCAGTGCTGCCAGGCCTCAGTGCTGCCAGGCCTCAGTGCTGCCAGGCCTCAGTGCTGCCAGGCCTCAGTGCTGCCAGGCCTCAGTGCTGCCAGGCCTCAGTGCTGCCTCTCTCCTCTCTACACTTTCCCCTTCATTTGGTTATTGTTTCATTTACACCTCGCAACACTTCTCACTCACAGCATATTCCACACACACCACTGATTCTACTGGCGCTCATTTACTGTACATTTATTGTATGTAGTTAATTCCCTTATTTCTTTTTTATTCTTTTTTCAAAGATAGATAGATGAATGGATGTTTTTTATTGCCTACAAGGGAAATATTTTTTGCTTTGGTCAGTACACTACATAAATAAAATAAGTAAATAACACCACAGTAAAAACAGGAGGTATCATTCTAAAAAATATATATTTTAAAAGAAGAACAAAGCGTTCCGTCTTGAGACGGATTTCCGTCAATTTGATTATATTTATATAATATTTTTATTTATATCAGTAGTATTGGCAGTGGTAGTAGTCGTAATAGTAATCCAGTCTATCTTTTAATTTTCTAAAAAATAAACTAGTTCAACACAGGTAACCACTTTTGCTTAATTTCTTTGATGGCTCAAATATATGCTCTAGTGTCTAGTCGATTTTGTGTTTTGAGCACAAAGTTCATCATAGATCTAGCCTCTTAATTTTTCTCTCAAAGTGCACCAGATTGATGCATTTAACTTTAAAACTAAAAGAAAGGCAGAGGTTCACCCACCACCACAGTCTCAGTAAATCCTGTGGGGAAACACTGAGGATTCAAAATGTTTTACGGCTGTACAGGGCGTTCCACATTGTTGTGGCATAATTGCGAAACGTGTTTAGTCCCTTGTTTGTATGATAACAAGCCTTTTAGTTCGTGGTTCAAAGTAATGGGAAAAGGGTGCTAGCTCGCCATCAATCAGAAGCTAGCCACAAGACTTGCATTCACGCTCTCCAGCACACAGCCTCCCTGCCTGGCACAACAACCACAACAGTAGGGTCTATAGTCACAGTCAGGACAGTAGGCTCTACAAGTAGGCTCCCTTAAAACGCTAACGCTATTAAAAAAAAATACAGTGGAGATGGAGGTTAAAATAAGAATATGACTTGGCCTGAAAAAAAGTTCAGTCAGGAGATTTTTTTTGCTTTAATCCCTGGGGGAGGGTAGTAGAACAGGTCCAGTTCTTCCAGATGAAAGGGGCAAGGGGGCCCGGGGGGTTCTGTTAAGAAGCCTAATAGCAGAGGGGATGAAACTCTGTTTGTTTTGAATACAGGGGCAGCATATCTTCTACCAGAGGGCAGGATGAAGGCAGGTGCTGAGGTTATGTTGAGTCTGTTTGTTTTGAATACAGGGGCAGCATATCTTCTACCAGAGGGCAGGATGAAGGCAGGTGCTGAGGTTATGTTGAGTCTGTTTGTTTTGAATACAGGGGCAGCATATCTTCTACCAGAGGGCAGGATGAAGGCAGGTGCTGAGGTTATGTTGAGTCTGTTTGTTTTGAATACAGGGGCAGCATATCTTCTACCAGGGGGCAGGATGAAGGCAGGTGCTGAGGTTATGTTGAGTCTGTTTGTTTTGAATACAGGGGCAGCATATCTTCCACCAGAGGGCAGGATGAAGGCAGGTGCTGAGGTTATGTTGAGTCTGTTTGTTTTGAATACAGGACAGCATATCTTCTACCAGAGGGCAGGATGAAGGCAGGTGCTGAGGTTATGTTGAGTCTGTTTGTTTTGAATACAGGACAGCATATCTTCCACCAGAGGGCAGGATGAAGGCAGGTGCTGAGGTTATGTTGAGTCTGTTTGTTTTGAATACAGGACAGCATATCTTCCACCAGAGGGCAGGATGAAGGCAGGTTCTGAGGTTATGAGTTCGAGTCCCTCACCGTCCTCTGGTCGTAGAGCTGCTGGAGGGCTGAGCACTGCTCCCTGCTCCCTGTTGGTCTCTGAGAGCCCCCACACCAAGCCAGAAAACAAGTGGTGAGGAGGCTCTATATGTGGCTTTTATATGTACCAGCTGTGGAGGATGGGAGGGGGACGTCCAGATGCTTCAGCCTCCGTAAGAGGTAGGTCTGCTGCTTGCACTTTTTTAAGTTGTTGTTGTTGTTGTTGTTGTTGTTGTTGTTGTTGAAGTTCAGCCCGCTGCCGATGGTGCTGAGGTACTTGCTGCTAAATCTTCTCCACAACCTCTCCGTGTCAGCTGTGGGACAGACTCAGCCAGAACAAGTTGCAGTCACAGGCTGATGACATGTCATTTGCATAAATTAGGAAGAGTAGCGGTCCTAGTATGCTTCCTTGTGGAACACCACAGCTCACTGTGAGGGGGGGGGATAGAGTACCGTTTACCTCCACCATCTGTTCTCTCCCCTCCAGGTAGGATTGCATCCAGCTCACTGATAAGCTATCAAAACCAATTGCTTTTAGCTTGTCAATCAGAATGGAGTGATTGACAGTGTCGAAGGCCTTTTGTAGGTCCAGCATGACCATGCCGCTGTATTTGCCCGCGTCCCCCTCTTGTTTGATGTGGTCGTTCAAATAGAGGAGGCATGTGTCAGTGGAGTGGGACGTTCTGAAGCCAGATTGGAATTCGTAGATTAGATTTTTTTCCGCCAGGTACTTTTCGACCTGTTCGTAGACTATTTTCTCCATGACTTTTGAGATGGAGGTAAGAATAGAAACAGGGCGGAGGCCCTGGCCCTGCCCCCCCCCATCAATCTATGGGCCGGCCCCGCCTCTCGCTCTCTCTCTCGCTTGCGCGCACAGGGAGGGGCAGGGAGAGGAGGAAGGAGGGGGGAAGGACACGTGGCACAGCAGGAGACAGGACATTGGACGAGAGGCCAGGGGGAGGGATTTGCAAGGGTGAGGGACAGGACTTCTGCATGAGGCTAGTTAAGGCTTCATTACTTGGATAAAATTGTGAAGTTGATTTATGTGTGTACGCCCTCTGACGTAGATCCTCTCTCTCTCTCTCTCTCTGTCTCTGTCTTTGCATGTGTGTGTGTGTGTGTGTGATTAGTGGTGTTGGAGGTTGTGGCTCACTGCCTTCCATCTATGTAAGGCTCAGGCAGATGGGTACATTGCACCACTCCTGAAGACAGTCTATGGTTAGTTTATGGAAGATGGCAGATGTCTTCTAATATGACCTCTTTGACATGCTGACATGGTCTTATTAAATGACTAGCTCTAGTGTCTGACCTGTCAGTCCTCTAGCTCTAGTGTCTGACCTGTCAGATATTCTAGCTCTAGTGTTTGACCTGTCAGTCCTCTAGCTCTAGTGTCTGACCTGTCAGTCCTCTAGCTCTAGTGTCTGACCTGTCGGGTATTCTAGCTCTAGTGTCTGACCTGTCAGTCCTCTAGCTCTAGTGTCTGACCCGTCAGATATTCTAGCTCTAGTGTCTGACCTGTCAGTCCTCTAGCTCTAGTGTCTGACCTGTCAGTCCTCTAGCTCTAGTGTCTGACCTGTCAGTCCTCTAGCTCTAGTGTCTGACTTGTCAGTCCTCTAGCTCTAGTGTCTGACCTGTCAGTCCTCTAGCTCTAGTGTCTGACCTGTCAGTCCTCTAGCTCTAGTGTCTGACCTGTCGGGTATTCTAGCTCTAGTGTCTGACCTGTCAGTCCTCTAGCTCAAGTGTCTGACCTGTCAGATATTCTAGCTCTAGTGTCTGACCTGTCAGTCCTCTAGCTCTAGTGTCTGACCTGTCAGTCCTCTAGCTCTAGTGTCTGACCTGTCAGTCCTCTAGCTCTAGTGTCTGACCTGTCAGATAGTATAGCTCTAGTGTCTGACCTCCAACACCACTAATCACACACACACACATGCAAAGACAGAGACACAGAGAGAGAGAGAGAGAGAGAGAGAGAGAGAGAGAGAGAGAGAGAGAGAGAGAGGATCTACGTCAGAGGGCGTACACCCATAAATCAACTTCACAATTTTATCCAAGTAATGAAGCCTTAACTAGCCTCATGTAGAAGTCCTGTACTTCACCCTTGCAAATCCCTCCCCCTGGCCTCTCATCCAATGTCCTGTCTCCTGCTGTGCCACGTGTCCTTCCCCCCTCCTTCCTCCTCCCCCTGCCCCTCCATGTGCGCGCAAGCGAGAGAGAATTTTTTTCTTTCAGATAAATATTTAATTAGCATATTTGTATCATCAGAAGCATGAATAGTCTCTCCACTACAAAAAAAAATAAAGATAAATAAATAAACATCTAGACTTGATTTTTGAACGTTAACAGTAGGCTACCGGGTAGCCGCTAAAACGCGAATCAGTTGACTATCACTTTCTGTAGCTAGCCTAGCATGCTAGTTAACTTTCTCGGCTCGTCTGCAGTCAGCTGCCAGAGGCGAAAATGTGTGACAAACGAAAAGGAGATGACGCCAGCTCATCTGCAAAAAAAGTTAGGACCTACAGCAATCGCGAAAATTACATCACCATGGGCTTCACTGAGGGACCAGACAAACGACCTGAGTGTGTGATTTGTGGAGAAAAGTTGGCAAACTCGAGCCTGAAGCCCAGCAAGCTGAAGAGACATCAGGCGTCTAAGCACCCAGAAACCGTTGGGAAGGATCCGGACTTTTTTCGGAGGAAAGAACAGTCTCTCAAGGCGAACAAGCCTGTTGATGTTAGAGTAGCGTGGAGCAGGGGTGGCAGTGATTTACAGAAGGCTACCGAAGCCTCCTTTGAGTGTTCGCTTTTAATTGCAAAAGCAAAGAAACCGCACAATATTGGCGAGCAGCTCATCAAACCAGCCTGCATCAAAATGGTTTAGAAACTGTGCGGCCCACAGGTGGCGGATAAACTAAAATCAGTACCACTCTCGAACAATGTAGTGAAAGACCGAATTGATAAGATGTCAAGTGATTGCGAGCAGAAAAGCTTAGAAAGGGTCCATTTGCCATACAACTTGATGAAACTACAACTGTCGCAGACGAGGCTGTGCTCATCGTTTATGTGCAATATATCGAAAATGAGGATCTGAAGCAGGACATTCTCATGTCAGTCAACCTTACTACCACCACTCGAGGTGAGGATATTTTTACTGCAGTGGATTCTTACTTCATTCAACATAAATCAAACCGTTCACCATTAGGGCCTGATTTGAGAGGATGAATACAGGATTTGAATATTGGCCAACATTTTAAAATACATATGGTGCAAGATTAGATTTGTTGATTGAAGGCACAAGTCAAAGAAGCATAGTGGGTCTAATTATGATGCATATGCCTGTGTATAAGCAGTTTGTTATTAAAATGACAAAAAAAAGTATTAAAATGACAAAAAAAAGTATTTTATGGTATTTTATTAGGAGGGGGGTCCAGGAATTTCATCAGAGATGTTTGGGGGTCCCTGGGGGAAAAAAGGTTGGGAACCCCTGCCTTGGAGGATGAGCTCTGTCCCATCTGTGTTCTACACCTTGGAGGATGAGCTCTGTCCCATCTGTGTTCTACACCTTGGAGGATGAGCACTGTCCCATCTGTGTTCTACACCTTGGAGGATGAGCTCTGTCCCATCTGTGTTCTACACCTTGGAGGATGAGCTCTGTCCCATCTGTGTTCTACACCTTGGAGGATGAGCTCTGTCTCATCTGTGTTCTACACCTTGGAGGATGAGCACTGTCCCATCTGTGTTCTACACCTTGGAGGATGAGCTCTGTCCCATCTGTGTTCTACACCTTGGAGGATGAGCTCTGTCCCATCTGTGTTCTACACCTTGGAGGATGAGCTCTGTCTCATCTGTGTTCTACACCTTGGAGGATGAGCTCTGTCCCATCTGTGTTCTACACCTTGGAGGATGAGCACTGTCCCATCTGTGTTCTACACCTTGGAGGATGAGCACTGTCCCATCTGTGTTCTACACCTTGGAGGATGAGCTCTGTCCCATCTGTGTTCTACACCTTGGAGGATGAGCTCTGTCCCATCTGTGTTCTACACCTTGGAGGATGAGCTCTGTCCCATCTGTGTTCTACACCTTGGAGGATGAGCACTGTCCCATCTGTGTTCTACACCTTGGAGGATGAGCTCTGTCCCATCTGTGTTCTACACCTTGGAGGATGAGCTCTGTCTCATCTGTGTTCTACACCTTGGAGGATGAGCTCTGTCCCATCTGTGTTCTACACCTTGGAGGATGCAGGTTTGCTGAGCTAGATCTCGTTCTGTGGCTGTGTGATTCACCAACACTAGGAACATAGTTACAAAAATATTTGGGGGCCCTGTTATTGATTATTTTGTGTACCATGTTGAGCCTAAGCTGGGCTACTCTGGTAGCCAGTTGAGCTCCTGAAGATGTCTCCTCCCAACATGATCACGAGGTCCTAGGCCCATCACAACCCTGATCATCTTATTCTGTGACACCTGTAGTTTCTTCTTTAATGAAGCTGACAGTCCCTCAAACCAGGCTCCACTAGCATAATCAAAATGACACTGCACCAGGCTGTTGGCTTAAGGCTTTCCCTGTCAAGTCGATTGACCTTTCTAGCCAAAAACCTGGTGCTGGCATTTACCTTACCCAGCACCTGTAAGGTAATTCCCCAACGTTGACTAATTAGAGACAATGCCCTTCGGCTGGGCGATGAGGTCACCCCCCCTTGATTGGTGCACACGTCTGGTCAGCCCTGAGTAAAACACGGACTGGGAGGTCATGCAGGAGAGAGCCTGAGACATGAGAACACGATGGACGAGTGCAAACCCAGAAAGGAGCTCTTCTTCTTCTTTTCCTGTCCATATACAAAGCTATTCAGCTTATATAACATCCAGCCAGTGCTTGGTACATGGCTGTCCCTTGGTGTTGTAGAGTGCTAGGTCCTTTGCTGTGCAGGGTCCACCTAACAGAGGACATGGAAGGAGGTGCTCCATGGTCTGGGGTTCTGTGCCACAGTCGCATGTGGTTGGGCCACTAAGATAGCCCCATCTGCTTGGGGCTTCCCTGGAACGGCCAACACCTGGAAAGGAGCTAAGCAGCTATGACCCACGTGGCGTGTTTGCCAATGTTCGGCAAACAAAAGTGGCACAAGGTCAGAAGGAACTCGAAGGTCAACGACATTGTTCTTCTACAGGACGATCTGGCCCCGCGTGATGAATGGAAGCTGGCCAGAATTACAGACGTCTATCCAGGGTCAGATGGTAGGGTGAGAAAACAGATTGCTGGTGAGTGACACCACCTTAAAAGGGAAACCTACAACTAAAAGAGTGTTCCTTGATAGACCTGTACAGTAATGCTACTCGAAGCAGACTAATTTAATGTTTTGCCTGAAATGTAAGTTAAATGACATTTACATTTAGTCAGTTAGCTGACGCTTTTATCCAAAGCGACTTACAAGTGAAGTATCTCTCTTTTCTTCATTTACCTATATCTAAGTTCATTGATCGTATAGTTTTCTATATCACCCTTCTCCTGCATTGGTTAGGTAGTTCTCAGATGTTCGGTTCAAGTAAGGAGAGACTGCTGACAAAGTGGTCAAAATAACTGCGGTGTTTATTAATACCACAGCTTAGGAATCAACAAGTACATCGTCTCTTTGGTTCAATCTAATTGTCTCTTTCATGTGGCTGTTGTCCATGCTTGGATCAGCTAGGGTGATCAGAGTTTTCTTCTCGATACTGTTCGTTGTCTCAGGTTGTCCATGGCAACAACGAGTCCTCTCTTAGTGGTTTGCTTGTCTGGTTGTCAAGGCAACCTGGTCTCCGTGAGTATCGGTGCTCAGCAGAGAGCGCTCGTTTTTCGTCTCTCCTTTGGTGGTAGGCTTCTCCTGCTGCGAAGCGATTTGTCTGTCATCGGGTCTCAGGCCCTCTGTGTCACGGCTTGGCTCTCCCTCTGTCGGTGGAGGTTTTCAGCGCTCCAGCTGCTAGGCGATCTCTGTCATCGTCTGTGTCCATGGCTCTGTGTCTCCATGCTCTCAGGATCCTTCTCGCTGTGTCTCAGGCTCGGCTCTCCAGGGATCCTTCTCCGTCTCCTCTGAGTGTCTTGCTCGGCTCTCGAGTTCTGTGTGGCTCTGCCTCCCAGGGCCTGTCCCCTGTGTCTGTCTGTCTCTCCAGGTCCCTTCTGGTGTGAGTGTTCTGAGTGTCTCTCTCCGTCGCCATCACAGCCCTTTTTATCAGAGCGAGAGAGAGAGAGAGAGAGAGAGAGAGAGAGAGAGAGGGGGAGAGAGAGAGAGAGGGGGAGAGAGAGAGCGTCCCTGCCTGCCTTCCTTATTTGGCCACCCCTTGTAGCCGGCTTGTCCCAACATGTTACACTTATTCTGCTGACACAACCGTTTCACCATAGAATCTTGCCGGGCCGTTTAATCATTACTTGATGAGAGGATTCCGTTTTCACTGAGTAATACATCCTTATGCTTGTGACAAAATGTTTACATAGTGTAGATAAGAAACAGACTACTTTCAGACAGTGCCCAGACAACAAACCCTATATATCCGTCCTTTAATAGAACACCTTATTTCCTGATTAAATAATGTGACCAATATTTGTATAGTTTTCCCTTCTAGTATTTAAGAGTTTTTATTCTTTATTGTGACTAAGTTATTCTAGTAGTTTCTAAGAGTTATGCCTACATGTAACCTATGAAATTGCTAAACCTATTAGTATATCATTGATTTGCACTGTTCTTCAACTAGTTGCAGTTCTCTGTGATGTGAAAGGAAGATTCCCACCATTGGTGTCACCTTTCTGACCCTGTCCGTTAGTCAGCAGCAGCTGCCGTGTTGTAACCTGAAATTCCTTCCTTAGGGTAAATATGACCTTTTTGATCTCAACTGTTATTCTGAGTTTGGTTCCTGTTTCAACGATAATGATCTCCTCTCTTGTCAGTTGGAGGTGGCCTAAACCACAGCTGCTAACCAACCAGTGGAATGTGCATTAACGTCATAAACAGTCTTTTGCCCTATCTCCCTCTCAAGCCTAGGGTCACAGAAATAACTCACTTGGGGATATCTAAATGGCCCTTCTATCAATCAGCATTTTGTCTTTCTAATCATTTTCCTTGTACATTTCAGTCGCTATGTTCATGTTTTCATTTAGAAATATACGACAATCCACCCTTAGGGGGTTTAATAACCTCCTATACAGCATCAATATTCTAAATTAAAACATGCAAAATTCATAATCATAATTTTTGCTAATATCTTTCAAAATTTCAAAAAAATCCAAAATTGACCCAAATCGAACTACAAAACCCCTTTCCATCTGTACAGTTACAAAATCATCATTTCACCTACCTTTTCCTCCTTTCACAGTTTATACACATTATCAGTTATTATTATGACATCCAGTCTAGGTCCGTGTCTTTATACAAAAAGAATCATCGTACCATTCTCAGCTTATTTCAATTATGACTATCCATTATCCGTGTAATTAGCTTCAATGTCTATTTTGTGTAATGGACTCTGCAAGAAAAGATTAATACATCACACCACTAAAATATTACCACTCTAAACATTTGAGGGAAATTCAAACAAGCAACATAAATTTTCTTCTCCTTGAAAAGACCACTGAGGCCTCAATTACCTCCCTGTCAGTTATCCCTATTTCAACCTCCTGAGGCCTTTACTGCTAACTCGTTTTTGACCGTTTTCTTCTTGTTGTATTTTGTGCTAATCACAGCCTCTTCTTTGTTGTATGCAGGTCTTGGTACTGCTCCGATTTTCCACAGAAGGAAACGATTTTCCCTCTGTCCTTTTTGCATTTTGGATTATTATTTACAAAACACACAATAGATTGGAAACTTTTATTTTCTCGCAGATACATCTTTACCGTTCTGCATTTTGACAATACATTTTTCTCCAAATTAATTATCTATGTATTTCACAGCTTCTTAAGTTATTTATTCAATCAAATCACCTTTGTCTCATTTCTTTTTGTGCTGTACTGTTTTACTAGATTCAATATCTCAAGATCAACACAACTACCACTTCCACCCTTGAAAGTGGAATATCCATTATTTCACTATCAAATACCTTGTTTCCCGACAGCTCCTCGGTCCGGACAGTCAGCTCTAGACAAGGCCAATCACCAACAGAGCCTATGTGCATGGCCAACAAACCACAGTCCCTTTAAACACACATCACACACACTCCGCCAGCTTTCAACAAGCCGGTGCAGAGTCTTCCATAAGTCAATCATCAAATTCACATGTCTGCACCCTACATGAACACTATTTCGGCCAATTTGCGACCAAAAACCTACAGAGCTTTCTATAGACAGAGAAATATGTTTCCCCAACCCTTACTGTAACTTAGGGGTACAATTCCCTGACTGTATTACTAGATATGATACTTACTACCACTACCTTTGTACTTAATATTCGGCCACCCAGTACACGGCATAAATATATTATCATGAACACTCTCACGTAGATGAAACGGATCCAACACAAATGTACGAATTAGAAACAGGTCTTTATTTCCTACACAGCGATGGTGTGTAGAATAAGCACTTAATCACTTAATTACATTTATGAATTGAAATAGTATGCACTTTTATGGCAAGGAGTATTCGTCGGTATATCAATAGATAATGTCCAATCTCTGAAGGCGCAGGTGGTAAATATACGACCTGGAATAGTTAAGGAATAACAGCAATGATACTTTAATGATTATAGGCTGGATACACTAGAGGGGGTTAATCCGGTCGCTTGTAAGCCGACAGGAGTAGGAGGGGGGGGGGTAGAATCCAGCTGCCTCGTCCGGCCAAGGGTATCCCAGGAGAACCCACTGTAGTGCCGTTCAATGCGCCGGCGATCCTTGGACCACAGATGAAAGCAGGTGGACTCTTTGTGGGCCGGCTCTCTCCGGTCCACGGGGGAGAGATGTGGAGAGACCTCGTCTTGCAGAGCGTCTCCTCACCTTGCGTCCTCTCCAGGGGGGGGGGTTCCAACACACGGTAGTGTCGGGGGTCTTTATCCATAGAATAATCAAAGTATCCAAAGCATAATCCGTGCCTGGGAAGGCGGGCTGTCGTCGGTAGAATAATCCGGTATACAGGTCCACTCGCTCGTCGGCTCTGGGGCTCCTCGGGTGCAGCTTCACATAGGGTCAACCACCCTGGGTAAGCAGCCAGTTCTCTGCCCGAAACGATGGGGTACTGACTACGGTAGTATTCTCACCGCACGAAGCACTATATATTAACAGACTATTATTAGCTTAATAGACTACGTCCAACTCGACGATATAGTGCCAAATATGACTATTCAAATATTAATATACACGATGTCTCAATACCGATGGTAGGCCGAACTTGGCCTTACTCCCACACGTGGCATCGCGGGGAGGCTTTACGTCTGTGACTCTATTGGAGGGTAAGAAACTGGACTGAAAAGAAAGTCCTACTTTAGTAGCGCAGTATATATACGCACTATGAACAAATAGTCCCATTAGTGGTGCGGTAGCCAAATTCCTACGCGGAACTAGGACTTGTTCGTACATGTCGAGCGGTACGTTTGAACTGGGTCTGAGGGGTATGGCAGCCTGGCACCAAGGTCTCGACCAATAGTAGAATGGAGACTATTATGGGATGTTCAGTAGGCTAGAATGGATATTCAATGCATATTGTACAAGGAATATACAAGGGATATCAGGGAATATTAGAGAATATACAAATACAATTAAATATATATATATAAATAAATATATATATTCGGTTTAATCTGGCCCTTCACAACACTTACCATAACCCAAAAAGTGACACAACCGCCCAGATTCTACATCTGGACTCTTAATGAGCGGAAAACAAACCATGAACCAGCTCCCGTCCATTCTCAGTTTCCAGCTCATTATATCAGACCTCCTACCAGTCTCGCTGTGTCACCACCACCTGCTATCCCTGACCGGCGAGAGATCCCTCCCAGCCAGCCAGTTCCTAAAAAAATACAGTCAAACAAAAACAAAGAAAATTGTAAATAAACAAAAAAATTGTGAGTGCCTACATGCTACACACCCATCCAACAGAACTTAACTATCATCTAGAGGCATAAATACCCCCGCAAAAACTAAGACAGCAAAATTAAAAATCCAAAAAGAAATAAAATAAGTAATGAAATAATAATTTTGTTTTTATTTTTATTTTATTTTTTTTAAACTTGACCACCCTTCGATCAAGTATGTAATCACTACTATAAATAGTCCTTTGTTTCCAACTCTGTCTAATATTAAATGTTCCATTGTTCCTGTCTAAAGCCATTAATTTCGTTAGTTTGATTAGCCCATGCAATTCAGTTACGTCATCCCTCTATAGCCCCAACTTACCCTGGTTAGTCTTCCAAACCATTTTAGTAACTTGCACACTTAATCAAACCTTATCTATGTATCCTCGTCTCTATCCTTATTCTAATCAGTCTCATTTTCCATTTTAATTTATCAATAACTCTATTTACTCGAGCACCCGAAAGGCTTTGTTTGTGCATTTCCGCTTCGCTCTTAATCAACCTATGACCTATGCAGACACCCCCTATTTACACCCCCTCTGAAAATGTCCCAACTCTCCACATTTCCAGCAACTCTGTTTTCTGATGGACTCTCGCCTTCTACTGGACTTTTGCTGAGCCCTCCACCCTTTGTCACATGACCGAGCGAAATGGCCAACCTCCCCAAAATCCCAGCACACAGCCGACGCCGGCCATCCCAGGGGTTCCAGTTTACCACGACTCCCACAGTCTCTCGGCTGGCCTCCCACCGTCTTCGCCAGGTCCACCCCTCTCCTGTCCTCTGGTCGCATGTCCTGTTGCCTGGAGGAGAGAGGGGCATACCTGTCCTTTTCTGCTGCCTCTCCTCGGGCCTTCTCTTGTTGGGAGGGGCCTGGAAACTCACCCCTCCTGCGGTTCCGTTCACCCTGTCGCGGCCCAGTTCCCTGTCCGGGCAACAGAGCACAGGGCACTCTTTGATCACAGCGGCCTAGGTCAGACGCCCGAAGCATGATCTCCATTGCTGTACTACCTAGTCGTGCAGTCTTTCTCGCCAGTTCTCGTTCCAGTCTCTGAGTCACGCGTGCGGCTAATTCCGACGCCCGAAGCAAGACCCCAATCGCTGTATTATCCAGCAGTACATACTTTCTCGCCCATTCCTGCTCCAGTCTCTGCGTCTCATGTGCGGCCTGACCGATCTCCAGCTGTGTCTTCATCAGATCTCGATGAACTGCCTCGTGTTGTTCGAACGCTGTCACAAACGCTCTCTGTTGTCTATAGTATGCTGCCTCTTCCCCCATCTCAGCACTGGCGGTTTGACTTCCCATCGCTGGGCTCCGCCTCTCATCTTGGCTTTGGTGCTGAGGGCAGGGTGGACATGGGAAACGGGTGGGCTGTAGAAACTGTTCGTGTAGTATTCCATACCTGCTGTCGGTCTCCGTTCCAGCCCTCCGGCCAGAGTGGACTTCGTGGGACTGCTGTAACCTCAGTCTCTTTTTCTGCCCCTTGGTTAAACCGCAGTCGCCTGCAATGGACACTCCAGCTTGAATCGGTTCTGGTTGGAGTAACACCGTTGTCACTGGTTCACTCCCCTGTATTGGAACCAAAGTCAACATTTCAAGTCCTTCTGTCGTACTGGTCACATGAGAGAAGTCCCAATCAATCAGATCATTATCACTGGTAAAGTCTATCTGGGAAATGTCTGCAGAGGCTCCCGGCCTTCTCCCCCCAATGGCCTGATCACTAAGGCCCTTTTCCATATTGTTGTTGTTGTTATTCTATTGTTATTGCATTTAACGCTTCAGTTGTTCCTATCAATGTTCCACTAAGGTGAACTTCCTATGTTACTGTCATTCACTCCACTTCCAAACACTCCTGCAATTACCGTTTGAAAAAAACAAGTTTATCTGTCTTTCACTATTCCCACTTACTTGAGTTAAAACACTCACACTGTCAATTTTACTGTGCAGACAAGGATTGATAACTGGCTTATCATTCATACTTATACCAAGGCTCATTACAGCCGTTTCCCTAGTTGGCTTATGGAAATTGTTAGAGCTCCTGTCCGGCCGAGCACCTGTACAGAAAGAAAGCAAAAACATCCAGACTTAATACAGTGGCATTTCCCTATTATTTCCACTATTCGTTATGCATTGGAAATGTCGGGCAACACTATACTAAAATATTTAGAGAGACACAGTGTGATCTGTTTGAATAATAACGATACAGCTTATCTTGATTGTCCGTTCCTTCAACAGGAACACTGGAGGTTTCCAATCCCCTGTGTGTCCTCTCCACCTGATTTTCTGGGAAATATAATCATTAGTCCCATGCCTATCAATTTGTCTAATAATCTTTTGTAAACCTGGCCTTTCATCCGTTCCAATCTCTCTTTGCTTGATGAATCTGTTCATCCTAATCTTATTTCTTACTTTAAATGCCCGATTAGCGTATCGACTAAATGTATTATTTGCTTTTGCTTCACACTCCTCATACAACATCAATTTCATTCACACTCCTCATACAACATCAATTTCATTCATCCTTACACACAACCATTACCCCCCACAACACTTAATAAAAATTAATTAGTGTTGCTACTGCTACCAACCACCAATCAGGGAAAACAATAAACTTTTAGCAACTTAGATCACTAAAACCCTGACCGTCACATAGTACAGCTGGCCACGTTAATAAATTCATGGACACCCGCACTATGCCACCGCAATATTCCTCAGACCCTTGAATACACAAAGAACCGTCAACCTACAGCCCAAAGCGTCCTCCCTTCAGTTTCGAACCTGAACGGAAACACCCCAAGCCTTATCACACCAAGAATATCACAAATCATCCTACCACCACCTGCACCTAGACAGGCCAGCGCCCATCCGGTACCTACTTCACATACACAATAACAACGCAGTTCAAACAAACCTACAAACCCACAACCCACAACATACGCCGCAATCTAGGGATGGAGAACCACAGGGAGAAATACAAGGAGAGACAGAGGGGGGGCGAAGGGAAAAGAAAAAAGGAGGGAGGGATACAGGGATACAGGGACTAAGGGGAGGAAGGGGGGGGGGGCACACAATGCAACATTAACTATTACCAAAACCGTCTAAATCAACCTTAACTTTAATCAGACCAAAAGAATGACCATGAATATTCTATTTATCCTTATGTAATCCTATTTTAGCAAGTAACACTATATTAATATAACCAACACTCCAAGCCCACCATAAAGACAATCCATCCTATACAAAACTCCCCTTGCGCACCCGTCATCTCACAAAGTCAAGCTGGGAGATAGGGATGGAGCGGAGGGGGGCGGGGGGGGGGGGGGGGGGGAGGGGGGGGGGGGGGGGAGGGAGGGAGGGAGGGAGGGAGGGAGGAGGGAGGGAGGGAGGGAGGGAAGGAGGGAGAGAGGGAGGGAGGGAGGGAGGGAGAGAGTGTGAACGAGGGAGGAAGAGACAGAGGAAAAAAAGGGGGGGGTTCACGCAAAATCCCACCAGCGCCATTACACTTGGCCCATAACAAATACAGATTTATAATCAAACAAGTATACACATCCATCATTAACAACTGAAAAAACCGAATATTAAGAATTTACAAATCCCCACAAACGGTCGCTACTCAAAACCTATAATAATCACAAACTCTTCTCTACTGCCCCCCGTTCACATGTGTGGAGTGGTGCAACAATCAAAAAGGCAACACTGCCCTCCACTGGAACGTACGCTCATCACCCCTATTGCACCACAGTTCTCACCACGTCCTGCAGGAGGCGCCCACGCCTCCCCCGCAAGTGCGTCATCACGCCGTACCATACCAAGACGACAACTTGACGTCCCACCTCAACCACAAAACTACAATTCCCAGAATCCTCTACACCGGAAGTCCCTGTCCTCCGCCTCTCTAAGACCCCGCCCAGCCACCAAAGAGTAGCAACACGCGAGATTCTCCGAGAGTTCAATCATGCTATATTATTAGCACAGGTAGCTTAGCATCTTAGCTTCGTTAGCTCAGTACCGCTAGCTCCTACTAGCTTAGCTTAGCATCCAACATCACTCCTCCTAAACGGCCCAGTCTCCTGTTGATCCGAGCGGCACAACACATCGCGACGTTTACACAACCCCTGCTTTCCCCCGTAACATAACTTTAATCCTATTTAGCCCCCGTTCACAGAACATATATCATTATCTTTATCCTACTACGCTCGCCCGTTTGGCCCCGCCTGACCGAAATACACAGTATTTTATACCCAACGCTCCCCAAGCTCCGACGCCCCCAGTGACGTCATCAGCTCCAAAATCTCCGTTCCCTTCGATCGATACTACATTACTTTTAGACTTTATCCCCACCTTTTTGAAAAATTTCAACGAACATTACACATCATTTAGGTTCCATCACACTTGCCATTCATTCAATTCACTCGACAACGCAACACAGCGTCCACACGTTAGTCGCGTTGCCCTTAGCTAACGCCGGCAGCTAAACAAACGTCTCTCTTCTTCCGGACAGGGGTGCGGTTTCTCCTGCTGCCGCCTTGGCCACCAGTGTTTATAATAATACAAAATATATACCTTGGCATTCACTCAGAGCTCCTAACATTCATCCATTCAAACACATATACCTAGCAAAACAATGTCCCATTCATAAGCATACCATTCATTTATGCACACATTCATCCTAAACGCATTTCCTACCTTGCTTCTTTCACACAACATTCTCCTATGTTCTAATCACATGTGTAGTATCTACTTCCAAAGTGCTTTACTCCAAAGGTTACTTTCCCAACGTCATCCTAACTCCCCATCCTCTCAATCTTAGTAGATTATGTCGGGCCATGATACAACAGCTCCGCATGAAACGTCTTTCAAAGCTCGCCTGTCAAACGCGCCGATCCTAAGAGCGAAGCCTCGACGGTCTGGCAAAAAGCAACCAATTAATCCCCATTGTACTCTGTTCTCAGTATACCCTACACTCCGTCCTCTGTTCTCTTCGTGGAACCAGGCTATCCCTGTACTACACCACGGTTCTCAGTACTCTACACTCCGTTCTCTGTTCTCTTCGCGGAACCAGGCTATCCCTGTACTACACCACGGTTCTCTCATCAAACTCTTTACCTTACCCTCTAATGAACCACCTCGTCACTCACAGTCCCACGTCCCGCTATCTGTGACTAATCCCCATTCTACCGCTTCCACGCCGGTCCCCTCAAATATTTTTCCTATCCCTAGCCTATCCTCCTAAGCTAACTAAACATAGAGATCTATATCCTCATCCTAACCGAACATCCCCTATCCCCTACGCTTCCTAAGTGCAGCGCCGGCGTGTGGCTGAGACCAGAGTCAGGTTGTGAACCCTGAACCCCGATCCCCTCCAACACCAACTTTATCCTGGTCCATTTACAACTTATTTCTAACCAAAGTAATAGCAACCCCAAAATGCGAGACTGCTTCGACCATTACCAATTTCAAACACATTAAAGTCTACTCACCTAGTCCCACTGGCCTGTCGAAGTGGTGACGATTCTTTCCGTCGTAGAGGCGTCGACGAGGTCCATCTTCCAGAAGTAGCTTTCAGTCATCTCCAACCGGTTCCGGTCGAATGCAGCACGGGTCACCGCACCAATTGAAGTATCTTTCTGTTCTTCATTTACCTATATCTAAGTTCATTGATCGTATAGTTTTCTATATCACCCTTCTCCTGCATTGGTTAGGTAGTTCTCAGATGTTCGGTTCAAGTAAGGAGAGACTGCTGACAAAGTGGTCAAAATAACTGCGGTGTTTATTAATACCACAGCTTAGGAATCAACAAGTACATCGTCTCTTTGGTTCAATCTAATTGTCTCTTTCATGTGGCTGTTGTCCATGCTTGGATCAGCTAGGGTGATCAGAGTTTTCTTCTCGATACTGTTCGTTGTCTCAGGTTGTCCATGGCAACAACGAGTCCTCTCTTAGTGGTTTGCTTGTCTGGTTGTCAAGGCAACCTGGTCTCCGTGAGTATCGGTGCTCAGCAGAGAGCGCTCGTTTTTCGTCTCTCCTTTGGTGGTAGGCTTCTCCTGCTGCGAAGCGATTTGTCTGTCATCGGGTCTCAGGCCCTCTGTGTCACGGCTTGGCTCTCCCTCTGTCGGTGGAGGTTTTCAGCGCTCCAGCTGCTAGGCGATCTCTGTCATCGTCTGTGTCCATGGCTCTGTGTCTCCATGCTCTCAGGATCCTTCTCGCTGTGTCTCAGGCTCGGCTCTCCAGGGATCCTTCTCCGTCTCCTCTGAGTGTCTTGCTCGGCTCTCGAGTTCTGTGTGGCTCTGCCTCCCAGGGCCTGTCCCCTGTGTCTGTCTGTCTCTCCAGGTCCCTTCTGGTGTGAGTGTTCTGAGTGTCTCTCTCCGTCGCCATCACAGCCCTTTTTATCAGAGCGAGAGAGAGAGAGAGAGAGAGAGAGAGAGAGAGAGAGAGAGAGAGAGAGAGAGAGAGAGAGAGAGAGGGGGAGAGAGAGAGAGAGGGGGAGAGAGAGAGCGTCCCTGCCTGCCTTCCTTATTTGGCCACCCCTTGTAGCCGGCTTGTCCCAACATGTTACACTTATTCTGCTGACACAACCGTTTCACCATAGAATCTTGCCGGGCCGTTTAATCATTACTTGATGAGAGGATTCCGTTTTCACTGAGTAATACATCCTTATGCTTGTGACAAAATGTTTACATAGTGTAGATAAGAAACAGACTACTTTCAGACAGTGCCCAGACAACAAACCCTATATATCCGTCCTTTAATAGAACACCTTATTTCCTGATTAAATAATGTGACCAATATTTGTATAGTTTTCCCTTCTAGTATTTAAGAGTTTTTATTCTTTATTGTGACTAAGTTATTCTAGTAGTTTCTAAGAGTTATGCCTACATGTAACCTATGAAATTGCTAAACCTATTAGTATATCATTGATTTGCACTGTTCTTCAACTAGTTGCAGTTCTCTGTGATGTGAAAGGAAGATTCCCACCATTGGTGTCACCTTTCTGACCCTGTCCGTTAGTCAGCAGCAGCTGCCGTGTTGTAACCTGAAATTCCTTCCTTAGGGTAAATATGACCTTTTTGATCTCAACTGTTATTCTGAGTTTGGTTCCTGTTTCAACGATAATGATCTCCTCTCTTGTCAGTTGGAGGTGGCCTAAACCACAGCTGCTAACCAACCAGTGGAATGTGCATTAACGTCATAAACAGTCTTTTGCCCTATCTCCCTCTCAAGCCTAGGGTCACAGAAATAACTCACTTGGGGATATCTAAATGGCCCTTCTATCAATCAGCATTTTGTCTTTCTAATCATTTTCCTTGTACATTTCAGTCGCTATGTTCATGTTTTCATTTAGAAATATACGACACAAGTCTATCAGCTGAATGATCACAAGAAATGTTTAATTTAGAAGTCGACCATTATGTTCAGTGAAATCCCACGTGTGTGTGATTTGGTGGGAGTGTAGCTGTGGCCATTATATGGTTTCATAATTTATGTTATTTGAGTTTGTAAGTCTAGTATAATATTTGAGAATGTATTTATGTTGCATTTCTTATTTTCTTTATTATTTAATTTGCTACAATTTATAGTATATTCATTTTGACGTCTGGTTATATATGGTGTCCCGTTAGGCTGCTCGCGCATTTAACTTTTGGGACTGATTACGACACCTGCGAGCAAGCGGCAGGGATGGTCGGAGTTGTACAGGTTCTACCAAGACTGTTGCCAAGAACAGAATAATGAAAACCCCTTTTATGTAGCATGCAGCCAACGAGGTATTTAATGTTTGTTTGTATTTTGCTTTGCTGACGTGTTGTTTTTCATACTGTGTATATTATTGTTTGTGTTGACCTAACGCGACTTATGTTTTCTGTTTTAAGTTTTCACGGTGGATTGGAGGACCAAGCTTTCAATAAACCTGTAGAAAGAAACCACTTGTGTCTGCTGTGCTTGGAAGGCGTTACATTGTTGTTTTTAAATGTGCTTTATAAATAAAGTGGATTGGATTGGATCCAGTAAGCACAAGCCTAGATTGTTCTGTAAGACCATAAACTCAATTGTCAGCCCCCCTCCCCTCTGCACATATGTTCAAATGATGACTGTAACCTCTTTTGGTTTTGTTTTTTGTAAACAAAGTTGCTCTCTGTCCAGTTACCCAATCTTCCTTGAGCAGTTTTTAGCCTTTCTCCCTGACAGACCTAACAGACACAGTGAGCTCAATGAAGTCTTTCTCAAGCCCCCTAGATATTGTACCCACATCCATGCTCAAGGAGGTTTTTAGTTCTGTTGGCCCTAGCTTAGTAACCATCAACAACAACTCACTAGTCTCTGGTTCTGTCCCAGTTTATTTTAAAGTAACATTGCATTCGTTCGGTACACAGCCCATAGCCTACTGAAACGAAGGTCCCAACCGAAACAGTTTGTGAGAATACGTGTACCGTACACCCCTACTATATATGTATATATATGGTAAGAAAATATATGTATGGTATATACAGCATTATTGTACATGCTATCATACAGAGTTATAGCCTATGGGATATGCAGTTGTATAAGTATATAGAAGCATTATATGCAGGTATATTCAGACAGATATGGATATAAATTATGCAGTAAATGTATATATACAGCACTATTGAAAATGCTATCATACATAGTTATATGGGTAGACTATAGTATGAGTACATAGAATTTTTTTGTTAATAATAAAGAGTAATTTTCATGTAAAAATTACTAGACCATCGTGGGATCGAGTCCCTGTGATGATAAATCACAAAGGTTAAAGTTAAAAGGATGTGTATCAGTGATAATCAAACCGTAAACAAAGATGCCTATTAAGATGTTAGATCCTAATATGAAAAACGACCTGATTTAATGCTCTGTCTTACCTTGACTTTGTCTTTTTTGCTGCTGTCTATTCTATACTTGTTTTATGTCTGCACTTTATGCATTGCTCTTGATCTGCCAATTTTGTGCTCATTATATGCCTGTCTTTTCTTACTTAAAGCACTTTAAAAATGCTCTGAGTTTCGTAAAAGTCAGTCAAAGCTTACTAAAAGCACGAGCAGTGAACTCCAAGCCCACGTGACTGAACTCAAACTAGAAAGAAACAGACTAAGAAACGACGTAAACTCCATGATCAAAACAGCAAAAAAGAATTTCATCAATGACAAAACTGAGGAAAACAAAAACAAACCATGTGAACTTTGGAAATTACTCAATAATCAACTAGGATGCAGTAAAAAACTTAAAACCAGATTCTCGGACAACACGCTCATCACAGACAAGCTGGATGTAGCCAATTACTTAAACATTTTCTTCACAAACATAGCCACAACACTGGTAAACAAACTACCCTCCCACTCAGGGCTTTATGGGGTAGAACACATAGTAGCTTACTACAAAAACCTAGGGGTCCGCAAGGACGACTTCAAGCTGGAAATGGTAACAACAGATGAGGTACTCAATAAACTGAGCGCCCTCCAACCTAACAAGGCCACTGGCCATGACAACATCCCCTCCAAATTCCTCAGAGACTCAGCAGCCGCCATCACCCCAATCATCACACACATAATAAACCTCTCCATAAAACAGGGACACGTCCCCAAGGACTTCAAAATTGCGAGGGTGACCCCTCTGCACAAAAAGGGCAGCAAATTAGACCCAGGCAACTACCGCCCTGTTTCTATTCTCACCTCCATCTCGAAAGTCATGGAAAAAATAGTCTACGAACAGGTCGAAAAGTACCTAGCGGAAAAAAATCTAATCTACGAATTCCAATCTGGCTTCAGAACATCCCACTCCACTGACACATGCCTTCTCTATTTGAATGACCACATCAAACAAGAGGTGGACGCAGGCAAATACTGCGGCATGGTCATGCTGGACCTACAAAAGGCCTTTGACACGGTCAATCACTCCATTCTGATTGACAAGCTAAAAGCAATTGGTTTTGATAGTCTATCAGTGAGCTGGATGCAATCCTACCTTGAGGGGAGGGAACAGATGGTGGAGGTAAACGGTACCCTACCCCCCCCCCCCTCAGTGAGCTGTGGTGTTCCACAAGGAAGCATACTAGGACCGCTACTGTTCCTAATTTATGCAAATGACATGTCGTCAGCTTGTGACTGCAACTTGTTCCTGTTTGCGGACGACTCAGCCCTGCTGGTCTCTGACAAGAACAAGTTACAGGTTGAAAAAACCCTCAGCTCGGAACTAGGCAGAATCTGCATATGGCTCGCTGAACAAACTATCATTACACATGGGCAAAACAGAGTCCATTCTCTTCGGTTCAAATAACAAACTCAGCAAGACCGACGGCTTCTCAGTTACAGTGGGTGACAATATTGTCACAAGGAAAGATGAAATTACCTACCTGGGTTCCATCCTAGAGGCTAATCTCTCCTGTGACAAAATGGCATCCAATGTAATAAAAAAAGTCAACCAACGAACTCGATTCTTGTACCGGATCTCCTCTCTGGTAAACAAGAATACCCTGAAGACTCTGGCAGGAGCACTCATTCAGGGGTACTACGACTATGCTTGCACCTCATGGTACCAAAGCACCTCAAAGGCGCTAAAAACAAAATTACAAACATCTCAAAACAAACTGGTCAGACTACTGCTTGACCTTACTCCTAGAACCCACCTCACCCCTGCCCACTTTGACAACCTAGGATGGCTTAGAGTAGACGACAGAGTACAGCAACTTGCAATGGGCCTGGTCTACAAGATACACTACACGACCAAGGTACCCATGTACATGTCAAAATACTTCCCAAAGGTCAGTGAATACCACGATCACAACACCAGAGGGAGCTCCACAAATCATGTTAAACCCAGATTCGGCTCAAATAAGGGACTAAACACGTTTCGCAATTATGCCACATCAATGTGGAACGCCCTACCCAAAGCTGTAAAGGAATGTGGATCACTACCCACTTTCAAAACCTCTCTCAAGGGACACCTACGGGAGACTGCAATTCAACACTGGCCCCTGTAAATATCCTAACCCAACCCCCTCCAATGTACAGTCATTTACCTAGTATGGTTTTGTCAATAGTCCGATGTACAATTTTGTTTGTTTGTACAGTGTCCCCCCCCCCCCCCCTCAATGTAAAGTTTTGCCAATGTACAGTCATTTACCTAGTATGGTTGTCAATAGTCCAATGTACAATTTTGTTTGCTTGTACAGTGTCCCCCCCCCCCCCCCCCTCAATGTACAGTTTTGCTTGTTTATACAGTGTGCCCCCCCCCCCCCCCCCCCAACCACCTCCAATGTAGATTACCCAGTATGGTTGTCAATATCCCAGTGTACCCAACCCCCCCCCACCCAACCTCCTCCAATGTACAGTTTCTACGTCAAATGTATATACTCCCTTTTCCTGACTCCTTCTGTATCACAAACAGTACTGTATTTGCAAATCTGGTATGTCATAAATGTATAGATGTAGCAGTACTGACTATCTGTATGTCATGTATGTCATATATGTCCTGATGAATTGAAAATGGGGGACCCTGATGTAAACAAGACGAAAGTCTTTCTCTGGTCTGCATCCCCTTAACAATTGTGTGTATTGAGCTGTACTGTATTGTACCCATTCTGCAATCTGTTAATAACATTTTTAATCAATCAATAACAGATTGCAGAATGGGTACAGTACAGTACGGCTCAATACACACAATTGTTAAGGGGATGCAGACCAGAGAAAGACTTTCGTCTTGTTTACATCAGGGTTCCCCATTTTCAATTCATAATGAATTGTAAGTAAGGGTGCAATAGAAATGTTTCATAATGATGTTCAGTGTATTCATAAGTGTATTGCTCTCCTTAATGTAGAATGATATGGTGACTGTACAGACTCAGGAAGGAGAGAAAGATACCAAAGAGTTACAGGTAGTGGAAATATCAGACAGTCAGCTTAAAGTGTAGGATAACATAACAAATTAAGACACAAATACTTGGATTATATATCCCCCCCTCTCCCTTTCTTTACAGAGTAGCATAAAGATTGTGTATTCAAACCGGTTCAGTGTATTCATAAGTGTATTGCTCTCCTTAATGTAGAATGATATGGTGACTGTGCAGACTCAGGGAGGAGGCAGAGAAGGAGAGAAAGAGACCCAAGAGTTACAGGTAATGGAAATATCAGACAGCTTAAAGTGTAGGATAACATAACAAATTAAGACACAAAATAGGCTATATTTACAGCAGACCCTGTTATTGTTCCTTGTTGGTATTTTTTCTCTCTTTCTTATTAAAAACTTGGCCTATTTGAAAGGAGATTGATTTAATAAAAATAAAAGAGCAAAAAAAAAATATACAGTATATAAATATATATATATATTAATATATTATTATTATTATTATAGTAATTGGCTATCATACTGCAATATAAACTGAGTTTTATAGTGAAAAGAGCAGCTTTATTGGTCAAGATTGAAGGCTCTATATTGCAGGAAATTGCACGTACAGGTTCATTAAATGAAAAAAATATCTGCCGTGGAGGGGGTCGTGCCGGACACCCTCCAAACCACCCCTTGCATGTAAAAAAAAAATATATATATATATATATTATAATAAAAAAAAATATATATATTGCACCCCCACTTTCAACTATAACTAGGCGGCCATGGTCACGGTATTGGGTCTTTGGGTGAATACTTCATCGGTGGGGAAGAAGAACACTGATAGCGGTGTGTGGACCGTCCTGCGAGCCCCAGGCCACCGTCCCGCGAGCCCCAGACCACCGGTGGCCTGGGGCGGTGGCCTGGGGCTCGCCCAGTAGGTGACACCCCCCCCCCCACACCCAGTGTAAGTAATAGACCAAACAGTTTTCCCCACAATATTAACGCACCTTCTTTCACCTGTTGAGTCTTCCAGTTTAGTAATTTTGGTATTTATGTATTCTTTGATTTAGGAATTGACTCTATATTTAAATGTCCTTCCTAGGGTCAAAGTTGACCAGCAATCCCAGGCACATGTTCGATGTAATTTCCTGCCTACCCTGTTATATAACCACCATTTTGTCTAATTGAACACTGCTAGCCATCAACACTGACGAAGGAACACATTGGTTCCGAAACATGTATGTTCCAGGCTGCAATTAAAACTTTGAATCTGAGAGTGTTGGTCCGGCTTCCTGCTGTCTTCCAGTTTAGTACATGGCCCCTTTAAATACCTTGGCTAATTGATCATAACAGGTTGGTTCCCAAGTAGTTCAAGGGGGTTAGTAATTATATTATTCGAAATAAATACACACGACCATGTGGATCCAATTATCAGTCTCTCTCCATTTACTTGTGTGTTGCAAAATCGACACAACAGTAACACAGCACACAACAATGTCCTTAAGGGTTAACGCTCCCTCCCCACACTTCTCCACCAGAGAGCCTCGAACGCTCTATGTTGCCCCCGCATACACTTCAGCTCGACTACGCCGATAACACACACGCAAAAGAACCAAACGTAAGTGGGGCCCACACTTCAAAAGAACGTCTCCTATAGCTAAGCCGGCTGTACCAAAGTAACAAACCCCCACGTTGGAGCGCCCTGTCGTTGCTGGGGAACGTAGTGGCCGCAAACGGTATGACCCCTTCACTCTCTCGAGCATGAACAAATAAAAGGGGGTTTTGTAATCCAACAGGGAGGAACGGCGCGGGGTGTACCTTTAACCAGCACGTTATTACTTCAGTTCACAGACACGGCACTGAAGTCCCACTTATACAATGTCACAAGTCCCAATGAATAGTCTAGCCGTGTCTGGCTCCAGTATGCGGGTTCATAAAGTCTGTGCTTATTTGACGGTGAAATAAAAATGGCCTCTAACGACCGTCACCTGGTACACCCCCGCCCGAGGTGTTGCAGACAGTCAGTTGGTGGTCTCCGTAGCTGCAGGCGACGTCCAGTAGAGCCCCGGCGAAATGTCTTTCTCTTTGCTGTAGCCCGCGTGACTCGACGAGCTAAGCTACAAAGCTAGCTCGCAATACTTGGTGTTAACTAGTAGCCAGTGTCGCTACAATAGCTACCGACCTATACGTCTAATTCGTCCACTCCAGCAGTCTTCTCCTGTAGGTCTGCGACCGTCGTTCCTCTAACCCAACGCCTCGATACCTATACTGGGGTTCTAACTCGCAAATATTCAACGCTATATACTATTTTTCTGCCACGTTGTTAGCCTTTAGCTTCTCAATCGGGAGAGCCTCTCCACACGCGTCCGATCCAATTCACAGACGGCGCAGGAAGGGGCGTGCACCTCGCTGCTTCGTGTGTTTCAGTACACCTGCCGTCTTTCTTCGGACCACCAGTCTGACTGTAATGTCGTATGCGACAGTTTAGCTTCCCAGTATAGTGCTTAGGGTACTTTTGAACCAAGAAGAAGACGTTCTACTGCCAGAGTGTGCTGTGGATATTCCACGCGCGCGCGCTTAGCTTCAAGTATAGGCCTGTTAGCACAGTTTAGCTCGCGTGTCGCTCGACCGTCTCCCAGCCTCGCAGCGGACACCGCAACAGACGTCGCCAGACCGCACCCGCCTCCAGCATTCTCCTAGCCGACAGCCAGCCCAGCTTTCGCCTGCCTAACGTCAGCCCAGCACTGGAACATTATCTGCGAACATTCTCCTTTTCGAGAGCATGCCCTCTAAGGACGAAGAGAATAAATACATTGAACTGGCACGTGCACCAGTGACTAGGGGCGCTCGACGTTTGTTGTTTTGGGTAATGCCGGCTTAGATAGGCTTTTTGTTTCAACTGTGGGCCCACTGTATTTTCTGGTTACATGTGTTGTGTGGTTAAGTTGTGCAGACAGCACGTATGTATATTAATAACCTTTCCCATTGAATAGCTCGCGGAGCTCGCCATTACCCTCTCTCTCTCCCTACGGGTGAATGAAAAGTATATTAACCCTTACAGGGACCTGTTTCATTACCGTAGAGTGTAAGATCTAAATGCCATGCATGGTGCCGTTGTTTTGAATGCATGCCCAACTTATATAAAAGGAGAGGCGTACAAATGGGATCACTGTGTGTGTGTCAATTAATGTGAATTATTGTTTAACCCCTTCCTTTCGATTAATGTGCATTACTGCTTAACCCCTTCTTATCCACGGCCTATGTATCATTGGGGCAGGCGTTCTGGACAGGTCTCCGTTCGTCAACAAGGAAAGGTACTGCTTTGGGGAGAAAGTATATCATCTACCCTTACTGCCACCGGGTGTGAGAGGGTGTGGGAAGTATTAGGGGAAATGTGGGTGTTTGGGGAATTACTGCGAGTCGCCCTGGAGGGCAAGAAGGACCAGCGCAGACCTCTAGGTTAGTAAACCCTAGGCCCCATCCGCTCCCTCTGCTAAATCCCAATTCTAATACCCCTACACTACAGTCGGGGACTCAGCCGGACCCAGATCTGCTGTGTTCCCACTACCTGGTGACAGTGCACATCTACTCTCATAAAGTAGGGATAATCCACCCTTCTACATAAGGATACCAAAACTGCTTTTAATGAGGGAAATTCTAGACCTATAAGTATTTTACCCGTCTTGAGCAAAATCATGGAAAAGTTGGTGCATTCACAAATTCAAGAGTATTTTGTTTCAAACAAGCTTGCAACAGATTCTTAACATGCCTATAGAGCTGGTCACTCTACTTCTACTGCCTTGATACAGATGACTGATGACTGGCTTAAAGCTATAGATAACTCTATGTTGGTGGGAGCTGTGCTGTTAGATTTTAGTGCTGCATTTGATGTGCTGGACCATTCTCTACTGGTTGAGAAACTTAAATGTTATGGTTTTAACTCTTCTGCTTTAAAGTGGATACTAAGTTATTTGTCCTCTAGATCACAGAAGGTGTATCTAAATGGCAGCCTGTCCAGTAGCAGAGGTCTAGAGTGTGGTGTTCCGCAAGGAAGTTGCCTAGGACCTTTGCTCTTCTCTGTATTTACTAATGACCTATCTTGGGCTACCAAATGTGCTACAACAGTTCTTTATGCAGATGATTCAACATTGTATTATGCTGCAACATCATGCAATGTACTTAATGAAGTTTTGAGTAGAGAACTTAAAGTTGTGCATGACTGGGTAGTATGTAATAGACTTGTCCTTAATATCTCCAAGACTAAATGTATTGTGCTGGGAACAAGGCACAGGGTATCTACAAATCCAAAGCTTCATTTAAACTTGTGTAATTCGGCAGTTCAACAAGTTGAAAGTACTAAACACCTTGGAGTGATGCTGGATTGCACTCTGTCTTGGTCTCAGCATATTAATTATATTGTTTTAAAAATGGGAAGAGCAATTGGTATTTCCAGGAAATGTGCTGCTTTTGTTGCCCGTCCCCTTTTATGTCAGATAGTGCAACGTTTAGTTTTATGTCATCTTGACTATTGCTCTGCGATGTGGTCATCTGCTGCCAGTGTTGACCTCAGGAAGCCCCAGGTGGTCCAGAACAGGGCAGCACGGTTGGTACTGGGCTGCTCACTAAGGTCTAATGTGAGCCGTATGCATGCCCGCCTCTCTTGGCTTAACGTTGAAAATAGATTGTCTTTTAATATACTTGTGCTGTTCAAGTTGGTCATGAGCAGTAAAACTCCTGTTTTTATACATAATCAGATTGTTTTTAGTAATACTGTGCATGAGCATTACACTAGAGGTTCCAGTAGTGGGCAGCTTGAATTGCCAGGTCTTAGAACCAGCGCTTTGGGGAGATCTTTTATTTTTAGAGCATTAACTCTTTGGAATGGCCTGCCTCGGAGCCTCTGCTGCATTTACAGTAGATTCACTTTTAAAAAGAATCTTAAATTGTTTTTGACACTGTAAAGTAATTTTTAGTTTTTGTTTTACACTAATGTAATTTTAGCTATCTTAATTGTTACAGTAGTTTCATTATGCATTGTGTGTACTGTCTTTTAAAAATTTTGTTTTTGCAATTGTGATTGTTTTTGTATGTTTTTTTGTGTGTGGACCCCAGGAAGACTAGCTGGTTGCTATCGCACCAGCTAATGGGGATCCCTAATCAAATAAAATCAAATCTGTCTACACTCCCCTACAGGAGACATGATAACCTGTCTGTCTGTCTACACTCCCCTACAGGAGACATGATAACCTGTCTGTCTGTCTGTCTACACTATCCTACAGGAGACATGATAACGTGTCTGTCTGTCTACACTCCCCTACAGGAGACATGATAACCTGTCTGTCTGTCTACACTCCTCTACAGGAGACATGATAACCTGTCTGTCTGTCTACACTCCCCTACAGGAGACATGATAACCTGTCTGTCTGTCTACACTCCCCTACAGGAGACATGATAACCTGTCTGTCTGTCTACACTCCCCTACAGGAGACATGATAACCTGTCTGTCTGTCTGTCTACACTCCCCTACAGGAGACATGATAACCTGTCTGTCTGTCTGTCTACACTCCCCTACAGGAGACATGATAACCTGTCTGTCTGTCTACACTCCCCTACAGGAGACATGATAACCTGTCTGTCTGTCTGTCTACACTCCCCTACAGGAGACATGATAACCTTTCTGTCTGTCTACACTCCCCTACAGGAGACATGATAACCTGTCTGTCTGTCTACACTCCCCTACAGGAGACATGATAACCTGTCTGTCTGTCTACACTCCCCTACAGGAGACATGATAACCTGTCTGTCTGTCTACACTCCCCTACAGGAGACATGATAACCTGTCTGTCTGTCTACACTCCCCTACAGGAGACATGATAACCTGTCTGTCTGTCTGTCTACACTCCCCTACAGGAGACATGATAACATGTCTGTCTGTCTGTCTACACTCCCCTACAGGAGACATGATAACCTGTCTGTCTGTCTGTCTACACTCCCCTACAGGAGACATGATAACCTGTCTGTCTGTCTGTCTACACTCCCCTACAGGAGACATGATAACCTGTCTGTCTGTCTACACTCCCCTACAGGAGACATGATAACCTGTCTGTCTGTCTACACTCCCCTACAGGAGACATGATAACCTGTCTGTCTGTCTACACTCCCCTACAGGAGACATGATAACCTGTCTGTCTGTCTACACTCCCCTACAGGAGACATGACAACCGGTCTCTAATTCTTACATTCATATTTCAGTGTCTTTATTGCCTGTGTTTTAGTTTAGTTGATATGTTTAAATTCAATTAATTAAATCAATTATTTAAATATATTTTTCAAGTTCAAATACTGACATGATTTTGGCATGAAAAGGTTTTACTATGACAAATATTTACATTTGACTTTTGAATTGATTGAATTTAAAGTGAATTGATCTCATACCTGGAATGTTTTGATAGTTTCATCAACACTGTCAATATACACACAATAAATGGGTCTGCAATTCCCATAAACCACAAGCAGTTCGATAATAATAATAATGTCTTGTGGCGTCTGCTGTAACGCAATTTTATTTTTGTATTCGGTTTTATAAATTTTAGTTGTCCATTGTCATTACCGTTGTTATGGTTAGTATATGTCCTGTGAAGTCCTGTCTATTGTTACTGTTGCTGTGTTGTGTTGTCTTGTTTCATGTGGAAGAAAAGAAAGAAAAATAAGAGATTTGATCAAATGTTTTTATTATTTATTTATTTTACATGAAAAATATAGATCAGAATGTGATATATATCACAGTACTATGTTGCGTTTACAATCCTTTGAAAGTCACGCACGAACACAGACACAACAGTCTAGTCGGGATGAGGAGGGGTCACCGGTCCATCATCCATTATCAGGAAATTAATCATCATGCAAAAAAGAGAGAGAGACTCACTCACCCGTCTTATTTCATAATACAACGTTTCCAAATGGACATTTGGATTAAACCAAGTGTATGCAGCAGTGGTGCTGAACTTTCCCAGCGGAACACAAGTTACTTAATGTTACACAGGTATTTTATACACGTTTAGCTTGCGAATGTTAAGATAGCAGGAGCCGTCGGCCAACAAAGATGTTGTTTCAACAAATGTATTCACAAAATGGATTACCATCCAAATGTTATTGAAGCCTCCTGTGAGCAGTAAGTAGGTACTACTACTTTTAATAACTGCAGCAATATGCGCATATGTTCTATGTTATATGATTAAATGTGCGCTATGTGCCTAAAGTCAAGACTCGACAGTAGTGAACCAGAAAAATTATTTAGGAGCACATTTTTAGCATGATTAAAAACTATGGTTCGAACGTCCGTTCGAAAAACCCTGCCAAAGTTTGAATCCCAAAAACAGGCTTCGGGACAGCTCTACTCTCCTGTGTGAATTCTGATGTCTTTGCAGACTAGCCAGGTGACCAGGTGGTAAAGCTAGTTCCACACTGCTCAAAAAAGTAGGGCTTCCATCGTGTGTCGAAAACGCTGGTGTGATTTGAGACTAGCCAGTCGACTAAAGCTAGTCCTGTACAATCCCTTTAAAAAAAAAGTGTATTTGGCCAGGTCGTCTTCTCATACAGAGCATCCCACCAATGGAACTCAATTCCTCAAACAATTAGAGTGTCCACATCATACCATTCATTCAAGTGCAGGGTTAGGGAATGGCTCATTGAAAACCAGAACTGTCAACACTGAGGTGTCTGTATGTGTGTGGATATGGTGCGTCTGTCTATGTCTGGGTCTCTTAATATGTCATGATGTGCTCTGTCCTTGTGTCCATGACTGTATTGTGACCTGTATCCCTACTATGTATATGTGCTTTTGTTGTGTTTTTATTCTAATGTTATTTATCTTGATCTTATTCTGTTTTTATTGCTAACCCTTTTTTTACACAGGATTTTAGCCTGTACCTTCTGGCAGGGGGACTGCCAATGGAAATTAACCTTTTGGCTAAAATTGGGTGCATTTACATCTGTAAAATGTTTTATTAATGTACACTGTCCCCCTTGAACAAATAAAGTAAACCTAAACCTAGTCCCACACTGCTCACAATAGTAGAGCTTCTCTCCTGTGTGAATGAGTTGGTGAATTGTCACGGTTCCTAAGTGACTAAAGCTAGTTCCACACTGCTCACAGGAGTAGGGCTAGTGTGAATGCGCTGGTGTGATTTCAGATGAGCCAGTTGACTAAAGCTAGTTCCACACTGCTCACAGGAGTAGGGCTTCTCTCCTGTGTGAATGCGCTGGTGTGTTTTCAGATTAGATGAACTACTGAAGCTAGTTCCACACTGCTCACAGGAGTAGGGCTTCTCTCCTGTGTGAATGTGCTGGTGTCTTTTCAGATTAGATGGTTGACTAAAGCTAGTTCCACACTGCTCACAGGAGTAGGGCTTCTCTCCTGTGTGAATGTGCTGATGTCTTTTCAGATGAGCCAGTTGACTAAAGCTAGTTCCACACTGCTCACAGGAGTAGGGCTTCTCTCCTGTGTGAATGCACTGGTGTGATTTGAGAGCACCCTTTGAAGTGAAGCTTTTCCCACACTGCTCACAGCAGGGACTTTGTTTCTTCCCAGGCATGACAGGAAGCAGGAAGCTATCTGGATGGAGAAGAACAGTGTCAGAGAAAAAGAGAATTGGTGATTTTATAGTTCAATTTAGTTAACCTAATCCAAAAAAAGAAATCTAACCAAATTAATAAAGGGAAGATGATTAAACAGAAGGTTTTGTAGATACAGTACTGAATTCTGCCATCCGGACACATGCCATTTGAAATATGATTATAGAATATAAGGCCTATAAATTACCTAATTATAGCCAAGTCGCACATGGATCGGGCCAAATCTCCCCTTTCCAATGGCAGAGTTCAATCTGGATTTAGTATCACAAGGCGTGCAGAAAAAAACGTGAATGAAATCTACTGTAAGTACAGTTACTTGTTATATCACTATAATAAGGTCTATAATATAGGCCTGCTATTCTATAATAATATTTCAAATTGCATTGGTCCGGATGGCATAATTCAGTATTGTATCTATAAAACATTTTAATCATCTTCCCTTTATTCATTTCCTTAGATCTTTTGTACACGTGATCTCAAGAATGTACTGAACGGGCTCAGTGGCAGGTTTTTATGTCTGGTCATTTTTTGCATGGTGTTATTCACTGTCAAAGATGCAAAGAAAAATCATAATTCATATTCTCCTTTGTTTCATCACAATGTAAGCAAGACTAGTAATAGACACAATATTTCTGACACTGGAAATACATTCACTGAGGTCCAGAGATGTCTCTAGATACCAAGAACATGCAAATGGCAATCTTCCATTTACTTAGGTATGTATTTTAGGCGGATTTTCAGAAAATAGGGCTCCGGGCTTAAGAGGTTAACAGAGGAGTGCCCCTCTGGGCGGACACGCGGACACACACACACACACAATATGGCATATGCATTGCATTTTGTGTCATTCATTAATTTGTCTGTTACTCAATAGCTATAAATATATAAAAATTATTCATTCATCAGTAGTACCGAATTTCTCAGTTCCCCGCTTGATATAATTAATCAAAATGTCCAATCTAACTAAACGTCAACCCAACGTACAGCAACGACACTGCCTGTGCCCAATTCATAGGGGTCATTGCAGACACACTGAAAAGAAAGACGTCCTTTCAGATCGCTGAGAACAGCTACATGGCCTTCATGATTGACGGAGATACAGACGTCTCTGCAAAGGAGTGTGAGCTCGTGTACAGCCGCATATTGCGCAACGGGAGACCGATCAACTTATTAATTGGCTCCATCGAGGTGGAGCACGCACATGCACAAGGTACAGCAATGTTATTATATATTAACTCCAGTTTAAGCAGAAATAAGACAAGCAACACATTTTTTTTCATCCACTTTTTCTCCTTATTTTCTATTTTTCCCATCCCAATCTCATATTATCCAATTCTTCCCTCCCCTATCTTGAACGTTGCTAGACTATGCCTCCCACTGGTCGGCTGTAGTGAGGATAGAAGCCTTGCATCACGTGTCCCCTCCGGTAGACGAGGAGGCAGCCTGTTGCTTATTTTCACTGCAGCAGCTCACAACTAATTTAAATAGTTATTAGGCTATTAAAATGTATCCAATACGCATATAGGGCCCTAACTACAGTATGGAATCTGTTATTATTCCTTTAAAAAAATTTCAATATCATTTTCTGTTTTAATGTTGAGTAATAATAATAATAACTTTATTTGTATAGCACTTTTCATACAGAGGTTGCAGTTCAAAGTGCTTCACAACAGTAAAAAATACAGGCATAAGCGGGCATAAAAAAGATAGACAGGTAGCAAGGTATGGCAAATCACAGTGTTTCACATTAGGATCTAGCATCCCAATAGGCTCTCCGCTTACAGTTTTCAGTAATACAAATAATAAAAATAGTTTAAAATGATTCAGTTTAAAAATAGTCTAAAAATTATAAAATAGAACGGACATAAAAAATACAGGCATGAGCGAGCATAGCAAGGTATGGTAAATCACAGTGTTTCACATTAGGATCTAGCATCCTAATAGGCTCTCTATTCAGTAATACAAATAATCACAGTGTTTCACATTTGGAAAAATAGTCATCAGTAAGAAGTAAAAAGTGCGATAACCGACACATGAATTTGATAGGCAGGGTAAGAATAGTGCAGGTAAGTACAAGTTGTGTCAGGATATCCCTGATGTTTCCTCTTGCCACTAGGTGGTAGCAGATATCTATCAGTGAAATGCCTGAGCAAAGAGATAGGTTTTAAGCTGTCTTTTAAAGATGTCTAGCGAGTTGGCTTCTCTCATGTTTTGGGGTAGTTTGTTCCATAGTTTTGGGGCATAGTTGATAAAGGCTGCATTACCGATCCTCTTTTGACTGCTTCTGGGAGCCTCTAGTAGTCCGGCAGCTGATGATCGCAGTGTTCTTGCTGGTGTGTAATTTATTAGAGTGTTGGCGATGTAGCTAGGTCCCTGTCCATTTAGAGCTTTGTATGTAAGGAGAAGGACCTTAACACTTTGAATGCCACGAGGTGGCGCCAGAGGTATCGCTTCAATGCCACCATCGGCGCCAATGTTATGCTTAATATCGCCTAATCTATGTTTTAAATTATGTGTTTAAAATTAAATTAATTGTGTCTAATCTGCCCGTCGCTTATCAAAGAATCCTTTGCCAGTCAGTGCTGTCAAGGCAGATTGGTTTTTTATCGCTTCATTTCCGTTTGAGAGCATTTAGAAAAGCACCCGTTTTGAGGTAAAAAACAGTTCATTCTAGACCATTCTATGATAATCGTCTTTTACTGGAATATTCCAGAACGTTGATATTCGTCGGCCTATTTATGAATAGTTTTCAAATAAACGCTAGATGATCAATATTATACGTGCACGCAAGCACATTCGAGCCGCGCACGGATAATCGCTGTGTTCATTTCCTCTTGGACTTTTACAGTGAAACCGAAAGAGCCCATTTCACAAAACAGCCTACACTGTAAACCCGCACGTTCAAAATAATCAATTAGTTTGAGTAGGGTATACTCAATATTCTATGAAAGTTCTACTAACTTGAATGTCTTGAGTTCGTGTGACGTGTTCTTATGTTTTGAGTAAATAAAACTCATAGTTTTTGATTGACTTGGAACTATTCACTTATTAAGTAAGTATAATGTAAAAGCATAACTTAAGTACAACTTAAGATAATTAAGTAGATACAGACTCTAAACCACATTATGTTTTGAGTAGATAAAACTCATAGTTTTTGATTGACTTGGAATTATTCACTTATTAAGTAAGTATAATGTAAAAGCATAACTTAAGTACAACTTAAGATAATTAAGTAGATACAGACTGTAAACCGCATTATGTTTTGAGTAAATAAAACTCATAGTTTTTGATTGAATTGGAACTATTCACTTATTAAGTAAGTATAATGTAAAAGCATAACTTAAGTACAACTTAAGATAATTAAGTAGATACAGACTGTAAACCGCATTATGTTTTGAGTAAATAAAACTCATAGTTTTTGATTGACTTGGAACTATTCACTTATTAAGTAAGTATAATGTAAAAGCATAACTTAAGTACAACTTAAGATAATTAAGTAGATACAGACTGAAAACCGCATTATGTTTTGAGTAAATAAAACTCATAGTTTTTGATTGACTTGGAATTATTCACTTATTAAGTAAGTATAATGTAAAAGCATAACTTAAGTACAACTTAAGATAATTAAGTAGATACAGACTGTAAACCGCATTATGTTTTGAGTAAATAAAACTCATAGTTTTTGATTGACTTGGAACTATTCACTTATTAAGTAAGTATAATGTAAAAGCATAACTTAAGTACAACTTAAGATAATTAAGTAGATACAGAGTGTAAACCGCATTATGTTTTGAGTAAATAAAACTCATAGTTTTTGATTGACTTGGAATTATTCACTTATTAAGTAAGTATAATGTAAAAGCATAACTTAAGTACAACTTAAGATAATTAAGTAGATACAGACTGTAAACCGCATTATGTTTTGAGTAAATAAAACTCATAGTTTTTGATTGACTTGGAACTATTCACTTATTAAGTAAGTATAATGTAAAAGCATAACTTAAGTACAACTTAAGATAATTAAGTAGATACAGACTGAAAACCGCATTATGTTTTGAGTAAATAAAACTCATAGTTTTTGATTGACTTGGAACTATTCACTTATTAAGTAAGTATAATGTAAAAGCATAACTTAAGTACAACTTAAGATAATTAAGTAGATACAGACTGAAAACCGCATTATGTTTTGAGTAAATAAAACTCATAGTTTTTGATTGACTTGGAACTATTCACTTATTAAGTAAGTATAATGTAAAAGCATAACTTAAGTATAACTTAAGATAATTAAGTAGATACAGACTGAAAACCGCATTATGTTTTGAGTAAATAAAACTCATAGTTTTTGATTGACTTGGAACTATTCACTTATTAAGTAAGTATAATGTAAAAGCATAAATTAAGTACAACTTAAGATAATTAAGTAGATACAGACTGTAAACCGCATTATGTTTTGAGTAAATAAAACTCATTGTTTTTGATTGACTTGGAACTATTCACTTATTAAGTAAGTATAATGTAAAAGCATAACTTAAGTACAACTTTATTAACAGATTGCAGAATGGGTATAGAGGTGTGATAGGTGTGATAGGTGTGATAGGTGTGAGAAGTGTGATAGGTGTGATAGGTGTGATAGGTGTGATAGGTGTGAGAGGTGTGATAGGTGTGAGAGGTGTGATAGGTGTGAGAGGTGTGATAGGTGTGAGAGGTGTGATAGGTGTGAGAGGTGTGAGAGGTGTGATAGGTGTGATATGTGTGATATGTGTGATCAGTGTGAGAGGTGTGATAGGTGTGAGAGGTGTGATAGGTGTGAGAGGTGTGAAAGGTGTGAGAGGTGTGAGAGGTGTGATAGGTGTGAGAGGTGTGATAGGTGTGAGAGGTGTGAGAGGTGTGATAGGTGTGAGAGGTGTGAGAGGTGTGATAGGTGTGAGAGGTGTGATAGGTGTGATAGGTGTGATAGGTGTGAGAGGTGTGATAGGTGTGAGAGGTGTGAGGTGTGATAGGTGTGATAGGTGTGAGAGGTGTGAGAGGTGTGAGAGGTGTGATAGGTGTGAGAGGTGTGATAGGTGTGAGAGGTGTGATATGTGTGATAGGTGGGATCGGTGT